>NC_134697.1:79878783-80536283 GCF_050947455.1 Rhinoderma darwinii | reverse complement strand
ACCCAGATTGCTCAGTATGCAGATGTTTTCAGCGAAAGGGAGGCTGAGACACTGCCTCCACATCGGACTTATGACTGCCCCATTGAACTGGTTCTTAATGCCTCTCTCCCCCGTGGTCGAGTATATCCTCTCTCCTTGCCTGAGTTTCTATACATGTCGGCCTATATCAAGGAGAATCTGGAGAGGGGTTTCATACGAAAGTCTTCCTCCCCGGCCGGGGCAGGATTCTTCTTCGTTAAAAAGAAGGACGGATACCTTCGACCCTACCGTGGTCTCAACCAGATCACAGTCAAGAACAAATACCCGTTGCCACTTATTTCTGAGCTGTTTGATCGCATACGAAGAGCCAATATTTTAAGCTAGACCTGCGGGGGGCTTACAATCTAGTCCGGATTTGCCGGGGTGATGAATGGAAGACAGCATTTAACACCCGGGACGGGCACTACGAATACCTAGTGATGCCCTTCGTACTGTGTAACGCTCACGCAGTGTTTCAGGAGTTTGTTAATTATATGTTCCGAGATCTCCTCTATGTCTGTGTTGTTGTTTATCTCGATGATATTTTTATTTTCTCCCCAGATCCGACGACTCATCGGAAGCATGTCCATCAGGTTCTACTACGATTAAGGGAGAATCATTTATACGCCAAGTTGGAGAAGTGCGTCTTTGAGAAGAGTTCTCTGCCCTTCCTTGGCTACATCATCTCGGATCAAGGCCTCCAGATGGATCCTGAGAAAGTGAAAGCTGTCCTGGAGTGGCCACGTCCTCAAGGCTTAAGGGCCATACAGTGGTTCCTGGGATTCGTCAATTTCTACCGGCAGTTTATTCCTAACTTCTCTTCTCTGACGGCTCCCATCTCTACCCTTACCAAAAAGGGTGTGAACGCCAAGCCTGCCGGCCTGCTTCAACTTCTGCCTGTACCCAATGCCCCCTGGCAGCACATTGCAATGGACTTTGTCACAGACCTTCCCCCCTCAGCAGGATACAACACTGTCTGGGTGGTGGTGGACCGGTTTTCTAAGATGGCACATTTTATCCCACTGACCGGCCTACCTTCTGCTCCTCGTCTGGCGAGTCTCTTCATTCTACACATCTTTCGCTTGCATGGCTTGCCTCTTCACATCGTGTCATATCGGGGTGTTCAATTTACCTCAAAATTCTGGAGAGCCCTCTGTAAACTCCTGGATGTGAGTTTGGACTATTCCTCAGCCTATCACCCCCAGTCCAATGGGCAAGTTGAAAGGATCAACAAGATCATGGAGAATTATCTCCACCACTTCATCTCTTCACAGCACGATAACTGGGTACAGCTTCTTCCATGGGTGAGTTCTCATACAACAACCACACAAGTGAGTCCACCACTTCCACTCCATTTCACATTGTATACAGTCAACATCCTAGAGTCCCTCTTCCTGTGTCAACTTCATCTCAGATATCCGCGGCTGACTCTGCATATGGGGACTTCCTGCAAATCTGGCAACAGACCCGGTCCTCTATTTTGCTGGCAGTAGATCGCATGAAGCGAAAGACAGATACTAGAAGAGAGCCGCCTCAGTATCTTCCGGGGACTAAAGTCTGGCTGTCCTCTCGGAACATTCGCTTGAAGGTACCCTCATACAAGTTTGCTCCCAGGTTCCTTAGTCCTTTCGAGATTCTGCAACAAATCAACCCTGTCTTCTATAAGCTGCGGCTGCCTCCTACCCTCAGAATCCCCAACTCCTTCCATGTGTCCCTCCTGAAACCAGTGGTCCTGAACCGCTACAGCAAGACTTCTAGTTCCACAGTTGCTCCCAGCGGTCCTTCTGATGTATTCGAGGTAAAGGAGATCCTGGACTGCAAAAGGGTAGGAGGAAGGACTTTCTATTTGGTGGACTGGAAAGGGTTTGGTCCTGAGGAGAGGTCCTGGGAGCCAGAAGAGAACCTCAGTGCTCCTGCTCTTATTAAAAAGTTCCTCTCTCACTCTGGCCGCAAGAAGAGGGGGCGTAAGAGGGGGGATACTGTAGCGTCCATGGCCGCGGGCCGTCGGATTTACTCACCTCCGGACGTACGCAGCCATGGATGCGTGAGCGCTGGTCCCCATCTCCTTCCTAGGAGACGCCAGCGCTCACTTCCGCTCCGTTCTGCTGTGTCCCGTAGAGTGCGCGCGCACGCTCGTGCCCGGCCTTAAAGGAAATCGTCATCATCAAGTGCCATAATTTCCTGGTCTATAAGAAGGCCCCAGGCCTTCTGATCCTTGCCTGAGCGTTGTTAGCTTTCCCAGTCTGTCTGCAAATGGTCCCTTAGTGTTTACCGTTCCAGTTGTTACCCGTGCCTTGTTCCCTGTTCCTGTTTCCCGTGCTGTGCCTTTAGTATCAAGTTGTGCCACGTCCTGTCTCTTCTGCCACGTCCGGAGGAATCCGACATGTCCTGTGCAATCTGTCACGTCCGGAGGAATCCGCCACGTTCTGTGTCATCTGCCACGTCTGGAGCAATCTGCCACATCTGGCGCAACCTGCAGCACCTGTGTCATCCGCCACGTTTGGCATTACCAGCTGCACCCATCTCCATCAGCACCAGAGCTGCGGCCACTGTCCGGACTATCCAGTTACCCTTGTGCGGGACATTGTATTGCTGGGGTTTCCTGTTTGGCGAGCTGCCTCACCGCTATGGCGGTACGGCCTAGTGGGTCCACTAACCCGCTTCGTGACATAAACACTCCCCATATTAACTTCAACACTTTTAACCCTTTCCTCACTTACTCCCTCCTATACCGGTCATGGCGGCCTCCCCTTACTGCTTTCAGGGCGCCAGTGCGGCCGCTCCTTGACTTGGATAAGTAGAGTCGTGTGATATATAATTTACCTTAAACCCCTTAATAAAGAACAACACTAAATTGGAACCGAGAGAGAAAAGACCTATCCTCGTGACGAAGCAAAGGAACACCTGCTAACCTGACCTGTACCCCCAACTCTGTAAAGCAACAAACTGGACACACTGCCAACCCTGCAATAGCAAACAACACTATTCTCCTGCCCCGGCCTGTTTGATCCGTTTTTGACCTACGCAGCACAATCTCCACTCTATCATCAAACAACTCCACGTCCTCTTGACAAAGGCCGCCTGCACGCGACATACTTGGAGAAACCAGTTTACCTAGTCTGAAAGCCCCGAAAAAGCCAGGCGAAACAAACGTACTTCAAAGTCCGAACTACATACAACATCCACCACCGTAACTAAGGAGCAGAGAAGACGGAAGGAAACTGGCCAACTACGATCGATAATCTCCCCTTTCGCAAACCTTTCAACGCTTGACACGCCAAAAATTCCTTAGTCACATCCTTGAACCCACGCAATTTTAAACCGAACGCTAACGCAGACACAAACTTGTTCACCTTAGACACAGAAAAACCAGACTCATACGCATCCCCCAGCCAATACATGAATGCCACCAACCTGTCCCGGTCAGGCCAGACGTCACCCAACGATCTCACCCAAATCTCCCACTGAGCCCAGCCAGCCACATGTGCCTCCCACGTAGACCTTGCCAATGACCGCTCAATCAATGCTTCTGCTGCAGTGAAACCAGCTCCCATAGATGATCCGGGCAAGCCGTGCCGATCCGATCCGCTCCAGGCACCAGCTGACAGAAACAATCCCACTGCGAGCGAGAAAGAGCGTCAGCAACACAATTATCAACCCCGGGCACATGTACCGCCACCACCCAACCATTTAAGGAAAGACAAACTAGCACTAAATGCCGCAACAACTGAACAACCGGGGGAGAAGACGCCGAGATATTATTGATAGCCAATGCCACCCCAAAATTGTTGCAGTGAAAACTGATCTTCTTGTCCCTAAGCCTATGCCCTCAAATGGTCACAGTGACCACGATGGGAAATAGCTCGAACAGGTCCAAGTTATTCGCCAAACCGCTTTCCACCCATTCCGACGGCCACCCCCCCGGCACACCACTGACCACAACAATAGGCCCCAAAACCCCCCCACCAGCTGTGTCTGTAAACAAATCCAAGTCAACAGAGTCGAGAGCCCCAGACATCCAGAGAGACCGCCCATTGTATTGCCCCAAAAAACTATTCCCCTATAGAATCAAAATAACAAAAAAGGGCAGAACAATTGTCCGGTGCCTTCTCCCCAATCACGCTAGCCAATATAGCGAAAGCCTGCAGCCAATTAACGAACGTCTGCGGAATGAGACGATAATGCCGATGTTCCTCCTCCTCCTTCTTACTCTCATCCCTTTTTCACTTATCCAAGTTAAATTTTACCAGGGGAAGAAGAGAAAATATTTCCACGTACTCATCCTTCCAAATACGCTCACAAACCTCCTGTTTCAAGTGCGCCCCCAGCCGGCCTTCAAAGCACACATAGACCTCACCCCGTGCCCTATCATCAAGCCTGAACATATCAACCTCCTGTGACGCATCCGTCTGCACTGAAACCGCCACAACCCCCGTGGAGCTTGCTATGCCCCCCGCGACCTGAGGATGTCTATCCACCGCCGGCTCTGTCACCCCACCCAAATCGCCACCGGGGACACAACAGACGCAACCGGCACCTGCGGAGCATCAAATTTTTTAACCAGCTCGTGCAAGCAGTCCACTAGTTCCGCTAAACCTCCGCTACCCCCACCCGCCGGCGTAACCACCCCCCGGAAGACCTGTACACAGCCGCGCCGCCCGACGCACCCCCGACATTAAAATAGCAGGAAAAGACAAAGGAGACAGACACCCACCTGGCTGCTCAGGCGCTGTGATCCCGCCAGCCGGACAGACTTAAACGTGAAGCTGCTCATCCACCATCCTCCACTTCGGGCACCATCCGCAGCCGCTGCCCACAAACGCAGTGATGGCACGGAGATCCCCGAGACGACTGGGCCGAGGGGCCAACATCCAGAAGAGGGTTGATGTTGAAAGGGCCGGCCGCCTGCCGCCCGTGAGGCGGTATCCACACCGCAGACCTCACGCCACGAAAATCCGGACTCGTATCCCTCTGTGATGCAGCCCCTGAAGAAGCCAGCCCTCTGGTTGGCACCTCACCGGGAGGGGCTGCCGACATCCCTCCTTCAAGCACCACAACAGACGGGGGGGGGGGTTTGGGAAGCTAGAAGCTGACCCCCCACTCAATCGCTGGGAACCGCCGCAGCTCGGGATTTCTGCCAGGCCTGGATTGCTCTCCCTGGTGACCGGCCTGCAGGGACCCTGGAGGGGCTTCCCCTGTGGCGCCGATCCCGCGGGACCTCCTCAGGACTAAGCCTCGCCGGTGGGCGGGTACGCCGAGATCGGCGAGCCGGAACAGCTACAGGGGAAACGGAACTCGGAACACTCCCCCCGCTGCCAGAGGGGGTAAACACCAACGGGCTGCCCACCGCCAAGTCCAATACTGCGGGGGACGCCATCAGAGGGGGAGGTGCGCCACACCTCGCAACAGACACCGCGCGATGTGAGCGTCAGGGGCGAGCTGCCTGAGGCACAGGCAACCCGACCAGCTTCGTCACCTGAGCCTCCAGCCATCCTGGATCCTGCTGCTCGGCTGCCGCCCGGAGCCGCTCCACGAGGCCTTCAAACGACGCCATCACCAAGAAAGCAGGTAAGAGGAAACAGCGGGAAGACCACGTTACCACCCCTATACTCCCTTCGAACCACTCCCCTCTCCTTACACTACTCTAAACACTCCCCATATTAACTTCAACACTTTTAACCCTTTCCTCACTTTCTCCCTCCTATACCTGTCATGGCAACCTCCCCTTACTGCTTTCAGGGCGCCAATGCGGCCGCTCCTATCCACGAGGAGGTGAAGTTTCAGGAAGCAACTCACTCAGACAGTAGTAAGGATGATGGGGAGACAGGGCCTCAGCCTCCTTCTTGCTGAAGACATCCTAATAAGAGACATACTGTGGAGGTAGTCCCAGCAGGAAAGGGTTAATAGCCTTAGGCAGAACATAGATAAATGTATATGTTTTTACCGCTCCAACGCTATCAGTCAGAATGCTGCTATACCACTCGTGGAACTATAAGGCTAATAACTACAGAGAACATGCCAGTGAGATTTTCAACTGTCTAATTTGCATAGAGGCTGGGGGATAAGTGAATCCTCTGACTGCCTTTTCAATAACTGTCTGAGTGGTAAAAGCTTATACATTTATTTATATTTACTTTGTGGTGTTAAGGATTTCACCTCCTTTTTTACCTGCTCCAGGTATTTTTAACTTTGAAAGTGAGTTAAGAGCCGACAGTTGATATATATTTGTATTTTTTTTAGACAGAACATAGGAGGCTATTTGTTCCGAGTGTAGAACACCCACTTGTAACCCCAAAGGTTCTGTGATGGAGAGAATTGGATCTGGCAATGGTTGAACATTCACGGAAGCTACCACTAAGGGTTACTCCAGAGGAGTCATAGGCAAGTGGAGACGGTCTACTAAAGCCTAATGAGTGGAAACAGAGTGTGATTCTTCACCTGAGGAGATTGTTACATAAATAGAGAGTTTAGGAGAGAATTTTGCAGAAGGCATCGGTCCATCTAGGATAGTCTCTCCTATCAACCTTAGGTGCTGGAGTTTCCCAGCTTCTGGGGACATTGGTGCACAAAATGATCCTTGCAGCCACAGTACATACATAAATTAGCGGAACATTTTTGCTGCCGCTCCTGTTCAGACAGTCTAACTCTGTCCACCTGCATAGGCTCTTCAGAGACGGCAAACGAAGAGGATAGCAGGGGTCCCTGAAACTTAGGTGCCAGTCTGTATGACCTTCTTTCTCGGTGGACTTCCTGAGCGTGCTCTCTGAACCTAATGTTGATACATGTAGCCAGAAGAATCAGGGCATCCAGGGTAGAAGTAAGATCACGACCCGCCAGTTCATCTGTAAAGGATCTGCCAGACACAGCTTCTGTGTCGACGCTCGTGGGTAATCAGTCTCCACCTGCTCATAAGTCTGAGAGAGTGACATGATCTTCTACCAGTCAGGCTGGGAGGCTGAGGAGTGGGAGAGCCTATCACAGCCTGGCCAGACGGAGCTAGCTCCCGCCCTCTGTCTATTTATACCTGCATTTCCTGCTCCTCCTTTGCCTGTGATTCTGTCTGTGTTCTGGCTCTGCTGCTGCTGCTTGAACATTTTGTCCTCTGCTTCATTTTGACCCTGGCTTTACTGACAATTCTCCTGCTCTGCGTTTGGTACCTCGTACACTCCTGGTTTGACTCGGCTCGTTCACTACTCTCGTTGCTCACGGTGCTGCCGTGGGCAACTGCCCCATTTCCCTAACTTCTGTTTACCCTGGTCTGTTTGTCTGTCGTGCACTTATTGAGCATAGGGACCGTCTCCCAGTTGTACGCCGTTGCCTAGGACGAGCCGTTGCAAGTAGGCAGGGACTGAGTGGCGGATAGATTAGGGCTCACCTGTCTGTCTCCCTACCACGTCATTACAGGTATATTTCGAATAGTATCTTTATTGTGTTTTGGCTCTAGGAGTAAATCTCTGTGTAAAGGATCTGCCAGGCACAGCTTCGGGGTTAACTCCCTTAATTAATCAGTCAGCACCTGAATCTACATCCCTGAGACTGACTCCAGCTTCCACCACTCAGGCTGGCAGGCTTAGGAGTGGGAGAGCCTATCGCAGCCTGGCCAGACTCAGCTAGCTCCCGCCCTCTGTCTATTTATACCTGCATTTCCTGTTCCTCCTTGCTTGTTATTCTTTTTCGTGTGGTTTCCTGGCCCAGCTACAGCTCCTTCTATTTTGTTCCTGCTCCATACAGACCCTGGCTTACTGACTACTCTTCTGCTCTTCGTTTGGTACCTCGCACACTCCTGGCTTGACTCGGCTCGTTCACCACTCTGGTTGCTCACGGTGTTGCCGTGGGCAACTGCCCCTTTCCCTTGCTTGTATTCCCTTGTATGTTTGTCGTGTTTGTCGTGCACTTACTGAGTGCAGGGACCGCCGCCCAGTTGTACCCCGTCGCCTAGGGCGGGTCGTTGCAAGTAGGCAGGGACAGAGTGGCGGGTAGATTAGGGCTCACTTGTCCGTTTCCCTACCCCCCGGTCATTACTTAATAACAAGCCCATACCTAGTCTACCCTGGTCCCTGACACCACTATGGACACCCGTGAGACCCTGGCTCAGCAAATGCAGGGCCTCTCCCTACAGGTCCAGGCCCTGGCTCAGAGGGTCAACCAGCCTGATGCTACCTTGGTAGTTCCCCTCACCGCACCTCTTGAACCCCACATCAAGTTGCCCGACCGGTTCTCAGGGGACCGGAGGGCTTTTCTCTCCTTTCGGGAGAGTTGTAGGCTTTACTTTCGTTTAAAGCCTCATTCCTCAGGTTCTGAGAGCCAGCGGGTGGGGATAATTATGTCCCGGCTCCAGGAAGGGCCCCAAGAGTGGGCCTTCTCCTTGGCTCCTGACGCCCCTGAACTTTCCTCCGTTGATTATTTCTTTTCTGCTCTCGGACTTATTTATGACGAGGCTGACAGGACTGCCTTTGCCGAGAGTCAGCTGGTGACCTTACGTCAGGGTAAGAGACCTGTTGAGGAGTATTGCTCTGACTTTAGGAAGTGGTGCGTAGCTTCTCGGTGGAATGACCCTTCCTTAAGGTGCCAGTTTAGGTTGGGTCTGTCGAATGCCCTGAAAGACCTGCTAGTTAGCTATCCCTCTTCTGACTCCCTAGACCAGGCTATGGCTTTAGCGGTACGACTTGACCGACGTCTCAGGGAACGACAACATGAACGTTTATGTGTTTTCTCCTCCGACTCCCCCATGATGCCTCCCGAAGTTCCGTTGCTTCGTTCCTCCAGGAAAGACTCAGAGATACCTATGCAACTCGGGGCCTCCGTGTCCCCCCAACAACGTAGAGAATTCCGCAGGAAGAATGGTCTCTGCTTCTACTGTGGGGATGACAAGCATCAAGTGAACAACTGTCCTAAGCGTAAGAATGCAGCCAGAGAACTTCCGCGCCTAAGTGATCATCGGGGAGGTCACTTGGGCGCACAGGTATTTCCAGTAAATAGGAAACGTACTAAGATCTTGCTTCCCTTTCAGGTCTCTTTTGGTGGTAGGTCCGCTACCGGCAGTGCCTTCGTGGATTCAGGGTCCTCTACTAATATTATGTCTGTGGAATTTGCTATGTCTCTTGCTATGCCTCTGATTGATTTGCCTAAACTTGTCCCGGTAGTGGGTATCGACTCCACTCCTCTTGCTAATGGTTATTTTACACAGCATACCCCTGTTTTTGAACTCCTTGTTGGCTCCATGCATTTGGAGCAATGCTCTGTACTGTTGATGCAGGGATTATCGTACGATTTGGTTCTAGGCCTTCCCTGGTTGCAGTTGCATAATCCCACGTTTGACTGGAATACTGGGGAGCTAACCAAATGGGGTAATGAATGTTGTACGTCATGTTTTTCTGTTAATTCTATTTCTCCCCCTGAGGAGGCGAATACGCTACCCGAGTTTGTTCAGGACTTCGCTGATGTTTTCTCTAGGGAGGCCTCCGAAGTGTTACCTCCTCATAGAGAATACGATTGCGCTATCGAATTGGTACCAGGAGCTAAGCTTCCTAAGGGTAGGATATTTAATCTTTCTTGTCCCGAACGTGAAGCCATGAGAGAGTATATCCAGGAATCCCTGGCCAAGGGTTACATTCGTCCCTCTTCTTCTCCGGTAGGTGCTGGCTTCTTCTTCGTGGGGAAGAAGGATGGTGGTCTTAGGCCATGCATTGACTACCGTAGCCTGAATAAGGTCACGGTAAGGAACCAGTATCCCCTTCCTTTGATTCCTGATCTCTTTAATCAGGTTCAGGGGGCCCAATGGTTCTCTAAATTGGATCTACGGGGGGCGTATAACCTTATTCGCATCAAAGAGGGGGATGAGTGGAAGACTGCGTTTAACACGCCCGAAGGCCATTTCGAATACCTCGTCATGCCCTTTGGGTTGTGTAATGCCCCTGCGGTCTTCCAGAATTTCATAAATGAGATTTTGAGAAATTACCTGGGGATATTTCTTGTAGTGTACCTTGATGACATACTGGTGTTTTCCAAGGACTGGTCCTCCCACATTGAGCATGTCAGGAAGGTGCTCCAGGTCCTTCGGGAAAACAAACTGTTTGCCAAAACCGAAAAATGTGTGTTTGGGGTACAGGAGATACCATTTTTGGGTCAAATCCTCACTCCTCATGAATTCCGCATGGACCCCGCCAAGGTTCAGGCTGTGGCGGAATGGGTCCAACCTGCCTCCCTGAAGGCGTTACAGTGTTTTTTGGGGTTCGCTAATTATTACAGGAGATTTATTGCTAACTTCTCGGTCATCGCTAAGCCTCTTACGGACCTCACTCGCAAAGGTGCTGATCTCCTCCACTGGCCTTCTGAGGCTGTCCAGGCTTTTGAGGTCCTTAAGAAGTGCTTTATCTCGGCCCCGGTGCTGGTTCAGCCTAACCAAATGGAGCCATTTATCGTGGAAGTTGACGCATCTGAGGTGGGAGTGGGGGCTGTCTTGTCCCAGGGTACCAGGTCCCTCACCCATCTCCGCCCCTGTGCCTACTTCTCCAGGAAGTTTTCGCCAACTGAGAGTAACTATGATATTGGCAACCGCGAACTCTTAGCTATTAAATGGGCATTTGAAGAGTGGCGCCACTTCCTGGAGGGGGCTAGACACCAGGTAACGGTCCTTACCGACCACAAGAATCTGGTTTTCCTGGAATCTGCCCAGAGGCTAAACCCGAGACAAGCTCGATGGGCGTTATTTTTTACCAGATTCAATTTTTTGGTTACCTATAGGGCTGGGTCTAAAAATATTAAGGCTGATGCACTGTCGCGTAGCTTCATGGCCAGCCCTCCTTCGGAGGAAGATCCTGCTTGTATTTTGCCTCCAGGTATAATCATTTCCTCGATCGATTCTGATTTAGTCTCTGAAATTGCTGCTGCTCAAGGTTCAGCTCCCGGGAACCTTCCTGAGAACAAGCTGTTTGTTCCCCTGCAATTCCGGCTAAGGGTACTTAGGGAAAATCATGACTCTGCACTATCTGGTCATCCAGGCATCCTGGGTACCAAACACCTCATTACCAGAAATTATTGGTGGCCTGGGTTGCCTAAAGACGTTAAGGCCTACGTCGCCGCTTGTGAGGTTTGTGCTAGGTCCAAGACTCCCAGGTCCCGACCAGCGGGCTTACTGCGTTCGTTGCCCATTCCCCAGAGACCTTGGACACATATCTCCATGGATTTTATCACCGATTTGCCTCCATCCCAAGGCAAGTCGGTGGTGTGGGTGGTGGTAAACCGCTTCAGTAAGATGTGCCACTTTGTGCCCCTCAAGAAACTACCCAACGCCAAGACGTTGGCTACCTTGTTTGTCAAACACATCCTGCGTCTCCATGGGGTCCCTGTCAATATTGTTTCGGACAGAGGGGTACAATTTGTTTCATTGTTTTGGAGAGCCTTCTGTATGAAGTTGGGGATTGATCTGTCCTTCTCCTCTGCCTTCCATCCTGAAACCAATGGTCAAACGGAGAGGACTAATCAATCTCTAGAACAATACTTAAGGTGTTTTGTCTCTGACTGTCAATATGATTGGGTCTCATTCATTCCCCTCGCCGAATTTTCCCTTAATAACCGGGTCAGTAACTCGTCAGGGGTCTCTCCCTTTTTCTGTAATTTTGGGTTTAATCCACGGTTCTCCTCCGTTTCACCTGGTAGTTCCAACAATCCCGAGGTAGAGGTCGTTCATCGGGAACTGTGCACAGTCTGGGCCCAGGTTCAGAAGAACCTAGAGGCGTCCCAGAGCGTACAAAAAACTCAGGCTGATAGAAAACGTTCTGCTAACCCCTGTTTATGGTCGGGGATCTGGTGTGGTTGTCGTCTAGGAACTTGCGTCTCAAGGTTCCGTCCAAGAAGTTTGCTCCCCGGTTTATTGGGCCATATAAGGTCATTGAGGTCCTCAATCCTGTCTCCTTCCGGCTGGAGTTACCCCCGTCTTTTCGTATACACGACGTGTTTCATGCCTCCCTCCTTAAACGCTGCTCCCCGTCCTTGGCTCCCTCGAGGAGACCTCCTGTTCCCGTTCTCACTCCTGAGGGGGTGGAATTCGAGGTGGCCAGCATTGTGGACAGCAAGATGGTGCAAGGCTCCCTCCAGTACCTGGTCCATTGGAGAGGTTACGGGCCCGAGGAGAGGACTTGGGTACCCGCCCGGGATGTTCACGCTGGGGTATTGGTCAGGAGGTTCCACCTGCGTTTCCCCAGTAAGCCAGGTCCACTTAGAAAGGGTCCGGTGGCCCCTCATAAAAGGGGGGGTACTGTAAAGGATCTGCCAGGCACAGCTTCGGGGTTAACTCCCTTAATTAATCAGTCAGCACCTGAATCTACATCCCTGAGACTGACTCCAGCTTCCACCACTCAGGCTGGCAGGCTTAGGAGTGGGAGAGCCTATCGCAGCCTGGCCAGACTCAGCTAGCTCCCGCCCTCTGTCTATTTATACCTGCATTTCCTGTTCCTCCTTGCTTGTTATTCTTTTTCGTGTGGTTTCCTGGCCCAGCTACAGCTCCTTCTATTTTGTTCCTGCTCCATACAGACCCTGGCTTACTGACTACTCTTCTGCTCTTCGTTTGGTACCTCGCACACTCCTGGCTTGACTCGGCTCGTTCACCACTCTGGTTGCTCACGGTGTTGCCGTGGGCAACTGCCCCTTTCCCTTGCTTGTATTCCCTTGTATGTTTGTCGTGTTTGTCGTGCACTTACTGAGTGCAGGGACCGCCGCCCAGTTGTACCCCGTCGCCTAGGGCGGGTCGTTGCAAGTAGGCAGGGACAGAGTGGCGGGTAGATTAGGGCTCACTTGTCCGTTTCCCTACCCCCCGGTCATTACTCTCTGGGTAGAGACAATTGCAGGAGAAAAATGTGGATCATTCCAGGGGCGCTGCTGTGTGGTGAGAATAATGGGAGCGAAATCCAGAGGTATTGATAAGTTCAATTTAATTGCATGAGTGGCTACGCGTTTCAACGACGGACAGTCGTCTTCATCAGGCCATGTATATATTACAAGTAACAAAGCTTATATAGTGTCTAGGTTCATTATGCCAGGAGTGAAAAAAACCGCCAAATCTGTAAAAGGTCAAGGTGCGATCGTGACGTCACACCCGGTTTTTTTCACAATCAAAGCGCGAAGCAACAAGTACAATTTAAAATTAGTATAAAATCTAAAAGATTACATATAAAAAAACAGTTTAAACAGACGAAGGGGTGAGGGTTGGGAACAGCGATAATAAATGCATAAAAATACATTGTTAAGTAAAATATTCACAAAAAAATATATATATATATAATGTCTTTAATATACAAATATAAAAACATACCCTAGTCAGTTAACAGGGTATGGTGAGACCAATGAGGTAAGTGTATGAAATAGTAAAGATTGTTTTGACGTAAGGCTATAGTAGAAATCAGTGTATTGCTGGTTTACAGAGCGAGAAGCCGGGACGCGGTCTCGTTACCAAGGTAACCAAGCAGAGAGTGAAGCGACGAAACAGATGGAGTGGTTCGTGCTTGCTATAGGTAAGATATTAAGAGTTTAAAAAGGATAAGATATACATTGTAGGATTGGTGAAAAAAGGTATTAGTCTAAATGATTTACAAGGATAGATCAAAACTTCCGGAGCTCTTAGAAATGAGCAGTTCTATATTGAGTAGTTCTATTTTGGGTAGAAATACGGAGTGTATTTTTAGCTCAAATATGTAGTTCTATAGAAGGAATAGTAGGTTATAAGTTTCTCGAGATTTAAACTAATAGTCTGTTAAAACTCTTGCTTATATTACTAGGTTGCTAATGTCGGGCAGTCGGACTTGAGGAACCAAAAAGGACGGGAACGAAACGGGCAAGGCTTACTACAGGTGAGTGGATACCTAGGAAAATTATTATTAATCTTCATGTTTAAGGATGTTAATTTAAGCATTATTTCATGTTTACTATTTCAATAAAGGAAGGAAGCCACTGTATGGATGAACTTAGTGGATAGCGAAGTAGTAGAAAAAGAACGTATAGTGTATCAGTAAATATTTGTATTTAAATTCAAGTGTTTAATTTACGGTATAGCGGATAATGAAGATGTGGGTTAATCTAATGTAGATTCAGAGATATCGTTTAGGCCCTCTGGATGTAGTGTCTGTAATTTAAAGATCCAGTAGTTTTCCCTCTGTTTAAGCCTATTGAATCTATTGGGAACATCATGTTGTATGTTTTCAATAGGTGTAACTGTAATTTGATCGAATTGGCATTTATGTGTATGGGTGAAATGGCGTGAAACACTATGTTTTAAGAAACCTGTTCTCACATTAAATCTGTGTTTATTTACTCTGGCTCTTAAGCACTGTGTTGTCCTCCCTACGTATTGGAGTTGGCATGTACATTCCATCAAATAGATTACATAGGTGCTGCTGCAACTTAGGGGTGATTTAATTGTAAAAGACTCTTTCGTGACCGTTGATGTGTAGGTGTATAAAAAATATAAAAAATAAAAAATACACCTACACATCAACGGTCACGAAAGAGTCTTTTACAATTAAATCACCCCTAAGTTGCAGCAGCACCTATGTAATCTATTTGATGGAATGTACATGCCAACTCCAATACGTAGGGAGGACAACACAGTGCTTAAGAGCCAGAGTAAATAAACACAGATTTAATGTGAGAACAGGTTTCTTAAAACATAGTGTTTCACGCCATTTCACCCATACACATAAATGCCAATTCGATCAAATTACAGTTACACCTATTGAAAACATACAACATGATGTTCCCAATAGATTCAATAGGCTTAAACAGAGGGAAAACTACTGGATCTTTAAATTACAGACACTACATCCAGAGGGCCTAAACGATATCTCTGAATCTACATTAGATTAACCCACATCTTCATTATCCGCTATACCGTAAATTAAACACTTGAATTTAAATACAAATATTTACTGATACACTATACGTTCTTTTTCTACTACTTCGCTATCCACTAAGTTCATCCATACAGTGGCTTCCTTCCTTTATTGAAATAGTAAACATGAAATAATGCTTAAATTAACATCCTTAAACATGAAGATTAATAATAATTTTCCTAGGTATCCACTCACCTGTAGTAAGCCTTGCCCGTTTCGTTCCCGTCCTTTTTGGTTCCTCAAGTCCGACTGCCCGACATTAGCAACCTAGTAATATAAGCAAGAGTTTTAACAGACTATTAGTTTAAATCTCGAGAAACTTATAACCTACTATTCCTTCTATAGAACTACATATTTGAGCTAAAAATACACTCCGTATTTCTACCCAAAATAGAACTACTCAATATAGAACTGCTCATTTCTAAGAGCTCCGGAAGTTTTGATCTATCCTTGTAAATCATTTAGACTAATACCTTTTTTCACCAATCCTACAATGTATATCTTATCCTTTTTAAACTCTTAATATCTTACCTATAGCAAGCACGAACCACTCCATCTGTTTCGTCGCTTCACTCTCTGCTTGGTTACCTTGGTAACGAGACCGCGTCCCGGCTTCTCGCTCTGTAAACCAGCAATACACTGATTTCTACTATAGCCTTACGTCAAAACAATCTTTACTATTTCATACACTTACCTCATTGGTCTCACCATACCCTGTTAACTGACTAGGGTATGTTTTTATATTTGTATATTAAAGACATTATATATATATATTTTTTTGTGAATATTTTACTTAACAATGTATTTTTATGCATTTATTATCGCTGTTCCCAACCCTCACCCCTTCGTCTGTTTAAACTGTTTTTTTATATGTAATCTTTTAGATTTTATACTAATTTTAAATTGTACTTGTTGCTTCGCGCTTTGATTGTGAAAAAAACCGGGTGTGACGTCACGATCGCACCTTGACCTTTTACAGATTTGGCGGTTTTTTTCACTCCTGGCATAATGAACCTAGACACTATATAAGCTTTGTTACTTGTAATATATACATGGCCTGATGAAGACGACTGTCCGTCGTTGAAACGCGTAGCCACTCATGCAATTAAATTGAACTTATCAATACCTCTGGATTTCGCTCCCATTATTCTCACCACACAGCAGCGCCCCTGGAATGATCCACATTTTTCTCCTGCAATTGTCTCTACTCAAACGGTTCCCTTCTGGTTACCGACTCGGATCTGGCAGCAGCACTGTGGCTTATTTATTTACACGCTTTAAAAACTTCGGTTCCAGGTGAGCATATTTCTTGGAGTATTGTCTCACCTTTGCCAATTGATCTGCACAAGGTGGCGCCGTGTCTTTTTTCTTTTCTTCCTTTATTACTCTCTGGGTGTATTTTCTACAATAGAGGATGCTCTTTTAAGGGTCCACTCTGGGTACCCTCTTTCGTAATCTCCTTTGAATTTGTTGTTGTTCCGCCCGGTAATTAATATCATTGCTACAATTTCTTTTTGCCCGGTACATCTCACCCACGGGGATTGATGATATAGTTTGTTTAGGATGACTACTTTTTGCATGCAGGATGGTGTTTCCTGAGATAGGTTTGCAGTAAGTTTTGGTATTAATTGTTTCTCCTACTTGGCCTGTAAGTTCTAGGTCCAGGAACTGAATAGTGTTTTTTTGTACCGAATGGGTACATTTTAAGTTAAGTTGATTATCATTCAGGTAATGTATAAAATTTGGGACATCTGATATGTTTCCCTCCCATATGAATAGCAAGTCATCAATGTATCTTGAATACCAATTCATGGATCTACCAAAAGGATTAACACTGGAGAAAATAAAGAGTTTCTCCCACCAGGCCATCACGAGGTTTGCCAGAGAAGGGGAGAACTTAGCTCCCATTGATACTCCTTTGAGTTGCAAATAGAATATACCGTCAAATTGAAAAAAATTGTGTGTCATCAGAAATGTGAGCACTTCAAGTATGAAGAATTGTAGTTCATAGCTATAGGTACTGTGTCTGAGTAGGTGGTGTTCTAGTGCCCTTTGAGCTATATCGTGAGGGATACTGGTATAAAGAGAGGTCACGTCACAGCTCAACCATGTTAATTTATTTTCCCACTTTTTATCAACGAATGAGCATAAGACATCTCTTGTATCACGTAGATGGCCCGGGGTTTTTACTGCTAGGGGTTGTAGCAGGGAATCTAGCCATTCCGAAAGTTTTTCTGTCATTGAACCTATCCCTGACACTATAGGACGCATAGGAGGAGGAATTATACCTTTATGTGTCTTGGGTAATGCGTGCATGTGTTACGTCTATGGCCGGGGATCGCCGTTCTAACTCACCCCATGGACACCTCTCTGCTCGGCGTCCTCCTTCCTCTGGCAGACGCCGGCACTGTCTTCCAGGTCCTCGCGCCGTTCCCCGCAGGGCGCGTGTGCGACCGCGTGTGCACGGCCTTAGAGGGCCAGTACGCGTCCAGCTGTCAATAATCAGTTATCAGCCCAAATGGCTGCTGGACTATAAAAAGGGGCTCTGCCCACTGGTTCCTTGCCTGAGCGTTGTTGTATACCCTAGTCTGTCTTGCTAAAGGTCTCCCAGTGTTTTCCAGTTCCCAGTGTTGCCCGTTCCTGCTGCCTGTACCCCGCATCCGTACTATCGTTACCCGCTGTAAAAGCCAAGTCGTGCCTTCCCGCTGCATCCGCGGAGTCACCTGCTGTGAAAGCCAAGACGTGTCTCTGCCACTGCCGTGTCTCTGCGGGTTACATCCGCCCCTCTACTTCTCCGGTAGGTGCTGGCTTCTTCGTAGGGAAGAAGGATGGTGGTCTTAGGCCATGCATCGATTACCGGAACTTGAATAAGGTCACTGTGAGGAACTAATATCCCCTTCCTTTGATTCCGGATCTCTTCAATCAGGTTCAGGGGGCCCAATGGTTCTCTAAGTTTGATCTTCGTGGGGCTTATAACCTTATCCGAATCAGGGAAGGGATGAGTGGAAGACTGCGTTTAACACGCCCGAAGGTCATTTCGAATACCTCGTTTGGGTTGTGTAATACTCCCGCGGTCTTCCAGAATTTCATAAATGAGATTTTAAGAGATTACCTGGGGGTATTTCTTGTAGTGTACCTTGATGATATACTTGTGTTTTCCAAGGACTGGTCCTCCCACATTGAGCATGTCAAGAAGGTGCTCCAGGCCCTTAGGGAAAACAAACTCTTTGCTAAATTTGAAAAATGTGTGTTTGGGGTGCAGGAGATACAATTTTTGGGTCAAATCCTCACTCCTAATGAATTCCGCATGGACCCTGCCAAGGTTCAGGCTGTGGCGGAATGGGTCCAACCTGCCTCCCTGAAGGCTTTACAGTGCTTCCTGGGGTTCGCTAATTATTACAGAAGATTTATTTCTAACTTCTCGGTCATCGCTAAGCCTCTTACGGACCTTACTCACAAGGGTGCTGATCTCCTCCACTGGCCTCCGGAGGCGATTCAGGCTTTTGAGGTCCTTAAGAGGTGCTTTGTCTCTGCCCCAGTGCTGATTCAGCCTAACCAAATGGAGCCCATTCATCGTGGAGGTTGACGCCTCTGAGGTGGGAGTGGGTGCGGTCTTGTCCCAGGGGTCTCACCCATCTCCGTCCCTGTGCCTACTTCTCCAGGAAGTTCTCCCCCACTGAGAGTAACTATGACGTTGGCAACCGCGAAATCTTAGCCATTAAATGGGCAATTGAAGAGTGGCGCCACTTCCTGCAGGGGGCTAAGCACCAGGTAACGGTCCTTACCGACCACAAGAATCTGGTTTTCCTAGAATCTGCCCAGAGGCTAAACCCGAGACAAGCTCGATGGGCGTTGTTTTTTACTAGATTCAACATTGTGGTCACTTATAGGGCTGGGTCTAAAAATATTAAAGATGATGCACTGTCACGTAGCTTCATGGCCAGCCCTCCTCCTGAGGAGGATCCTGCTTGTGTTTTGCCTCCAGGTATAATCATATCCTCTGTTGATTCTGACTTAGTCTCCGATATTGCGGCTGATCAAGGTTCAGCTCCCGAGAACCTTCCTGAGAACAAGCTGTTTGTTCCCCTGCAATTCCGGCTAAGGGTACTCAGGGAGAATCATGACTCTGCACTATCTGGCCATCCAGGCATCCTGGGTACCAAACACCTCATTTCTAGAACCTATTGGTGGCCTGGGTTGCTTAAAGACGTTAAGGCCTACGTCGCCGATTTTGAAACTTGTGCTAGGTCCAAGACTCCCAGGTCCTGACCAGCGGGCTTACTATGTTCTTTGCCCATTCCCCAGAGAACTTGGACCCATATCTCCATGGATTTTATCACCGATCTGCCTCCATCCCAAGGCAAGTCGGTGGTGTGGGTTGTAGTAGACCGCTTCAGCAAGATGTCCTACTTTGTACCCCTCAAGAAACTACCCAATGCCAAGACGTTAGCTACCTTGTTTGTCAAACACATCCTGCGTCTCCATGGGGTTCCTGTCAATATTGTTTCTGACAGAGTGTTACAATTTGTTTCATTGTTTTGGAGAGCCTTCTGTAAGAAGTTGGAGATTGATGAGGCCTTCTCCTCGGCCTTCCATCCTGAAACTAATGGCCAAACTGAGAGGACTAATCAGTCTCTAGAACAATATTTAAGGTGTTTTATCTCTGACTGTCAAGATGATTGGGTCTCCTTCATTCCCCTCGCCGAATTTTCCCTTAATAACCGGGTCAGTAATTCGTTGGGGGTCTCCCCCTTTTTCTGTAATTTTGGGTTTAATCCACGGTTCTCCGTTTCACCTGGTGGTTCCAAAAATCCTGAGGTAGATGTCGTTCATCAGGAACTGTGCACAGTCTGGGCCCAGGTTCAGAAGAACCTAGAGGCGTCCCAGAGCATATAAAAGACTCAGGCAGATAAGAGACGTTCTACTAACCCCTTGTTTGTGGTCGGGGATCTGGTGTGGCTGTCCTCAAAAAATTTGCGCCTTAAAGTCCCGTCCAAAAAATGTGCTCCCCGGTATATAGGGCCGTACAAGATCATTGAGGTCCTTAACCCTGTCTCATTCCGGCTGGAGTTACCCCCGTCCTTTCAGATACACAACGTGTTCTATGCCTCCCTCCTGAAAAGATGCTCCCCGTCCTTGGCTACCTCGTGGAAACCTCCGGTCCCTGTTCTCACTCCTGAAGGGGTAGAATTCGAGGTGGCCAAGATTGTGGACAGCAGGATGGTCCAAGACTCCCTCCAGTACCTTGTCCATTGGAGAGGATATGGGCCAGAGGAGAGGACTTGGGTACCTGCCCGGGATGTTCACGCAGGGTTATTGCTCAAGAAGTTCCATCTTCGATTCCCCAACAAGCCAGGTCCACCTAGGAAGGGTCCAGTGGCCCCTCATAAAAGGGGGGCACTGTAAAGGATTTGCCTGACACAGCTTCTGTGTCGACGCCCGTGGTTAATCAGTCTGCATCTATGCTAGGTCTGGTAGAGTAACTCGATCTGCTACCACTCAGGCTGGTAGGCTCAGGAGTGGGAGAACCTATCACAGCCTGACCAGATGGGTCTATGCATACCTTCCTTTGCTGCTTTTCCTTTGCCTGTGATTCTCTCTGGTTCCTGGCTCTGCTGTTCCTGCTACTTACATTTGACCTGCTCCATATTGACCCTGGCTTGATTGACTACTATTCTTCTGCTCTGCTTTTGTTACCACGTACTCTCCTGGTTTGACTCGGCTCGCTCACTACTCCTGTTGCCCACGGTGTTGCCGTGGGCAACTGCCCCACTTCCCTCTCTTCTGTGTACCCTGTCTTGTGTTGTCTGTCGTGCACATATTGAGTGTAGGGACCGTCGCCCAGTTGTACGCCGTCACCTAGGATGGGCCGTGCAAGTAGGCAGTGACTGGGTTGCGGGTAGATTAGGGCTCACTTGTCCGTCTCCCTACCCTGTCATTACAGTGGGGCTATATGTGGAGCACTGTGTGTGTATTTTGGGACAGTGTATGGTGCTATTATAATTAGAGGTGTAGTGTATGGCGCTATTATATTTAGGGGCATAGTGTGTGGCACAATGAGAATTTTATCTTCATTTTTAGGTGCAGAAATGTTTTACAAGTGAGAAGCTGAAGACATCTGAGCGGCAAACTGCAGAAATGGGCTGTGGCCAGGAGAAGTCATCATAGAGATCTGGACCTAATGGAGACATCACCTGTGAGTCGCTTAATGTAAATGTCTATTCTGCCTCTAATCCATACTATAGTCACTGTTTGATCTGCAGCAAGATAATGATTAATATGATTTTACGTAGTTTTTTTTTGTGAGGCTGCTAGTGATGTAGAACAGACATGGGGATGTCAATCAATATTTGGGTGGAGCCATTTACATTTTCGCCTCAGGCAGCAGAAAAGCTAGAATCGGCCCTGGGTAGGAGAATACGCCATACAGTTCCGCAGTTTGGCAGCCGAGCTCTCTTGGAATGAGGCCTTTGTGGAACCTACTGGCAGGGATTTGCCAGTAAAGACAAAGATGATGTAATGACGTGGTAGGGAGACAGACAGGTGAGCCCTAATCTACCCGCCACTCAGTCCCTGCCTACTTGCAACGGCCCATCCTAGGCAACGGCGTACAACTGGGCGACGGTCCCTACGCTCAATAAGTGCACGACAGACAAACAGACAAGGGTAAACAGAAGTTAGGGAAATGGGGCAGTTGCCCACGGCAGCACCGTGAGCAACGAGAGTAGTGAACGAGCCGAGTCAAACCAGGAGTGTACGAGGTACCAAACGCAGAGCAGGAGAATTGTCAGTAAAGCCAGGGTCAAAATGAAGCAGAGGACAAAATGTTCAAGCATCAGCAGCAGAGCCAGGACGCAGACAGAATCACAGGCAAAGGAGGAGCAGGAAATGCAGTATAAATAGACAGAGGGCGGGAGCTAGCTCCGTCTGGCCAGGCTGTGATAGGCTCTCCCACTCCTCAGCCTGACTGTTGGAAGATTGTGTCACTCTCTCAGACTTAGGAGCAGGTGGAGACTGATTACCCACGGGCGTCGACACAGAAGCTGTGTCTGGCAGATCCTTTACAGTACCCCCCCTTTTAAGAGGGGCCACTGGACCCTTTCTAGGTGGACCTGGCTTATTGGGGAAGCGAAGATGGAACCTCCTGAGCAATACCCCAGCGTGAACATCCCGGGCGGGTACCCAAGTCCTCTCCTCAGGCCCGTATCCTCTCCAATGGACCAGGTAATGGAGGGAGCCTTGGACCATCCTGCTGTCCACAATCTTGGCCACCTCGAATTCTACCCCTTCAGGGGTGAGAACAGGGACCGGAGGTTTCCTCGAGGGAGCCAAGGACGGGGAGCAGCGTTTAAGGAGGGAGGCATGAAACACGTCGTGTACTCGAAAAGACGGGGGTAACTCCAGTCGGAAGGAGACAGGGTTAAGGACTTCAATGACCTTGTACGGCCCTATATATCGGGGAGCAAATTTTTTTGGACGGGACTTTAAGGCGCAAATTTTTAGAAGATAGCCACACCAGATCCCCCACCACAAACAAGGGGTTAGCAGAACGTCTTCTATCTGCCTGAGTCTTTTGTATGCTCTGGGACGCCTCTAGGTTCTTCTGAACCTGGGCCCAGTTTTTTTAAAGCTCTTAGGAGACACAGATACATATAAAAAACGAACATGTAATCCAACTATTATGTTTCAAAGGAAGCTTGACAAACTTATAAATGATGGTCTAAACAGTGGTGTACTGACAAAAAAAAAATCTGAATATATTAATTGTCCAATGCCCCACTATCCCAATCATTCTGTCACGGCGCGGGGTGTGGACCCACTAGGCCGTACCGCGTAGCGGGGTAGCAGCTGGCCAACTAGGTACAAAACAATGTCTATAGTTCAAAACGGGTACCTGAGGCAATGTAGACAGTGGCAGGAACACGACTTGGCTTTCACAGCAGGTGACGCCGCTCGGTTTAGACACTTTCATAGGACCGCAAACATTACTGTGTATTAGGTCAAGTGGTTGTAAGTCTCTGTTCTTTCTTTCCTTAGGAAGCATTGCCCTTGCAGCTTTAATGCAACATTCACATCTAACAGTGACTGGACAAGTGGACACTTGTTAGGTTCCGCTTTTGCAGTTCCTGTATGCTTTGTGGATGTATGTGACCTAAACGTCTATGCCACATGTGGATATGGTCATTGTGTCCCTGTGTTCGGAGTCTCACCTGTTTTTTCACTGTGTTGAGATTATATAAATGCTCATCTGCTTTGGCACTAGCCATAGCCCACTTTCCTTGCAGGATGACACACTTGTCGCCTTGGACTTTTACAGTGAGTCGTTTAGCTGTCAAACGTTTCACAGATAACAGTCCACCTTTTAGATTGGACACATATAGTAACGCTTGTTACTGGTACAGCTAAGTTGTATCCATTTAGACTGGGGCTTACCAAGATCCCATGCCCGATTCCTTCTGCATTAGATACTTTGTTTCCTTGTTATTTAAGTCAAGTTCTGTGAAAAAACTTTTATCACTTGTCATGTGACTTGTTGTACCGGAGTCAATACACCAGCCTTGCAATATCTTACTGTTTGTTACTTTAAAGTTGCTATTCCAATTATCTGCCGCAGCTCAAAGTAAATGCGACTGAGACTGATTTCAAAATATTTTCTTATGTCTCTGTGTATTTTGAATATGTTATTAGCGCCTGGATAAGTTGTCTGTTTAATGACGTCCATTACTAAGGCAGGGCTTAGTATTAGCCAGTAAAAAGGCTAGTACTAACCCCCCATTACTACCCCGGTACCCACCGCCACCAGTGATGGTCGGGAACCGGGGCTGCCGCAGGCTGGTATTATTATGCTGGGAAGGGCCAAAAACAGTGGCCCTTCCCACTCTGGTTATGCTAGCCTGCTGCTGCTGTGTTGTATCTGTCTGGTTATGAAAATGGGAGGGGACCGCACATAATTTATTTTTATTTAAAAAAAACAAAACAACGTGGGGTCCCCCACATTTTCATAACCAGCCAGATGCAACACAGCAGCAGCAGCCTATCATTACAAGGGTGGGATAGATAGACATTTGAAAAAAAATAAAAAATGTTTTATTATTACTATTCTCCCTCTCCTGACAGCCTGCCAGGAGAGGTAGAAAATACAGCAGGTCAGCGGGGAACCCGCGAGAGGGGGGGGGCCTCATGGCAAGGGGGGCTTTGTGACGAGAGGGGGCGCAGCACCCACGACAAGGGGGGGGGGATGCAGCTCCTCACCAGAAATATGCAAAGAACACACACACACTTACCTGCAGTACGGCCAGTCTCCAAAATGGCGCTGGCTTTCACCCTATAAAACTGCTTCTATGCTGGTCGCTCTGAACTGCACATGCGCAAGCACAAGCAGAGGACATGCGAACGGGAACTGGTCTTATGTCCTATTGCCTGTAGCTGCCATATTCCATCTGTGTGTGTGTCGTGAACAGACACATACACAGATGAAATAAAAAATGGCAGCCCCCAGTTGAGTAAAAAAATGTAAATTAAAAAAAACATTCTTTGACAAAAAAGAAATAAAGTAAATATAACATTTTATTGAATAAAAAAAACACATACATTTCTGTCCCCCCAAAAAAAGAATTAAGAAACTTTTTTAAAACATATGTACCCCACAATGGTTCCACAAAAATTATGCAACTCCCCCTGCAAAAAACTAGCACTTCTATCTATCTATCTTTTTTTGTATAAGCAGATATGTGAATGAATTATGTACATGACTATATATGCTCCCTGGTTGCTAATGTCATCCTTGCCCTTTGATACTCTTTTTCACACTGTGTGCATTATTAAAATCAGTTTCATTTCCCTGCAGAAATAGCAGAATTCCAGGGCTAAAAATGGTCTTCTTTGTAGCACTCTCTTTGATTTCCTCAGTGGCAGACAGTCTGTCTCCTGAAGGAAAAGCCCTTACATTCCTGGGAGTCGGACTTCCATCTAATGGATACCCTTCAACATTCGTCAGCAATTAAGATTTTTCTGGCCACTAGGCTGTGAGTCTTCCTGCAGCATTGTACTTGCAAACATAGCCTAAGCAGAGGAGTTGCAAAGAGGCAATGCAAGTTCCTTATGTTTGAGTCTATTCTTTTTTTAGAATATATAGAAGTTTTTTAGCTGGCCTTACATAATACTAAGTTTGATTATTATTCATGAAAAAAATCAATATAATCACTACATTGAAAGTGGGATAACTGTAGTGAAATAGAGTTTATTCTTTTAGTGCCTTTTGCATACCTCCCAACCGTCCCGGATTCAGTGGGACAGTCCAGGATTCCGGGCGGTATCCCTCAGTCCCATTTGGCCAGTTATAAGTCCCAGTATCTAAGGCAACTGTATCTGCATCCTCGGGATGCTCCCTACTTCAGCATTAGTACAGAGTGGAGGAGCAGAGGGAGCTCCTTCACTCGTTGAGGACTCACCGGGCATGGCGCTATTTTAAGAGCTGAGCCCGGGGAAGCCCTTGATGTTACTGTCCATATATGGACAGTGATGTTGGGCTTTCAACTATGGAGTCCCCTTGCCAGAGCAACGCAAGCTCTCTGGTCGGGGACTCCTGTATATACGTATGGACAGTGACGTCAAGGGCAAGACACTCTGGCCGGGGGATTCCACTCTTGGAGAAGATCCTGGCATCACTATCCATATATAGACAGTGACGTCAGGGGCTACTCCTGGAGCGGAATCTCCTGCCAAAGCGTTGCCGATACTCTGGCCTGGGGTTTTTAACTCATAGAGGGAATACCTAACGTCATTGTCCTTATATGAACAGTGACATCAGAGGCTACTTCTGCAGCAGAATCCCCTGCCAGACCACACCCGATTCTCTGGCTGGGGATTCAATCCTAGAGTGAGCCCCAATATCGCTATCTACAGGGCGGTGGCGCTATCTTTAATGGGAATGCGGCACTTCCTACATGGGCACTGTGTATGGCACTAATTGGGCACTGTGTGTGGCACTAATTGGGCATCGTGGCACTATCTAATTGGGCACTGTGGCACTAGGGGCAGCTAAGTGAGCATTATACTGTATGGGGGCAGTTTAGGCAGCATCATACTGTATGGGGCAAGCTATGGGGCATTATACTGTATGGGACAGCTGTGAGGGGCATTATACTGTATGTGGCAGCTATGGGGGAATTATACTGTATGAGGGCAGCTATGGGGGCAACAATGGGGGCATTCTTCTGTATTTGGGTAGCTATGGTGGGCATTATACTGTATGGGGGCATCTGAGTGGGCATTATACTGTATAGGGGCAGCTTTGGGGTCAATATACTGTATGGAGGAAGCTATGGGGGCATCCTGCTGTATGAGAGCAGCTATGGGGAATTATACTGTATGGGAGCATCTGCGTTGGCTTTATACTGCATGGTGCAGCTATGAGGGCATTATACTGTGTGGGGGCAGTTATTTGGCATTATACTGTGTGAAAGGCACTATGGGGCATTATACTGAGAGGAAGCACAATTGGAGCATGATACTGTGTGGGCTGAACCAGGTGTGTATAGGCAGGGTTAGAGGTGTGGCTTAAAAGAAAAATAAATTGCCACGCTATGCGTGCCGCACAGGTTATCCCTTTTTGCAATACTTGAAAGTTGGGAGGTATGAAATTGTTGTAATTGTTCTTTAGCACTAATCTGTTGTATAGTTGTAGCCGTCTTTTATACATATGCTGCACATAATGGACAATCATTGACAATGTCTGCCTCAAACAGCCATAAGTTGCTGAAATCTGGATAAACCTAATAAAAATGCTCATGAAGCTGGAGACACTTTAGACACTGCTCTACCCACTGCTATATTTCTCGTATAATAAGATCCATCAAGGAATCCAAAACAGCCATCCTCTTTTTTTATTCTGCCAATAGGCAGCCAGAAGTGTCAATCAGTCCCCATTCACATTATATGTAAACAGGTCCCACCAGAAAAAAGTGATTTGCCAGATGAGATTTTCGCTGGTAGTTTTATAATTATCATTGCATTGCTTTTTTTGTATGGATTCTAAGGTAGAGAACGAGCAGATATAGTACAAAGCCACACAACAGTTCTGCTGGTTGCAGCGGCATACACAAGAAATGGTTATGGAATTAAATGCTATGTAAACCTTTGAAAGTGATTTTTTTTTTATATATAAAAATGTCAGTGTTTGGTGCAACATTTTTATATTAGTTATTCTTAAAGATTTATTTTACTTTTTAAAATACAGCTGCTCTGTATCCTGAATACAGAGAAGCTGTATCGTTAGCTGACTCATGTATATAAAAGCTATGTGTATACAAGAAAATAAAGGGATAGATATCTACAATAATTAAAAGAAAGCAAAAATGGTAATAAGCAATGTCAGAGAGAGTGTACCAATAGTACGCAGATTACTCTTAGGAAAATATTAACCGGACAAAGCTAATTGCTTACCCATAAATGAATAAACGTTTGGCTGACTGTTGCCCTCCCAACACACGTTTCAGCGTCTTAAGCCGTCGTCTGGGGGTCTCGGACATTGGTTTTTACCATTTTTGCTTCCTGTTATGTATTGGGGACATCGATCCCTTTATTTTCTTGTATACACATAGCTTTATCTGATACTTGTAATCTGCTGGGCTGTCCTAGTTCTGGTTTTTAACTGTGTGACTCATCCTTGTTGCATGATCATTTGTGTATGTTCATTTTTCTTTGTTCGTATTTTTAATCTTTTGAATAATCAAATTTGTATATTTTTCATTACATGATGTGTGATGTTCATTCTGCTCTAATATATATTTATATATTTTAAACAAACTGTATAAGCCCACTTGCCACTTCACTCTTTTAAGTGGGTCCCTAATCTATCAAGTGCAGTATCGAAGTATGGGTGCAGTATTGCATGGCAACCAGTGCCGCTGCAACACAGGACCTGCAGACGAAGCAACCCAGGAGATTAACAGCACCCATGCTGCCAGGCTAAGCCACATTGGCTTTGGGCCATATCCCCTCACAGATACAGCACTACAGCAACAAAGACCACCACACAGGGCCAATTCTAGCTTTTCTGCTTCCTGAGGTAAAAATTGAAATGGCACCCCCCCAGATTTTGATTGACTTCCCCCTGGCTGTTCTACATCACTACCAGCCTCCTCCAACTCTTGCGGATGTGCCGTTTCCTTGTACTCCCCTGGCATGCGCGTGCAGCGATGAAGCTGGGCAGAGTACACCTTGCTGAACGGTGCGTGCCCGAAAAGTACAAGGCAACAGCGCATCCGAGGAAGTTAGAGGAGGCTGCTAGTAATGTATAACAGCCTGGGGATGTCAATCAAGCACAGAACGGTAGGTTTGAGGGTGGGACGATGTGACTCTTCAGTATAGCGGCACCGCCCACTACCCTTTAATGAGTAATTAGCATACAGCGTAAGCCGTTTAAAAAGTTGATTTTATAGATCTTGCTGCGTCTGAAAAAAACATACAGGGGAATGTTTGGAAATATTGTCAGATCATGTATTACTGCATGGTGGTGGTTCAAGGAGTTAAAACTACCTGACAGGTTCCCATTAAATATACAATGAATTGAAAACTGCCATGCAATTTTGTTATTATAAATATATCCTATATAATTACAGCTTCAGAACCAAGCTCATACAGATATACAGCACCAGAACCAAGCTCAATACATATATACATCCCCAGAACAAAGCTCAGTACATAAATACAGCATCAGCACAACTACAGCTCAATTTAGTGCCACCGCTGCCGTATAGGTTTGTACGGTGTAAAACTATAGCTCCCAGCACAGCCCAAATAATGGTAAGGATATGCTGGGAGTTGCGATTTCACCAAAAAAATAATCATACCACCCATCATCTCGCTGCAGATCATACAGTGACTACACTACTGATTAGAGGCAGAATAAACATTTACATTGAGTGACTCACAGGTGACATCTTCTCAGATTCTAGTTGTTATTTTTCTCTTTTCTTCTCCATCCGGGCCAGAGCGGCATACACCTTGTCACACAAACACACACAGTGCCTCCTGTATACAGTACCCCCATAGAGCCCCCTGTAGACAGTGACCCACATATATAATGCCCCCCTATAGGGCCTCCTGTAGATACTGCCCTGCATAGAGCCCCTGTAGATTGTACCCCCCTTAGATCCCATGTAGATAGTGGCCCCCCATAGATTTGTGGCCTCCAAAGATACCCTGTAGATAGTGGTCCCCAAAGATAACCTGTAGATAGTGGCCCCCCCTCATAGCTAGTGTCCCACATATAGCCCCTCCCCATAGCTAGTGTCCCACGTATAGCCCCTCCCAATTGCTAGTGTCCCACATATAGCCCCTCCCCATAGCTAGTGCCCCACATATAGCCCCTCCCCATAGTTAGTGCCCCACATATTGCCCCTCCCCATTGCTAGTGCCCCACATATAGTCCCACCCTGTAAGTAATGCCACTCACACTTAGGCCGGGTTTACACGAGCGTGTGCGTTTTGCGCACGCAAAAAACGCTGCGTTTTGCGTGCGCAAAAGGCACTTAACAGCTCTGTGTGTCAGCCCCGTTTGATGCGCGGCTGCGTGATTTTCGCGCAGCCGCCATCATTATGACACTCCGTGGTGTCATAATGGTGCTTTTCTGTTTACATTCAGAGTTTGACAGCTGTTGCGCGAATCACGCTCGTCCCACGGAAGTGCTTCCATGTGGCATGCGTGATTTTCACGCACCCATTGACTTCAATGGGTGCGTGATATGCGAGCAACGCAGAATTATAGGACATGTCGTGAGTTTTACGCAACGGAATAACATTGCGCAAAAGTCACGGACTGTCTGCACTGCCCCATAGACTAACATAGGTCCGTACGACACGCGTGAAAAGCACATGCGTCGCACGGACGTATAACACGCTCGTGTAAATTAGCCCTTATGAGGAAAAAAAACAACTTTACATACTCATCTGATCCCGTTCCCACGATGTCATTTTGCAATGCAGGCCTGCTCTCTTCTGAGCAGGTCTGCTGGGGCTAAACGAAGCAAGCGGAATGACATGACATTATTGCTCCGCTCGCCTTGTTTAAAGGCGCTGAGTGGCAGGGCAACTAATTCTGCCAGGCCAATCAGCGCCCTTCAACGACGCAAGCAGCACGATTACATCATCGCGCCGCTTTCGTCATTGGACGGTGCTGATTGGCAGGATGCCACTTGTGTCATTGAAAGGCACTGAATAGCAGGGCACGGAACGTGCCCTGCCATTCAGTGCTTATGCTTGTAATTGTATACGTGTCCTATAGATGCAGATACAATTATAGTGCAGGAGGGGGTGGTGGGGGCTCGTTTCAGTGGTGCCGCCACCTCCTCAGAGAGGCAGCATGCTGCTGCCTGAGGTGAGAAATTCATCTCGCCTCATGGACCGGGCAACCCTGCAACTACACAACACCACAAAAAAGCAAACAGATGGAAAAGTAGTCTCAGTTGCCAAATTGAGAACAAATAGGTAGAAACCCTTATGAAGTCTTCGGCTATTTAAAAACACCTGGGCCAAATAGGTGGAGTGCTGGTACAAAATAAAGAGAAAGACTATATGAATCCATAAAAGGAGAGCGAAAAACCTGGTCCACATTTATACGGGGCTCTTAGGAGCACTTTCAAATTTTATATGGGGAACACTGAATTATAGGCTATTTATTATGGGGAGCAACATCTGTATGGCACTATTTATGGGGGACATTATCTGTATGAAGAGATTTACTGGCACGCAGAATATACTGATGCCACACGGAACTGCAACGCGCGCAAAATGCAGTGTTTTTTGCGCGCGCAATATGCACACGTTCGTGTAAATAAGGCCTAAGGCAGACCGTCACTCACGTAATCTTATGTTGACCAAATCAAAGGAAAAGAGAGAGGTGTAAGTCCCGCACTTATAACCATTAATTCAGGTTTCGGAGTCTCTGCAGTGGAGTTCTTGTATCTCGGCAACTTCAGTCTCGACGCCACTTGCCAAACCTGTGGAAGAGGTTGCTGTGGGAAATCCAGCTCTATTTGAGAAGGGAGCCAAGATGGCACATCTATGGGCAGTATGTCCAATTTCTCCCAAAGCTTTTGAACATCCTCTGGCGTGTGAATGACCGTTTGGCGTCCATCTTTCATGGTCGGCAGACTGAATGGGAAGTACCATCTCACTGGTAATTTCTTGGCCCTTAGAGCATCAGTCACCAGTTTCAAGATTTTTCTTTTAGCTAGGGTGCTCGGAGCAAGATCCTGAAATAGTAAAATGTTTTAACCTTCGAATTGTAATTTTTGACGCTCTCTCACCTCTTTTAGTAGGGTTGATGTATCCACAAAGCTTAACAAGCCACACACAACGTCCCTCGGAGGTTCATTATGAGCAGGCTTCTGCCTAAGCTCTCTGTGAACTCTTTTCACCACAACCTTTCCAGCCCCATCTTGGCCTACCAGGGTCTCAAATATTTGAGATATCACCTGCGGTAAGGTTTTTGCAGCTACAGATTCTGCCAGAGCCTGAAATTCTGGCGTCGGCTGCGTTTCTCCTAGTCTTCAATCATTAGGAGGGTATTGTCAAGATGCTGATGGTGCGCCGTCAAGGTATTATAGACAGCTTCACTGTGTCTCAAAATGGAGGACTGCGCATTTCCAGAGTGGCAACATCGTTGCCAATTTGCTTAATGTCTCCTTTAATCTCGGCAAGCTCCTTCAGTACCGGAGAGATGGCCTGTGTCAGAGCCTTCTTAAAATAGGAGCAAGATAGCGTGTTTCTGCTCCATGCAGCATCTGAGTAAGAGGTGGAGCTATCATCATCTGAATCTTCCTCATTAGCTCCTTCAGTTTGTCTTTCCAGCGCCATCTTGCCTCAGCCAGATGGTGATGCAAGGTTTTTCTTGAGAGATTTGTCCATTTTAGACTGATTTTTCCGCTGTTTAGAAGCGCAGGGTGAGTCTTTGAATCTTTCCTGCCAATGTAGCAAGCACTGGAAGCTGTTGTTACGAGGTGTAGTGAGGGGCTCCGGAGTTATGCTACTATCACAATGTGTGACTAGTTCTGCCCCTCCAAGCTTTAATGTTTAAAGGGCCACTGATCCAAAAATTTTTAAGGCTAGTGATAACTGTTCATTAAAACTCCTGCAATTCTTCATAATCGGGCTACCGGTTGCTCAAATCAAACATCTAGTCCTGCAAATAACTTCGAGGACATCAATCCTTCACTGAGTCCTTAAAAGGGTACAGCATTAATTTTTCAAGTGCTCAGACTTTTGTTTTTTTCTGATCTCCTCGCACTCTGAATAAAGGGTGATCATATCATCTACTATGTAACAACCTCACAGTATTAGTAGGGCAAGACTAGAGAGAACATGTCTCTGCAGACTACCCTAACCAATATCATGATGAAAACAGGCTCTAAAAGCTTAGGGTCAGGACTGCATACCCAATCAAACACCACACAAGCAGAAATGGGCAAAAAGAAAAAACAAGGAGGGAAATCCTATCAGCAAAAACAATCTTCACCAAACCTAATCTTCCTATGTGGAGAGATTCTGGATCCGAACCTCAAAGTGACGATGAAACTAATAAGGAAGAGGTAGACCTACCAGTTCCCAGATCTTTTATTAAAAAAATACTAAAGACCTCGAACACATAGCAAACGACTTGACAGATATCAAACAGGAACTACTGTAAGTAGATCACAGGGTAGAAGCTCTTGAAAATACCCAGACAGACATAATAGATGCCTCTCAGATACCACCAACTGCCTCCAAACCCAAGAAGAACATATGAATAACATTTACTTCATCCTTAAAGGGAACCTGTCACCAGCATTTCACTTATTAAACCAGCAATATCAGGTGGTAGTGGGTGAAAAATAATTTCTATATAACCTATAATTGTCTTCTTAGTCGGCTTTGTAGCTTTAGTATTCCGTTATTTAGTGTTCCCACACCGTATGCTAATGAGCATAAGAGTCATACCTTTGTTTGAAAAGAGTCATATCTTCATTCCTCAAGTCTTTCTGAGTTAATCCCGCCTTACTTTTTATTTACAGCTCCACGTCTTCCCCAGCACTCAAAATCCCACGCTTGTGCATTGATGTCCTCTTCTGGTGTGTGCGTACAACGGGATATTTATTACGATAAAATGCGCAAAATGTTTGCAGACCATTATTTACAGTTGCAGGAGGAGTTTAGGAGAGGGGATAACGGCAATGAACTTTTGATAGCAGAGGCTAGTGAGGGTTAAGTAAAAGTTCAATAGGTGAAATGCTGGTGACAAGTTCCCTTTAAAGACCATGAAAATCATGGGGCAGAGCCTGACCGCTACGAGAGATGGACGCTTGAACCTACAGCTCCGTCGCAGCAGTGCAAGTAGCAACCCTTTCAGCTGATTTTTTGCGAAAAAGATGGTGAAAACCGGTAAAGATAGAGGCAGTGATTTGCCTGGTACTCCCAAACCGGGGAAAAACCAGGCTGACTTACCAAAATACTGGAACACATTCTCCCGCCAGAGCACTTAAGATGGTGGCGGACGCCATGGTGGCTACAGACATGGCAGAGGAATCTGATGCAGACAGCCTGGCTGACCAACATGGCGCTTGCTCAGCGCCGATCACCAAGTCTTTCCTCCGGAAAACCTTATAGCAGGCAATGCGTCCTGTGCTGTTGGAGCTCGCAGATATTAAATCCGAGGTGAAGCAGATTGGTCATAGGGTCGAGACCTTAGAGACCTTGTGTTCTGAGGTAATTCACTTCGCCGGCGCATTAGCTGCCCAGGTTGATCAACATACTGACGACATGAACAAAACACTGGTCCTCATAGAAGACCAGGAAAACAGAAGCCGCAGATGTTCTGTAAAGGATTACCAGAATCGTGGGCAACTGAGATATTGAAGAAAGTTGCTGGTGAAATATTTGCAGACCTGCTGGGTCCTGATAGAGCTTCTGCCATTGTGATTAAAAGGATCCATAGGTCCTTGCGCCCTAAACCCAGACCTAATTAGCTGCCCCGAGATGTCATATGTGGGCTCTTATCATATGTGGGCTCTTATCATATGTGGATACCTTGCAGATCTTACAAGCAGCTAGGGAGAAGAGAGTGGCGTCCTACGGTGATGATGAACTTACCTTCTTCCAGGATATTACTCCATCCACCCTCGCCAAGAGGCGTATCCTGAGACCCGTATTGGATTTACTTAGGTCCCACAATTTACAGTATTCATGGCTTTAACCCTTTGGATTATCGGTGATGAAGAATTGGAAGCGAGTGAACATCCACTCGCCAGCAGATCTTGAGACGGCTTGGCCAATTCTGGATATACCACCTATTGCTGTTCCCTCATGGATGCCCATTCAGATGAAGAACACTCTTGCCCCACTCAATGCTGATTTACCTTGGCAACCTGTGATGAAATCTAGATCCCCGAAGGTGAAGAAGACGCAGTCTAACATACAGCCAGGGGTCCCCTGAGAGATTCTGAAATATTCTCTACATTCTTCTTGACGAGCTCCTTGGTTCCCATATGTTATTGAATATGTCTTCTTTGTTACCCATAAGCACTGACGCTGATGGCTATTTTCTCCTTGTCTTCATGCTACTGTTGTTTGTCATGTATAACTACTGACTCAGGTGTCCTTTGGGCTTCTCTACAGAGATTCCTTATACTTCTACTGTATCACTGCTCGTTTGATCGTTTAATACTTTATTATTTTCAAGTGATTCCCTCTTTTAGGTTTTGTACATATTCTGTAATGTATCTATATGTTGTAGATAATATAGATGACAAGAAATGGGTGGTTGGATCCAGCGCTGGGTGGAATATAAAATGGAAACGATTTCCAAGTTTAATGGTTCAGTTCGATAAAATCCAATAGTGTGAAGTCCTGGTGTGAAGAAAGTGGGAGGGAGATGTCCTCAGAGCCTACGCGTTTCGGACGGCTTCGGCGTCCTTAGACTTGGCTGTGGTATATCATATTTTATATTCCACCCAGCGCTGGATCCAACCACCCATTTCTCGTTGCTTCCTACCGTGTACCGACACGAGGATACCGGGCGCTATCAGCGACACTTCCCACTGTGTCAGGTGAGCTGGAGGATTCCTCCCCACTTCCTATTTTTGCAGATAATATAGATGTTATAGCTCTGGTTTACACCACAATCTTCTGGTTGTCTTGCACATGCGCTTTCGATCCGGTAACCTCTCCTCCTCCCCCTCCCTAGCAACACTATCATATGTTGTTGACTGTCGCATTTTACCACCTCCCCAGTGCCTCTTCATAGGGGCTGATGAACAACAGAGTAATAGTCATTACCAGTTTTTTAAACTTACTTGATTTTTTTCGGGCACTAGTCAGGAGCTCCTCATCTTTTGTGTTCGCCCCCCTCTCCTTCCCCCTTCACAATCAAACCCCACCCCCCATATTTTAACTGAATAGCTTCTTGACATGTGAGTCTCCACCTATACACCCCACTCCTCGTCCAATTGTACTAATGGTAGATGTCACCGTAACTACTTTTAATGTTAAGGGGATGAATGCACCTAATAAAAGACACCACATTTTCCTACTTCTGCCTAAAAAATGAAGGCGCAGGCAACCTTTCTACAAGAAACGCATTTTAAAGCTACTAAGATTCCCCAGATCCCCACGCACCACTCCTCAAGTTGGTGTCATAGCTGTCACTGCAACCGTTATTCATGACTCTATACCTTTCCGACTGAGACAGCGACACACTGATGCAGAGGGTAGGGTCCTTTTTTTTTTTTAAAGGAAATATTGGTTCCACTACTTATACTTATACTCAAATATTTATGCGCCAAACACCCACCAGATTTCCTGGCTTCTGAAAGTATTAGACGATTTTAAACTTTTTGCATAAGGTCAAATTATCCTAGGTGGTGACCTTAATGTGGTTCTAAATCCCTTTCTTGATTCCTCTTCCAAGAAATCAAAGCAAATTGCACACTAAATGTGGGATGATCTGGGACTTCACAATGTCTGGAGATCTCATTTCCCTACTACCAAAGACTTCACCTTTTATTCACCCATCCACCTATCATACCAGAGATTGGATTACATTTTTGTTTCTACTCCCTTGCTGTCCTACTCCACAAACCCAACTATAGGGAATATAACAATTTCGGACCATGCCCCCTCAGTCACTGTGTCGCTGTCATCACTATCGCCTAGGGAGTGGAGGTGGCATTTAAATAAGTCACTTTTGGATAAAGACAGTGACTGTGACCACATCAAACAACACCTTTCAACCTTTTTTGAGATCAACTCCCAAGATAATAGCAACACCCTATGATATGGGAAACTCACAAATCCTACAATTAGAGGTATTCTAATTGCTTTGGGTTCCAAAATCAAGAAGGAAAAACAAAGGGAAGTTGATTCCTTGCTGGCGCAAATCGCTTCCATGGAACATATTCAGAAGAGATCAGCATCCCTTATAGCTCAGGAGGAGCTGTCCAAATTGGGAGAATCTCTTAAAGACGCATTGCAGGCTCTGGGCATCGTCTGGTAACTGCATCTCTCACCTCCCTCCACGGCCATCATCCACGATGTGCGGCTGCAGCCACTAGAGGGCGCACGCGCTGACTCTTCCCTTCTTAAAGGGCCGGCGTGTGCCAAAATCCTAAGACTTCCTATTTAAGGATCCTCCTCCCTCAGATCCTTGCTTGTTCAACCAAGTTATCCCTGTGAGCTTTCCTGTACCCAGTTTTCCCTGTTACCTTGCCTTCTGCCTTTGTCTGGATTTCCCGTTGTGACCTCTGCCTGAACTTGTAATATCCTTGCCTGCCGCCTGCCTTGACCTATTACTATCCATACCCGTTAACTACGTCTGCTGCCTGTCCTGACTTCTGGCCTATTCATCTGACTGCCTCTAAACCTGCTGTGTCAAGTGTTGCCCTGGGATACAAGCACCATCTCCCAGACGACACAGAGGATCCACAAACAAACCGGTGAGAACCGTTATAATAAGACTCTCTGGAGACCCGAACCAAAATTGTTTCGGAAACTCTCTTTTGATCCCCTGACCAAAGGAATGTGTGAGGTCTGGCACCCCTCATGCCCTCACCTTCACCTTGTTTACCGTTGGGGCTCATACCGGACCTTTTAATCATAGGCACCACAGCGTATCCAGACATGTGGGAAAGTCTTAAAAGTTATTCTGTCCAAGAAGTTCTAGGTAATTATAAAGGTAATCATAAAGGTGGATGAACACTTCTGCTAGGAATAAGTCTCACATTCTTGAATTACATTTACTTCAGGAAATTGTGCTCATAATTTTTACACCTACATTCCCTACTCGTGAATGATATGGAAAAGATATTGTTAGCTCAGACTCGCAATATCAGGAAAATGTCATATTTATATAATGTCTTGTTGAGTGGATCCTCGTCTGTCAAACCAACTTTATTTTATCTTGGGAAAAGGAGACAGAAATCCCCTTCTCTGATTCTGAAACTAAATTCATTCTTAGGAATTCACATGGTTTCTCGAATTGTGTACCCCTTCAGGAAAACCACTATAAGCTCTTATCCAGATGGTACAGAAATCAGAGTTCTTACATACACATAACATGGCGGATTCAGCAAATTGTTGGAGATGCAAGGCTGGCATTGGAACATACACACATCTGGGGGTCCTGCCACGTTATAACTTCCATTTGGGATCAGATTGGAAAAATGATCAAACAGATCACTTATGATGATTTAGTCTTGTCATTTAACATGATTGCTTTCCCTAAACCTTCTGGAATGTATAAGCCATCAAAAGGTTAACCACACACTTAATCGCTGTGGCGAAAACTTTGATCCCGCTTTACTAGTTGCAGACTCAACCAACCTCCTTGCAAACTTGGTTAATTAAAGTAGCTCAAATCGGTCGATTTGAAGAATTGTCCAGCTGGGCCAATAGAAGACATGATATCTTTCCTAAAATTTGGCAGCCTTGGATTAATTTCCAGACTCCGACACAACAACCATCTACCACATAGTGATTAATTCCCTTACTTTACAAGATGTTCTCTCCTCTCTCTTATGTTTAACATCTAGCCCAATAGGTAGACGTGGATTCTCTCACATCTCCCCCCCCCCCCCATACCCACTTCCTTTATGTATCCATCCACCCCCCCTCCCTCTGTTAATGCTGTATGATATATTGCTTTTTATACATGATTGTTGTGTATAGGAGTTTTCTTTATATTTATATTGAACTGCATCAAGGGTTCTATTACAATGATCTTATATTTACCCCTGCACCCGCAGTAATGACTTGACAATGTTCAATACCCGTTTTCTTTTTTGTATTTTCAAAGATCTAATTATCTCTTGTCTAAATAGTTATTTTCGATTTCTGTGATGTTACATAAAACAAAGAAGTATAAATGATGCATGTTTAAATAAAACTAACAACATCTGACCACAAAAAAAAAAAAAGACCATGAAAATCATGACAGAAAAAAATAATCTCCGCATTAAGGGCCTGCATGAGACGGTTGCAAATGAGGCACTATCTAGGGCACTGACTGAAATCTTCCACACCCTATTGGACCCCAACGATTACCAATACCTAATCATAAAAAGGGCTCATAGATCATTTCCCCCCAAACTGAAACCAACAGACCCCTACCGAGGAATGCGATCTGCAGAATCTTGGATTTTAGAATTAAGGACCGCATTATTCAAAACAACAGATATTTTGAATCTATTATATATTATAATGCAGAACTATCCATCTACCAAGACCTGGCAACGGCGACACTAATCTAGCGCCAACTGTTAAAGCCTTTTACAGATGCTTTAAGACAGACTCCATTACAATTCCGCTGGCTCTTCCTCTTTGGGCTCTCCATATCTGCTAATGGGAGAAGGCTCACGGCTATAAGCTTATCAGACATCCGCAATCTCTGCAATGAATTGAACATGATGCTAATAAATGCGATGACCTGGAATCAGTTCACAGTGCTTCCTGCCTCCAAGCCATTCCAAAACCTCCAAAGTGGGAGATTGTCCACACCCCGAAAAACCAAAGAACAAGACGTCATCTCCATAAAACCCTGCCTGCTGCAAATTCATCTGATCCCTCGTAGGTCAAGAGAGACTATCTATGTGACCCAAACAGATGTCACTGACCGGAGAAACTGAATACAGTCATATCCTTTTGAAACAGTTCATGCATTGTTTAGTATGCTTGTTTTCTTTGTTCTCTTTCTATAGGTGGACCAAGTCCCACTGCTGAGAATATGGTCCAGACATTACACCGCTGGAGTGCAACTGTCGTGACCGTAGACTACCTTCTATTATAGATCCAATAGTGATGGGAAATTATTTACATTGACACTTCTCATGGGCCTGACTGGACTGCCCAGATTACACCACTCACCTAGACTCCCTCTGAGGATTCCCTTAAGGTTATCGTTATCTACAAGCAGTAATTCCGCTACAAATTGAGTATTTTCTCTTGGGGGGGGGGTGGGGCGTCCTGGGACTAAGCTAAATTGTCCCATATCGCTGACGACTTTAAAAGTGCCCCAGCTTCAGATACCTGATTTTTGTCTGCATTAGTCATGACAATTTAGTTGTGACTTTAATATGGAAGTAAGCGGACAATGTTCAATTGTAATCGATAAACTGAAATCTCTCTAGTCGCTACTACATTTCAATCTCAATTCCAATGCTTATGACAATCCTATTTGCTTTCTATACTTTCCTACCCTTATAAGCCATCTCAAACATTGTAGAAGTGCAAGTTCTCACCTCTGTCCACTCAAATCATTCCCCATTGCTCTTTCGAACCTCACTAGCTAAACAGTCTCCACATTCAAGAGCATGGAAAGCTTACTTAACTCAGAACACATCAAGAAACGTGTCTCTATACCCCTTACCTCTAATTTTTAGATTAACACTTCCGTTCATAGCTCAATAGCCATGATTTAGGAAGCCCATAAGGCAGTTATTAGAGGGAATCTGATCTCCATTAGTTCATGCCAAAATAAATGTAAGAAATAACAACTCTCAACATTATACGAAGAGATATGCAAACTTGAACAAACACACAAAAAATTGCAAACCCTAGACACTAGCTCTATTACCACTAAAAGACAAAACCTAAAATCTTCATGAATTGGAAAAACCAGATATACAATATGTACATAGGAACAAAGTATCCAAACTCATATAATCTTTAATCAAAAAGCGGAAAGCTGGATCATATTTACATTCCCTAAAACTCCCCAATGAGTCAAAAACCAGCGATATAAATGACATCTCAGACACATTTTCAAAATATTACACTAATATTTACCAATATGATCACAAGAATCCTCTAGCAATAGAGAGAGACATAGACAAGACATTCAGTCATTCCTCTCACACCCGGAACTCCCTCAGTTATCCTTGGCACAAGAAGTTACGTAGTATAGTTCAGTCTATGGAAGATGGTCGTAAATTACTAGCCGATTTGGACTGTCAGAGTTTGTGCATCCACTTGGCAAATGAGGTTTAATGTGGATAAATGTAAAGTTATGAATTTGTGTACCAACAATAAGCATGCATCATATGTCCTAGAGGGAACTACGGATGTAGACATCTTTATCTTTACTCTGATAAATTGCTGCATCGTGATATCACACAACAGAAGCCATTGAAAAAGTCAAGTTAAAAGTTGCTTAACCCTTTCAAGACCGAGCTCATTTTGACCTTCATGACCAGCCCCATTTTCTCAAATCTGACATGTGTCTCTTTATGTGGTAATAACTCCGGAATGCTTTTGCCTATCCAATCGATTCCGAGATGGTTTTCTCGGGACATATTCTACTTTATGTTAGTGGAAAAATTTGGTCAATAAATTCATTGCTTATTTGTGAAAAACACCAAAATTTTGAGAAAATTTGCAAAAATTATGATTTTTCTCATTTTAAATGTATCTGCTTGTAAAACAGATAGTAATACCACACAAAATAGTTATTATTTTATATATTCCATATGTCTACTTTATATTTGCATAGTTTTTTGAACATTATTTTATTTTTCTTGGACGTTACAACGTTTAGAACTTTAGCAGCAATTTCTCACGTTTTCAAGAAAATTTCAAAAGGCGATTTTTACAGGGACCAGTTCAGTTCTGAAGTGGCTTTGAGGGCCTTATGTAATAGATAGACCCCATAAATCACCCCATATTAAAAACTGCACCCCTCAAAGTATTCAAAATAGCATTCAGAAAGTTTCTTAACCCATTAGGCGATTCACAGGAATTAAAGCAAAGTAGAGGTGAAATTTACAAATTTTATTTTTTTTGCTGAAATTCATTTGTAATACATTTTTTTCTGTAACACAGAAGGTTTTACCCGAGAAATGCAACTCAATATTTATTGCCCAGATTCTGCACTTTTTAGAAATATCCGACATGTGGCTCTAGTGTGATAATGGACTGAAATACCGGCCTCAGAAGCAAAGTAGCACCTAGTGGATTTTGGGGCCTCCTTTTTTTAGAATATATTTTAGGCACCATGTCAGGTTTGAAGAGGTCTTGTGGTGCCAAAACAGTGGAAATCCCCCAAAAGTGAGACGGTTTTGGAAACTACACACCTCAAGGAATTTATCTAGGGGTATAGTTAGCATCTTGACCCCACAGGTATTTTGCTATATTTATTGGAGTTTGTCTGTGAAAGTGAAAATCTACTTTTTTTCTGAAAAAATATTTAAAAAAAAAATATTTGCAAGGAATAAAGATTAAAAAGCACCCCAGAACTTGTAAAGCTACTTCTCCCGATTACAGCAATACCCCATATGTGGTACTAAACTGCTGTTTGGACCCACGGCAGAGCTCAGAAGGGAAGGAGCGCCATTTGGATTTTGAAGCGCAGATTTTGCTGGATTGGTTTTCAGTTCCATATCGCGTTTGCAACGCCCTGGAGGGAGCAAAACAGTGGAATCCCCCCAAAACTGACCCCATTTTGAAGACTACACTCCTCAAGGAATTGTTCTAGGGGTATAGTTAGCATTTTGACCCCACAGTTTTTTTGCTGAATTTAGTGGAATTAGGCCGTGAAAATGAAAATCTACTTTTTTCTGAAAAAACATAGAAATGTTTAATTTTTACAATGAATAAAGGAGAATTTGTCCTGATTACAGCAATACGCCATATGTGGTAATAAACTGCTGTTTGGACCCACGGCAGGACTCAGGAGGGAAGGAACAATATTTGGCTTTTGGAGCTCAAATTTAGCTAGAATGGTTTTCGGGTGTCATGTCGCATATGCAAAGCCCCTGAGGTACCAAAACAGTGGAAACCTCCCAAAAGTCCCTTTAGGGGACTGGAACGAGCGATCATTAGGTCGCTGGTACAATACACTGCAATACTAATGTATTGCAGTATAATGTCATTTTACAGGCTCCTGTAACAGCGCGATCGCTGTTCCTGTCCGTTAGTCCCGGGTGTCAGCTGTAATACACAGCTGACACCTGCAGAATATGGAGCGTGCACAGCGCATGAGCCCGCTCCATAAATAACCCCTCGCACCACGACATGCTATTAAGTCGTGGTGCGCCAAGGCGTTAATGCGCAGCGGATGGTGCAAAGTGAAAATTAAAATTTTCCACTGATATGCCATTTTAATACACAATATATTGTGCCCAGTTTGTGCCACTGAAGACAAATACCTCATACAATGTTGAGCGGGTTCTCCCGGATATAAAATGTCATATATGTGGACGTAAGCTGGTGTTTGGGCACGCTGTGGGGCTCAGAAGAGAGGGAACACCATTTGGCTTTTGGAGCGCAGATTTTGCTTGGTAACTGTTCTGTTTGGGGTTTTGCTGGTATTTCAGTTTATGATATGGGGGTATATGTAATCTGTGCGGAGTACATCAGGGCATAATAAAAGGGTATAATAATGGGGTACATAAATAATAATTCGCAGATATGTGGCAGGTGTCGCACTGATAAATGGTCGCCCGATCTCATCCGCTTTTGGAACACTGCACATTTTGCATCGCCATATTCTGAGAGCCAGAACTTTTTTATTTTTTCTCCAACGGAGCCGTGTGAGGGCTTATTTGTTGCGGGACAATCTGTACTTTTCATTGGTACCATTTTAGGGTACATGTGATTTTTTTTAATCACATTTTATTAGATTTTTTTGGAAGCAAAGTGACAAAGAAACATAAATTCTGACAATGTTTTTTGTATATTTTTTTTTACAGTATTCACCGTGCGGTATAAATGACATTTTACTTTATTCTGCGGGTCGGTACGATTACGGCGATACCATATGTATATAGGTTTTTTATGTTTTGTTGCGATTGCGCAATAAAATCACTTTTATGAAATTATTTATTTTTTGTGTCACCATATTCTGAGAGTCATAATTTTATATTTTTCCGTCAAAAAAGCGGTGTAAGGGCTTGTTTTTTGCGGGACAGGTTGTAGTTTTTATTGGTATTATTTTGGGGTACATGCGACTTTTTGATCACTTTTTATTCTATATTTTGGGAGGGTTGATGACCAAAAAAAAGTGATTCTGACATTGTTTTTAAATTTATTTGGTTTGCGCTGTTCACCGTGCGGGAAAAATAATATTATAGTTTTATAGTTTGGGTCGTTACGAACGCGGTGATACCAAATATGTGTACTTTTTTTAACATTTTCATTTTTTTTCCTATAATAAAAGACTTATAGGAAAAAAAGCATTCTTTTTTTTTTGTAACTTTTATAACTTGTTTTTACACTTTTATAAAACTTTTTTATTACTTTATTTTTTACTTTTTACTTGAAGCCTGGCAGCACTGATCGCTGCTATAATACATTACACTACCTAGGTAGTGTAACGTATTATAAACGGTCAGTGTGACGATGAGAGTCACACTGACAGGACGCTTATGAGGACCGGCATCCGGGCCTGAGCGTTGTTGTATACCTAAAGTTTGTCTTGCAAATGGTCTCCTAGTGTTTTCCAGTTGCCAGTGTTACCCGTTCCTGCTGCCTGTACCCTGTATCCCGTGCCTGTGTGCCATCTACAGTGAAAGTCAGGACGTGTCTTCCGCTGCATCTACTGTGCCATCTACAGTGAAAGTCAAGACGTGTCTTCCGCTGCATCTACTGTGCCATCTACAGTGAAAGTCAAGTTGAGCCACCTCTACGGTCTACATTGCCTCAGATACCCGTTCTGGACTATAGACATTGTTTTGTACCTAGTTGGCCAGCTGCTATCCCGCTACACGGTACGTCCCAGTGGGTCCACACCCCGCGCCGTGACAAGAACTTTTTCATCACGTTTTTAATCTCATTGTCTTTGTATGTGTTTCTTTACCCTGTGCCCATATTAACCCCTTAATGACCGCCGATACGTCTTTTTACGGCGGTCATTAGTGGGCTTTATTCTAGAGCGCCGCTATTCTACGTCGCTGCTGTAGAATAAAGTAAACAGAGCAGGGAGCCGTGAAATCTCCCTGCTCTCAGCTGCCAGAGGCAGCTGAGGGCTGGGGGCGTCCCTGCTCTGCCGGGTGAGATCGATATTAGTATCGATCTCACCCGTTTAACCCTTCAGATGCGGTGCGCAATAGCGAGCACCGCATCTGAGTGGTTTTGGAGAGAGGGAGGGAGCTCCCTCTCATCTCACTGACACCCGGCGATAAAATCGCCGAGTGTCTGTGTCTCTAATGGCAGCCGGGGGTCTATTTAAGACCCCCAGGTCTGCCTGGAGCGAATGCCTGCTAGATCATGCCGCAGGCATGACCTAGCAGATGCCTGTCCGTTTTAAACGGACAGGCAGTAATACACTGCAATACAAAAGTATTGCAGTGTATTATAATAGCGATCGGAGGATAGTGAAGTCCCCTAGTGGGACTAGTAAAAAAGTAAAAAAGTTTAATAAAGTTAATAAAAAAAAAAAAGTGAAACAAAAAAATGAAAAACCCAGCTTTTCCCCTTACAAAATGCTTTACTATTAAAAAAAACTACAATAAAGCAAAAAAGTTACACATATTTGGTATCGCCGCGTCCGTAACGACCCCGACTATAAAGCTGTTACATTATTTAACCCGCACTGTGAACGCCGTAAAAAATAAAATAAAAAACAATGGAAAAATTGCTGTTTTCTGTTAATCCTGACTTAAAAAAAATGTGATAAAAAGTGATCAAAAAGTCGCATCTACTCTCAAATGGTACCAATAAAAACTGCAAGTCGTCCCGCAAAAAACAAGACCTTATACAGCTATGCCGACGCAAAAATAAAAAAGTTACAGCTCTTCGAATGTGACAATGGAAAAATGTAAAAAATGGCTTGGACATTAGGGCCCAGAATGCAAGCAGGGGGAAGGGGTTAAAACAAAAACAACACATAAAGGCAGAGACACACGCTTTATATTTTTCTATCCGTTTCAGGTAAAAAAATATATGTCTGCTCTTTTTAAAATAATATATTCAAAGAACGTCCCCATATCACAGTACAGCGAAGCAGGTAATGACATACAAGCCCCTGTGCTATTTAACACCTATTGACAAAACTTTCTATGTGTCCTGGAACAAACTCTCAGAAGTGAAATTCACTGAGCCTGTCTCCAAGTTAAATACCCTGGAAATATCCCCCCATTGTACTGCTGGGAATTACAGTGCTCCATCTGTCATTCACAATTGCTGACATGACAGAAACTGTCTGGGTCACTGAGTCAACTGGCACCACAGGTAATAGCTTTTTAATTTGCGGGAATTGTAATTTATTACGACTGAAATGGCATCCCTACTGAGAGACCACAGGACAGTCCTGGGGAAAATAAGGAACTGCTTAAGAGTATTAGCTATAGAAGCTTGCTGTCAGTTATAGTCATATTGGCAGGTGCAGAAATTTATTTTATATTTTACCTTACAGCTATGATAATAAACTTCATATTTTCTAATATTGTTATATTCATAGAAATGTATAATTAATCACTAATAAATATTAATATTAATAATAATAATAGGAGGTGGTTAAAAAGGTTTGGCAACTCACTTCTATATACATTTGTTAACAAGACCAAAAGCTCTAAAATAATCAAGTTAGTGGAGAGGCTGCTCCCGGGAGCAGGAGGTTCACAATTATATTTTTCTAAATTCCCCTTCCTTTACCGATTTTTTTTAAAATTTATTTTTTTACCTATTGATGTGGTCTACAAAACATCGGCAGGGCAAAATTACTCTCGTCCTGTGAAAGTTTATAGAGTAACCACGCTCTTGGGGAGAAGATAGCCTTCATTCCCTAGCAGAATGAAAAACAATTCCATCCATTAAATGAGCCATTGATGCAGCTTTGGAGTTTTAATAGAGGTTTAATATATATTATTAATATAATAATTTCCAGTGATGCCCAGTAGCAAACTCTGGACTGGTTTATTGTAGGCCCATAAGTGTATAGCTGCAGGGCCTTCAACTGGAGAAATAGGGCTAATTTGCTGAAGTATACTATTAAGGATAGGGGAGGGTTTTAGATTGGTCAGCTGGCGATTGGTCAGCAAAAGCCTAGTATTTACATGTAGGGCTGTTTTGGCTATTATACAGTTGCCCACCATTCTGTGCAGAGCGAGTTTCCCATCCTCCCTTCCCTGGTCCTGCGGTATAAAGGATGGGCTGGTGTTTTTTTTTTGTTTGCTTGATGTCAATAAAATAAACAAAAAAACAAATAGAAAAAATAATTATATATATATATATATATATATATATATATATATCTTACTAGCTTTTGAAGCTGCATTCACTACGGTATTGCATTTTGATTAAAAAAAACAACAAAAAAGTATGAGTTAAAGGTCTGCTCGGCATTTGGTTGTATGACTAATTGCTCCTAGTATGGATTGACGTAATATTGTGTCAATAAAATTATCATTTCAAGAAATTCAAGTTAAGATTTTATATTTAATAAATAACTGGCCAACCCTTAGTAAACCCACATTTGGAAAAAATATTTGGTCTCCAGTGTTTTACTTATTTTCAATCACCTGGCCTATTCTAGTAAGTATGTTTTAAATTATGCAGTCTTCGTATTCAAAGGAACAGACTTCGGCATCGTCCACATCTGCGTCGGGGGTTCCGTTCGGGAGTTCCGTCAGACCTTTCCTGAAACCATAGCTTTCCGTTAGCACTACCATTGATTTAAATGGTAACGCTTCCGTTGCTAATGGTTTCCGTTTGACTCCGTTCCGTAAGGTTTCAGTTTTATTGACAGAATCACTAACGCAGTCGACTATGCTATTGATTCCGTCATAAAAACGGAAACCTTACGAAACGGAGACAAACGGAAGCTATTAGCAATGGATGCGTTACCATTAAAATCAATGGTAATGCTAACGGAAAACTATGGTCTGCGTTTGGATTCTATTCGTGGGTTCCAGAAGGAAAGGTCTGAAGGAACCCACGAACGGAACGCCGACGCAGATGTAAACGAAGCCTTAAGGATTAAAATGTACAGTGTATGTTCCTTCCGCTACAACTATTTTTTAAATGGTATGTATAGTCAGAAAATGAGCTATTGTTTGAATTAACTGTTTATATTAATCTCTTTTTTGAAATTACATTTTGTATGATACTATCTATATTTTTTTTAAAAATCCTATAATATTACATCGTTCACTCTGGCCATTGACACTTCGTATTTTGTAGAGATAATTTTTCACAGTTTTCAAATCATGATCAGGTAACAACTCTATAATAAAGCTTGTGAAAGATAAAAACAGGATCACAATAGGTGATGGGGACAGCTCACCTCCTCCCCGTTAAAAAAAAAGACAAGTCCATCAAGTCAAACCTATAGTCCTACTGTGTTAATCCAGAGGAATGATCTGTACTGTCCAATTATATATTTGTACATTGTAATTAGATCGATCATAAGCCGTCGTCTTTCTAAACTGAATAGCCCCAAGTTTGATAACCTTTCTTGGTACAGCAATCCACCCAATTCCTTAATTACCTTGGTCGCCCTTCTTTGCACCCATTCTAGTTCAGCCATGTACTTCCTATACACAGGTGCCTGAAAATGTACACAATATTCCATGTGTGGTCTGACTAGTGATTTGTATAGCGGCAAAACTATGTTCTTGTCATGAGCATCTATGCCTCTTTTGATGAATCCCATGTTTTTATTTGCCTTGGCAGCAGCTGTCTGGCACTGGTTGCTAAAGGTAAACGTACTGTCCATCAATATCCCCAAGTCTTTTTCAGTGGTCGATTTACCCAGTGTTTTAACATTTAATGCATAATTGTACATTTTGTTTACTCGGCACAGGTGCATAACCTTACATTTATCCACATTAAACTTAATTTGCCATTTCTCTGCCCAAACCTCCAGCTTCCCCAAATCCCTCTAGTATTACATTATCATCCTCTGTGTTGATTACTTTACAGACCTCAGTGTCATCTGCAAATACTGAAATTATACTCTGTAAACCCTCTTCAAGGTCAATAATAAACATATTAAAAATAAGCCCAATACTGACCCCTGTGGAACCCCACTTGTAACTGTGACCCACTCTGGGGATGTACCATTAATAAAAGAAGCGAAAAGCCTACTGGATATACAATTTAAATACATTGACAACGAACTCACTGAAATAATACTCTAATACCAAGGACTTACTCCTGCATTTTTTAACTTTCCCCTTCCACCCCACTCACAATTGCTTACAGCTCAGCATCTACCTATCTTCAGGGTCCCTACCCCCACTATATCCTACTCCATTCTCATATCATATCCCCCTTTCGGTTTCATATGTCTAATCAGTTCTGTCAATCCCCACCAGCTACTATAGGTCAGTACACTTCACACCACCAGGGCACCCAATCCATCTCCCCATAAACAATACTTTATCCTATATTACATTCCGCCCTTACTTTTAATATTTCTCATGTGTACAACCAGTTCTCCACCATGCTCCATTTCCGCCGTACAGCAATATAGTCTTATATTGCCAAATTATGCATAAGACTTTCTCATAGGTCACCAGCTCATATTATCCCTAATCCATGGACCCTTTTATTTCCCCTTGATTAGTCCTTCCATTCTCACAACTTTATCCATTGACCCCCGACAATCTGGCCGTATGTTTCCCCAAAAAGTGTCCCTCCCATCACAGAGGGAAACCACTCCCCCAGTATTCCAACCTCTTTCATACATAACCGCGCGCATTCACCGCGGTTTTCTCAGGCTCTTTATTTTTACGCCTTTAGTTGAACAACTTCCTCGTGGTCCAATCCGCCCTGCAGTTCCACTGAACCATCCCAAGCATAACAGCTGCATTCCATGCCCAGCCTCCAGCTAAAACTAACCTGCCCCACTGTATAATTACAGCACATTGTCACAATCCTTGACCTCTCCAGGCCTCCATACCTACTCCTTCAGCAGCCATGTTAATCCACTGCACTATACACCAATATCGCTCTATACACTCGTATTGCACCCCTGTTCAACATAACTGTTCCTTTCTTTCTACTGCAGGTTAATGTGCTCCATATACCTAAATACTACTTGCAATTTTATGTACTTTGCTTGTATTTCTTGTTTTGAACTGCATAAACTTCAGACATATAAGCCCTGCCCCCTCCTCTTAATGTGTTTTTTCCCACACTTTTTTTTCCCCCTGAAGTTTTTGCCTGTATTTAAAATAGCTGCACCCTCCAAGGCCACTATTTTTCCCCACAAGTACATACTGACTAACGCCTATGGCCACGGTCCGTCGTTCTGCCTTAATCCCAGACGGCCGTGGCCATGGACATCTTACCTGCTTGCAGCATTGTCCTCCTGTGAGGCGCCGGCACTCACTTCCGGACTTCGAGTGTCTCCGGCGGGCGCGCGCGTGTGCACGGTCTTAAAGGGCCAGTGCGCGCATTTTTGCAGGAAGTCTGCAATATAGCCCAGGGTGCCCTGGGCTATAAAAAGGGCTCTGCCCTCTTGCTCTTTGCCAGAGCATTGTTTGTTACCCAAAGTTTGTCGTGCTTATGGTCTCCCAGTTTCCCTTGTTCCTGTATCCCGTATCCTGTTTCCGTGCTACGCTGTTCTAGTGCCATTCTGTGCTGTTGCCATGCTGTGCTATAGTCTACGCTTGATTTGCTACGTCTCACCTGACGTCTTCCCGCCACCTGGTCCTGGACGTGCCTGCCTCGCTACTGTCTACGATTGCCTCAGGTACCCTCGGTGAACTATTTGAACTCTGTACTTAGCTGTTTGGCCAGCTGCCGTCCCACTATGCGATACTGCCCAGTGGGTCCACACCCCGCATCGTGACAGTATGCTCTGGCCTGGTCTCCGCTGGTCAATTCAAGGGCTTGGCACCCTCCCAAGCCATGCAGGCGGACCTGCTGGATCTCCGAGCTAGGCAGGATCAGCTCCTTGTGGCAGTGGACTCTATGGCGCAGCAGCTAGTGATGCTAGTTGCTTCTCTTCTTGCCTCTATGCAAGCTTTTCAAGCCGATCCTCCTGTTACTCCTCCTGGCAGTTCCTGTCCGGATCCCCGGTTCTCGCTGCCATTGCCCTCTCGGTTCGATGGAGACGCCAGTGCTTGTCGGGGATTTCTGAACCAAATGCCACATTCATTTTACCCTGCACTCTCGAGCATTTCTGTCGGATGGAGCCAAGATCGCATTCATCATATCCCTCCTGACTGGCAAGGCCCTGGCATGGGCTAATCCGATCTGGGAACGTCAGGGACCCGAGACCCAAGATTTCCAGGAGTTCGTGCGAATATTCCGAACTGTTTTTGAGGAGCCTGGGCAAGTCTCATCGGCAGCCACTGCCATTTTCAACCTTCGCCAAGAGGACACCTCCGTGGGCGAGTATACGATTCAGTTCCAGACTCTGGCAGGAGAGCTATCCTGGAACAATGAGGACTTCGTGGCATCCTATTGGCATGGCCTGTCGTCCGAGATCAAGGATGAACTGGCTGCTCGAGACCTGCCTCCTGCCTTCTGCCTTGGACGACTTGATTCTGCTTGCCATTCGGGTAGACATAAGGCTGAGGGAGAGATCTCACGAGGCTCGTCAGGAGCGTCGGCGCCCTAGACTGGCGCACAACTTTCAGAAACCCCTCTTGCCTGCTTCTATTGCTTTGCCTGAGGTCACGATGCAAGTAGACCGACTAAAATGATCGGTCCAGGAGAAACAGCGCAGGCGCACCTCTGGACTTTGCTTATATTGCGGCCTCGCTGGCCATGTTGTGCGTCTGTGTCCTCACAAGCCAAAAAACCCCAGGGCCTAGGTTTGGTTGGAGAGAGAATCCTGGGCGTCAACACATTAAATCAAGAACTCTCTTCCAAACTATTCATTCCCGTAACCATCATTGCTGGCGAGAGGTCCCATCAGGTCTCTGCCTATCTGGACTCCGGCTCTGCAGTCAACTTCATCTGCCAGGACCTTGTGGACCTCCTTCAGTTGCCTACTATTCCGCTTGAAAGGCCGTTGATCGTTGCCTCGGTGGATGGACTGCCATTGCCTGACCCAGTTGTGTTTGTAACCAAGCGGTTGAGACTCCAAGTGGGAGCCCTTCATGCTGAACTCATCTCACTGTTCATCCTGTCCAAGGCCGTCAACCCTGTGCTGCTAGGTTTGCCTTGGCTCGGTCTGCACGCCCCCTTCCTGGATTGGAACTCTGGAGAGGTCCTCCAGTGGGGTCCGAAGTGTCTTGACCGCTGTCTGGGCCATATCCAGTCGCCACAGCCTGCTCCTCTTCAGTCTTTGACAGGGTTGCCTTCTTGTTTCTCCATGTTCTGCGATGTCTTCAACAAAAAGGAGGCTGAGACCTTGCCGGGCATATGACTGTCCTATCGACCTGGTTCCTGAATCGTCCCCTCCTCGTGGTAGAGTGTACCATCTCTCCTTGCCAGAGACCCTGTCCATGTCGGCCTACATTAAGGAGAACCTGGAGAGGGGTTTCATTCGTAAATCCTCATCCCCAGCCGTAGCGGGGTTCTTCTTTGTTAAAAAGAAAAATGGATTGCTACGACCTTGCATTGACTACCGAGGCCTAAACCAGATCACGGTGAAGAACAGGTACCCTCTCTGCCTTTGATTTCTGAACTGTTTGATCGCATATGGGGGGGAGGATTTTTTCTAAACTGGACCTGCGAGGGGCCTACTATCTGATTCGGATTCGTCGAGGTGACGAATGGAAGACTGCCTTTAATACTCGTGATGGGCACTACGAATACTTAGTTATACCCTTCGGCCTGTGTAACTCCCCCGCTGTATTTCAAGAATTTGTCAATGACATTTTTGGCGATCTCCTTTATGTTTGTGTTGTGGTGTATCTCTATGACATTTTGATTTTTGCCCCAGATCCAGTAACTCATCAAAGTCATGTCCGCCATGTGTTGCTCCGTCTAAGAGAGAATCGCCTTTATGCCAAGTTGGAGAAGTGTGTATTTGAGAAGAAGTCTCTATCCTTCCTGGGCTATATTATCTCCGATCGGGGCCTCAAGATGGACCCCCAGAAGGTAAAGGCTGTACTGGAGTGGCCACACCCCCAAGGCTTAAGGGCCATACAACGCTTCCTAGGATTCACCAACTTCTACCGACTGTTCATCCCCAACTTCTCATCTCTGACTGCTCCTATCTCCACCCTCACTAAGAAGGGTATGAATGCCAAGATGTGGACTCCGGAGGCTGAAGCCGCATTTGAATCCTTAAAAAAAGCCTTCACGTCCGCCTCCATTCTGCACGATCCTGATGTATCCCTACAGTTTTCGTTAGAGGTGGACGCTTCCACGGTTGGTGCTGGTGCACTGTTGATCCAGAGAAGATCGAAAGGCAAGGCTGTGGTATGTGGTTACTACTCTAAGTTGTTTTCTTCCGCAGAGCGCAACTACTCGATTGGGGACTGGGAGTTACTGGCCATCAAGCTGGCTCCGCGAGTTGCAGTGTGATCTGGGTGGTGGTGGATCGAATTTCCAAGATGGCTCACTTCATTCCCTTGACCGGTCTGCCGTCTGCTACGCGATTGGCTGACCTCTTCATACAGCACATCTTCCCTCTGCATGGCTTGCCCCTGCATATTGTCTCGGACCGAGGGGTCCAGTTCACCTCGAAGTTTTGGAGAGCACTTGGCGGCCTCCTCGATGTAAAATTGGACTTCTCTTCGGCCTATCATCCCCAGTCCAATGGGCAAGTCGAGAGAGTTAACCAGATCATGGAGAACTATCTACGTCGCTTTGTTTCCAGGTGCCATGATGATTGGGTGCAGTTGCTCCCGTGGGCAGAGTTCTCTTATAACAACCACACCAGTGAGTCGACCACTTCCAGTCCATTCTTCATTGTCTACGGTCAGCATCCTCGTATACCTCTTCCTGTTTCTACTATGTCCCATGTTCCTGCAGCTGACTCGACTTTCAGGGACTTTCTACAGATTTGGCAACAGACCCGTTCCTCTATCCTGTTGGCGGTGGACCGCATGAAGAGAAAGGCAGATACAAGAAGACGGACGCCTCCGCAGTTCCTTCCAGGGACTAAGGTCTGGTTGTTTTCTAGGAATATCCGGATGAAGGTGCCGTCGTGCAAATCCTCAGACCCTTCGAAATCCTGCTACAGATCAACCCGGTATCCTACAAGCTGCGGCTCCCCCCAACCCTAAGGATTCCTAACTCCTTCCACGTCTCCCTGCTGAAACCCGTGGTCTTGAATCGCTACACCAGGACTCCTAGTTCTACAGTGGTTCCTGGCGACTCATCAGGGACTTTCGAAGTAAAGGAGATTCTGGCTGGCCAAGGCCTTCGACTCCGTGGAGTGGAGGTATTTGCAAGCGGTACTGTCTAAATTTGGATCTGGATTTTCTAAATGGATATCCATTTTATATGAGCACCCCAGGGCAAATCTATTAGTTAATGGTATCGGTACTGCCTTTTTTGATCTAAGTAGGGGCACTAGACAAGGATGCCCGTTATCCCCTCTTCTCTTTGCCTTAGCCATAGAACCTTTTGCCATTCACATGCGTCAGGATCACATATTTCGTGGAGTGCTAATTGGTAATAGAGAAAGCAGAATAGGCCTGTATACGGACGACTTAGTTCTCTACATGTCCGAGGTTCATGATACTCTTCCACGGGCTATTGATATTGTGAACCGTCTTGGCCACTATTCTGGTCTACTGATCAACTGGGCTAAGTCGGCTCTGATGCCTTTGTAGGAGGTGGACTGGCCAGATGTATATTATAATCTGCCGGTGGTTACTAGCTTTAAATATCTAGGCATATACATCACAAAACTTCCTGAGAAGTCTCATGATAAGAATATATACCCCTTGGAGAGCCTTTTCGTTGAGAAATTTAAAGCATTGAAAACTTTGCCGTTGTCAGTGACGGGACGGGTAAACTTGGTGAAGATGATCCTTTTACCAAAGGGATTATACTTACTGGAACACGCAAATGGTCCTATCCCGATATCCTTTTTTGATAGATTGCACTCCTTGATGGCTAGTTTTGTTTGGGGGAAATCTCGCAGGAAACTAGCTTTGGTCAAACTACAGTGTCCGAAGGTCAGGGGAGGACTGGCACTGCCTGATTTTTATATTTACTTTTTGAGTGATCAACTGCGGTATTTGAAGGAATGGACTGACCCAACTATATATAATACACCAGTGTTATATTACACCAACTAGTCTATACCGTATGGGTAGGATGCCTCATACAGAATGTCATAGATGTCATTCCTCAGGGGCAAACGTCATACATCTTATCTGGAGCTGTCAATGTATTAGCTCCTTCTGGGATGAGGTAGACGAGGTTTGGAATGGAATTGTATCGGTGCCTATACCCAAGAAACCCCGAAATTTGTTTGCTGGGACTGTTGCGGGAGAATTGGCCATTCCACAATCGAGTATTTATTAGAGAAACGTTCCTAGCTAGGAAAGAAATAGCCTTGAGATGGATGGCGGACGGGCCCCCCACGCTTACACAATGAAAATCTCTGGTTAATCAAGTCATCCCGTTTGAGAGAGTGGTTTATAGAAATAGGAAATGTGACCATAAGTTTGGGAAGATTTGGGATGGGTGGCTATCCCAATCTGAGACATTGGACCCAGGAAATAATATGCACTTTCTCTTACATAGACTGTCAAGGGAGGGAGGGGAGTGAGATATGCTTGAATAGTACACTTGAATACTGTGTAATACTCTTTTTGCATCTTTCTTGTACATGTATGTATATATGGAATTCAATTGCCTAAAGTCATATGTATACGTTGCTGACGTGTGGGTCGGATATAATACCTGAAATGCATTTTGTGTTGTTCGAAACTAACCTGACTAACATGTAATCATTCTGATTCGTTGATGTATGATATGCCTTGAACATTGTATATTCTTTGTTGCAAGCTTGAAGTTCAATAAAACGAGTTTAAAAAAAAGGAAATTCTGGCTACCAAGAAGGTGGGAGAAAGGACATTTTATTTGGTGGATTGGAAGGGGTACGGCCCAGAAGAGAGGTCTTGGGAGCCAGTGGAGAACATCGATGCTCCTGTCCTCGTGAGGAAGTTTCTCTCCCGCTCTGGTCCCAAGAAGAGGGGGCATAAGAGGGGGGATACTGTAACGTCTATAAAAAGGGCTCTGCCCTCTTGCTCTTTGCCAGAGCATTGTTTGTTACCCAAAGTTTGTTGTGCTTATGGTCTCCCAGTATACCTTGTTCCTGTATCCCGTATCCTGTTTCTGTGCTACCCTGTTCTAGTGCCGTGCTGTTGCCGTGCTATAGTCTACGTTTGATTTGCTAAGCCTCACCTGACGTCTTCCCGCCGCCTGGTCCAGGACGTGCCTGCCTCGCTACTTTCTACGATTGCCTCAGGTACCCTCGCTGAACTATTTGAACTCTGTACTTACCTGTTTGGCCAGCTGCCGTCCTGCTACGCGGTACGGCCCAGTGGGTCCACACCCCACATCGTGACACTGACAATGTCTCGCTTATCCCCCCTATGTCACAATTCTCCACCAGCGTTATTAACTATAATTCTTCAATCTTGTCATTGAGGCTTCCGGCATTAGTATACATGCATGTCATATGTTTACCTGTACCACTTTTCTTCTTATTCCTATTAACTGTTCTAAACTATTCCTCTATTCCAACCCACGTTAATTTTTCAGCCCCAGCGCACAAGCTACGCTGTCCTCCCCTACTTTACAGTAATTGCCCTCCCCATTCTCTAGTTTAAACACTCCTCCATCCTTCTAGCTATCTTCTCCCCCAACACAGCTGCACCCTCCCCATTTAGGTACAGCTCATCCCTACAGTAGAGTCTGTAGCCAACAGAGAATTTGGCCCAGTTCTCCAAGAACCCAAACCCCTCCTTCCTATACCAATTCCTTAGCCACCTCCATAATCCCCTACCATCTCTCTGGTGTGGCACATGGTACAGGCAGTATTTCTGAAAATACTACATTTGAGGTCTGAGATTGTTACCCAAGACCCGGAAATCATGTTTTAGGACCTTCCACCTTCCCCTAACTTTGTCATTTGTGCCAATGTGCACCATGACCGCTGGGTCCCACCAGCCTCTCCCAATAATGTCAACCTGATCCGCGATATGCCGAACCTGAGCACCCGGAAGACAGCAAACTGTTCCGTATTCCCAGTCTTTGTGACAGATTGCCCTATCTGACATTACCCTGGTTGAAGCCTAACTGCCGTCATATCTGTCATACACTGCACACATAGGGAAAAGAACATCCTGCACTACAATCTCTATTAATATTTGGAAGCAGCAGCAAGGAGGACAACATACAGCAGTAATGTGTAGTGTAGCTGTGAATCCAGCACTGGGGTGAGATGTAACACTTACTCGGAAGCTGTTTCAGCTTGTCTGTGTGTCTCTCCTTGGCTGCTTTTTTATGCTGCTCCTGTCCGCCCCACCCTCCTTCCCTCCAAGCTACATAGACTTCTATTGGCAGCTGTAATCTGATACCTCAGTGGAAATATGCAGCAGAGGACCTCTGTGCAAGAACAATTTATGGGCCCCTTGCTCTCAAATTAAAGAGCATCCCTCTTATGGAGAATCCCCGTATATATCTCACCAACAATACAACAGTAATAGTGCGCTGTGAAGAACAGTCCCTTACATGCAATTTAATAAATAATACAATTATGCTGGCTACAGCTGCACAGGTTGCACATATAACATATGTCCATCCCTGCCTAAGTGAGCAGTAAATTCAGAGTGAGTCACAAGTTAGAAGGAAGTGGGGGAGGGAGAGAAGAGCCTGCAAAATTGAGAAAAAGGCATTTTTCTCTAATAAGTTAATTTTACAAAGAACTATTGATTTATGCAAAGTTTGTTAAAAAGTTAGTCACTTTAAGTCTGCTGGCACTTGCTGAGGACCCAACCATGGTCATTTTCCCCCAATAAAAGTTCATACAGTGATAGCAGGCGCTTTGAGAATTGTTCCACGTGCATGTAATACAAATGTCAAGCACATGGTCCAAGTCAAGCCCGTTTATAATATAAACTTTTTTGTAATCATAAAAATGATATTTAAATATATTACCACTGGATTAGGTACGCTAGGGAATGTGCAGCTAGTCTGTACATTTTATTTTGCTCTGATGTCAAAATACCTTCCAGTGGAATGCATACCTTTTATCTGGACTGATTACTTATGACAGCCCATACCCACATATATATTTGGTTATTTTTTATCTGGCCTGTGGCTGAAACCACTGCCCATTCTCCCACTTAGTTGGAGAACAAACCAACATATTTTTTAACGTATACACACACATACATCCTGACTATAGGAAGCTGATTACCTAGGAGAGGTCTTTCCATGGGAGATAGGTGTGCTGATAAGTGTCACGTAGTGTTCGTGGACCCACTGGGCTGTACCGCCTTGGCGGTATGGCAGCTGGCCAACAGGGTGCAGGTTAAAGTTTATAGTTCGTAAAGGGTACCTGTGGCAGCTCGGACAGTAGCAAGGCAGGCTCGGCTGGGACAAGGCAGCAGGTAGACGTCAGGCGTGGAGTAGCAGGACAGGCGTGGAATACAGCACAGCACGCCTCTAGCTCAGCACGGCACATGACCAGGATAGCACGGGATACAGGAACAGGAACACACTAGGAGACCATCGCATAGACAAACTAGGGTATGACAACAACGCTAGGCATACAAGCAAGGGGCTGAACCCCTCTTATAGTCCAGAGCACTCAAGGGCTGACAATATATTAAAGTCCAGTGCGCGCGCTGCCCATTTAAGAGCGAAGGCTCCAGGGCCGTAACGCGCGTCGGGGATGATGCCAGACATTGTGGACCGTGATATGGGTAAGGTGCTCTAATTCAGAGCTATTTTCATATAGGCTTCTTCTGCCTTTTTTGTTGTTACCCTACATTATATACCCATCAGTTTACCTACCAACGGATGTATCTGGCTGCTGTGTTTGCATCTAGTCTCTACCTTGTTATCTCCTTGTGATCTATACCAAATATTCTGGACGCAAGGTATTATGCATCAAAGTCTTATCCTTCTAACATTGATATAGTATCATCTATATATATCTTGTGCATTATATTTGCACACATCACTGTCTGGTATTCACTCACACTGTGGCAATCATCTCTAATTTTTAATGTGTCTTCTGTAATTTTTTGTATACTTGATAGATAGATAGATAGATAGATAGATAGATAGATAGATAGATAGATAGATAGATAGATAGATAGATAGATAGATAGATAGATAGATAGATAGATAGATAGATAGATAGATAGATGGATAGATGGCTAGATAGATAGATGGCTAGATAGATAGATATTTTCGGTGGATAGATAGAATAGCTGTAGATATTAGATAATATCTCCTGCAAAACCCCTTGAAATAAGTCATATGGCTGTTACAACTTTATAAAGCAGTTTACATTGTAATAGAGAATCATGCACATGTCCTAGAAGTGAGCGTTCATGTCAGGGTTCAGCTGTAACTATTTTATTATAACTGGCCAGTGCAGGCACCCTGTAGCGGCAGTGCATGGGTTAAGCGGTAGCTGCGAGAGGGGTTCAGGACAGTTGGCATGAGCCCTCTGCTTTCTCTGTTTGATCCTGCCGATCCTGGCGCCTAGCACAACACTTGTCTGCCTTATTAACTGCCCTGACTTCTTCTCAACCATTGCGTATTGACTACAGCCCCGAACAAAGCAATCCATTACTCCATAGACGTACTAATGACTCTACACATTGTGCGGATACTTTCTAATAATAATAATTCTTATTAATTGCTCTGCCAACGGGAAATTCCAATGAGTGCCCAATAAAGCAAAGCCAAACATTTTGTCAACTGCGCTAACTCTCTAAAGACATCAAAGAGTTAATACTTTCCTTTACAAAAGCACCCACAGACATCAGACGTATAGCGGATGGCACACATACTTTCGGACGCACAAATAACATGCTATTGTTATGATTGCAAGCGATTGTAACAATGATCGCCTAGTGCAAAAGTGAAAAGCAATCAACGACAAATCTACCATCAATTACAATGTCTCAACCATAAAATGAATCATTAGAACTTTGTACCTACATGTTGATTGGCTGACGTTTCCTTCTACATACATACTACCATCTTAACCAACAAATACATTGGGCCCGATTTAAGATGTGCCAAATTATTTACAGAGGCGCGTGCTGGATGATAAATTTGGCGCGTTTTTAGACTAGGGATGTCACGATACCAGAATTTGGACTTCGATACCGATACTTCGTTTAGTATTGCGATTTTGATACCAATTCGATACTTTGCCAACAGTAATAAAAAAAAAGTTCTTCCATTTTCTGATGTGAGGCGCGAGGTGTGATTATGATTTTAACCTCCATGTGCCTTACATTAATAGTAATTAACCCCATCATGTGTCTCAGTCATAATGGGTTAATGTGTAAGGTACATGACGGGGTTAATTACTATTAATGTGAGGCACGTGGAGGTTAAATTCATCACACCTGGTGCCCCTCATTAATAAGTGATAGAAAGCAGTTTTTATTAGATTTTTTTACAGCGTACACATCATAAATGACGCAAAAAAAAATGTTGTGCAGGTTATTACGGCCGCGCCAATACCAAATATGTGTGTGTTTTATGTATTGAGACTTATTTTAATGTTTATTGTAAAAAAGGTGTACGTGTATTTTTTTTAATTTAACATTACTTTATGTTTTTACTTTATTTTTTAAACTTTAATGTACTGGCATATATCTATATTACAGTACATTAGCTGGTGTATGTATAGTACACAGGAAGTTGTTAGGACTGCCCTAACAACAGGAAATATGGTAGGACAGCTCTGGGGTCCTTCAATGGACCCTGGGCTGTCTGCCCATATATGGTATATCCCTCAATCGCGTCACAGGAATTCCCTGGATCCAGGAGCATCCCCCTTCTCATTTTCCCCTGAATGCTGCAGTCCACTGTGATCGCAGCATTCACGGGAATAGCGGTGGAGATGAGAGGTTTCTCTGATCTCCGCTGTTATAGAGCGGGGCTGCGACTGTGTAATACAGCCATTGCCCCGCTCCTGACAGGAAGTGCACGCGCGGTCAGCATGAGGAGATGCGGCCGGCGCTGCACTATTGAGCGGCATTTCAGGCGCTAAAGACAGAACATGGGGGTGTTTTGCAGTGCGCCCGCCATGTTCTGTCTTCAGTGCCGCCGCTCATTAGTGCAGCGCCGGCCGCATCACATCATCCTGACCCCGCGCACTTGTTATCAGGACTCAGGAGCGGGGCAATGACTGTATCACACAGCTGCAGCCCCGCTCTCATACATTCATGTGTTACTATACTGAGCTGTGCGGCCGCACAGCTAAGTATCGAAATACATGAAATAACGGTATCGAACCGTATGGGGATGCAGAGTATCGAAACAGTATCGAAGTTTCGATGCATCGTGCATCCCTACTTTAGACACGTCTGTCTATGGGTATGTTCACACGCTGTGTTTTCAGGCATAAACCCCTACAAACATCTGACCATTGAATTTAACCCCTTCCCGACATTTGCCGTACATGTACGTCATGGAAAGCATTGACTTCCCGCAAAATGCCGTACATGTACGTCAAATGTTTGGCACCGGCTCAGAAACTGAGTCGGTGCCATCATCACCGGATCTCAGCTGTATCTTACAGCTGACATCCGACTGTAACGGCGGGGACCGAAATTAGCTTCGATCCCCGCCATTAACCCCTTAAGTGCAGCGCTCAAACGCGATCGCTGCACTTAAGGTGTTTGCAGCTCATCGGAGCCCCAGCAATGAAATTGCCGGGGTTCCGGTGGCTGCAATGGCAACCGGAGGCCTAATACTGGCCTCCCGGTCTGCCTAGCACCGAAGCCGGTCAAGATCCGCCCGGCGGCGGAGCCTGATCGGCTTCCGTAGCTGCCGGCAAGATGGCGCCGGGTCAGGAGCTGATCCGGCGTCATCAGCGGTGGAAGTCAGCTGTATGTTACAGCTGACATCCACCTGAAACGGCAGGAACCGGAGCTAGCTCCGATCCCTGCCATTAACCCCTTCGATGCAGCAATCGAAAGCGATTGCTGCATCGTAGCGGTTACTAGCAGATCGCCAGCCCTGACAGGCAATCGGGACTGGCGACTGCTGTTATGGCAACAGGAGACACAATGGTCTCCTGCTCTGCCATTACGGAAGCCGATTTAGGCCCCGCCGGGAGGCGAAGCCTAATCGGCTTGCTGTCAGTGAATGACTGACAGATCTAATACATTGCACTACATAGGTAGTGCAATGTATTAGAAAAAAAAAAATCTGACCGTTGGACCTTCAAGTCCCCTAGTGGGACTTGAAGAAAAGTGTAAAAAAAGTATAAAAAAAGTGTAAAAAAGTGTAAAAAAAAGTGCAAAAAATAAAAGTTTGAAAACAATAAAAGTTTCAAGTAATCAAATAAAACACAATCCCCCTTTTACTCTTATCAAGTCCTTTATTATTGAAAAATAATAATAAACCATATGTATTTGGTATCGCCACGACCGTAACGACCTGAGGTATCAAAATATTGTATTATTTATTGCACGCGGTGAACAGCGTAAAAAAAAACGTAAAAACGTTACCAGAGTTTCTGTTTTTTAGTCACTTTGCCCTACAAATATTAGAATAAAAAGTGATCAAAAAGTCGCACGTATCCAAAAATGGTACCTATAAAAACTATAGCTCGTCCCGCAAAAAACAAGCCCTCATACACCTCCGTCGACAAAAAAATTAAAACGTTATGGTTCTCACAACTTGGCGACAGAAAAAAAATACATTCATTTTACAAAAGTAATTTTATTGTGAAAAAAGTTGTAAAACATAAAAAAGTGCTATAAATTAGGTATCGCCGGAATCGTACTGACCCACAGAATAAAGTTAACATGTAATTTATAATGCGTGGTGAACGCTGTATAAAAAAAACGAAAAAAGCTGTGCCAGAATTGCATTTTTTTGTTTACCTGGCATCCCAAAAAATAGAATAAAAGGTGATCAAAAAGTCGCATGTACCCCAAAATGGTACCAATAATAACTACAGCTCGTCCCACAACAGACCAGCCCTCATACCACTACGTCTATGAAAAAAGAAAATTAGTTATGGCTCCAATAAGTCAGGAAATAAAAAAATATGCAGTTGTGCCCGAGGGGAACATTTCTTCAGTTTGAAGAGGCGATTTATCAAGGACCTAAAATTAGGGAACCAGGAAAGGGAGGGCCCAAACATATCCGCTGGATGCGACGGTGCCCGTATTATACCAGGACAACACTTCCCAGCAAAATTCCTCAAACTACAAAGGTGCAGAGTGTGGACCAAAAGGGGGATAAGAAATTACACCATTTATCAGTGCGACACCGGCCTGTGCGGAAAGGATTGCTTCACAGCGTAACACACATCTATGGATTATTTTATTTTTTTCATACCACCTGACTATGCCCCTTATATACTCCGCCCCGCTTACATGTACCCCCACATTATAAAACACCAGCAATACTCAAACAAATTTAGTACCAAGCAAAATCCGCTCTCCAAAAGCCAAATGGTGCTCCCTCGGCTCTGAACCCTACAGCGTCCCCAAACAGCAGTTTCCTTCAACATATATGGCATCGTCATACCCGGGAGAACCCTTTTAACAATTTTTGGGGTGTGTGTCTCCAGTGTCATAAGCTTGGCATGACATATTTGCCACTGAATGGCATATCTAGGGAAAAATATAAATTTTTAATTTGCACCATCCGCAGTGCATTCATTTATGGAAAAGACCTGTGGGGTGAAAATGCTCACTACACCTCTTAATAAATGCCTTGAGGGGTGCAGTTTCCATAATGGGGTCACTTCTCAGGGTTTTCTTTTTATTATTTCACATCTGAGCCTCTGCAGTTGTGAACCAATACTTTCAGAACCGATAAAAACAGGGACATATACAAAAACACCGACAAAGGCCATACTTACAAATGGACACAGCCAGGCCAGAAATGCTGATGAAAGGGCGAGCAGGTGCTTTAAATAATAATAGCCACTCCCACTAGTCTTGAGGGGAGTGGTGTGTGGTGCATGGGATGTGTAGTAAGAAATAATAAATGAATAGTGTGTGTGCAAGTGTAATACTATAAGTGAAATATAGGGGGCAGTAATAAATGAAGTGCCTCAATAGAAATAAATGGATAATGGGGTGCAAGTGAGTGAAACATGGAGGGATAGTGTGTACGTCATGAGGCACAACGTGTATAGCCAGGTAGAAGCCTATTTGTGACGCCTTGATAATTCATAGAGCGGGCTACCCTGCTTGCTATGCCAAACAACAACACACCATGCTCTCCCAGCATCAAAGACCCGGCTGTGTCCAAGAGAAGCGAATATACATAATAATGAAAAATACCTGGGGTATTGGTAATCATTTTGGCCAAAAGGACGCAAGCTCGCAATCCACGACAAGGATCCCCAGACTTGCGAGTCCCTAAATCCTAAACTGGAACAGAACGTTCCTGATGCACAAACAGAACCGATAAAAACAGGGACATATACAAAAACACCGACAAAGGCCATACTTACAAATGGACACAGCCAGGCCAGAAATGCTGATGAAAGGGCGAGCAGGTGCTTTAAATAATAATAGCCACTCCCACTAGTCTTGAGGGGAGTGGTGTGTGGTGCATGGGATGTGTAGTAAGAAATAATAAATGAATAGTGTGTGTGCAAGTGTAATACTATAAGTGAAATATAGGGGGCAGTAATAAATGAAGAGCATGGTGTGTTGTTGTTTGGCATAGCAAGCAGGGTAGCCCGCTCTATGAATTATCAAGGCGTCACAAATAGGCTTCTACCTGGCTATACACGTTGTGCCTCATGACGTACACACTATCCCTCCATGTTTCACTCACTTGCACCCCATTATCCATTTATTTCTATTGAGGCACTTCATTTATTACTGCCCCCTATATTTCACTTATAGTATTACACTTGCACACACACTATTCATTTATTATTTCTTACTACACATCCCATGCACCACACACCACTCCCCTCAAGACTAGTGGGAGTGGCTATTATTATTTAAAGCACCTGCTCGCCCTTTCATCAGCATTTCTGGCCTGGCTGTGTCCATTTGTAAGTGAACCAATACTTTGTAAATCGCCAAATTAGGCCTCCACTCCGCATGGTACTCTTCACTCCTGAGCCCTGTCATATGTCCAGGCAAAAGATTAGGGCCACATGTAGGGTGTTTCTAAAACCGGGAAACACCGCATAATAATTAGAGGGCTGTCTTGTTATGGTGGCACAAGCCGGGCACCACATATTGGCATATCTATGGAAGAAAATCCCATTTTCACTCTGCAACATCGAGTGAACACTAATTTCTACAAAACACCTGCAGGGTTAAAATGCTTACTACACCCCTTGGTAAATGCATTGAGGGGTGTCGTTTCCAAAATGGGGTCACTTCTGGGGGGTTTCCACTGTTTTGGGCCCACAGGCGCCCAGAAACCAATCCAGCAACATCTGCACTCCAAATGGCGGTCCTTTCCTTCTGAGCCCTGCCGTTTGCCCAAACAGCAGTTTATGACCACATATGGGGTATTGCCGTACTCGGGAGAAATTGCTTTACAAATTTTGGGTTCTTTTTTTCCTTTATTTGTTGAGAAAATGAAAAAATTAGCGCTAAAGCTACGTCTTATTGAAGAAAAAGGACTGTTTTTATTTTCACTGCCTAATTCTAATAAGTTCTATGAAACGTCTGTGGGGTCAAAATGCTTACTACACCCCTAGATGAATTCTTCAAGAGGTGTAGTTTCCTAAATGGAGTCCCTTTTTGGGCGTTTTCATTGTTTTGTCCCCTCAGGAGCTTTGCAAATGTGACATGGCCTCCGCAAACCATTCCTGCTAAATGTGATCTCAAAAAGCCAAATAGTGCTGTTTCCCTTCTAAGCCCTGCCGTGTGTCCAAACAGCCGTTTATTACCACATGTGGGGTATTGTTTTACTCGGGAGAAATTGCTTTACAAATTTTGTGGTGCTTTTTCTCCTTCAGTCCTTCTGGAAATGAGAAAAAATTAGCTAAACCTAGATTTTTTTTGAAAAAATGTAGATTATTATTTTCAGGGCCTACTTCCAATATTTTCTGCAAAAAAACTGTGGGGTCAAATCGCTCACTATACCCCTAGATAATTTCCTCAATGGGTGTAGTCTCCAAAATGGGGTCACTTGTGGGGGGTTTCCACTGTTTTGTCCCCTCAGGGGCTTCGTAAATGTGACATGGCCTCCGCAAACCATTCCTGCTAAATGTGGACTCCAAAAGCCAAATGGCGCTCTTTCCCTTCTAAGCCCTGCCGTGTGTCTAAACAGCCGTTTATTACCACATGTGGGGTATTGTTTTACTCGGGAGAAATTGCTTTACAAATTTTACGGTGCTTTTTCTCCTTCAGTCCTTGTGGAAATGAGAATAAATTAGCTAAACCTACATTTTCTTAGAAAAAATTTAGATTATCATTTTCACAGCCTACTTCCAAAATTTATGCAAAAAACCTGTGGGGTCAAAACGCTCACTATACCCCTAGATAATTTCCTCAATGGGTGTAGTTTCCTCAATGGGGTCACTTGTGGGGGGTTTCCATTGTTTTGTCCCCTCAGGGGCTTTGTAAATGTGACATGGCCTCTCAAACCATTCCTGCTAAATTTTGAGCTCCAAAAGCCAAACGGCGCTCTTTCCCTTCTAAGCCCTGCCGTGTGCCAAATATCCATTTATTACCACATGTGGGGTAGTGTTTTACTCGGGAGAAATTGCTTTACAAATTTTGCGATGCTTTTTCTCCTTTAGTCCTTGTGGAAATGAGAAAAAAAATCGCTAAACCTACATTTTCTTTGAAGAAATGTTGATTTTAATTTTCACGGCCTACTTCCAATAATTTCTGTAAAAAACCTGTGCGGTCAAAATGCTCACTACACCCCTAGATAATTTCCTTGAGGTGTCTAGTTTCCCAGATGGGGTCACTTTTGGGGGATTTTCACTGTTTTGGCACCGCAAGAGCCCTTCAAACCTGACATGGTGCCTAAAATATATTCTAACAAAAATAAGGCCCCAAAATCCACAAGGTGCTCCTTTGCTTCTGAGGCCGGTGCTTCATTCCAGTAGCACGCTACGGCCACATGTGGGATATTTCCTAAAACTGCAGAAACTGGGCAACAAATATTGAGTTGCATTTCTCTGGTAAAACCTTCTGTGTTATAAAAAAAATTGTATTAAAAATTAATTTCTGCAAAAAAATATGAAATTTGTAAATTTCACCTCTACTTTGCTTTAATTCCTGTGAAATGTGTAAAGGGTTAAGACATTTTCTAAATGCTGTTTTGAATACTTTGAGGGGTGAAGTTTTTAAAATGGGGTGACTTTTTGGGGGTTTCTAATATATAAGGCCCTCAAAACCACTTCACAACTGAACTGGCCTCTGTAAAAATAGCCTTTTGAAATTTTCTTGAAAATGTGAGAAATTGCTGCTAAAGTTCTAAGCCTTGTGATGTCATAGAAAAATAAAAGGATGTTCAAAAAACGATGCCAATCTAAAGTAGATATATGGGTGATGTTAATTAGCAACAATTTTGTGTGGTATAACTGCCTGTCTTACAAGCAGATACATTTAAATTGAGAAAAATGCAAATTTTTGCAATTTTTCACTATATTTTCGTGTTTTTCACAATTAAATACTGAATGTATCGACCAAATTTTACCACTATCTTAAAGTCCAATGTGTCACGAGAAAACAATCTCAGAATCGCCCGGATAGGTGAAAGCATTTCAACGTTATTACCACATAAAGTGAAACATGTCAGATTTGAAAAATGAGGCTCTGTCAGGAAGGTCAAAAGTGGCTAAAGAGGGAAGGGGTTAATGGGAAAAAACTGTTTGGTTCAGACAGGGGGGGGGGGGGTTTACGCTGCCGTTTTAAAAAACGGCATGTAAAAAAATGCCCCGTAAAAAGGAGCTTGTTACCTCTTGATCTGTTTTTGGAGCTGTTTTTCAGTGTCAGGCTATGTTCACACGCTAAAGTAAAAACGTCTGTAAAATAGGGGCTTTGTAAATGTGACATGGCCTCCGCAAACCATTCCTGCTAAGTTTGAGCTCCAAAAGCCAAATAGCGCTCTTTCCCTTCTAAGCTCTGCCGAGTGTTCAAACAGCCGTTTATGACCACATGTGGGGTAATGTTTTACTCGGGAGAAATTGCTTTACAAATTTTGCGGTGATTTTTCTCCTTTAGTCCTTGTGGAAATGAGAAAAAAAAAATATCGCTAAATCTACATTTTCTTTGGAAAAAAATTTAGATTTTAATTTTCACGGCCTACTTCCAATAATTTCTGTAAAAAACCTGTGGGGTCAAAATGCTCACTATACCCCTAGATAATTTCCTTGAGGTGTGTAGTTTCCCAAATCGGGTCACTTTTGGGAGATTTCCACTGTTTTGGCACCGTAAGAGCCCTTCAAACCTGACATGGTGCCTAAAATATATTCTAATAAAAATAAGTCCCCAAAATCCACTGGGTGCTACTTTTGCTTCTGAGGCCGGTGCTTCAGTCCATTACCACACTAGAGCCACATGTGGGATATTTCTAATTACAGTAGAATCTGGGCAATAAATATTGAGTTGCATTTTTCCGAATGGATTAAAAATGAATTTCTGCAACAAAAAAAAAAACGAAATTTGTAAATTTCAGTTCTACTTGCTTTAATTCCTGTGAAACGTCTAAAGGGTGAAGAAATTTTGTAAATGCGGTTTTGAATACTTTGAGGGGTGCAATTTTTAAAATGGGGTGACTTATTGGGGGTTTCTAATATATAAGGCCCTCAAAGCCACTTCACAACTAAACTAGCCTTTTGACATTTCCTTGAAAATGTGAGAAATTGCTGCTAAAGTTCTAAGCCTTGTGATGTCATAGAAAAATAAAAGGATATTCAAAAACCGATGCCAATCTAAAGTAGACATATGGGGGATGTTAATTAGCAACTAATTTGTGTGGTATTACTTACTATCTGTCTTACAAGCAGATACATTTAAATTGAAAAAAATATTAATTTGTGAAATTTTTCGCTAAAATTTGGTGTTTTTCACAATGAAATACTGAACGTATCGAGCAAATTTTGCCAGTAACAAAGTCCAATGTGTCACGAGAAAACAATCTCAGAACCGCTTGGATAGGTAAAAGCATTCCCAAGTTATTACCACATAAAGTCAAACATGTCAGATTTGAAAAATGAGGCTCTGTCAGGAAGGTCAAAAGTGGCCAAAGAAGGAAGGTGTCAAAGCATCAAACGTTTTTTGGTGCCGTCTTTGGAGCTGTTCTATTGACACAATGAAAAACGTCTCAGGAAGTGGCATGCTCCTTTTTACATAGTTTTTCCCATTGAAATCAATAGGCAGATGTTTGGAGGTGTTCAGCTTCCATTTTTTCAGGTTCTTTTTTGAGGGGTTTACGCCCTGAAAAACGTCTGAAAACACAGCGTGTGAACATACCCTCAATAGCAAAACAGCTCCAAAAACTTCTACAAAAAACGCCTAAAATATAACAGCTCCGGAATTTTCAGCCGTTTTTACTTCAGCATGTGAACATACCCGAACTGTAAGGCTATGTTCACACGGGGTATTTTGCAGAGTTTTTTTACGCGGAAACCGAGTCGCAAAACTCGGCAAAAACGGCCCGAAAATGCCTCCCATTGATTTCAATGGGAGGCGTCGGCGTCTTTTTCCCGAGAGCAGTAAAACTGCCTCGCGGGAAAAAGAAGCGATATGCCCTATCTTCGGGCGCTTCCGCCTCTGACCTCCCATTGACTTCAATGGGAGGCAGAGAAAGCGTATTTCGCGCTGTTTTATGCCTGCGGCGCTCAATGGCTGCGGGCGAAAAATGGCGCGAAAAACTCAGCGAAAATCGGCGTGCAGGGAAAGGAATATCTGCCTCAAACTTCCAAACGGAATTTTGAGGCAGATATTCCTACTGCAAAATACCCCGTGTGAACATTGCCTAAACCACCTTGGATCGGATTTAGTTTGGGACGAATATTTGCACCAGAAAATGTAAAACAAAAATGGCCAAAATCACGCCCATTTTCTACATAAACAAACTATTGTGTTGAGGATGTGCAAAAAAAAAAAAAATTCCTTCTGGCGCACGCAAGTTACAAATGACATACAAGTAACAATCACCACACAAACACGTGCACGACTAGACAGACCCGAGGTGCAGCAAGCATAATAGATCTGCCGCCTGCGGGATGCTCTACCCAACACCTGATAGCTGAAAGAAGGATTTAAAGGGAATGTGTTGCCAGCAAAACATGTTTTTTTTTTTTTGTTAAACAGTTAGTGTATAGGTGATTAAACATTGTTCTAATTTATTTTATTTTTTTCACGAGTCAGGAAATATTATAAATTGGATTCAATTTATAATATTTCCCAGCACTGGTCACTAGATGGAGCCATTCCCAAAATTGCAGCATTGCATGTGGTAAAGCAACCACATTGCTTTATGCTGCAAAATTGGGTAAAAATCCCTCGCTCTAGTGAGCTCTCAGCATCCCCCCCTCCTTTATCCTGGCTAGTGCCGGGAGAAACGAGGGGTTTGAACAGTCTAACCTCCTACACTGTGTGTCGCCATTTTTTGAGCTAACACACAGTGTAGAAGGTTAACATACAGTAGTAAACACACTGAAACACGAACATACATAAAAATAACTTACCTGCTCCAGTCGCCGCCGCTCCCTTCGGTCCGTCTGCTGCCGCTGCTCCAAGTGCACAAGTCCGGAAGCCGCGACCGGAAGTAGTAATCTTACTGTCCGGCCGCGACTTCCGGTCCACAGGAAAATGGCGCCGGACGGCGCGCATTTCAAATTGAACTGTGTGGGAGCGGCGCATGCGCCGTTCCCACACAGCGGCGTACACGATAGTGGATGGAACGGGCCCCGTTCGCAGTCAGTATGGGACTGGAGCTGCCGTATTCCATGTCTGTATGTGTCGTTAATCGACACATACAGAAATGAAAAAAAAAATGGCAGCCCCCATAGGGAAGAAAAAGTGTAAAAATAAAAAAAAGTAACACACAAACACACAAATTAATTCAAACGTTTTTAATAAAGCACTAACATCTTTAACATATTAAAAAAATTTTTTGGGTGACACTGTTCCTTTAAAGCTTTGTACCTTTAGGAGATAAGCAGCGCCAGATTTGTTTGCTAGCTTCTTATCCCCATTGAATCATACAAGCACATACTAGCCAATTCAATCATGCATGTTTGTGGATCACCTTCCTGCAGCACAACCACCAAGTCTGTGTGTTCTCTCGCGGGAGGGAACACAGTGCAAGCCGCCCTGACACTGTCCGCAGCTGATTGGACAGCGTCAGAGCGAAGTTTGTTTTTTTTGTGTAAAAAAATAAAGAAATATTAAAAGTTGAAAAAAAAACCCTTTTCCCATTTCCCCCTAGAGCATAGTAAAAAAATTAATAAATAAACATAATTGGTATCGCCGCGTCTGTAAAAGTCTGAACTATCACAATATATCATTATGTAACCCGCACGGTGAACGCCGTAAAAAAAAAGTAAACGCTAGAATCTCTATTTTTTGTTCACCTCATCTCACACAAAAAATTCAATAAAAAGTGATCAAACCGTCACATTTACACCAAAATGGTATTATTAAAAACTACAGCTTATACCGCAAAAAATAATCCCTCATACCATTAATCGACAGAAAAATAAAAAAGTTATGGCTCTCCGAATTTGGCGACATAACATAAATTTTCTTTTTTACACTTTGGTTTTTACTTGTAAAAGTAGTAAAATATAGAGAAAACGATATATATTTGGTATCGCCGTAATCGTATTGACCCGCAGAATAAAGTTAACATGTTGTTTTAATTGCACAGTGAATTCCGTAAAAACGGCGCACAAAAAAACATGGAGGAATGGCTGTTTTTTTTCATTTTCTACCCCACAAATAATTTTTCCCCATTTCCCAGTACATTATATGGCAAAATAAATGGTGCTACGAAAAACTACAACTCGTCCCGCAAAAATCAAGCCCTCATAGGACTATATCGACGGAAAAATAAAGACGTTATGGCTTTTGGAAAGTGGGGAAGAAAAAACGAAAATGAAAATCTGAAAAAGGGCTGCGGCAGGAAGGGGTTAAAATCCTATATGGGAAAAACACTTGAAAAAAATGCCATACTCAGAGCATGCTAAAAAAAAAAAAAATGCACGGACCACAAAATTGCCTCAAAAACGCCACAAACCAAAACGCAGCTGTGTGTGGCGCATTTGGGTTTTCCAGTGCCTAAAAAAAAGATGGCCTATCCTCAGAATAGGGAATCAAGAGCTGATCGCTCGGGGTCCGACTGCCGGGACCCCCACCGATCAGCTGTTATGAAGGGGCCGCGCGGCTCGTGCTGACTGTGAATGGTGGTGGATCGCAGTATTACAGCCGCCTACCCTTCACCTCACCGGGAGGGGGCTGTGATACAATAGATTTGTGGTAATCTCACCCAGACTGCCGCTACTGTAATACGCTGACGATTTTCTGCGATTAGTTGCGGAAAATCCGCCGTGTTTACGCCTAGTGTGTTCCTACCCTTAATGTAACATCTGGTCGCACTTAAAACTGCATGAAAAAATGCTGCAAAAAAGGGTCAGTTCACACTGAGTTGCTTTGACACGGAAACTGCGTTGTAAAACGCGCCAAAAATGCCGCTCATTGATTTCAATGGGAGGAGGCGTTTTTTTCCCGCAAGCGGAAAAAGAAGCGACTTACCCTAACCACGGGCATTTACGTTTCTGACCTCCCATTGCATCAATGGGAGGCAGAGAAAGCGTATTTCGCTGCGTTTTTTTCCCAATGGCCGCGGGCGAAGAAATGCAGCGAAAAACCGCGTGCAGGCAGCGCAAAATCTGCCTCAAAATACCAAACAGAATTTTGAAGCAGATTTTCTTTCTGCAAAAAAAACTCGGTGTGAACGCAGCCTGTCATGATGAGGGGTTTTTTTAACCCCTCCAATTCCGGGCCATTTTTTATTTCAACCTCTCCGCTTACCATAACTTTTTTTAATTTTTTCACCAAAAAAGCACTGGTTTTAGTCACCTATCAGTTACGTGGCGGCCATTTAGAATAAGCGGTACTGAGCGGCCCGCGATACTCGAGCGCGGCCATCACTCCCCGCAGTCACAGCCGCTTCACAAACACCTCATTCCGTCTGGATCCTGGCGAGGACTGAGGGGGCGTTCCGTCCGTGACGTCATCCTAGGATCGCTTCTTGTGATTGGGCGGCGGCGCCATGAAAGAAAAGTAAGAGCTTATTATAAACTCTGAGGTGAGTGTGAGAGGAAAGCGCTTCTTCTGCCGCGGGACACGGCCGGCGTCGCCCTGGGGATGTGGGATCTACAACAACTCCCATCATTTATGAGATAAAAAAATAATATTTGTCCGGACGTTATTGGAACTCCACACTCATCTAGGTACAGCACCTCTTTACTCTGGACAGCTCCACAGCTGCTGAAGAACCTCTTTTGACCATCTTCTGGGATTACATATGCCGTAATTATACGGCCCCGTATCCCCTGACCATGAATGATGACCGAGAGGGGTCCCCCGGGCCAACCCCCATGCAGCCTCCGGCCAGTACGACAGAGATACCCGCAGAGATGGGCAAGAGCCTGGCATTTAGTGTGGAAGCGCTGATCTCCCATAGGAAACCTGGCACAACACAATTGGCAGATTCGTTAGGTGTTGGTGAAACCAATCTTGCCGCTTTTGGGAGTCTCCCTCACCTGGAAGAGAGATGTAAACCAAACCCTGAATACCAAGGAGAAGAAGGGAGTAATGGCCGGAGCCGCGGTCCCAGCTACTCCGCACCGCCAAGTAGGTAGAGCCGTCATTTGTATCTGCGCACCGGGAAATATAGAGAATGGCAAATCAAAGCGCTCGTCCACACGTAACGGAAAATACGCCGCGGAATACAGGAGCGGCAAAGTGGGTGAGACTTAACAAACCCCATCCGCCCGCCGCGGAAATTATCCGAGCAGCAACTGCGTATTTTTCGTACCGCAGCGTGATAATTCCCTGCTGCGGAAAGTGACTGAATTGCTGCGTTTTTCAGAGGATGTCGCCATCTCCCAACATTGCGAAAAACGACGCAAAATAGGCGGTGAAAAACGCAGGAAACGGTGCGGAATTGCTGCAGCGATTCTGTTACGTGTGAACAAGTCCATGAGTTTCTTAAAGTGTTTTTTTTTTTAAAGATATTCCTGTAAGGGATCCCGATAGCTTCTCCTGTAGGTGCAGAGCTGAAGATTCGTTCCTTTGTATCATTGTTATTCGCACTGATCTAGATAGAAAGCCCGGGTCATATTAACGCTGCTTTTAGCTTCCCAGTCCCATCATTTTCAGGGATTGCCTAAATTCTACATAATCGTCACACAGGGATCCACTTATCTGACAACAAATCTGACAATTATTGCCTTCATTTTTCTTCCGGGAGACGTCATTTAGATTAGTAGCTGTAAAGTTGTAGCTGAGGCTCCCGGTCTTAGGCTGTGTTCACACGCAGAGTCAAAAACGTCTGAAAATACCAAGCTGTATTCAAGGGAAAACAGCTCCTGAATTTCAGACGTTTTTGTAACTACTCGTGTTTTTCATGGCGTATTTTATGGCTGTTTTTTAAGCTGTTTTTCAATGGAGTCAATGAAAAACGACTCAAGAAATGTCCTGCACTTCTTTTTACGCGCCGTATATTGAAAACAACGCGTAAAATGACGCCTCGTGAGAACAGAACACCGTAAATCCCATTGCATGCAATTGGCAGATGTTTGGAGGCGTAATGGTGCCGTTTTTTCAGGCGTAATTCGAGGCGCAAACGGCCCAAATTACGTCTGAAAACACATCGTGTGAACTTACCCTCAGGGCTCGTCCACACGTAACGGAATTGCTGCAGAAAATTTCTGCCGAATTTCTACTGCAGAAAAACCGCACCATGTCCTGCGTATTTTGCGTGGTTTTTCTCAATGCTGGGAGATGGTGACGTCTCCTCTGAAAAACGCAGCAATTCAGTCCACTTTCCGCAGCAGGAATTGATATGCGGCGGTACGAAAAATACGCACCGCAGGGGAATTTCTGCTCGGAATATTTACGCAGGGTGTGGATGAGATTTGTTTAAATCTCCCCCACTTCGCTGCTACCGTATTCTGCTGCGTAATTGTGGACAGAAAATACGCAGCAATTCCGTTACGTGTGGACGAGCCCTAACACAGCCTATCAATAAGACTGTGCTGACTAAGGGCGTGTTCACACGGCTTATTTTCGGGCCGAAAAATCGGAAGCAGAACGCCTCCAAACATCTGCCCATTGATTTCAATGGCAAAAACTGCTTTTTGTTACGACGGGCCGTTTTTTCTACGCGGCGTTTTTAAAAACGCCCAGGAAAAAATAGTGCATGTCACTTGTGCCGCTTTTCTTATTTACTCTATAGAAAAACAGCTCCAAAAACGGCCGTAAAAAACGCGAGTTGCTCAAAAAAGGTCTGAAAACGGCTCCGTATTTTGCTAAGCGTGTGAACAGAGCCTTAATCTCTTCACACAGTTGATTCCACCAATTTTAAAAAAAAAACAGAACCTCAAACTTTTCAACATTTTTCACGCGATACAACCAATTCCAAAACTCATGAACATCATTATTACTAGATCTATATCATTTATTGAAATCCTTTTCCACATCATATTTGATCTATTTTAGTTGATCGTCCCCATGTCCCGGGCTGTGTATAATTTACCCTGAATGCTCTGTTATTCTAGTCTGTACTTACATGATCAACTACTCGTTTAGTTTACAAATAATCAATTCCATTGATGGCCGGCTATTGAAATCCGAGAGGAATTGGTTTTCGGGTGAACTATTCAGCATGAGCTCAAACTTTTAGATGATTGAACTTTTAGCTTTCCAGAAAGTCATAAAATATTCATCTTGTTGCTACTTCCAAAATTGATAAAAAGTTTATTGGAATTGATGTGTAGTTTCCCAAGATGAAGCAGATTTTGAAAAGCCAAAGTTTGATATTGGGGTAGGCTGGAAGAACGGAAAATGTCATTTTTGTCGAAAATGCTCAAAAAACATTCTGCATTATTAACTGATAATTTGTGCGTCAGAGACCATTTAAATAAATCCATTGAAATTAGAAAAAGTGAGAACGGTAACGGGGGACGTAACAAGCCCGGAGTTACGTGCGGAATAAAAAGTTCAACTAAAATGTAAAAGTAAATCCATGAACGAAGCCCCTACTAAATCACAAACATTGTCCTGTGAAGATGAAGAATAGCTTTAGAATGATCTATTGTGTATTTAGGGATGGCAGAAAAGTTACCGTAGATTTCCACTTGTTTCCTCTACGTTACGTTTAGTAAATGTGCCAAATATTGTCATTTGTAGCATGAGGTTTATTTTTTTAAGACAAGTAGTAATAGAATTCATTTTAAAACTAAATGATCCACATTTGGTTCAATTTCTAATAAGTTTCAAGTGTTCTTCCAAGCCGCAATAAATGTCAATTTTATTTTTTTTATTCCTTTTTTTCTTTAAGGCTGGGTTCACACAAGCACGGTCGGTCCGTAAAGGACGGAACGTATTTCGGCCGCAAGTCCCGGACCGAACTCAGTGCAGGGAGCCGGGCTCCTAGCATCATAGTTATGTACCACGCTAGGAGTCCCTGCCTCGCTGCAGGACAACTGTCCCGTACTGAACACATGATTACAGTACGGGACAGTAGTTCCACGGAGAGGCAGGGACTCCTAGCATCGTACATAACTATGATGCTAGGAGCCCGGCTCCCTGCACTGTGTTCAGTCCGGGACTTGCGGCCGAAATACGTTCCGTCCTTTACGGACGTCACATGCTCGTGTGAACCCAGCCTCATATTAAACATTTAATCAAATAAGTTCATCATTTTAGTCGAATGTGAAGGAAAAAAAAACATTGTAATTGCTGGTATCGTCTCATTTTGATATTTGATATTGTAATTGAGATGATACGAGGAACAATAAGCCTGCAATAATATTTTGACACTTTATTATTATTACAAACTGTACTTTTAATAGTCATTTTATTTTCTGTCGGTATAAAGCACTTTACAATTCATGCACCTGAAAACTTCTATTGCAAATCTACAAAAAAAAATGTTCCGATCTGGAATTTTCAATATTGCATCTATGACGTTCCCAACGAAATACTATCAATCAAATGGGTTTATAATACAACGTTTTCTTTTCATGATATATATTCCGGTGTGTATGGATATATTTAAAAAAAAAATGAAAGCTGGCGTAGAGCAAGTAAGAGAGGGGGTAGGAGGTCAGAGGATACCCTGGGGTCATGAAGGACATCACATGAGTCTTCTACAATCGATTTCTCTTTCCTTAAAGTGGAGCTAAACTTTTGACAAACTTCTGACCTGTCATAGTGACATGTCAGAAGTTTGGATTGGTGGGGATCCAAGCACTGAGACCCCCACCAATCGCTAAAACGAAGCAGCTGAAGGTCTCATGTGAGCGCTCAGCCGCTTCGTGTCTGTTCGGCTTTTTCCAGAATTATATGTATCAGTGTACGGACTCAATGGAAAGTCTATGACCCCGTACTCCGATATATCGGCTTTCCAGAAAAAGCCAAACAGACACAGATCGATAGATCACACTGACCTGTATTCACTTCATAACGTGGGAGCTGCACTGTAGCTACATTTTCACTTTGATCTGAAGGGCTTATTCAGACGAACATAGAATATGTCTGTTAAAACCACAGCCGTCATAGGGACGCATGTATTTCAATGGGGTAGTTCACACAGCCGTTGTTTTATCAGACAGTGTGAAGGGTCCGTTGAAAAATAGAACATGTCCTATTTTCTTCCGTTTTTCAGGATCCCTCCATAGATTCAAGTCTATGGGGATCTGTCAAAACGGGATCCGCACGGGTGCAACTTGGACATGAAAATGGTCAGATTTTCACGTCCGAGTTTCCCCACGTTTGTCTGAATAAGCCCTATGTCTTCATAATTAGGGCACATTCAGACATGGCAGAATTTTTCCGCTGCAAATGTTGCTGCAGATTTGGGGCAATTACACAACGATTATCTGTAGCAACATTTGCATATTTGACAGGTAATTCAGACGTTGCGGATATCACAGCAGACTTGCCGCAGATTTCAGTTTCTGCATTCCAAAGGCTGAAATCCGCAGTGAAATTTCGCATGTTCTCCGCAACTAAATGTGCTGTCTGCGGAGTGAAAATTCCGCACTGCAGCCTAAATTCCGCAACGTCTGAACTAAGTTACCTAAAAATTTATAGAAACCTATGTATTGGAATAGCACAGCCATTCCGCCAGGTGTTAGACCTCCGTTACCCTGGTTTGTAATATGAGTTGTCAGTGCCATCAAACCGATCATAACTGATCATATAGATCGAGGACAAACCCCCTTTGTTGTTGTGTCACAGAAAATGTAAATGTGATGGCATTTTCCCACTTTTTTTTTTTTTTTTGTTTCTTAAAAAAAATCTGATGTATTCCGACTCTATATACAGTACATGTTCTTTGATGACAAAATTATATAGAAACATATACTTTCTGGATAGCCATGTTTTTAATGAACTATTGTGGTACAAGTGATTAATCAAAAATATTAAAACAAACAAACATCCCATAAAAGTAGAAATCTATGTTTACATCCTGCACGAATTCATTCATCAGTTGCGCCATATTTAAGATGAAAAACCGAAAAATAATAATTTATTTCTTTTGCGTGGCTTATATAGCGACTGAAAATCAGTTCCACACATTTAGGCCCCGTGCACACGACAGTAAAAATCGTCCGTAATTGCGGACCGTAATCACAGTGAACAACTACGGACCCATTCACTTCTATTGACCACGGACAGTTTCCCGTATATTTGAGTAGTAGTGTACCGCAAAAGATCGGACATGACTGTTCTTTTGCTTTTTACGGGCCGTGCTCCCATACTTTATATGGGAGCACGACCCGCAAATGCAGGTGGCTGTCCGCTGCCGTGCCCACAATCGTGGCCGTGATTAAGGGCACGGCCGTGTGCATGGGGCCTTAAGGGTTCCTTCACATCTGCGTCGGGTTTCCATTCGTGGGTTCCGTCAGACCTTTCCGTCAGAGGAATCCACGAGCGAAAGCCAATTGGAAACAATAGCTTTCCGTTCGCATTACCATTTGATTTCAATGGTAACGCTTCCGTTGCTAATGGTTTCCATTTGTCTCCGCTCGATAACGTTTCCGTTTTTTAGCGGAAACAATTCTACCATTCTGCGTTCCCGCTGAAGCGTATGATGTATGACCATGTTAGATAAAAACCGCGTAGCTCGTTGAGCTACGCTGTTTCCGTAAGTCCCATAGTACTGAATGGTAGTTATAGAAACAGCGTAGCTCGCAGCGTAGCTCGAAAACGGCGAATCATGCCTAAAGCTGGATTCACACACAGCACTTTGCTGCATTTTTCATGTTGTTTTTAACTGAATTTTTTTATGCGTTGTTTTTTCTTTCTTTGCAAACGCAGCATTCTCTGGGTATGGTATTTTTCAGCCATTTTTCCCATAGGCTTCTCAGTAGGACTTTAGAAACTCCAGAAAAAAAGCATGTATAAAATGACACTAAATTAAAAAAAAAAGCCACCAAAAACGCTACTAAAAACACCAGAAAAAATGTTGCATTTTAATAACACTAGCGGTTTTAGAAGCAATTTTTTAAGCAGTTTACATTTCCAGAAAAAAAGCTGTGTGTGAAGGAAGGCTTAGGCTGGGTTCCCACGAGACGGATACACTGTGTAAAAATCACGCAGCGTGTCCGACCTGGAACCCGCAGGACATTCCTTCCGAAAAAGCGCACCTTTCTATGGAAATTCTGCTGTGGAGGAAAGCCGTTCATACTTACCCCCTCCCTTCTCAGACGTCCACTCACGCCTCCCTGAATGACTTTTCAGGCCATGTGACGCCGCAGCCTGTGATTGGCTGCAGCGGTCACATGGGACGCAACGACATCCCAGGAGGCCAGACTGCATGATGGAGGGCATTCTCGGTTAATTATTTTTTTTCCGGCGTTACGCTTGGCTTTCTGTTGCGGGTTTTGCATCCCCATTGAATTCAATGGGGAAAATCCGCAACGGAAAATGAACAAAAACGCAGCATATATTAACATGCTGCGGAATTAAATTCCGCACCACAGGTCAAGTTATTAACGGTTACACTGCTGGTTTTTTTCTGCAGCGTGGGCATGAGATTTTCTAAATCTCATCCACTTTGCTGCTACTGTAAACACTGTGGAATTTCCGCACACAATTCCATTGCGGAAATTCTGCAGCATTTACGCTACGTGGGAACCCGGCCTTAGAGTATGTTCCCATGGGTCAAATATGCTGCGTAAAAGTACACAGCGTATCCACCTAGAACCCGCAGGGAATTCTGCCTGAAAAAAAAAGTTTTTCGGGAGGAATCATCGCTGCGGAAACCAGAGGTTGAAAACCCCCAGCCGTTGTCATGGAGGCGCATCCCTCTGTTCTCTGTGCAGTCCTGCCTCCTGGGATGACACTGCAGCCCATGTGACCGCTGTAGTCTGTGATTGGCTGCAGCAGTCACATAGGATGAAACGTCATTCGAAGAGGCCGACCTGGGCGGAGAACAGAAGAACGCCCCGCAAAAAACCCAACTAAAAGACAAAAGCTTTTTTTGGTTTAAAATGACTGAAAAGGCTTATATTTACCACCTGGGAGTTGTCATGGCGCCGCTTTCTTCTGTTCTTCTGGCCGGCCTGACGTTTCATCCCATGTGACTGCTGCAGCCAATCACAGGCTACAGCGGTCACATGGGCTGCTGCAGCATCATCCCAGGAGGCTGGACTGCACGCACAACAGAGAGACGCGTCGCCATGACTACGGCCATGGTAAGTATTAACTTTTTTTTTTCTAGCGCTGCTTTCCGCAGCGGAAATTTTCCCCCCGAACAACCGCACCACAATGAGGTGTGGTTTTTCGGACGGATTGTGCTGCGTATCCGACCCGTGGGAACCCGGCTTTAGGCTACGTTCCCCATTACCTTCCCATTGAATTCGATAGGGGAAACCCGCAACACAAAAACAGCGATTACGCAAATACAGTTGACGTGCTGCCGATTAAAAAAAATGCACCACAGGCCAATTTCTCAGCAATTTTTCCGCTCATCATTTACGCAGCGTGTGGATGAGATTTGTTCAAGTCTCATCCACTTTGCTGCTTCTGTATTATGTATGCTTGATGAAGGCCCTGTTGGACTGAAACGTTGCCCATTTATTTTGGATGTGCTGCCTTGTTGCTCTCTGGATTTTATTGCAGACCTTTTCTGAATGTGGTTGCTTCTGCAGCAGGTGTATGGATTTATTCAAGTTCCATTAAAATACATGGAACTGATTATTTTTAGGCGCAGAAAATGTCTGCTACCGATTCTGCCGCACGTGATTGTACCGTTAGCCTGGGTTCCCACGTAGCGTAAACACTGCGGACGGAACTATGTGCGGAAATTCTGCAGCATTTACAGTAGGAGCAAAGTGGATGAGATTTTGCAAATCTCAGGCCCACACTGCGGAAATAAATCGCAGAAAAGTCGTGCAGAAAGTGTTCTGCGGTGCGACTTTCCCATCCGCAGCGTGCCAATTCTGCGTGTTCTATTCAGAGATGCTGCGTGTTTGGCCCATAGACTTCAATGGGGCCATAAAAATCTGAAGTTGAGTTTTGTTGAGGTTTGTACAGCGAGACTTCAGAAATTCCACAGGGGCACATAACGTTTGCTATGATCAAGCTTCACACTAAATCCACACGTTTTAGCCGCGGTGGAAAATTTCTGGGACTAATTTACCTGCTTTTTTTTTTAGATTCCGCTGCGTATCCTACCTGTTGGAACATTCACTTAGGCTGTATTCACACGCAGCATTTAGCTGCATTTTTCGGGCCATTTTTAATGTTGTTTTTAGATGTGTTTATACTGCGGCAAGATGTTATATTTAGGTCTATTGTGAAATATAAAATGCAAAACTGCACTATGTGAATACACCCTAAGGCTACATGCGCATGTCTTTTTCTAAACTTGTCAGATACAATTCGGAGGCGGAAATGTAAAATAAACTGACATGCTGCGGATTATAAAATACAGGTCAATTTACGTGCAGAAAAGTTCTGCAACGTGTAGATGAAATTACTTGAAAGCTTTCCCGCAGGAAAATACGTGCGGCAAATCCGCACATAATACGCATCGGGTGCATTTGGCCTAATCTGGCAGAAAATCTGCATCAAAACCACAGATAAACGCAGGAACTTCCACAGGTAAAATCCACACTTAGGCCGGGTTCCCACGGGTCAGATAAGCTGCGTAAAAACTGCGCAGCGTATTCGACCTGGAACCCGCAGCACCTTCTGTTCGCAAAACTGCACCACATCATTCAGATATTTTAATGGAATGTATGATTCTTTGGTTTTTTTTCCCTGAGTTGCGATTTTTGTGGCGGAATCGCTGCTTTCACTGGCTTTCTGTTGCTGGTTTTGCATCCCCATTGAATTTAATGGGAAAACCAAATAAATTTACGTGCGGAAAAATTCTGTACTATGCTGCGGAAATGCTGCAGGAAAATACACGTGGCAAATCCGCATGAAATGTGCATTTGGCCTAATGCCAGGTTGCCACATGTCGAATACGCTGCGTAAAAGTACGCAGTGTATCTGACCTAGAACCCGCAGCACATTCCGTCCGAAAAACCGCACCACGTTGTGGCACAGTTTTTTTTGGCTAAATTTCCACTGCGGAAATTTTCTAAATCTCATTCACTTTGCTGCTATTGTAAATGCTGCGGAGACCAGGTGAGCATCCACTGTAAGGAAGAGACACCATCCAGGCGCAAATGTTCCACGACTCAGTAGGATAGTTGGTCAAATATATTTATTGCAGAAGACACCATAAAACCCCTTTATCAAGTAAGCATGAGACAGTGTAGTTCCTATCACGCTACCTAACTATTTTATGCTTCACGGGAACCCGGCCTAAGGGTGTATCCACACAATGCGGTTTTGGCGAGTTTTTTTTGCCGTGCGGCTAAAAACTGCATTGAAAAATCATGGCACATCGCTGTAAAAACATATGCGTTTTTTTGGTTTTCAGCCGCGGGACCAAAAACGTGGCAAAACTGCACCTTGAAGTCAATCAGGGCTAAATCTGCATAAGGCCAGGATCAGACATAGTTTTAATGATGCAGTATTTGGTGCACTTATTGGCTGTTTTCAAATGCAGAAGTGGATCCAAGAGGATGAAAAGGTAAAAGGAAAAGACTGAGGCATCTCCTTTCTTTCATTTTTAACTTCTGTGTCTGGCTCAAAAAACAGCCAAAAATTGCACCAATAATTGCATCAAAACAGTGTGTGTGTGTGCGTGATCCTGGCCTAAAGGTCTCTTTCATACGGCAGTATTTTGCATCAGAATTTGTCATGTAAAACCAGGAGTGGAGAGAAAAATTATAAGGCCTCATGCACGCTTCAGTGATTTTCTTCAGTGTGCTATCTGTTTTTTTAACTGATAGCACACTGGCCCATTCATTACGGTGCCATGCACACATCCGCTTTTTTTTTGCGGATCTATGTGTCCGTTCTGGAAATTATACAACGGGATTCAGTGGGAGAGTTCCAGACGGTGTCCGGCTATCCCAGGCGGCCAGGGGTATGTCTCTCTGTCAACTGTATCTGTGTCCTCAGAGCATAGGCTGGGGATTCTGCTCCTAGAGGGAAGCCCTAATGTCACTGTCCATATATGGACATTGATGTCAGGGGCTCCTCCTGGAGCGGAATCACCGGCCAGAGTCGGCAACGCGGATTCCGCTCAAGGAGTAGCCACTGACGTCATTGTCAATATATGAACAGTGACATCAGGGTTCCCTCTAGGGTCAGAATCCCCAGCCTATGCTCTGGCTGGGGATTCCACTCCTAGAGGGAGTCCCAATGGCGCTATCTACAGGAGGTGTGGCACTATACACATGGACACTGGCACTATGTAGGGGCACGATCTACAGGGGACACTGTGGTGCTATCAACATGGGCACTGTGTCACTATCTACAAGAGCACTGGCAATAGGGGCAGCTAAGGGGGCATTATACTATATAAGGGCAGAGATGGGGAATTATACTGTATGGGGCATCTGTGTGGACATTATACTTTATGGGGGGCATTATACTGTATGGGGCATTATGCTGTTTGGGGGCATTTGTATGGGCATTATACTGCATGGGAGAATCTGTGTGGCCATTATACTGTATGGGGGCATCTGTGTTGGCTTTATACTGTATGGGTGCATCTATCGGGCAGTATACTGGTGGCAGCTATGGGGTCATTATACTGTATGGTGGCAGCTAAAAGGGGAATTATACTGTATGGTGGCAGCTATGGGGGCATTCTGCTGTGTGGGGGCAGCTATTTGGTATTATACTGTGTGGGAGGCACTATGGGAACATGATACTGTGTGGGCTGAACTGGGTGTGCATGGGCGGGGATTGGATGGGATTAGAGGCGTGGCTTAAAAGAAAACAAATTGCCGCAATGTGTTGTGCGTCCCACTTTGTTTTCCTTTTTTGTGATGCTTGAAAGTTGGGAGGTATGGGTACTATTCCTGTCAGTTTTTGCGGTTCTGTCTCGCCCATTGTAGCCTATGGGTCTGTCAAAAAAACGGACCGCACATGTGCGGTCTGTTTTTTTGCGGATTGGTTCCCAGGCAACGTGTGGGCGAACCGATTTTTCCCAGCATGCCACACAACATGGACATAGAGAGGATGATCAGTATGGTGCATGACCATAGAGTGCAAATTGTGGGATACACGCTCAGAATGACCATGACCGCTACAAAAAGGATGCTCCGTGAGAGGAAATGGCAAAGGATCTATTACAGCGTCATTGGGAGCAGGGCAACTGTGCGCGGCGTCAGAAAATCAGTAAGTAAATGCTCTGATTTACCTTTGTTGCAATTTTTAAATTGATGGCCTATTCTGAGCTTAGGCCATTAATATCTGCTCATTGGTGGTCCCACTCTACGCAGCCACGTGAATGAGCTTTTTTAAAGGGGCCGCTGTGCTCGGTCGAGCGCTGCTTCCCCTTCAATACTTACCAGCTCCGTACTGTGATTCGCCAACACAATTGTAGCTGCAGTCTACAGTATTGCTCTGCTATAAGTGTGTCAGAGATTCCAAGTATGGACCAGGTAAACGGAATACTCGCACAATCTCCACGGCCCCTTCAGCTGATCCGCGCGGGTGCTTAGAGTTTGACCGACAACGATCAGAAATTGATGGCCTAGTCTCGGGATAGTCCATGAAACTCCAGATTTAGAACACCCTTTATTTATTATTTATTTTTTTGTAGTTCAAGATAAAGACACGGCGGAATTCCAGTCGTGACCAATTCCGACGTGAGCAGTCCAATCTTGGAAAAGCCGCGAGACTCCATTGAAAAAGCGGGCCTATATGTTTACCCAGCAGCTCATGTTCCGTGAGTATTTATTTTATTTTCTGAGCATTTTTTCAACAGTATTGTAATTTTGATACTATTAAAAAAAAGGTAGAAACAATGTAGCAGTGACTGCAATATGTTAATTACCATATTAAACTATCATCATGATATATTGCAGGCCTAGTAGGTGCCGTGGAAATATGTTAATTACCACAGGACACTAGGGTCATTACCATATTTCCTGATCCCTCTATGGACATAAGGGGTTGTCCAGTCATAAGAAATGGATGGCCTATCCACTGCAGATTTGCTTTTTTTTTTTTGGGCTGTGGTTCTGGTACAATGCCTGCTTCCCCTTCATTCTTTACCTGCTCGTAATGTCAATCACAGACACAATTGTAGCGGCGATTCACAGTACAGCCTTCTCCTATTCAAGTGAATACGCGAATACAGTGAACCGCCGCTACAAGTGTGTCAGCGAGTCACAGTACGAGCAGGTTAAGAATGAAGGGGATGAAGTGTAAGCAACGTTCGTACGAGCGCCGCGGTACCTCTAATACAGCTGATCAGCATTGGTGCCAGGGTCGGTTTTAGACAAAGTGTGGCCCCGGGCAAAGTTAAAAGTTCTGGAATACTGTATCAATAATGCAGTCAATTCAGAAGCCGGTGTGCAGAGAACTGCATCACTGATTTCTACTACATCCTGGAGTGTTGCAAGCCCCAAAATTATATGTCCCCCCTTTCACACAAAAAAATATCTATATACATATACAGTTATTATATACCACTATACCAGATTAAATATTACTTGCATAATTGTACTGAACACAACTCCGCTATTATAAGACCAATATTACCTATAATAACACAATATAAGGTCCAAATAATACCGCCATACCATAACCACATAGTGACTGTATAATACCCCCCCTACTGTTACTGAATAATACCGCCACACCATAACCACATAGTGACTGTATAATACTCCCATACTGTTACTGAATAATACTGCCACACCATAACCACATAGTGACTGAATAATACCTCCATACTGTTACTGAATAATACCCCCACACCATAACCACATAGTGACTGAATAATACCGCCATACTATTACTGAATAATACCGCCACACCATAACCAGTGACTGAATAATACCCCCATACTGTTACTGAATAATACCGCCACACCATAACCACATAGTGACTGAATAATACCACCATACTATTACTGAATAATACCTCCACACCATAACCACATAGTGACTGAATAATACCCCCATACTGTTACTGAATAATACCCCCACACCATAACCACATAGTGACTGAATAATACCCCATACTGTTACTGAATAATACCGCCACACAAGAACCACATAGTGACTGAATAATACCCCCATACAGTTACTGAATAATACCCCCACACCATAAGCACATAGTGACTGAATAATACCCCCATACTGTTACTGAATAATACCCCCACATCATAACCACATAGTGACTGAATAATACCCCCATAGTTACTGAATAATACCGCCACAACATTACCACATAGTGACTGATTAATACTACCATACTGTTATTGAATAATACCGCCACACCATAACCATATAGTGACTGAATAATACCCCCATACTGTTACTGAATAATACCGCCACATCATAACCACATAGTGACTGAATAATACCCCATACTGTTACTGAATAATACCACCACACAATAACCATATAGTGACTGAATAATACCCCCATTCTGTTACTGGAAAAAAAAAACACTGTACGAAGAGCAATATTACCAGCATATAGTGACCACATACTGGTGAGCCCTAATCTACCCGCCACTCAGTCCCTGCCTACTTGCACGACCCGTCCTAGGCGACGGCGTACAACTGGGCGACGGTCCCTACGCTCAATACGTGCACAACAGACAAACAGATAAGGGTACACAGAAGCTAAGGGAAATGGGGCAGTTGCCCACAGCAACACCGTGAGCAACAAGAATAGTGAACGAGCCGAGTCAAACCAGGAGTGTACGAGGTACCAAACGCAGAGCAGGAGCGTAGTCAGTAAAGCCAGGGTCAATCTAAAGCAGAGGTCAATAGTACAAGCAGGAACAGCAGAGCCAGGAAACAAGACAGAATCACAGGCAAAGGAGGAGCAGGAAATAAAGGTATAAATAGACCGAGGGCGGGAGCTAGCTCCGTCTGGCCAGGCTGCGATAGGTTCTCCCACTCCTCAGCCTACCAGCCTGAGTGGTAGAAGATCGAGTCACTCTATCAGACCTAGGAGCAGATGCAGACTGATTAACCAGGGGCGTCGACACAGAAGCTGTGTCTGGCAAATCCTCTACAGGTAGATGCCAGTTATACACTGGAGCTCTGCAGACCATATAATATTACCACCATATAGTGGCCATATAGTGGTAGATGCCAGTTATACACAGGAGCTCTGCAGACGATCTAAATTATTACAGCACATTTATATCCAGTGGCTCACAGGTGATTTTTTTTTTTTCTCTGTTTAGAGTCATTCTCTTTCCCTTTTGTTCTCCATCCGGCCCAGACCACTGTGACAATTTATTCCAGCTACTACCCGTCTCTGCAGAATTTGACACACAGACATGTTGGTTTCTCGCTTTTCCAGCACCCTCCAGGCCTATACCCTATCCTCTAAACAAACTCGTAATCCATAGTGCCTCAGATGGTAATAATGATCAACACAATAAAAGTGCCCCACCAGTAACTGTCCCATTTGAGCCCCCACAGCAATTATGTCCCCTTTGTTCTCCCTGTAGATAGTGCCACAGCATCCCCTGTAGATAGTGCAAGACACGGCTCCCCCTTGTTGATAGTGCCACACACGGCCCCCCTTTGTAGATAGCGCTGCACATAGCCCACTTGTAGATAGTGCGACACACAGCCCTGCCTTGTGGATAGCGCCAAACACAGCTCCCCCTTGTAGATAGCGTCACACACAGTGCCCCGTCTTGTAGATAGTGCCACACAGCCCTCACCTGTAGATGGTGCCACGCAGCCCTCCTGCTTGTAGATGGTGCCACGCAGCCCTCCTGCTTGTAGATGGTGCCACGCAGCCCTCCTGCTTGTAGATGGTGCCACGCAGCCCTCCTGCTTGTAGATGGTGCCACGCAGCCCTCCTGCTTGTAGATGGTGCCACGCAGCCCTCCTGCTTGTAGATGGTGCCACGCAGCCCTCCTGCTTGTAGATGGTGCCACGCAGCCCTCCTGCTTGTAGATGGTGCCACGCAGCCCTCCTGCTTGTAGATGGTGCCACGCAGCCCTCTTGCTTGTAGATGGTGCCACGCAGCCCTCTTGCTTGTAGATGGTGCCACACAGCCCTCTTGCTTGTAGATGGTGCCACACAGCCCTCTTTCTTGTAGATGGTGCCACACAGCCCTCTTGCTTGTAGATGGTGCCACACAGCCCTCTTGCTTGTAGATGGTGCCACACAGCCCTCTTGCTTGTAGATGGTGCCACACAGCCCTCTTGCTTGTAGATGGTGCCACACAGCCCTCTTGCTTGTAGATGGTGCCACACAGCCCTCTTGCTTGTAGATGGTGCCACACAGCCCTCTTGCTTGTAGATGGTGCCACACAGCCCCCCCTTGTAGATAGTGCCACCCAATACTCCCCCCTTGTAGATAGCGCCACACTCCCCTTTGTATATAGTGTCCGCCCGTTCCCGCGACGGACAGATCGCTTAACAGTCTCCAGGCGGTACACTTGCGTAGGCCAGATTAATGCAGTGACGTCATCACGCTGGCCTGCGCAGGTATCCTTCCCAGTGCCTTATAGGCTGCAGGCCTGAGGATGCAGATACAATTGAATGTCGCAGTCGCTCGCAGTGGGCTAACCACCGGGCATGAGGGGGCCTACGCCGCCCAGCCCATAAATGTTATGTGCCAGGCGCTGTAGCAGCCGCTATGGTTGCTATAGTGGGCAGGGGGCCTGAGAGGATGGGGGACCTAATTACTGGCCCTGGTTGGTGCCTGTAGTTGTACCCCCACCGATCAGATATGGATGGCCTCTCATAAGGATAGGACATCCATATCTTATGACGCAAGGCCTAGTATTTTTAACATATTTTTATTGTAAAAAATATAATTTAATATTTTATTTCATTTTCTGAGCCAGGATAAGGGACAATTTAGAGGAGGCAGAGAAAGTGGACTCTGATGCCACCCAACTTGAGCCAGAAGCAGAGACTCACTCTACTACAAGTAGCCACTCTCCTCAGGTCACAATGGAGGACACTTCGAAGCAATCTGCTTCGGCCAGGGTTGCATCCTATGTAGCTCCAAAAACCACTTCTCGTGGCTGCTGCTCCTGCTGCAGTACAGGACAACAGAGCTCGATCGTTTCAATTGTATCTCACTTTGGTCAAGTTAGCCATTATTACTATTATTATTTTTTGTTAAATAACTTTGTTTTAATCCCTCGATACCTGTACTACCGATGACGTCATTTTTCACCTTTGACCTTTTACCTGCATGACTTCTATTCCCTTCCTGTTTGTCCGACCCCTCTCAGCATATAAATAAACCCCCGTGTATGCATATATCTTATGGCCTGAGGAAGACGCTGGTACAGTGTCGAAACGCGTAGCCTGCATGACTTAATAAATTTATTTGTACACCTTCGCTTCCATTATCCGTGATTACCTTTCAAACAACCACGCAGCAGCGCCCTATAGGATCGTCCATTTTGTCTTCTCTTACCCTATGTATCACTAGCGGTAACCTGTTTGGTTTTCCGGCTTTGGATCCTGGCAGCAGCACGAAGTGGTTTTATTATTTTCTGCTTGTATTACCTACTTACCAGGTGAGCATAACTGATCAGGATTACAGCTCTCCTGTTATCGCATTGACCTGCACCATGTGGCGCCGTGCCTTTTGCTTTCCTCTCATAAGGATAGGACATCCATATCTTATGACGCAAGGCCTAGTATTTTTAACATATTTTTATTGTAAAAAATATAATTTAATATTTTATTTCATTTTCTGAGCCAGGATAAGGGACAATTTAGAGGAGGCAGAGAAAGTGGACTCTGATGCCACCCAACTTGAGCCAGAAGCAGAGACTCACTCTACTACAAGTAGCCACTCTCCTCAGGTCACAATGGAGGACACTTCGAAGCAATCTGCTTCGGCCAGGGTTGCATCCTATGTAGCTCCAAAAACCAGTTCTCGTGGCTGCTGCTCCTGCTGCAGTACAGGACAACAGAGCTCTAATCGATTCTTGAATGCTGGAATACCTCAACAGGAGCACGAATGAGGATCCGGAAGAAACCTTCCTCAGTAGCCTCACCCCGTATCGGACTAGGCTACATCCAGAATTTCGGGTTCAGGGAGCCATGATATTGGTGCTGCAGGCAGCAATGCCACAGAATGATCCAAGGTCCATCTTCTGGGCAGTGGAATTGTGGCATCCTCACAATGAAGAGCCCCTAGACAGTTGAGCGCCACAACCTACCCCGTTCACTCCTGGACATCCACCTACCCGGGCACCACAATACAGGCAGCAGTATGAGTCGTCACCTAGCCTTTTCAGCCAGGATAGGGGGATGAACCTTCGTCCTGATTATTAAGCGGGCCATGTTATCCGGGGCAGATGGAATACCCCTATCAAGGACATCAGCAGGGACACGATCCGGTTGACAGACCTTCCACAGGTCCACCTGACACCTCTTCAGCAGGACCATCAGGTCATGATATGTTTGAACTGTAGTGTTTTTTATTTATTATTTTATTTTTCCTCACTTCTTTGTTGGCACCATGTTGGTGCATGTTGTTTTTTTGTTATTTCTCCAGAAATATTTGAGTAAAACAAAAAAAACAACCACAAAAAAAAGGCTTGTGTCTTTATTTATTGCGGTAGGGTGCTAAGGGTGTTTATTACTTTAGAAGTCAAATGGGTTGAATTGGGTAGTGTTGATATCCCATAACCTATTGTGCATGGTCCGAGTACCGCCACAATCCGGTTGATCATCTGTTGTTTATAAGCTCTGTCGGTCACTGAACAGTGGACGTAACCATGCCCACTTCAGATTTTTTGTCACGGTGCTATCCGTTTTTTAACTGATAGCATACTGACACATTCATTTCTATGGGGTCATGCACACGTCCGTTGTTTTAACGGAACCGTGCGGCCATTCCGTCAAAAATAGGGCAGCTCCTACTCCTGCCCGTTTTTGACGGAACAGTCTCGGCCTTTGCATTGATTTGGTCCGTGAAACAACGGACTGCACACGGAAGCAATCCGTGTGCGGTCTGTGATTTACAGAACCGTCATTAGCGGCCGTTTAAAGGCCGACGGAAGTGTGCGTGAGGCCTTAAGGTACCTGTATCTGACACCAGAGCTACTTAACAAAAGCCGATCAGCCGTTTTGTGACGTTAGTCCGACCCCCTTCCAGTGTGTGATTGATACATTGATTTAGTTTAAATAGGAACTACACTTTTATCAAACTTTTGATATGTCATAGAGACAAATCAAAATTGGTGGGGGTGTGAGTGGTAAGACCTCCACCGTTGCTGAATGGAAGGTTCAGAAGCGTTCAGCTGACCGATTTTGCTACTTTGGTTGTGATCAGCGCTCATGGACAAGCTGAAGACCGCTCTCCTAGAACGTCTATGTAAACCGACAGCTTGACAGGGAGTGTTGATTATAGCCGTGGGTGCAGAGCGCTCCGCTAACAAATAAAGAGGTATTTGTTTATAATTTTTGCTGCGTTTTTGTGTGTTTTTCATGGCGTTTTTTGCGGCATTTTCATGCAGTTTTAAGTGCGGCCAGATGTTACATTAAAGACTATAGCAAAATATAAAATGCACTACGCACAACTGCGTTTTGGTTTGTGGCGTTTTTGAGGCAATTTTGTGGTCAGTGGCTTTTTTTCCAAATGCTTTGGGTATGGCGTTTTTCTCTGGCGTTTTTTTATAATCCGCTTCACTACAGGACTTCAAAAACACCAGGAAAAAAAAAAGCATGCACAAAATGACACCACTTGAAAAACACTAACAATAAGCGTTTTTTGACGCAGTTTAATGTTCACGAGGAGTTTTTTTTGCAGGCAGAAAAATCTGCCTCAAAATTCATTCAGGAAATTTGAGGCAGATTTTTCGGCCGTGGCCATTGAACCCCGCTGTGCAAAAAACACTGCGAAAACCTCTTTCTTTGCCTCTCATTCATGTCAGTGGGAGGTCAGAGACGGAACCACGGGAAAAAAGAGCATGTCGCTTTTTTTCCCCGTGAGCGGGAAACAAACACCTCCGCCTCCCATTGGAATCAATAATAGGCGATTTCGGACATTTTTTGAGCACTGTTTCTGATACGGTTTCCACGTCAAAAACAGTTCCAAAAAACTTTGTGTAAACTAGCCCTAAAACTCCAGAAGTTTTCTGTGTAAGTGCGCCTAATGGAAAGATTTGTACCTCTTGCATTTTTTGGATTCACTCCTAGATTTGGCTTACAAATACTGACCAAAATACTTCCGTGTGAAAGAGACCAAAATGTTCCGTATTCTTGCTGACATTCTACGAAATTCTCCATTAACCCGTTAATAAACGCACACTGGTGTCATTAACCAGCTTTATTCTGAGGCATTAGCCTTTTTACAGCGTTGCATCAGATTAAGGCCCAATGATTACCCAAGATTCCTACCTGTTGTTTTCTTTCTGTCTTCTCCTCACCATGAATGTTTTGTAAGAGGCGATAAAATACGTGATAATAACCCCCCCGCAGCTCCCTATCGCTTTTCACTCCCCTGTTCAGAAAAAACAAAAGTGGCGCACGCATACGCAGCAACTGCACAGGAGAATCTGCCTGTGCATAATAACGATCAGGGACCGTAATCACATATTTACTAAACACAGCACAGATTACAATTGATCATCCCCAGATTACCCTTGATCAACCCCAGATTACCCTTGATCAACCCCAGATTACTCTTGATCATCCCCAGATTACTCTTGATCATCCCCAGATTACACTTGATCATCCCCAGATTACACTTGATCATCCCCAGATTACACTTGATCATCCCTAGATTACACTTGATCATCCCCAGATTACACTTGATCATCCCCAGATTACACTTGATCATCCCCAGATTACACTTGATCATCCCCAGATTACACTTGATCATCCCCAGATTACACTTGATCAACCCCAGATTACCCATGATCACCTGTGAGCACCGTTTTTCTTCTAATTACGCTATTAGAATATGCGGTTATTCGCTGCGGTTTACGATAATGTTTTTCTTTTCTCTGTTCGTTTTATAAAAATAAAAAAAGTTCATTCGTTTATTAGTTAGCAAAGCAGACCTGAATCGCACAAATCGCAGAATCTTCACTGCAGAGCTGGCGTACACCTTGCTGTGCCCCAGCAGTTCAGGCAGCGATGCGGAGACTGCATCAGAGGAAGAACTTTGTTCAGAAAGTGAGAGAAGTTCTGCTTCTGCCACTGGACCCCCAGCCCTATGGTGGTGGACGCAACTGTCACCGCTGACCGTCAGGAGCAGGGCCTAGTAATGCAGTCCCTCCCGCAATATGCGATCCTACAGTTTCTTTCTCCCCCAAATTTCTCCATTTATAGTGACTCCGGGCATCAACACAGAGGTCACAAATTTTACCCTCTATTATTTTTTTAACTTTCTTATAGGAGAGGAGGTCCTGGAATTAAGTGTCCAGCAGACAAATTTTTATGCCAGGCAATTTGTGACCGAAAATCCCTGGTCTTCCTATGCCAGAGCATCCCCACAACAGTCTCTGAAATAAAAAAAAATTTGAGAATTACCCTAAATATGGGGTAGTTTATGGGGGATTTCTATGGTTTTGGCAGCTCAATGCCCCTACGAATGTGCAGTTGGGCCTAAAACATTTTTACGCAAATATGTGTCCTGAAAGCCACCGGTTGCTCCCTTCCTTTTGGCCCTGCTGTGTGACCATTCAGCGATTAGGGCCACAATTTCCCGATGTACATGATAAAAGTAGGGTCAAAACAAGATGTGCACAGAGCCTTAGATATCACAGTGGATCTCCACACTGAGACCTATGTTCAGAACAAAAGGGTCCCAGTTTGAGCCCTTTGGTTCGGTAATTTTTCTAAGATACTTCAAAATGAGTGGCGCACGCAGGTGAGATTTCAAGTTGCCCAAAAAAAACTCTGGATACAATTGACAGCGCTAGCGAGTCAAGGGAACCACAAAAAAAAGCATGCATTTGGAAACGCCCTTTAAAAATCCTGCTTTTGCCCTGATGAATAGATACATACATACATACACACATATATATATATTGTGTGTGTGTGTTAGATATATATATATGCAATCACACACGCACTGTATATATACACATATATAGTATATATACTAGTCCTACTCAATGAATTAGCATATAATCAATGATGATCATTGAGAAGGACTAGTGCATATAATATATGTATGTGTGTGTGTGTATATATATATATATATATATATATACATACACGCCGGGAGGGTGGTACGTTGCTCCTGTGGACACTGGGTGAATATAAGTTTATTGGATTATACTTCTTGAGTGCTGCTTCCGTTTATGGATGCAGTATACATATATATATATATATATCAGTGGATATAAAAGGTCTACACACCCCTGTAAAACAATGCCAGTTTTTGTCATGTTACAAAATCAGTACAAGATGAATAATTTCAGAACTTTTTCCACCTTTAAGGTATGTTCATACGGCTTATTTGCGGGCCATATACGGCCGAAAAACCGGAAGCAGAATGCCGTTTTTTTTACGCAGCCGTTTTTAAAAACGGGCGCATTAAAAAACGCCTACGAAAAAGAAGTACATGTCACTTCTTGAGCCGTTTTTGGAGCCGGTTTTCATTGACTCTATGGAAAAACAGCTACAAAAACGTCTAAAAAAGTGTGTACGTTGGGAACTTTGCATTGTACATGCTAAACGTGTACGTAGGGCATCATTATATGTGTTATATAGGTCATTGCGTTTTTCAAATGCCTTTCATATCGTATATGTTAACCCCTTCAGGACCCAGCCTGTTTTGGCCTTCAGGACCCAGCCGATTTTTTCAAATCTGACATGTGTTACTTTATGTGGTAATAACTCTGGAATGCTTTTACCTATCCAAGCGATTCTGAGATTGTTTTCTCGTGACATGTTGTACTTTATGTTAGTGAAAAAATTTTGTCGATAATTTTGGTATTTATTTCTGAAAAACACCACAATTTAGAAAAAATTAGCAAAAATTAGCATTTTTCTAAATTTAAACGTATCTGCTTGTAAAACAGATAGTAATACCACACAAAATAGTTACTAGTTAACATTTCCTATATGTCTACTTTATGTTTGCATCGTTTTTTGAACGTCCTTTTATTTTTCTAGGACGTTACGAGGCTTAGAACTTTAGCAGCAATTTCTCATATTTTAAAGAAAATTTCAAAAGGCTATTTTTTCAGGGACCTGTTCAGTCTGAGGTGGCTTTGAGGGCCTTATATATTAGAAAATCCCCAGAAGTCACCCCATTTTGAAAACTGCACCCCTCGAGGTATTCAGCCTTCAGAAAGTGTTTTAGCCCTTTAGGCGTTTCACAAGAATTAAAGCAAAGTAGAGGTGAAATTTACAAATGTTATTTTTTTTGCAGAAATTAATTTCTAATACATTTTTTTTTTTTGTAACACAGAAGGTTTTACCAAAGAAATGCAACTCAATATTTATTGCCCGGATTCTGCAGTTTTTAGAAATATCCCACATGTGGCCCTAGTGTGATAATGGAGTGAAGCACCGGCCTCAGAAGCAAAGGAGCACCTAGTGGATTTTGGGCCTCCTTTTTTTTAGAATATATTTTAGTCACCTTGTCAGGTTTGAAGAGGTCTTGTGGTGCCAAAACAGTGGAAACGCCCCAAAAGTTACCCCATTTTGGAAACTACACCCCTCAAGGAATTTATCTAGGTGTATAGTTAGCATTTTGACCACACAGGTTTTTCGCTAAATTTATTAGAATTAGTCTGTAAAAATGAAAATCTACTTTTTTCTGAAAAAACATAGAAATTTTTAATATTTACAAGAAATAATAAAGAAAATGCACCCCAACATATGTAAAGCAATGTCTCCCGATTACGGTAATATCCCATATGTGGTAATAAACTGCTGCTTGGACCCACAGCAGGGCTCAGAAGGGAAGTAGCGCCACTTGGATTTTGGAGCACAGATGGATTGTTTTTCGGTGCCATGCCGCCTTTGCAACGCCCGGGAGAAACCAAAACAGTGGAAGCCCCCCAAGTTACCCCATTTTGGAAACACCCCTCAAGGAATTTTTCTAGGGGTATAGTGAGCATTTAGACTCCACGGGTCTTTTGCAGAATTTATTAGAATTAGGCGGAGAAAATTAATATCACAATTTTTTTCCACTAAAATGTTGAATTTTCTCATTTTCACAAGGGATAAAGGAGAAATAAACAACCCATTTTTATAAAGCAATTTCTCCCGAGTACGGAAATACCCCACATGGGGTCATGCATTTTTTTCATTAGAAATGAATTAACCCTTTCAGGACTGATCCATTTTTTGCTTTCTTATTTTCGTTTTTCACTCTCCGCCTTCCAAGAGCCATAACTTTTTTCTTTTTCCGTCAGTAGAGTGATGTGACGGCTTATTTCTTGCGGGAGGAATTTTAGTTTCTATTGATACCATTTAAAGTGCCATAAAAAGTACTGGGAAACTGAAAAAAAATAGGAAAATATAGTAATATAGGAAAAAAATCTGATTCTATTTTTTGGGGTTTTCGTTTTTACAGCTTCCGCCGTTCAGTGAAAACTACAGCGATTTTGGCGGTTTAAATTATTTAAGTTTTTTACGGTGTTCACCGTGCAAGTTAAATAATGGTATATTGTAATAGTTCGGCCTTTTACGGACGTAGCGATATCAATTCTGTTTATTTTTTTACATTACTTTTGAAGAAAAATGGGAAAAGGTTTTTTTTTTGTAACTTTTTTTTCTTTCTCACTACTAATAACTTTAATTCTTCTACACATTTTATTAGTCCCCTTAGGATCGCGGGTACAATATGCTGCGATACTAATGTATTGCAGTATATTGTTATTTTTACAGGCTTCTGAAACCGCACGATCGCTGTTCCTGTCCCTTAGGCCTCATTTACACGAGCGTGTGCGTTTTGCGCGCGCATAAAACGCAGCGTATTGTACCCGTTCGCATTGCGTTTTGACTGCGTATACGCAGCGTTGTTGCGTTTGCAACGCGCGTCAAAAACGCAGAGGGGATTAATGGCAAGCCAGCCTACAAATAGGCCAGCTGGCCCAACCCCTGCTTGCTGGGAGAAGCAGGTTTAGCACCTTAATCTCCACCTCTGCCGAGCTCGTCGAAGTGTGGAATGTGCCTTTTGGCATTATGTCGAACAGGTGGCGTGTATTTCTGACGACAATGCAATTGTCCATGCAGAATGTGACACGTGTTATAGAAGCGTGTGTCGGGCTGCATAACTTCTGTGCATTAATGATGCTACCTTTGATGCTGAATATATCATAACACATGCAGGCAGCAGCCACACTGTCCCGGTTATTCCTCTCGGCCGATCTCTCTCATCCGGCATTCGTGTGAGGGATACTTTGCCGGCATATTTTGAGTGTCGATCAGGAGCCGCCCCGTGGGTGCGTGATGACCTTTGAAGGGTTCTCTGTTGTTTGGCGGCTTCACTACACACGTCACATGTGGCCAGGGTTTTTTGTTTTTTTGGGGGTTTGTGTTGGGTTAGGGACTTGCAAAACATGAGGACCCTTGACGCGGGATGCGAGCTTACATCTGTCGGGGTTTGAGCAGGACTTTTGAAAGTTGGCAACCTTCTTTCTGGAGATAGAATGATGTGCGGCCTAAAGTTAGGAAAGTCCAATTGCAAGTGTACTTAGTTTGCTTCGGGGCCCATGACAGAACCTAAACGTTCGCACCTCTTGGAAACCATGTCAAACCCCGAGAGATGAACTAAAACCTCATATCACGTGTGTATGCATTGGGCCCAAAGGCCAGAAGTGTGAGAGGGTATAGCCAAAGGAAATGTGGCTCAAACATTGTGTTGAGGGGTATCAATGAAAAACAACATGAAATCTAACCAATCAACATCCATTTTTTTAATAATGTGTTTGGAAAACACACAAACATATGGCATAACCAACAAAAACACCAACATGGTGTATAATATACATCAAAAATACATAAGACGGCGAGTTGCCATCCCTGCATCAAAATCAACTATGGCGTCAAAATATCAGTCCTTCAACACACTCAAAGGTGTTGGTACTGGTGGCCCGGGGACGAATACGCCGGCATTTCAGCACCACTATGCTGGACCTGGAGCTGTGGAGGTTGTTCCTCGCCAGCATAGTGGTGCTGATGTTGCCCGTGGTATGTTGGGGCAGGGAAGTGGGGAGCCATAGGGCGCATATAGGGATGCGGACGTGGCATCTGGGGGCCTAGATGGAATGGGCCCGGCATCTGGGGCGTGGTGGCCGGCATGGCTAAACTGCGCCACTGCTCAATGGCCGTGAAGCACTGGTTGGGATTGTGGGGCGGTCTGGAGGCGTCGATCAACGTTACGATCGACGCTTGCAGACGGCCCATGCGGTCCATGGGGACCAGCCGGAGTAGGGGAACGATGCTGCGCCCAAAGGCGTCGTTCCCGTCCTCATCTGCGGCTCGCCTCAGATATTCCAGAACCTGCGTATCGACTTGCCCAGCTGTGGAGGCCTGTTGAGCACCGCGCCGGCGAGTGCGGGCACGCACGGGGAGATCCTCAGCCGGAGAGGCGACGGCCCGTGCAGACTGGCCAGGGGCGGGGTCCAGGGGTGTCGGCTCGGGGCTAGGGGGCAGGACATGGGCAGCAGGAGGTTCCGGCAGAGACTCTCCAACGTCCGTCTCCTCTGTCGTATCCTCCAAATTGTCGGTGGTTCTATAATGAGAAAATGACGTTAGAACAGAATATAGAACAATGCCCACAACAACACGATGGCAAACAGGACATGCGCGAACACACATTAGACACATGCAAAAGCAGAATCTCTTACGTGCGCATCTCCATTATGTCCTTCAGGAACATCAGCTGTTTCGTGTACATATAAGGGCGCTTACGCGATCTGCCATCTCCGCTGCGTCCCTTTTCCCCCATTTCACGGCGGAATTGGTCACGGCAGCTCCGCCACGTGTTTTGATGTCTTTGACTGTTGGAGTAAAAACAAATATCACGCCATTAAGAACTATGCCCTCTCACTTAAATGAGGGGCCCTGCACTGCCAATTACGTGGTACACGGTGATGCGCCTGCTCCACAAAAGGTCATCGGCCAAATGCGCGAAAGACACATACAGGGCCCCAGTTCTTCAATAGGGATGACATTGCATTGACAGAAAAAGCCTGGTACTCACCCAACCGACTGCGGTCCCGGGTTCGGCCACTCTTCCACTCCTGGCCAAAAAGCTCCCTCGCGACCTCCTCCCAGGCGTCGTCCTTGACCGTGCGGTCGTGGTACGCCTCCGCGCGAGTGTCCCAAATTGCATGATGGCCCTGGACCAGGGCGATGAGGCGCTCCACGTCCATCCCACGCGGCATGGCAGCAGATGTCAGTGGAAGCTAACTTCTGTCTCCAGTCAATAGCCTTGCCCACTCGCAGTCAAAACGCAAGCACTTCCTAGTTTTTGTTTGCTTTGTCCAGCTTTATAGACTCTTTTTCATGGACATAACAAGTGATGCGTGATTTTCGCGCATGCAACGCAGGAGCGTCCGTGTGTCATGCGTGTTTTTCACGCACCCATTGACTTCAATGGGTGCATGATGCGCGAAAAACGCACGATTATAGAACATGTCGTGAGTTTTACGCAACGCACTCGCGCAGCGCAAAATTCACGCATCGTCTGCACTGCCCCATAGACTAATATAGGTGCGTACGACGCGTGAAATGCACGCGCGTCGCACGCGCGTATATTACGCTCGTGTAAATGAGGCCTTAGTCCTGGGTGTCAGCTCTAATACACAGCCGACGCCCACAGCGTATGGAGCGGGCTCAGCACGTGAGACGCTCCATACATTACCCCCGCACCATGACGTGCTATTAAGTCATAGTGCTCAAAGGGGTTAATGCACAGCGGATGGTGTGAATATTACAATTTTCCACTGATGTGCCATTTTAGTGCATATGTTGTGCCCAGTTTGTGCCACTGAAGACAAATACCTCATAAAACGTTAAGCGGGTTCTCCCGGGTATGGCGATGCCATATATGTGGGCGCAAACTGCTGCTTGGGCACGCTGCAGGGCTCATAAGGGAGGGACGCCATTTGGCTTTTGGAGCGCAGATTTTGCTTGGTAGTTTTTCTGTTTGGGGTTTCGCTGGTATTTCAGTTTATAATGTGGGGGCATATGTAATCTGTGCGGAGTACATCAGGGCATAATAAGAGGGTATAAAAATGCGGTAAATAAATAATAATTCATAGATGTGTGGCCGGTGTCGCACTGAAAATGGTGTCGGATGTTACCCGCTTTTAGAACGCTCTGCACATTTTGCATCGCAATATTCCAGAACTTCTTTATTTTTTCACCACTGGAGCTGCGTGAGGGCTTATTTGTTACGGGACAATCTGTGCTTTTTATTGGTACCATTTTGGGGTACATGCGATTTTTTTTTTAATCACTTTTTATTAAAAATTTTTGCAAGCCGGGTGACCAAAAACAAGCAATTCTGACAATGTTTTTTAGTTTATTTTTTGCGTGCACTATAAATGACCATTATATTTTATTCTGCGGGTCGGTACGATTACGGCGCTACCAGATGTATATAGTTTTTTTTTATGTTTTGCAGCGTTTGCGCAATAAAATCACTTTTTTATAAAATAATTTATTTTCTGTGACACCATATTCTGAGAGCCGTAACTTTTTTATTTTTCAGTCAAAAAAGCGGTGTATGGGCTTGTTTTTTGCGGGACGGGTTGTAGTTTTTATCGGTATTATTTTCGGGTACATTCGACTTTTTGATCACTTTTTATTCTCTATTTTGGGAGGGGTGGTGACCAAAAAATTGTGATTCTGGTGTAGTTTTTTATTGATTTTTTTCACGGTGTTCACCGTGCGGGAAAAATAACATTATAGTTTCATAGTTGGGGTCGTTACAAACGCGGGGATACCAGATATTTGTACTTTTTTTAACGTGTTAATTTTTTTCCTATAATGAAAGACTTATTATAGGAAAAAAATGAAGTGTTTGTTTATATAACTTATAACTTTTATTTTTACACTTTTTTTTTAAAACATTTTTATTCTTTTTTTTACTTTTTTCACTTGTCCCACTAGGGGACACTTAGACTTGCAGCTTTGATCTCTGCTAGAGTACATTACACTACACACGTAGTGTAATGCACTCCAACTGTCATTGTGACGTAACGGTCACACTGACAGGAAGCATCGGAGGACCGGTGGAGGCTGCTCCTCCGAGGCTTCCGTACATGGCAACCCGGAGGTCATTATCTGACCTCCGATTGCCACGACAAGCATCGGTAGCCCCCACGATTACTTCGTGGGGGCTGCCGATGTGCTTCAAACCACTTAAATGCGGCGACGGCAATCCGTCGCCGCATTTATGGGGTTAATTGCCGAAATCAGCGGCGATGGTCCGCTGACCGGCAAGGCTGGAGTGTCAGCTGTCAGGGACAGCTGACCTCCCGGTTCCCGGACACTGTACGTTAGGACAGTGTGCGCCGGGAACTACTCCGCAATAGTACGTCCTGATGCGGGAACTAACTCCTCTGCAGGACGTACTATTGCGGCGCAGCGCGGGAAGAGGTTAAACAGATACCATAATAGTCTATGCATGATGAATCCGTTAAATGCATGCCTAATAGTGGCATCAAGTCACCCATAGTCTATAATGGTATCAGATTAACAGATATGTCATGAACTCTCATGACCCCAGTTCACAATGTATATGTTTAACGCATACCATTATAATCTATGGTGACGGATGTAACATTAAACGTAGGCCAAAAATGTGATGTGAATGCCCCATTCACATCATGTTTTTGGCCTACGTTTAATGTATGCGCCAGGAAAGACCTCCTGACTTATGCGTTAAAAGTAGGCAACCGTCACCATAGAGTATAATTGTATGCATTAAACTTGTATATCGTGAACTGGGGTCATGAGAGTAAGTCTGCTTGTGCACGAGTGTATTTTTCATCTGTATTGCATCCATTTTTTTTTTCTGTCCGTGAGCGCTCCTACACTCTTGCATATAAAAATAGGGATCAATGCACAGTACATATAAACAGCAGCAGATCAATGCACAGTACATAAATACAGCACCAGAACCAAGCTCAGTACATAAATACAGCACCAGAACAAAGCTCAGTACATACAGTGCATTCGGAACGTCTTCAGATCCTTTAAATTTTTTTCACATTTTGTTATGTTGAGGCCTTGTGCTAAAATAAAATCATTCTGCACTCAATACCCCATAATGACAAAATGAAAAACAGAATGTTACTAATCTTTGTTAATTTATTAAGAAGGTAAAACTAAAATATTGCATTGACATAAGTATTTAGACCGTTTACTCAGTACGTAGTGATAACAGCCTCCAGTCTTCTTGGATATGATGCCACAAGGCTTTCATACCTGGATTTGGGGATTTTCTGCCATTCTTCTCTGGATATCCCATACCGTCAGGTTAGATGGGACCGTCGGTGGACAGCCATTTCCAGGTCTCTCCAGAGATGTTCAATAGGATTTAAGTCTGTGGCTGGGCTACTCAAGGACATTTACAGAGTTGTCCCTAAGCCACTCCTATGGTGTCTTGGCTTTGTGCTTAGGGTCATTTTTTCGTTGGAAGATGAACCTTCGGCCCAGTCTGAGGTCCAGAGAACTGTGGATCAGGTTTTCATTAAAGAGAACCTTTCACCTCCCCATACATGTGCAGCTGGGTGCAGCATGTAATGGGGAGGGCTGCACAAAGCCTGGGGCACTTTACATTTTTTTTCTACCTCCCTTTGTTATTTAGATATCGGTGCCGTTATATTTGGCGCTTGATAATTAAATAACCCCCTGAACAGTTAACGGGGTGTGTACTGTCAAGGGGGCGTGTTACTATGGCTGTGACACTGTCCAATCAGATATGGACAGTGCCACAGCAAGAGCGAGCAGAGAAAGTGCACAATCGCTCTCTTCAGCTTTGAAGATCAGTCTTTTCACCTGAACTGTCAAGGGGGCGTGTCACTGCATGCGCGCTCTCATCTCTTCAGCTCTAGTGAGAGATCAGTCTTGTACTTTGTCTGCCGAACTGGCAAGGGGGCGTGTCACTGCTACGGACAGTGTATGAGCTGGGGAGCGCTTGCACTGTCCGTAGCAGTGACACGCCCCCTTGCCAGTTCGGGTAAAAAGACTGATCTTTAAAGTTGAAAAAAGAGATTGTGCACTTTCTCTGCTCGCTCTCTGTGGCACTGTCCATATCTGATTGGACAGTGTCTCAGCCATGGTAACACGCCCCCTTGCCAGTACACGCCACGTTGACTGTTGAGGGAGTTATTTAAATATCGGGCGCCAAATATAACGGCACCGATATCTAAATAACGGAGGAAGGTTGAAAAAAAATATAAAGTGCACCAGGGTTTGTTCAGCCCTCCCCATTACATGCTGCACTCATCTGCACATGTATGGGGAGGTGAAAGTTTCTCTTTAAGAATATCTCTGTACTTTGCTTCATTAATTTTTCCCTCAACCTCAACTCAAGTTCACAGAGTAAATACAGTACCAGAATCAATCTCAGTACATAAATACAGCACAGAACCACACTCTGTACATAAATACATCACCAGAGTTCAGTACATATATATAATACCAGCGCAAATACCCCTAGATAATTTGCAAAGGTAGTTTAATCCCTGCCATATATGTTTGGACTGCGTAAAACTGCATTTCCCTAGTATGGCCTGATCAATGGTAAGGATATGCTGGGAGATGCACCCATCATCTCCCTGTAGATCATACAGTGACTCTAGTACTGATACAACGCAGTCAAAGGGAGAATAAAAATGTACACTTACTGACTCACAGTTCATGTGTTTTCAAATTCTAGTAGTTTATTTAGTCTTTTATTCTCCATTCTCCCGGCGATGATCCATTTCTGCAGCGTTTCCCACTCTATCTTTGGCTCCATACACTGCGACCCTAAATAGAATAGTACCATACCCTGTGCCCCTGAATACAATTGTGTCAAACACTGTAAAGCACCACACCCCCTGTACAAAGTGCCACTCACAGTACCCCCGATAGATAGCACTACTTAGTGCCCTGTCAAAAGTGCCACTCCCAATACCCCCTGTAGATAGCGCCACTCACAGTGCCCCTATAGTGTTATTCACAATGCCCCCGGGAGATAGTGCCTCTCATAGAGCTTCATGTAGGTAGTGCCCTTCATAGAGCACCCTGTAGATAGTACCCCTATAGAGCCCCCTGTAGATAGTGCCCCCATAGATAGTGCAGTCATAGATCCCCCAGTAGATAGTGCCCCATTGAGCCCCCTGTAGATAGTGCACGCATAGATAGTCCCCATAGAGCCCCTTGTAGATAGTGCCTAAAATCATTAGGTAAATATGTGATAGATATAATACAAACAATAAAATGATGATCAGGCAGTTGATAAAAGAGAAAGTTATGATTTTCATGCCATACGGCACCTATTTGTTAATCATTAAAGGTATGAAGCACCGCGAGCTATGCTGTTTCCGTAGCTCCCAAGTTATGCAAACAGAGTAGCTTGCCGAGAACAGCAGGAGCGGGACAAGGTAGGATTGGGGTCAGGGGGCCCCGTTCTAGAGATAGGTGCGGGTCCTAGAAGTGGGACCCGCATCTATCGGACATTTATGGTATATCCTGTGGATATGCCATAAATGTCCAAGATGGGAAAACCCCTTCAATACCTCAGATCGCAGGTTAAGTTGATTTGTAAAAGGGTTCATAGTGTCCAAGCCATTCTGTGTGACTCCCAGTGACACTGTGTGGCTGGCACTGTAATAGAGTGTAACGTGTGGCTGGCACTACTACGGGGCACAATGTGTCTCACACGGTTATGGGGGGACATAAACTGTTACTGTGTTAGGCTTAACACACGCCTAAAGGGGTGGTGCATAACTGGTATTCCCTCTTTGGTGCCCTTTGAATCCCTCTGTCATTTACTGCCCCCTCAGGCCCTGCACTGGCCATAATGCAGTGTGTTCATTTTACTAGGAGTGATCGTTTAAAAGGTTGGAGACGTGGCCACCCACGAATGCTGTTCTCTCAATTTCTCCATTGCATTTTATGGGAGTTATGAAATGCCCCCCAAATTGGTACCTCATCTTCCAGACATTTGTGGCATGTACAATAGATATGCCATAAATATCCCAGATGGCGGTACCTCTAAGTTTTACTGCAGCCCCTGGGAGCAGCGCACTTTAACAATGTGGCCCCTGGACCAGAAAAGGCTGTCCACCCCTGCCGTATACTGTTTATTTTTTTTTATTTTATTTTTTTTGCAGGACATTCAAGCCCTCCACCATGCACACTGAGGAAGCACAAAAACAACAGGAAACCGAGAACTCCATTCACCACCTCTCAATTGTTGGCCCTGGAGAGAAAATTTAGACAGAAGCAATACCTGTCCATTGCAGAAAGAGGCGAATTTTCCAGCTCTTTAAACCTCACAGAGACTCAGGTGAAGATCTGGTTTCAAAACAGACGAGCGAAGGCTAAAAGGCTACAGGAGGCTGAACTGGAAAAGCTGAAAATGGCTACCAAGCCATTGTTGCCCTCTTTTGCTCTTCCGTTTCCTTTCGGCGCCCAGTTAGGACCAACTTCAGCGTATGGACACCCTAATTCCTTACAAAGACTTGCTCTACCCATTCCCGGACGCTTCACTACACCAGTCACATATGGAATGTACTATCTGTCTTAAAGAAGGGCGAGATGAATAAAACAATAACCAGGCGGCATCTCTGTGTTACAATAAAGTACAATAATGTGACAGCGGTAGAAGGTGCAGGAATAACGGATTATCCCATATGTACATTTGCCCTCGGTGTCTTCCTGTGAGACTACGTAGGCAGTAATCTCAAGTCCTGAATACGCTGCCATCCTATAACGAGTTCCCGGCTGGTCGGTTTCACATAATTTTATATGGCAGTGACATTATACAAAAGCACTTGACTATATAGGCCCGATTCACACATGACGAACATGCGTCCATTATACTTTCTACTGAATCCCAAACCTTTGCGTTGTAGAAGTTTTTTTATTCTTTCTTCACCATGTTGTTTTCCATTTACTATCAAATAAACCTGGCCTACTAGACAAACAGTCATTGATGTAGAGTCACACAACTGGAAAGTGTCTGCTTATTTCTTGTGAATGTTCTTAAATTACCGTGAGAAAATGCCGGCAAAGAGCTCAATGCCGGTAGAAAAGTTAACACTGTAGAACAATAACGCCACATAAACAAGTCACAGATGGATCAAAGTTAGGAAACGTTTCCAGTTTACTGTTTGGAATTGGATTGTCCTGGAATATCGAAATTATATCAACTAATTTCTCAAAAAGGTGGAAAACCCAGAATATGGACCATTGTATAGATTGTTGTTTTGTTTTGCTTTTTATATATATAATGGCCTATGTAATTGAAGTTAGTCATTAGTGTTACTGTTATAGTAGGAAAAATAATGCAAAACCTCAGTAATCCAAAATGGACCTGTATCAGCCTTATACCCATATACCTAGCCCTCATCATTATTGAAGAAATAACCTCTTGTGCTCTCCACTTTGGGCCATTAGTTGGACAGAGTTCTTGTAACATGGCAGCTCCAATTTAGAAATGTAGCGATTTTCTCATAATCGCGGCGAGAGAAAAAAATGGTTTAGCAAAATGCTGCGTGTTTGCAACACAAAGAAGACACCTGTGAATACACCCTATAGTAGCGGGAGATTGCTGGAAGAAGCATTCCTCTTTGGGCATATACACATGGCCGTATTACACTATTGTGATAGGCCTTTCATAGAGGTGCATGAGCCCGCTGAATAGGCAACTGTACTGGCATACGGAGGCTCTATCCATCCATTACTTTTAAGGGAGAATACGCACGCACGCACTGTACTGGTTCGTGCCAGTGTGCATGAGCCCGTACTGTGTGCAGCTTAGAATCCACATCCAGCATCTCAGTTATGGATACGGAAACCCAGGGGCACCCAGAACCTGTACATTTTTGCAGCAAACGTTATATGATGGGGACAGCAGGCAACATACCAGACACTCACCTCACTACAAAGATTATTGTGGTGATCTGTTCTATTGATGTATAAAAAGTTGTTTATGATTGAAGGCACACAGTAATCTTAGGCTTCGTTCACATCTGCGCCGGGGTTCCGTTCATGGGTTCGACTACGCTTTTGATTTTGTCAAAACAACGGAAACCTTAAAGAACGGTGACAAATCGAAACCATTTGCAACGGATGCGTTACCATTGAAATCAATGGTAATGCAAACGGAAAGCTATGGAACCCATGCACGGAGCCCCGACGCAGATGTGAACGAAGCCTAAGTTGTTTGCTAAAGTTGTTTTGTGGTCAGTAAAAAGGGCAAGCTAAAGTCTGACCACTGTCTTTCAAACTGGAATGACATAAGACAGATAATATATAGTCAAAAGAGAAAAGATTAAGAAAATATACAGAAATCACCATCTGCTGAGGGTGAAATTCCAATAAAAATTCCAATAAAATGCATTAACTTTCTTTTTAGTGTCAGGCTGGGTTCACACTACCTATTTTCAGGCGTAAACGAGGCGTATTATGCCTCGTTTTACGTCTGAAAATACGTCGGCAAACATCTGCCCATTCATTTGAATGGGTTTGCCGACGTACTGTGCCGACGACCTGTCATTTACGCGTCGTCGTTTGACGGCTGTCAAACGACGACGCGTAAATTGACTGCCTCGGCAAAGAAGTGCAGGGCACTTCTTTGCAACGTAATTTGAGCCGTTCTTCATTGAAGTCAATGAAGAGCAGCTCAAGATTTACGAGCATCACAGACGCCTCGCATAATGCGAGGAGGAGCTTTTACGTCTGAAACGAGGCAGCTGTTTTCTCCTGAAAACAGTCTGTCTTTTCAGACGTAAAAGCGTCTCATCGTGTGCACATACCCTCACAGTGCACCAATCTTTGGGGAAGGTCTAAAAAATAGGAACATTTAACCCCTTCCCGCCGCTGCCCTTTTTCAGATTTTAATTTTTGTTTTTCCCTCCCCACTTTCCAAAAGCCATAACTTTTTTATTTTTCCGTCGATATAGTACTATGAGGGCTTGATTTTTGCGGGACGAGTTGTAGTTTTGCACATTTATTGTCCCATATAATGTACTAGGAAACTGGAAAAAAAAATATTTGTGGGGTAGAAAATTAAAAAAACAGTAATTCCTCCATTGTTTTTTGTGCATCGCCTACGCAATTCACTGTGCAATTAAAACAACATGTTAACTTTATTCTGCGGGTCAATACGATTATGCCGATACCAAATATATATAGTTTTTTCTATATTTTACTACTTTTGTGACCAAAAAATAGAGATTCTGGCGTTTACAATATTTATTTTTTTACGGCACTCACCGTGCAGGTTAAATAATGATATATTGTAATAGTTCAGACTTTTACAGACACGGCGATACCAATTATGTTTATTTTTTTTTACTATGCTCTGGGGGAAAATGGGAAAAGGTTTTTTTTTTTTTCACTTTTAATTAGAATTTTTTCTTTTACATAAAAAAAAACTTTATTCTACTAATTTTTACTTTTTTTATTAGTCCCCCTAGGGGACTTCAACCAGCGATCGTTAGATCGCTTGGACGATATACAGGACTTAATAGGCAGGGCTTAATAGGAGCACAAAGATGGTGGACCTGGGGGCCTCCATGCATGCTCACAGTAATATACTATACTAGTTGTAAAAAAAAATCTGAACGAAGTCCTGCTCAGAATTGTAAGGGATCAAGCCTTCCCATCTCTGAACACCACTCTGCCAGCTTTCTAAGTTTCTTATCAAGCCATCATAAGGTCAATTACAGTTGCAAAATTCTGTATTTTCAATTAAAACAGAAGATGGTTAGGTGGTTGGAGGAGTGATTAAACTAGGGATCAGGGGAAGGCAACTACACAGAGGGCAAGATAGTGTAGATAGAGAACTGGGTCCTATTAATTAAACGGGTGGAACGGAAAAGGGGACTAGAATTGTTAAGGATCTGCCAGGCACAGCTTCTGTATCCACGCCCATAGGTAATCAGTCTGCACCTGCTTCTATGTCTGTGAGACTGACTCCATCTTCCACCACTCAGGATGGCAGCCTTAGGAGTGGGAGAGCCTATCATAGCCTTGCCAGACGTAGCTAGCTCCCGCCCTCTGTCTATTTATACCTGCCTTTCCTGTTCCTCCTTCCTTGTGATTCTTCTCTGTTGGTTTCCTGGCCCTGCTGCAGCTTCTTGAACTACTTGTCCCTGCCTCGTATTGACCCTGGCTTACTGACTACTCTTCTGCTCTGCGTTTGGTACCTCGTACACTCCTGGTTTGACTCGGCTTGTTCACTACTCTCCTGCTCTGCGTTTGGCACCTCGTACTCCCCTGGTTTGACTCGGCTCGTTTACTACTCTTGTTGCTCACGGTGTTGCCGTGGGCAACTGCCCCGCTTCCCTTTGTTCTGTGTTTCCTTGTCTGGTTGTCTGTCGTGCACTTACTGAGTGTAGGGACCGTCGCCCAGTTGTACCCCGTCGTCTAGGGCGGGTCGTTGCAAGTAGGCAGGGACTGAGTGGCGGGTAGATTAGGGCTCACTTGTCTGTTTCCCTATCCCTGTCATTACAAGAATACTTAATAAGGATAAGTTTAAATTAAAAAATTACCAAAAACCTCTAAATTGTATATGTAACGATCTGTGGGTAAGTGGATTCACTGGGCTGTACCGGAATAGCAGCTGGCCAACGGTACCAAGTCAATATATAAATAGTCCAAGCACAAGGGCACCTGTAGTGGTTCAGACAGTAGCAACGGCTAGGCACAGATGGGACCTTGACAGCAGACACCAGGCTTGGTGTAACACAGCAGGCGGAACCGGTCGCACAACACGACTCCAACAGGTTTAAGGCACAGGAACAAATAGCATGGGATACAGGGTACAGGTAGCAGGGCACGGGAAACAACAGGAACAGGATAACACTAAGGGACCATTTGCAAAACAAACAGGAAAACTCAAACAAAGCTCAGGCAGTGAGAAAAGGGGCAGGGCCCTTCTTATACTCCAGGGTCATCATGGGTTAATTACTGATGTTTTACATGGGCGCGCACTGGCCCTTTAAGGTCGGGCGCTAGTGTGCACCCTACAGGACACAGCAGAGTGGAGCGGAAGTAAGCTCTGGGGTCTCCTGGGGAGGAGATGCGGGCCAGCACTCACCAGACCATGGAGCCACAAAAACTCTGAACTTTAGGATGGTGAAGTTCAATAAACTTCCCATAGCTTTTTAGCTAAAATATGTATTTTGTAAAAAAAAACTAATAAAGGCAACAAAGCTAGAGACAGAGAGAGTCCATTGCCAAGGAAAGCGAAACTAGCCCTAAATATTCTTCAAAAAAAATAAATAAATATATATATATATATATATATATATATAAAGGTTAAAGCGTACCTAACTTTTCAGATGACTTTTCAGAATAAGCAGTCATATGTGTGTACATGAGGAATAACACTATTTCTGAACATTATAGGACTTGTATATGACTTTTTCTTTAGCAGTTTTCCCCTCTGAAGTCTTAGTTTTCTCTGAGCTTGTGAGTGGAGCTTAACTTCTATCATGACTTCCATACACAGCAAACACAGAGCAGAGAACATTTTGGTACACTATCTCTCTGTAGCACACCCATAGAATCCAAAGCAGCATGGAGGACACTCAATAGTAGCAGGGATAAGTGTAGCTGAGAATTCAGCACTGGGGTGACATATAACTTTTACCAGCAGCCTATGTCTCCTCTCTCTGTTTTTACTTCCTTCTCCTGCACCTCTCCCCTCTCTATAGACTTCTATGGGAAGTGTGTGTGTGTGCGTGCGTGCGTGCGTGTGTGTGTGTGTGTGTCTTCTCCTGCTCCCTCCTCCTGTTCCCCTTCCCATCGCCATAGACTTCTATGGGCAGGCTGTGAAGACACTGGTGTGCTCTTTAGCAAAGACACCATTTCCTTCAGTCCGTCTTCTCTGCTCTGTTACTAGAGAGAGATTTTTCTTGACAACAGGGGATTGAAGGAAGGGAATAAACTAATGACAGTAACTTCACACAGAGTTTGCATAGTTAAAACAGATATATATTATCAGTAAGTAAATTATAAAGTTGATATATATCAGGTGAACTATTAGATTAGCATAAATTGTTTGAAAAATTAACGTCCATTTAAAACTGAAAGCGTTGTTCCTTTAAAAATAATGAGGGAGAGATTGTGGAGGGTGATGAGCAAAAACCAAATTAGTAAACATTTTTTTCTCCACTGTGTTCACAGCGGAGAATGAGATGTCAGGTGAAATGCAGACCAATAAAATAAATTATCCTTTAAATATCACCTGTCTAAGCCAGAAAGAAGTGCAGAATCGTCTTAAGAAGATTAAAATAGATGAATGCCAAACAGTGTGTTGTCTGCCAGGTGCTTGGATTCAGAATATTGTGCATCGGATAGACAGATTGCTCGGTGGGGCTGGAGAAAACCAGTCAGTCATGGTACACATCCGTACCAGTGATAAAACCAGCGGGAGGTGGAAGGTCATTAAAAATGATTTTAGGGAACTAGGAGGGAAGCTTAAAAGGCGTTGTCCTCGACCAGACAATATATGATCGGTGTGGTTCCAACACCCGGACCTCGCACAAATCAGCTGCTGGGATTTTTAACTGATCAGAATGAGGATAAAAACGGATCAGAGTAACAGATTATAAAACGCAAGTGTGAACTTAGCAGAACTTTTTCAGATAAAGCTTCTTCTATGTATCCTGGTTACATAGAAGCTGTATTCTGCATTCAAACCTGAATTAGTCTTCAAAGGTTTACATAGCCTTTAACCCCTTAACGCTACATGACGAATATATTCGTCATGGAGCAGCGTTACTCAATACTTTTTGACTTATATATACATTATGGCATCAAACCGTCACCGTGTCTTATTGCACGGTGATAGAGCTGTGATGGCAGCTGTCATAGACCAGTAAACTTTGAAGCGGGTCATGGGAGGCGGCCGAATACAGTGGCGTCGCGAGAACCGGTGCTAGCGACAGCCACATTCACTTGTATCTGCATCCTCGACGCAGATACAAATGAATACTATAGCCTGCAGGACACGTTAGGCCTGCAGCCTATAAGGCGCTGGGAAGACTCGCTGCGCAGGCCGGAGTGACATCACTGTATTAAGCTGGTCTGTGCATGCATCCCACCCGCAAGGCAGCGCTCCATCCGTCGGGGGAACGGGGCAAGGTAAGTACAATATTTATTTTTTGGGGGGAGGCTATGTACACGGGGAGGATTGCTGTGTAGCCCTATACACAAGGGGGGAGCTGTGTGGCACTATATACAAAGGAGGGGGGCTGTGTGGCACTAAATACAAGTGGGGCTGTGTGGCACTATATACAAGGGGGGCTGTGTGGCACTATTTACAAGAGGGAGAGGGCTGTGTGGCACTATCTACAGGGGCTGTGTGTGACAATATCTACAGGGGGTGTGGGTCTGTGTGGCGCTATCTATAGGGACAGTGGTGTAGAAGAGATTCTTTCATTGACGCATATAATTGGTGTTTATAACTGTCTAATATTACAAGTACACCAGTAAAATAGAGTATTTTAAAAAGTAATTAAAACTAATTTAAAATAAGTTTTCTTATTCCCTTATTTAGTGCGCTATATTAGCCTGCTCCCTAACTGCTCCGATCAGGAGCTGCCAAGACTTAGAGGGAACATTGGGTGTGGTACAAATCTACAAGGGGTGTGAGTGGCACTATCTACATAGAGCACTGTGGCATTATATACAGAGGGCACTGTATATATAGGGGCACTGGAGGACTAACTTTCATATGGGTGTATAAACAGGGCCTAACTTCTATATGGGGGTCCAATTTGCCATTTTACTGCCACGACCAGACAATATATGATCGTGTGGGTCCAACACCCGGACCCTGCACAGATCAGCTGCTGGGATTTTTAACTGATCAGAATGAGGATAAAAACGGATCAGAGTAAAGGGCCCACTAAGTCTGTGTCGTCCAAGGGCCCACATAAACCTGGAGCCGACCCTAAATCAGAGCATTATACACTATAGAAGAGGCAGCAATAGAGCAGGGTCTGTAATCCCGGTTGAGACAGCTAGGGAGTACAGTTAGGCGATAGCAGGAGAGCGGAAGCAGCAGGAGACCAGGGAGATGTAATTCCAGCGGTCAGTGACAAAAAATTTAGGGCTAAAGCAATGTTTTATTGGAAAAAATATAATTTTTTTTAACGTCCAAAAGCCCAATGGCGCTCCTTCCCTTTTGAGCCCTACCATGTGCCCAAAAAGCAGTTTACATCCACAGGTGGGGTAGTTTCGTTTTCGGAAGAAATTGCTTAACACATTGTGGGGTGCATTTTCCTCATTAACTTTTTGTGAAATTTAAATTGGGGCTAAAGCGAAGTTTTTTTGTAAAAAATTAAATTTTTCATTTTCACGGCCCAATTCTATGAAACACCTGGGGGATCAAAACGCTCACTATACCTCTTGAAAAATTGCTTGAGGGGTGTAGTTCCCAAAATGGGGTCATTTGTTGGGGTTTTCCACTTTGCTGGTACATCAGGGGCTCTTCAGAAGTGACATGGTGCCTGAAAATCATCCTAATAAAATGACAGCACCAAAATGCACAAGGCGCTCCTTCCTTTCGGAGGACTGTGTTTAAGTGAATTAGCATGCTAGGGGTACATATGGGATATTTCTACAAACTGCAGAATCGGGGTAACAAATATTGACCTTTGTTTCTGTATAAGCACCTACTGTTACTGAAAAAAATGGGTTTTAATGGAGTATTTTCCAACAAAATTAAGTTTTTGAAATTTATCTCAATTTTGCATTAATTACTGTGAAAACACCTAATGGGTTAATTAAGTTCATACATGCCATTAGGAATACTTTTGGGGTGCTTTCTAAAATGGTGTTATTTATGGGGGTTTTCTATTATATAGGCCCCTCAAAATCACTTCAGAACTGAATTGGTCCCTAAAAGAAATTTTCTTAAAAATGAGCAAATTTGCTGCAAAACATATAAGCCTTCTATTATCCTACAAAAATAATAGGATGTTGAAAAAAAGATGCCAACATACCGTAGGCATATGTTAAATAGGAACTATCTTGGGTGATAGTTCCATTTTTTTATCTGTCTTACAAGCAAAATAATTGAAACATTGAAAATCGCGAATTTTTCAACATTTTTAACACATTTCGCATTTTTTAATGAACGCATAGCGCAACGCCAAAATTTTACCACCAACATAAAGTACAATGTGTCACAAAAAAACAATCTTTCAATCACTTGGATAGGTAACTGCATTATAAAGTTATCCTCACACAGTGACAAGTCAGATTTGAAAAAAATGGGACCGAGCCTTAAGGCCCCAACTAGGGGCTTTAAGGTTTTAAGGTGTTAAGGGGTGTAGTTCTCGAAATGAGGTAATTTCTGGGAGGTTTGTATAATTCTAACACCTAAGAGCAAAACAAAATGCACTTCAAAATGTAAGAAAATATTTTTACATTTGTAAGTCTCCTAAATTGCTCAAAAATTTAAAAAAATTTAACAGTACTGTCAAAATAAAGTAGGAGTTGGAAATACAGATTGATGAAATATTTGACAGTATGTATTTTACATGTGTGACATACTGCAGTTGAATATGTCAGCATTACTTGACTGCAAAACCATTACAAATTTATTCTCCGATAAAAGTCACACATAACAGACTTAAAAAATCTGGCTTGGTCATTAATTGGTTGAGGACCGCCCATTGTACATGGCGCAAATTTAAGTTTGGTTTGCTGTCTGAGCGATTGGGCAGCTGAATGTCGGGTGCCTGGCAGTCACAGAATGCCAGGGATCCTGGAGAGAAGACACAGGTGCTTTTCACCACTCTTGTCTTCTCTATACTCCCATACACAGCGCTCAATGAGCGCGGTGTATAGAATAGAGGCGGCAGCAGCAGCTATTTCTTCTCGCGATCATGTGACTGGTCACGATTCCCGGAATACCAGTAGTAGGAGGCTGCTGCTGGGTTTAACTAAACCAATAGTGACAATAGTGAGTATAACAGGGCTGATTTACCCCGTGACTCAGGTCGCTGTGCAGCACCAGTTACAGTGGAAAAGTATAGTGTAGAAATAATGATAATAAAGTCCCCTACAGTTCATTTGACCTTTGAGGGACATACCATAAAAAATAAAGTAAAAATAGATGTCAAATAAAATGTGGCACAAACAAAAAAAGCTTCCCCCGCATATTACGGTCATAACTCTAGCCCTGACCCAATTACCCTAAAATAGGACATGTACTTAGGGTTACACGATTCATCGAAATATCGATACTATAAAACAGTTTAATGCAGTGAATTCCTGTATTTCAATATTAAAGCGACCCTCCGGTCCTAGGACAAATGTGATGGGGTACAAGGAGTAATATTACCTGGTGCCCTCCAGTTGTCCCCCTTTGCCGAGGATCCAGTTTTTGTGTCCCCTCTTTGTTGTCTCAAAATGGTCACAGCGCTTCTCAGAGGGAGTCTAAGACACGCCCTCTGTCTACGGATTGGACGGAACTGCTCACATGCTACACAAGTACCGTTCATTCAATCTCTAGCAATCACAGGAAATTCAATATACATTTGTTTATAAGGAATGTGTGTTCATACCACTATAAACTACACACATACCTTGTTCATTCCATGCCTAGCAATCACAGGAACTTCATTTATAGCTCTCTTTATATTTACACCAATTAGTTCTGTTCACATCTGCGTCAGAGACTCCGTCAGGGGCATTCGGCAGAGATTAGCATGCTGCGCTATAGTTTCCGGTAAAACCACAGACACCCTGATGGAAAGTCATCGGAACCCATTAAAGTCAATGGGTTTTGTCGGCCATCGGTGGGGTCAATGGAACAGTTGCTTCCTGTATTTACTTGTTCTGCTCCTCTGACTGAGCAAAACAACGGAATGACCAGACGCAGGTGTGAACAGGGCCTTCGTAATAATGTTCATTCTTTTCATTCATGTCTAATTTTCATTATATTTAGTATGTCCCACTATTTTCCTTGTTATATGTATATGGCAAGGAAGTGAGAATGTAAATACCTTATGTATTAACCGCTTCCCGACCGCCCACTGTATATTCACGTCGGCACTTGCTGTGCTCTGTGCAGTGCCGACGTGAATTCACGGTGGGTGTTAAAAGCACGATCCGGGTGTCTCAGAGTAGCGCTGACACCCGGATCGCTCTGTTATCACCTGCCTCTGGTCCCGGAGATATGATCGGGACCTGATTAGTTCAGGTCCCGGTCATGTGATCGCAGGGAAAGTGTGTTGTAGCAACGAACTGGAAAGTTTGTTGCTATAACAAACTGGAAAGTTTGTTGCTACAACAAACTTTCCCGGGGACCGATTGCGGGTGCTGCAGTCGATTATAAGGCAGAACCGGGGGCCATATAACAGCCCCCGGGTCTGCCATGCACAGCAGACTATGAGACTCAGACGGAGGCAGGTCCTCATAAGCTTCCTGTCAGTGTGACTCTCAGCGTCACACTGACAGCTTATAATACGTTACACTACCTAGGTAGTGTAATGTATTATAACAGCCATCAGTGCTGCCAGGCTTCAAGTAAAAAATAAAGTAATAAAAATGTTTTATAAAAGTGTAAAAACAAGTTATAAAAGTTACAAAAACAAAAAATGCTTTTTTTCCTATAATAAGTCTTTTATTATAGGAAAAAAATGAAAATGTTAAAAAAAAGTACACATATTTGGTATCACCGCGTTCACAACGACCCAAACGATAAAACTATAATATTATTTTTCCCGCACGGTGAACAGCGCAAAAAAATAATTAAAAAACAATGTCAGAATCACAATTTTTTGGTCATCAACCCTCCCAAAATAAAGAATAAAAAATGATCAAAACATCGCATGTACCCCAAAATAATACCAATAAAATCTACAACCCGTCCCGCAAAAAACAAGCCCTTACACCGCTTTTTTGACGGAAAAATAAAAAATTATGGCTCTCAGAATATGGTGACACAAAAAATAAATAATTTTATAGAAAAGTGATTTTATTGCGCAATCGCCACAAAACATAAAAAACCTATATACATATGGTATCGCCGTAATCGTACCGACCCGCAGAATAAAGTAAAATGTCATTTATACCGCACGGTGAATACTGTAAAAAAAAAATTTACAAAAAACTTTGTCAGAATTTATGTTTCTTTGTCACTTTGCTTGCCAAAAAAATCTAATAAAAAGTGATTAAAAAAAATCACATGTACCCTCAAATGGTACCAATGAAAAGTACAGATTGTCCCACAACAAATAAGCCCTCACACAACTCCGTTGGAGAAAAAAATAAAACCGTTCTGGCTCTCAAAATATGGCGATGCAAAATGTGCAGAGTGTCCAAAAGCAGATGAGATCGGGCGACCATTTATCAGTGCGACACCGACCACATATCTGTGGATTATTATTTATGTACCCCATTATTATACCCTCTTATTATGTCCTAATGTTCTCCGCACAGGTTACATATACCCATACATTATAAATTGAAATACAAGCAAAACCCCAAACAGAACAGTTACCAAGCAAAATCTGCGCTCCAAAAGCCAAATGGCGTTCCCTCCCTTCTGAACCCCACAGCGTGCCCAAACACCAGCTTACATCCACATATATGATATTTTATATCCGGGAGAACCCGCTCAACATTGTATGAGGTATTTGTCTTCAGTGGCACAAACTGGGCACAACGTATTGTGCATTAAAATGGCATATCAGTGGAAAATTTTAATTTTCAATTTGCACCATCCGCTGCACATTAACGCCTTCGCGCACCACGACTTAATAGCAAGTCGTGGTGTGAGGGGTTATATATGGAGCGGCATATTCTGCAGGTGTCAGCTGTGTATTACAGCTGACACCCGGGACTAACGGACAGGAACAGCGATCGCGCTGTTACAGGAGCCTGTAAAATGATATTATACTGCAATACATTAGTATTGCAGTGTATTGTACCAGCGACCTAATGATCGCTCGTTCCAGTCCCCTAAAGGGACTTTTGGGAGGTTTCCACTGTTTTGGTACCTCAGGGGCTTTGCATATGCGACATGATACCCGAAAACCATTCCAGCTAAATTTGAGCTCCAAAAGCCAAATATTGTTCCTTCCCTTCTGAGTCCTGCCGTGGGTCCAAACAGCCGTTTATTACCACATATGGTGTATTGCTGAAATCGGGACAAATTGCTTTACAAATTTTGGGGTGATTTTTCTACTTTATTCATTGTAAAAATTAAACATTTCTATGTTTTTTCAGAAAAAAGTAGATTTTCATTTTCACGGCCTAATTCCACTAAATTCAGCAAAAAAACTGTGGGGTCAAAATGCTAACTATACCCCTAGAAAAATTCCTTGAGGGGTGTAGTCTTCAAAATGGGGTCAGTTTTGGGGGGGATTCCACTGTTTTGCTCCCTCCAGGGCGTTGCAAACGCGACATGGCACTGAAAACCAACCAACACAATCTGCGCTTCAAAATCCAAATGGCGCTCCTTCCCTTCTGAGCTCTGCCATGGGTCCAAACAGCAGTTTAGTACCACATATGGGGTATTGGCGTAATCGGGAGAAGTAGCTTTACTTTTGGGGTGCTTTTTAATCTTTATTCCTTGCAAATATTATTTTTTTTAATATTTTTTTCAGAAAAAAAGTAGATTTTCACTTTCACAGACAAACTCCAATAAATATAGCAAAAGACCTGTGGGGTCAAGATGCTAACTATACCCCTAGATAAATTCCTTGAGGTGTGTAGTTTCCAAAACCGTCTCACTTTTGTGGGATTTCCACTGTTTTGGCACAACAAGACCTTTTCAAACTTGACATGGTGCCTAAAATATATTCTAAAAAAAGGAGGCCCCAAAATCCACTAGGTGCTCCTTTCCTTCTGAGGCCGGTGTTTCAGTAAATTAGCGCACTAGGGCTACATGTGGGATATTTCTAAAAACTGTAGAATCTGGGCAATAAATATTGAGTTGCGTTTCTTTGGTAAAACCTTCTGTGTTACAGAAAAAAATTTATTACAAATGAATTTCAGCAAAAAAAATACAATTTGTAAATTTCACCTGTACTTTGCTTTAATTCCGGTGAAGCGCCTAAAGGGTTAAGAAACTTTCTGAATGCGGTTTTGAATACTTTGAGGGGTGCAGTTTTTAATATGGGGTGATTTATGGGGTCTATCTAGTACATAAGGACCTCAAAGCCACTTCAGAACTGAACTGGCCCCTGTAAAAATAGCCTTTTGAAATTTTCTTGAAAATTTGAGAAATTGCTGGTAAAGTTCTAAGCCTTGTAACGTCCTAGAAAAATAAAATAATGTTCAAAAAACAATGCAAATATAAAGTAGACATATGGAATATGTAAAATAGTAACTATTTTGTGATACATTTAAAATGAGAAAAATAAAAATTTTTGCAAATTTTCTATAAATGTTGTTTTTCACAAATAAGCAATGAATTTATTGATCAAATTTTTCCATATATATATGTAATTTATGTCCATTATGTCCATATGCTCTAATAGGTAATATGGACAGAGTTTGCCTTCATGAGACAGTTCCTTAAAGGGAATGTGTCGCTAGCAATTTTTTTTTTCCAGTTAAACAGTTAGTATATAAATGATTACACATTGTTTTAATTTTTTCACAAAAGTCAGGAAATATTATAAATTATATTCTAATTTATAACATTTCCATATGCTGGTCACTAGAGGGAGCAATTCCCAAAATGGCAGCATTGGCAAAGCAACCTCATTGCTTTATGCTGCAAATTTGGGGTAGACACACCCGCTCTAGTGTCCTCACACAATCCCCCCTCCCTTATTCTGGCTAGTGCCAGGAGAAGGAGGGGATTGAATCTTCAAATCTCCTACACTGTGTGCCGCCATTTTCTGAGCGAATGCTCAGTGTTGGAGGATTAGATACAGTGGTAATCAGACAGTATAACACAAACATACACGAACATAATATACACATCACATACACAAACATAACTTACCTGCTCCTCCCGCCTTCGCTCCTATACCTTGCGTCTTCGCTGCCTTGAACATAAGGCCGGAAGCCGTGACCGGAAGTCGTCATCTTACTGTCCGGCCGCGGGTTCCGGTACACATGAAAATGGCGCCGGATTTCGCCCTGCTAACGAGCTTCGTTTTGGACTGTGTGGGAGTGGCGCATGCACAGTTCCCACACAGACGGCATACACTCTAGTGAATGGGACGGCTCCCGTTCGCATTCTCGATGGGGTTGTATGTGCCGTATTCCATCTCTGTATGTGTCGTTGATCGACACATACAAAGATGAAAAAATAAATGGCAGCCCCCATAGAGAAGTAAAAGAAAGAAAAAAGTAAAGAGTACAACACAAGAACACAAATAAATATATTTTATTTTAATATCATACTAAAAGCAATATTATATATATATATATATATATATATATATAAAAAATATTTCGTGACACCTTCCCTTTAAAGAGGACCTGTCATAAGTTGAACTGGTTCACTGACCTGCAATAGCACGGTCTCTCGGATTCCAATGCGGTTTTCTTTTTTTCCTGGACCCCCTTATTCCAGAGATATGGCCCACTGTTGTGTTGGTTCCCTATATGATAATTTGCTGTAGTTAGCCAATGGGGTGGAGCTAGCTTCCAATCAGCACGAGTCAGCTTGAGGGTAGTTCACGCCCTGTTGGCTAACTACAGAAAATTGGCATATAGGGAGCCGACAACAGTGAGCCATATCTCTGAGACGGGTCCAGGAAAAAAACAAAACATGACACAGCGCTATTCAGGTCATTTAACCAGTTCAACTTATATGACCTAGAGACAGGTCCCGCTGTACAGTACAAATTAAACTTTTACAAAAAAAATAATCCAATTGTACTATGTGAAGTCTTTCTGCTGAGTTTTCTTGCATGTGTGAACCCTTCCGTCCAAAAAACCGCACCACATCGTGGTGCAGTTTGATTTCCATACTTACCCCATTGAATTCAATGGGGAGGTAAATGGTAATCAGTTTAAGAACTCACGATTTAAGTGCTAAAATGGAGGGAAAAAGCACAAATGCTCCAAATCGTAGCAAAAATTTCTAGTGTATAAAAATACGCTAAAACAAGAATTTTTTTTTTTTGCATAACTAGAGAAATGTTTACCCTTCATTTAAATGCTACATCTTCAGGCCGAACTCAAATATAAAAAACTATAAGATCAGTGTAACAAGAGCACCACCTGCTGGTGAATTATTGGCAAGTCAGCATGAAACAATGTAAGACTACAATTTTATTTATTAATGACAAATTCTAAAAATATTAAATTTATACAGGTAACAAATATACACTATATGGCCAAAATTCTCGCGGGCACCCCTCTTGGTTTTTCAGTTGAACATAGCCAGACATTTGTAGTAGTAGTTGTACTGAAGAACGTAACACTGTCATCGGATGACACCCTTTGCCACAAGTCAATTTATAAAATTTATGATCTGCTAGAACAGTGAAGAGCAAGCTCTAGAATTGTAAAGTGTCCAGAGTAACAACAGCTCAGCCCTGAATCAGTAAACTACACAAACTCACGGAGTAATTGAATGCACACAAAGTTCCAGACAAACACTCCAAAATCTTGTGGAAAATCTTCCCAGAAAAACAGAGGCTGCTATAGCTGCAAAAAAGGGGACCTAACCCTATATTAAAGCAGAGCGGTCTTCAGACTTTGCTCTCCTATGTAAGGGCAGCATAGGGAGAGGTTCACTCTCCTATTGGCCAAAACAGCCCCAAAAAAACATTGTGCCGTTTGGCTAATAGGAGCGATGTTTTTACGAGTGGCGCACTCCCCCGCCTCCCGTCAAGAATACCCCCGACTTATAACTAGGAGTCTGGCGTATTCTTTGATCGCCATGGTTTTAGAATGGGAAGTCCAACAAGATCATATAGGTGGGATGGTAAATTTCCTGCTTTCAATCTTCAATAATGCGGTCATTTCTTTTTCTTTGCATGTCGGAATCCTTTCACAGATCCATGGCCAAAGCAGATTGTAGAAGGAACCCTTTAAAAGATAAAAATACTGTCAAATAATCCTAATGATCAAATAATTGCAGATCAGTTGCTTAGACTAATTCAAACAGATAACCAGTGTGGCTGCACCTGTGGTCACTTTCTCAAAAATGGCTGCTGCAACAAAGAAAAAAAAAATCTCTATAAATAAAAAAAAAAAAAGAATAACTAAACTAAAGCTCTAAGGGTGCCAAATGCAGTATAAATGCATACGGTTTTCGGATGTTTTTTCACTGCGGTTTTAACCGTGCAACGTCGTCAGATTGGACTCTGTCGACTTCTATTTTTTACATTTGGGTAAAAATGATCTCTCAAATATTTGGGTGAATGTGTTACCCATTACAGTAAATCAGACTTCATCCATATAAAATATACAAAACATTACGACAAGCTTCTTAACATAAAAGCAATTGATCAATATGACAATATTCAAGAATACGGATAGAATAATTTCTGCCACTGGTGTCAGATGTATTTAAAAACAAAATGAAAGTGTAGCTAAACGTTTGATGTCAGAAGTTTGGATTGGTGGGGGTCCGAGCACTGAGACCCCCACCAATCTCTAGAACGAAGCATCTGAAGGTCTCGTGTGAGCGCTCAGCCGCTTCGTGTCTGTTCGGCTTTTTCCGGAAATATATCGATGTACGGACTCAATAGAAAGTCTATGAGCCCGTACTCCGATACATCGGCTTTCCCGGAAAAAGCCGAACAGACACGAAGCAGCTGAGCGTTCACACGAGACCTTCATCTGCTTCATTCTAGTGATTGGTGGGGGTCTCAGAGGAGGGCAAGTATACTGTTACTATAGTAACAGGGGCCCGTGTAGCTTATTACGTAGGCCCCAGTTACTACACAACCTACTTCAATTCAAGGCAAAACAAGACTAATATATGTATTTATTTTAATTGTATTGCTAGATTACCAATACTAAGTTAAGCGATTATTAGTAACCATTACAATTTACTGGTGTGCTCTCTGCTTGGATAATGTCGAACACGTTCAGCAGAGCAGTGGTGGACAACCCACCACTTGTGGGGGTCTCCGATACAGTCCTTGACCCCAACCGAGGCGCTCACATTACATTCAATGTCACATGTACCCCGGTTTGCAGCAGAGAGGTGACAGCATGTGTGTACTCTCTACATTACGGTAAACAGGAGACGTGACAGTATCTCTCTCAAGCAAGCTTTTTTTTTCCCCCGCAACTCACTGTTTTTCTATGCAATTGTAGATATAAACGCAACCATATTGGAAAACGCTCTAAACCGCTGCAACAATGAATGCAGTTTTTCGAATGCGTTTTTTCATGCAGTTTTTAACCGCACCTCAACAGCTTCATGTATGAATATACCCCAAAGCTTCCAGAGTCTTGGAAAGACTGGAGGGGGTGCTAAAGTGTTGCGCACCCATTGGCTGCTAGTTGCCCGCCACTGCTCTAGAGCAATGGCTTCTTTACATGGCAGTATCAGAGAGTCGAGCGCTCTTCCATAACTGGAGCGGAGGGTGGAAGGAAAACCATTTCTGGTCATGGGATCTCTTATATCTGTCAAGTTATGTAAATAAACTTTTAATCTTTCTGCAATTAAGTTAAGTTAAAGAGGCTCTGTCACCAGATTTTGCAACCCCTATCTGCTATTGCAGCAGATAGGCGCTGCAATGTAGATTACAGTAACGTTTTTATTTTTAAAAAACAAGCATTTTTGGCCAAGTTATGACCATTTTTGTATTTATGCAAATGAGGCTTGCAAAAGTCCAAGTGGGCGTGTTTAAAGTAAAAGTCCAAGTGGGCGTGTATTATGTGCGTACATCGGGGCGTGTTTACTACTTTTACTAGCTGGGCGTTCTGACGAGAAGTATCATCCACTTCTCTTCAGAACGCCCAGATTCTGGCAGTGCAGACACACAGCGTGTTCTCGAGAGATCACGCTGTGTCGTCACTCACAGGTCCTGCATCGTGTCGGCACCAGAGGCTACAGTTGATTCTGCAGCAGCATCGGCGTTTGCAGGTAAGTCGATGTAGCTACTTACCTGCAAACGCTGATGCAGAATCAACTGTAGCCTCTGGTGCCGATGTGTCCTCGCTCGTCTGACACGATGCAGGACCTGGGGCAGGAAGTGAGTGACGTCACAGCGTGATCTCTCGAGAACACGGCTGTGTCTGCACTGCCAGAAGCTGGGCGTTCTGAAGAGAAGAGGATGATACTTCTCATCAGAACGCCCAGCTAGTAAAAGTAGTAAAAACGCCCCGATGTACGCACATAATACACGCCCACTTGGACTTTTGCAAGCCTCATTTGCATAAATACAAAAATGGTCATAACTTGGCCAAAAATGCTCGTTTTTTAAAAATAAAAACGTTACTCTTATCTCCATTGCAGCGCCTATCTGCTGCAATAGCAGATAGGGGTTGCAAAATCTGGTGACAGAGCCTCTTTAAATATTTACCTGGGCTTGTAGGAGGCGGCGTCATGTGGAGAGCTCTGGTCACCCGCGACACTAACCTCCATTGATTCCACCACTGATGAGTCTCCTGGTGTTACGTCCATGGATTGATTTTTCCCTTTGAAACACTCTTGCTTAATTTTGCTGTAGAAAAAATAAAGGATATTGAAAATAAAAAACATAGTTTTGTAGTCTAATCGCAGGTCTACTGGAATAAAGTGGATCATGGGGGAGCCACACGAGTCTTTTTTTCTTCCCTGAGGTAGGGGGCGACAGCATCTATTTAAAGTGAAGATCCACCATTAAAATAAATTTTCTATTTTTAATCAATATAGGTCGAACATTCAGTACGGATTCATTTATTATTATATCTTTATGGCATAGAGATCCAATTCCACTGCAGAGTTAAAACGATAAAATGATGGCTGCCTGGAGCAGTCACTGACGGGAGCTTAGCAGCCGATTGTACAAAGTCTACAATAAACTCCCCCTGGTGGCAGCTGCGGGCAGCCAATTTTTTTATTAAGCAACGATAAAGCTAGGTAGCAGGAAAAAGGAGCTCCTGCTTTTATATAAAAGGGTAACTAAATGTTCCACAAACTTCTGACATGTCCTAGTGACAGGTCAGAAGTTTTGATTGGTGGGGGTCCGAGCGCTGAGACCCCCACCAATCGCTAAAACGAAGCAAAAAGTGCTGGTGTGAGTGCCGAGCCGCTTGGTTTCTGTTCGGCTTCTTCCGGAAATTGGTGGAGCCGTGTATGGACTCAATAGAAAGTCTATGAGCCTGTATACCGATACATCGGCTTTACGGAATAAGCCAAACAGGAACGAACCGGCTCAGTGCTCACACGATCGCTTCTGCCGCTTAGTTTTAGCGATCGGTGGGGTCTCAGTGCTCGGACCCCCATCAAAACTTCTGACATGTCACAAGTTAGTTGAACGTTTAGTTACCCTTTGATATATCTTAAAGAAATTAATCAGAGAATTTCGAATCAATAAAATGGCATGATATTAAAAGATGGCATCAATGAGAGAAACTAGACATGGACCGCACATCCACTGTATACTATGATCAATGCGGCTAGGCAAAATTATTAAACATGAACGAGAGGTTCTTTGTAACATTTTGATCAACTTGTATGCAAGCCCACTTGCCACTTCACGGCGACATCTTAAAAGTGGGTCCCTACTCTATCGGTTGCACCACCGCGTGGCGGTCACCGCCACCGCAGCACCGCTCCTGCAGAGGGAGCAACCCAGAGGCCCAAAAGCACCCATGCCATCAGGCCAAGAGGGTTGCTCCCTCTGCAGGAGCGGTGACCACCACGCGGTGGTGCAACCGATAGAGTAGGGACCCACTTTTAAGAGGTCGCCGTGAAGTGGCAAGCAAGTGGGCTTGCATACAATTTGATCAAAATGTTACAAAGAACCTCTCGTTCATGTTTAATAATTGTGCCTAGCCGCAATTGATCATAGTATATAGTGGATGTGCGGTCCATGTCTAGTCTCCTTCATTGATATTAAAAGATGGACTTTCACTCTGAGGCAGTAGGTGCAGAGAGCGATGCTTAAAGGGGCCTGCTACAAGTCAGGCATGTGTGCTGCCGCACCTGTCAAAGTCTATGGGGCTGATGGAAACAACCGAGCGCTACATATGGCTATGAATGGAGCTGAACACACACTCTACCACCGCTCAAATCAAACTCCTCCTCACCGCAGGGGGGGGGGGCAGTGGACCCACATTCCAGCAATCATACATCACCTAGATGTGATACATTTTCTTTGTAGAAAAACCCCTTAAAATCGATAAACATGGTCCTAACCAGGTGACCCCTACCCCTTTACTTCAAAATGCCCATATAGTCTTTAATCAAGGGGTTGTTAAACGGCATTCACCAACTCTGGCTGCAGTGCAGATACATCACGGGTGAGTTCAACATCTCATGAACACCTCAGTCTCTCGGGCCCCGTGCACACGACTTTAGAATTAATCCGTAATTACGGACCCGTTCACTTCTATTGCCCACGGACACCTTCAGGTATATTTACGGGACGGTGTCCGTGCCGTAGGAAAGCTCCGCAAAAGAGACGACATTTCCTATTTTTTGCTGTTTACGGACTGAGCTCCCACACTTTATATGGACAGTAATTACAGGCACGGTCGTGTGCAGGGGGCCCGAGTGGGTAAAATTCCACCATATACATCTGATAATAATGAAGTGGATTTATTCAATCTTCTACGGGACATACATTTTTGTGTTGTTGGGCTGTTTACGTATCGCTGTATCCGGCTCCTGAAGCTTAGCCCCGATTTAAAGTGTAGCTAAATGTATTCAGCCAAATAACCGATTTTTAAAACATAAAAAAACCTGACAGACAAGTGATAAAGTTACTGAATTAAAGTCAAAAATAAAATAATGCTGCAATCCCGTTGTGTTCTCACCAATCCTAAATGGATATGGAAGGGAAGACCATGGGGAAAAAACAACTGTAAATTCAGGGACATTAAATGTGCAGACAAATCTTCGGGGGTTTGTCTTCTCGAACGCGCTATAAGAACGAACCACTCACCTTTTATTTTTCTTAGGCTTGTCAAACCGGAAGTCAGGTGGATAGAGGTGAGATTTGATCAAATGATTTTTCCGCTCGCCACTTGTTTTGAATTTGGCAATACATCCCTCCACCAAACACTGAAACTGGATGAAACCATTGTGATTTAATGAAACGCTCATTAGTTCAAAATGTCATTGAACACTTGAAGGGGGTGCAATGTGCACGGTGCAGGTGGCATTGTAGAACGCAATACGTGCTGTGCCAATGTGCCGGGCTGACATGGACAACCCTTCAGTTTCAAGATGTGGTTATCAAGGCCCTTGTATTTGGGAAGCCAGAAGGGTAGGGCCCCAGTGGGGCTGGGCGATTATCCCAAACAATAAAAAGTCTAGATTTTTTTTAACCTTATGGGCGATTTTTTATTTGAAATCTCGTTTTTATTATTACTGTTTAATAAACGGAAAAAAAAATACCAAGAGATAATTTAATAAATAATTTTCTTTACATAAATAACTGAACATAGATTACTGTAATAATTGTACGCAACTTCACAACTTTTAACCTCAGCAAATACTTTTTTATCAGGAATACCATTGGAAAAAATGAATATCTAACCGATCCTATCTTATGTTAACCTGTTCCCTGGCAGGGAACAGGTTAACAGAATCCATCATCAATGATGCGCTGCGTGCACCAACATCCCCCTCTGCCCGTCACCCCCTCAGCCGGTCTCCAACATTGCAGACGAGAGCAGTGTAAAGTGCAGCAGGGCCAGGCAGATAGCGCCGAGCGGGCCCTCTGGGGCGAGATTCCATTATGGTGTCTGAGGTCTGAGCAGGACCGTCAGTACCGGCTCCACGATGGCGTTTTAAGGATTCACACGACCGTAAAAAACAGATTTCCCGGCCCAACCACGGTACATGTGAACGGGACTCCTGACAGCATAGACATTTGGGCTACAGTCGCACGACCGTGAAGAAAAATGGCCATTAAAAACCGATCAACCGTCAGTTTGTCATGGCCGTTTTGCATACGTGAGCCTACCCTTTCAGCGATTTGACCGCACACTGTGTGAATAGACCATTAGACCATGTTCACATTTGCATTGTGGCTTCCGTTCAGAACGGATACCACCGGTGCCTGATGGACCCCAATGGCGTCGGCCAGGTCTCGGCACGGCTTCTGTAATGTTGAAGAATAGCACTGCATGTGCCAGGGCTGCGGATGGAGGCTCCGGACAAAGCCTTTGACTACAGTGTGAACGTGGCCTAGAGGGTATTCAGCACAGGGGTATCCTGCGTACAGTGGACATACAACCCAGTCTTGGAATCAGTGATTTAACCAGCTCATAATTCTCCAAGTAATCACGTACCATATTTGACTTTTCTGCCATAACCTGGAAGAGAGAGTCGTGCCACTCAAGAATGTGAACGTCCAAAATCCGGGCAGATGGAAAGGATCTTTTGCAGGTAAAACAAACATTTCTGTGCAGGGTGTTGTAGTGGTGTTCATAGGACTCCAACGTGTCAAAGAGCTGGACGCAGTCCGCCACCTGGCAAGGAAACTCGGACACCCTATAGAAAATAAATTCAATGCAATTATTTCCCACAAATAGAGGGGCGCTCCAAAAGTGGTCTATGAGGAATAGAAAAATCAAAAGGAGATGGATTTGTTCTATGGGTGCCCAAGAGGCCAATCCATGCCCTCGTATTTTTGTTTACAGGGGAACCGCTAGTAGCCCTATATACCCCGGAAGTTACACACGGTTTATTTCATTTTTACCTCCTTCACCCCTTGGAGACGCAGACATTTTTACAATTTTCATTTTATTCTGCCCGCCTGACAAAAGCCATCACTTTTTTATTTTTTCGTTGACACAGCCGTATGAGGGCTAATTTTTTTGGCGGGACAACTTGTTGTTTTTCTCGGCATTATTTAATAGCTCGCCAGACAAAAAATAAGCCCTCGTACCGCTCAATTGACAGGAAAAAATAAAAAATAAAAAAAAATAACAAGTTATGGCTCTCAGAATGTGGCGACAAAACCTTTTTTTTTTTTTTTTTTTTTTAACAATTAGATTCTTCTTTGTAAAAGTAGTAAAAAAAAAACAAAACGATATAAATTTGGTATGGACGTAATCATATTGACCGGTAGAATAAAGTTAACATCTCATTTTTACTGTATGGTGAAAGTCGTAAAAACTAAACCCCTCAAAAGATTGAGGAATTGTTGTTTTTTTCCTATTCCACCCCACAAAGATTTTTTTCCAGCTTCCCGATACATTATATGGGACACTAAATGGTGCCGTGAAGAACTACAACTCGTCCCACAAAAAACAAGCCCTCATATGGCTAAATCGATGGAAGAATAATAATAAAAATTTAAAAAAAAAAAAAAAAAAAAAAAGTTAGGGCTTTTGGAAGGTTGGGAGGAAGAACTGAAAACGAAAATCCCCAAAATGACAAGCAATCTATGTTGGCCATAGACTATGGTTGGATCATAACTGAAAGCAGCAAAATCCATTAAAGCCCACTCATTAGCACGCCGAACAACATGATGTGCTCCATCGGTTTGCTTTCCGGCCTGGGTTTGGGCAGGAGTCGCTGCGATTCTGAGTGCCACCTGTCTGATCTGTTGCGGAGAAAGTCGGGCAAGTGTTTGCTGAGGAGTCTCAACAGCTCGAGCAGCAGTATGACACAATTGATCAGCTTGCAGTCGGGCAGGAGTTTGCTGAGGAGTCTCTGCAGTTTGTGATGCAGCTTTCCTCCTGGCCACTCAAGACTTCCTGCCAATTGAGGGAGTTTTGATGGCGGCAATTTGCAAATTGGAATTAACGGCTAGTTGACTTCAAACTTGCTAAGTTTATATCCTGAAGGTGTAGTGGCTGGCTAAGAAGTCAACTTTAGAAACGTAAAATCAAAATCTCACAGCCAGAGCGGCTTTAAGCCTCCATTGGACTTGGTTTTATTTTTCAGGACTTCTTAGTGGGTCCAAAGGATCCCACTGAAGTCAGAAAGAACAACTGGCAGTTGCAGCCCCCAGTTAAGATTTTGGACTGAAAACTATAATATGTGCCCAAAAAGCATTTATCTAAACTGGTGTAAGAGAAAAATGAGGCCGTTGCCTATAGAAACCAATCGGATTCCAGATCCTGGACCCTTTGAAAATGAAAGTAGTGATCTCATTGGTTGCTATGGACAACCACTCCACTGTACCTTCCCATCTAGGATTATCTAGTAAAGTGCACTACCTGCTACTGCCAGATAAAAAATATTGATACTATGAAAGCGAATGCCTGCATTTGCTTTTATAGTATTGGATGGTGATCCTGTGATAATGGCCGATTACAGAACACAACGGCAAGACCGGAACCTTTCCAAAAACCTCCCCGGATAACCGACGAATGAAAGGTATGCCAACACATACAGCCCTGGCCCACATAAGTTTATAAACATATTTGACGTATACACCCAACATGCACTGCAAACGCAACTTTCTTGTTCAGATACAGAACTCCATTACCCAGCATAGACTTGAATATATAAAACAACTTGCTGGCTGCCTGCAGTCACCACTAGAGGGAGCTTACTGTATACGGTTTTATCATTGAGTTCACAGTATGACAGGGTTTGCAGGCAGCCAGCATGTTGGTCTTCGATGATTATGAGGGGGATTTGGAAGTCTGGATCAGAAAAACGGACATGTGATCACTCTACAGATAAGGGGTTTTCCCATCTCGGACATTTATGGCATATCCACATGATAACCCATGAATGTACGATAGATGCGGGCCCGATCTTTCAAGAATGGGGCCCCCTGACCTGCCTTGTCCCACTCGTGCTGCTCTCCGGCCACTGCCTGACAAGGTGATCTGGAGCACGGAAACAGCAGAGCTACACAGTTTCCGTAACTCCTATAGAAGTGAATAGGAGTTATATAAACAGCTGAGCAGGTAACTCCTGAGTTCCGTAAACAGTGTAGCTCGGCATACTCTGCTGTTTGTGTAACTCCCATTTACTTCTATGGGACTTTCAGAAAAAAAGCATAGCTCAGCTGTTTCCGTACTCCAGACCACCTCGTCAGACAGTGGCCCGAGAGCAGAACAAAATAGGATGGATGTCAGGGGGTTTGATCTAGAGGTGGCACCCGCTTCTATTTGACATTTATAACATCCTGTGAATATGACAAATGTCTTAGATGGGAAAAACCCTTTAATCAGAACACAATTTTGGACCTAAAAACAACAAGTGATAAAAGATTCACGTTAAGGACAGACTAAGGCCGAGTTCACACATCATGTACATATTACGCTGGTGAACTGGTCTATGAATCCACGTCTTACATGCGTATTTAGTTGCGGATTTTGGTGCAGATTCCACTTTTTGCATTGTAAGGAATTAAATTAAATCTGCATCAATTCTGCCACACACGGCAACTTCAGCAGATGTGAAAATGGACAGCAGGTCTACAATCTGCTGCAGATTTTTTATGTCGCAAGTGAATGGGGTTCACGTACATACTTTGTTGCAGAATTTCGGGATGGATCGCGCAACTAAAATTCTGCAACAAATATGCGATGTGTGAACCCGACCTTACTCCTCCAATCCAGCGCTTCATTTCAAATACCAATGCTGGAAAAGAAAGATTTGACATACCTTGGCCGTGCCTCCACTTCTCCAATGCCAGTCAATACATCTTGGAGGTACAAATGGCGATGTACATCCCCATCCTGCATTACGTAAATGGCATAAAAGTTAAATTCAGAAAGATGATCATCTATATATATATATATATATCACTGTTTGTTTCTTTATAGTCTTTCAAAAACTTTATTTTGAATGTGCTATTCAGCTATTTTCATGAATTATGCCTGCAAAAAAACTGTGTGAACAGGGACTTAGTCTGTTCACTTCAACGGGAGAAGGCTGTAATCCCGTGAACCGCCACTACACGTGTCTCAGCGAATCACAGTGTGAGCAGAACAGGAAATGAAGGGGGAAGCAAAACTCGTACGAGCACTGCGGCCCCTTCTAAACAGCTCATCTGCGGGTTGTCGGACCTCGACTGATCAGCTATTGATGGTTACAGTAGCTGGACACGCAGCAATTGCTTCTTTCCAAGGCGGAGTTCACATAGGGTGGATATGCTGCGTTCGCTGCAGGGTACTCTGGGCAAAAAGAAAAAACGTACCAAACTGCGGCGCAGTTTTTCGCCCGGAATGTCCGCTGCGGCAAACTGCAGGCCGGCCTCCTGGGATGATGTTTCACACCATGTGACCGCCGCTACAATCCGTGATTGGCTGAAACGTCATCCCAGAAGGCCGGCCTGGAGGAAGAAACACAGACTCCTGGGTAAGTATAAGATTTTGGTGTTGCTTTTATTGCGGTGGAATCGCTGCGAACCCGCCGCAAAAAAACGCAACAACTGCCATTTACCTACCATTGTAGAAAACCCGCAAAAAATAAGCAGCATTCACGCAAATACAATTGACGCGCTGCGGAATAATATTCTGCACCGCAGGTCAATTTCTGAGCGTTTTTCCGTTCAGTATTTACGCAGCGTGGTGTGGAGATTTTTTTCATCCACTTTGCTGCTACTGTATTTGAAGCGGATTTTCCGCAACGAAAATCCACAGTATTTACGCAACGTGTGAACTGATCCTAAGCCAGCATTGAATACGGGCCTGTGCATTACAAAAAAATATAGAAAAATTCTGGAGAGTCTCAGAACTGGAGATATCTGACATTAAGCAGAGGTCAATGTGAAACGGATGAAAACAGAGCACAATAACTTTTATTTAAATATAAAGCAAAAGAACATAAGATGAAGCAGAGTAGAATTCCTCTCCCACCTCGAAAAACTCGTGGTCTCTTCTAAACCCGACCCTGGACCCTGTAAAACCCACAGACTCCTTTATCACCGGTAAACCGGGGAACTGCACGATGTCCAGGAACTCATTCCCTAGAAGCGAAGAGATCAACTCTGAGGGAACCATGTGTAGGGCTACGCGGATTTGCGTTCCAAACCTCTATTCCATTGTGTCTGTGCGTTCCAAATTACGCATGCGTCATACAGTCAAACACAAGAGGACGATAGTAGCAGAATAGTATTGTCTCTGATTAACACAAAAAATACCTTAGGGCATCCATGTTAAAGAAGCCCAAGCCCAATGGTAGTTTAGCGTAAAGGTAAAACAGACAGTAATAATACAATTTCATCCTAACCTGCGTTCCACGACTCGTTTCAGATCCCCGCGCTCGGTTTGCGGTGTGCTGTTGTCATGGCTACTTTGCCCGGTTTCTTCTATATCGTTGTCCGGTAATCTACGGAGTCGCCTGCAAGTCATACACACAAAACCGAGGTCTGCGGCGGAGAAAGAAGCCTTGGCCTGCCGGTATAAAGTGAGTCCTAGCGGCGGTAATGCCCGTGGTCCTGTTAGGTTATTACAATCGTTTTATTGGATGGCTGATACAGTGTAGACATTAGTTAATTAACCCCTTCCTGACCGCTTAATTAGTGTCCTAATTGACTAGCATCGGTCTTATGGGAGCACCTAGAGGATTTTGGGGTCTCCTTTTTATTAGAATATATTTTAGGCACCATGTCAGGTTTGAAGAGGTCTTGTGGTCTGACCTCACTTAGACCGCGCCGCCGCATCATTCGCTGCTTGGCTCTGTCCTCCCTACTTATTCACATTTAGGAGAAGGGCTGACGGTGCCAACTATAACGGCGGCGGTCTGAGTGAGGGGCGCTGCGTACCGGTCCAAGAGTGGACCAGTCTGGTGTCCTGACCGGAGTCAGTGAGGTCAGGTGACCGGACTGTTCCACTCCCGGGCCAGCACAGTCCAGTCACCTGACCTCACTTTAGCGACGTGAGGTCAGGTGACTGGACTGGTCCACTCATGTCACAGCATGGCCTGACATCACGCTGACCGCCGCTGCGTCGTCATTCCATCCTTGGATCCGTCCGCCCGTCCTACTCACTTGAAGTGAGGTCATGTGACTTAAAGGTTTTTGTTTTTTTCCATCAAGGGCATTTATGATATATCCACAGGATATATCTCTAGAACGGGGCTCCCTAAACCCGCTTCTACCTATTTGTGTTGTGGCAGAAGCATGTGATTCCCGACCATGAAGAAGAAAACAGCGTAGCTTGCTGAGCTACGCTGTTTCCGTAAGCCCCGTAGAACTGAAAAGTAGTTCTGGAAGCAGCGTAACTCGCATGCTGCACCGCGTACGTAACTGCCATTTACTACAGCGAGCTACGCTGTTTTCTACTTCATGGTCGGGAATCAGTCAGAATGTCAGGTCCGTATTTCACACCGAATAACCACCTCTGTAAATTGAAAGCTGAAGGCATGCCTGGAGAGAAGTACACCACACAAATGTCTGAGGTACAGCTTCAATGTCAGCCAGGAGGAACTGAACTTTATTCAGAACAAAGAAACACACACAGAGAAGACACATGCCCCTCCCTATAGATGTGTGACTTGCTTAAATTCTATTCGCTCCCCAGCTGTAACTTTTCCTATACATTCTTCTGCACACTCCTCTTTGCATTCCAGGGGGCGGTGTCTTCCATAGGTGTGTCCGACATGAACAAAGAACTTGTTATATATATCAGTATATTACACAAAGAACTGAAATGTGTGAGGATAATATTTTTCAGACAATATACATAGTAATGATCCCTGACAAGAACACAGAGGTAGAACAGGGTTTAGGGGGCCCCGTTCTAGAAATAGGTGAGGGTCTCAGAGGTGGGACCTGCATCTATCTGACATTTATGACGTGTCCTGTGGATAGGTCATAAATGTCCCTGATGGGAAAACCCCTGTAACTTACTGCTGCGAGTTCTTTTCAAAACTTACCAAAGAGTCGAGCGCTCCAGACTGACTGACGGACGCATCGCATTTTTCATTCCCAATGAGATGTCGTTTTAGATCAACATTTTTCATCTTCACAAGGAATAAAGAAGAAAAAGCACCCCAACATCTGTAAAGAAATTTCCCCCGAGTACAGTAACACCCCATATTAGGGTTGCACGATGCATCGAAATATCGCTAATATTTTGATGCCATGCACCCTCAAACTGTTCAATACCGTTAATTCATGTATTTCGATACTAAGCGGTGCGGCCGCACAGTTATGTATTGTGTGCGCGCGCGTGCAGTCAGCATGAGGTGATACGGCCAGCGCTGCACTGAAGACCGAGAACGTTGCGGGCTTACTGCAAAACACCCATGTTCTGTCTTCAGTGCCGGCACCACCGCTCATTAGTGCAGTGCCGGCCGCATCACCTCATGCTGACCGCGCGCGCACACTTGTCAGGAGCTGTATTACACAGCCGCAGCCTTTCTCTAATGGCGGAGATCAGATAAATCTCCACCGCTATTCCCTTAGAATGCTGCAATCAAAGCTGACAGATCAAAGCAGCATTCACGGGGAAAATGACAAGGGGGATGTCCCTTGGATTGCGGACATACCATATATGGGCGGACAGCCCAGGGTCCATTGAAGGACCCAAGGGCTGTCTGACCATATTTCCCTTTGTTAGGGCATACTTAGGTATGTCCTAACAACTGCCTGTGTCTATCCGTACACAGGCTAATGTACTGGCGTATAGATATATGCCAGTACATTAAAGTTTAAGAAAAAAAGTAATGTTTAATAAAACATAAAAAAAAAAATACACATACGCATCTTTTACAATAAACGTTCAAATAAAAGTCTCAATACATAAAAATATACACATATTCGGTATCGTTGCGACCGTAATAACCTGCACAACAAATTTATAGCGTCATTTATGGTGTGTACGCTGTAAAAAAATAACCGCTTTCTTTCACTTATTAATGTGAGGCGCGAGGTGTTATGAATTTTGAACCTCCATGCGCCTCACTTTAATAGTCATTAACCCCATCATGTACCTCACACATTAACCCAATGTTATCCATTATGACTGTGAGGAACATGGTGGGGTTAATTACTATTAATGTGAGGCACATGGAGGTTCAAAATTCATCACACCTCGTGCCTCACATCAGAAAACGGAAGTTTTGTTTTTTTAATATATATAATATTGTTGGCAAAGTATTGTTTTGGTATCGAGAATCGCAATACTACACGAAGTATCGGTATCGAAGTCCATATTCTGGTATGGTGACAACCCTACATCATATGTGGTTATAAACTGCTGTTTGGACATATGGGAGAGTTCAGAAGTAAAGGAGTTATATTTTACTTTTGGAGCGTAGATTTTGCTGGAATAGTTTGCACACCCCATGTTGCATTTGCAAAACCTCTGATGTACCAAAAAAAAACAACACACCCCTAAAGGTATTTCAAAAACTGCACCCCTAAAGGCATTTATCACGGGGTGTAGTGAGCATTTAGACCCCACAGGTGTTTTTCAGAAATTAATACACCGCGGATGATGCAAAGTGAAAATGGCAATTTTTCCACTGATCTGCCTTTTCACCACTCAATATGTTGCACCCAGTTTGTGCCACTGGAAAATCTTACCCCATAAATTGTTAAGCAGGTTCTCCCGGGTATGGCAATGCCTTACATGTGAACGTAAACTGCTGTTTGGGCACTGTAGGGCATAGAAGGGAGTGAGCGCCATTTGGAGCATGGGTTTTGCTTGGTAGTAGTTTTACTGGTATTTCAGTTTAGGACATATGTAATCTGTGCGGAGTACATCAGGGTAATAATAAAAGGGTATAATAATGGGGTATATAATACCTCCATGGATGTACCATACATCCATAGATGTGTCGTATGCTGTGAAGCGATCCGTTATGCGCAGGCTGGTGTTGCACTAATAAATGGTACTCTTTCTTATCCCCCTTTTGTAACACTCTGCACCTTTTGGGGACTTTTTCTCTTTTGTAGATTGGGAAATTTTGCTGGGAAAGTGTTACCCTAGTATAATACGGTCGCCCTCGCTTCCAGCAGATGTGCGATGTCCCTTCCTGGTTCCTAAATACTAGGGCCCTGAAACTGAAGGAATGTTCCCCTCCGGCCTGCACATCGGGCCAGCAGGCAAACTGAACAGACAGCCCTGGGGTCCTTTCTAGATCCCAGGGCTGACTGCAGAGGGATTCCCTGGTCTTTGATCGCACTCCCTGGGTTCCCGATGATGCGATCAAAGAGGGGAGTTCCCTTTGATTATGCCGCAGTCATGGACCTCGGCGATCAAAGGGTTAAACAGTTGGGGTCCGAATGTCTTCCGACCCCAGCTGTATTCAGCAGGCTGCTCTAAGATCAGGAGCTGTTAGTTACATCTCCTGCTTAGAGGATGCGCTCATCAGCTTCTTCTACAACTACGCCAAAAGACGTTGCTTTAGACGAAGCACCTGCAACGCCTGTCATGAAAAGACGGTGGGCGGTTGTTAAGGAGTTTAGAGTCATAACCTTTTTTTTATATTTTTGTCGACAAGGCTGTGTAAGGGCTTGTTTTTTTGCGGGACAAGCTGTAGTTTTTATTGCTAACATTTTGGGGTACATGTGACTTTATTTTTTTCGGTCACTTTTTTTTTTTTATTCAATTTTTTTGGGATGCGCGGTGACCCAAAAAACCAGCGGTTCTGGCATTTTCTTGAAAAAAATTTTTTACGGTGTTCACCGTGCAGGAAAAAGAATGTTATTGTTTTTTAGTTGCGGTCGCTATGGACGTGGCGATACCAAATGTGTACTTTTTTTTTTAATGTGTTGAGTTTTGTCCTAGAGTATAAGTCTTACTGTTTTTTTGTTTTTTTAAACCTTATTTTTTTATTTTTATACAACATTTTTATGAACTTTTTTTTAAACATTATCTTTTAGTTCCACAAGGGGACTTGAAGGTATGAAGCTCTGATCGCTTTTCGAATAAATTGCCAGCAAGCCGATTAGGTATCGCCTTTGGCAGGGCCTAATAGACTTCTGTACTTGGCAGTCTGGAGGCCATTGTTAGGCCTCCGGTTGCCATAACAACCATGGCCACCTTGCATGGTTTATATCACCTCAACCAATTGACCGCAGCATTTACATTTAAGGGGTTATTTTCAAGAGTTTCCAAAGTAGAAGTGTCAGAAATGTTTGATAAATGATTTGCGCGGGGTGCCCTGACAACGCCTCAACTCCATGTTTTTCAGTGTACTTACAATATTATACTCCTCAAACCAAGTTTCTGGAGTCCATAGACACCGGGTAGCCAACTATAAATTCCTGGACAGTCCGTAATAATAGTTATGGCAGTTGTAGGGAGCTCATATTCCCTCATAGACCATAAAATGACGCAAGACGGGCAAATATGCCAATATGTCGTAAGTGGAAAAACCGATAACATAGACTAGTTTGGTGACAGGTCTAATGTAAAGAAGTGGTCCCGACTTCCAGTCCTTTTCTCTGCTTTGTATCATAATTCTCTTTTAAAATAAATAATAAAAAAATTTATTGTAATTCTCCTGCATAATACCCCTTTCTGCAGCACCCGGGTCCAGCCTCCGCCTCCTCCAAAATGTTGGCGTAAAATGATATTATCTATCTTAAGAACACAGTCATACTCTTATTTCCTTTCCTTTTTTTTATAGAAACACAGTTCTTTTTTTTTCTTTTTTTTTCAGATTGTCCACAATGAGCGAGTTTCGAATTCATCACGACGTAAATGAGCTCATCAGCCTGCTACGTGTGCATGGAACGGAGGGAGCTGAGCTTTATATAGATCTCTTACAGAAGAATCGCACACCGTATGTCACCACTAGTGTGTCTTCGCACAGTGCCAAGGTAAAGGCCTTCTATTTTTGACTCCTTTAAATGTACTATGAGTTAGGCCGTAGTTCAGATTAAAAAATCTATCTTTGGGTAACGACTTCTGGTGTGCATTGTACCTTTTCTTCTACTATACGGGTTGGGCTCCTACACATGCACGCATGCGAAGATCTAGTGCGGCCTGAACACCTTCAAATCCATATTTTGTGTGGTATAACTGCCTGTCTTAGAAGCAGATACTTTTAACTTAAAAAATATGCTAAGTTTTCCAAATTTTCTCTAAATTTTGCTATTTTTCACAAATAAACACTAAATGTATCGACCAAATTTTACCACTAACATAAAGCCCAATGTGTCACGAGAAAACAATCTCTGAATCGCTTGGATAGGTTTAAGAATTCCGAAGTTATTATAAAAATAAAGTGAAATATGAAAAATGGGCTCTGAGCCTTAAGGCCCAAACTAGGCTGCGTCCTTAAGGGGTTAAGCATGTGGGGCTTTGTTGCAGTTCCTTGCCCACTGGGTGGACAGCAGCATCGCTGTACAATAGAAGACTGTCATGGGCTGCATGGCAGCTCCTTCGTTCTGATATGTATAGATTGCATTCATTACACTTATTACATAAGGAGCACAAGTTATTCTCAAGTTGAGGTTTACATATTTCTGCTTAAATACAAATTAAAACACATTTTTCATAGGTGAAAATAGCCGAGTATTCCAGGACACCAGAAGATTTTCTGAAGAAATATGAAGAGTTAAAGTCGAAGAACATGCGGAATCTTGACCCACTAGTATATCTACTCTCCAAGCTTACTGAAGACAAAGAGGTAGGACGCAAAATAGTGAACTAATGTTGAGCTTTCATGTCTTTAGGAATAAGTGATTTGTTGTTTTTTTTTTTTTTTTTATATTTCATGGTCACATTTCAATAGCCATAACTTTTTTTTATTCTCCTAGGTAGTCATGTGATGGCTTGTTTTTGCAGGATGATTTGTAATTTTCAATGGCACCATTTTGCGGGACATTAAATTATTGAATAACTTATATATTTAATGGGGGGATAAGGATGAAAAAAACCAGCAATTCCACCATTGTAGATTTTTATTATGCCATGCGCAGTGCAGTATAAACAGTGTCCTCTTTATTCTATGGGCTGTTAAGATTGCAGCTATACAAGTAAAACTTTTTTTTTTTATGGTTTACACTTTTTAAACAGTAAAATAGTTTTTAATAAAGGGAATGTATCACCTATGCTTTTTTTTTTTTATAATTAATTTCTAGCCATTCATGAAAAGTCACGCCAGAAGCTTCACCAGGGCCAGAACGCAGCCGATGCTCTGGTCGGGGACTCCAGCATTGTAAGCTCCTGACATCACTGTCCATATAAAGACAGTGATGTCAGGAGCTTTCCTGGGGGCAACGTTACATGTAGTGCTCTGCCAGGGGGGGGGGGGTTTCAGGCTATGTATCCCACTAACTACGATGCAGTCTAACATCGGGAGTCCTTCCGACAGAAGGCAATATCCTACTCAAACAACAGCTGTGGTATCATATGCTGCGTAAATCATTGGTTTAGCAACAAATGTTTTTTGGTGTTTTTTGGAGTTTAGGAACCAAAATTTAAATATTAAAAATGGCAATAAAACAATTTGTTTATTATAAAATAAGACCTAACTCATTTAAAGCCTTTTTAAAAAATGTTCCTGTGCTGACATTTTTTACTTACTTGATTGGTGGCCCCCGGTGTTCGTAGACTAAATGTCTGTGCACGTCTACCCAGAATTATGTAGATTTTTACAAGTTTAACTATTTTAAACTGATTGAAAGGTGAATAAAATGCATTTTAGACCAAGTGGGAGGAAATCTAGTTATGGGGAAACCCCCTTTTAATTGAGATGAATTTTTGGCATGGACTTAGACCTCTGGTGAGTCCTCAGTTTTTGGCCGGATGAGGCCTCAATAGAAAAAGGTTGTGAATCTTTGGCATCAATAATGTTTTGAAATCGTTAGTATTCCAAAGCATTATTATCTGTCCGTGTATCACAGACAGGCAATTTATTAGGCCATGCCATAGGCACATACCTATGGATGATCTAGGGGACTTTCTTCAGCACTTGGCTGCCATGGGTATCATGTCACTAGGGGGCCGTTGGGCTAACAGAGAGAGCCCACCTCCTTCTGGCAATTTTAGATGCAGTGGTCACTCTGATCCGCAGCAGTTGCGGTCGGAGCGTAGCTCTGTGACTGATAAATCCTTTACTACTTGTTCAGAGAGAATTATTATATTTAATTTTTTGGGTGTTTTTATTGTTACTATGAACAATTCATTGCATAGTGATGTTGGACAGGTATTTTGTTTTTCATTAAATATTTGTTTCTTGTTACGTTGGGGACGCACACACCATGGGTATATGCTAATGCCATTCAGAGGCTTGACACTAGAAATGAAAAAGTGGCCCGTCCTACAGAATATTCCCTGCCCACAGACACTGAGCTATTCTGTCTTAGCTTAGCATCCGTAGGAGGCAGACACTTCTGCTAATGCCCTTTTTTTTAGCTGGGACACAGTCTCCCTGTTGTCACCTCCTTGGTGGGCACACAATGTCATATTGCAAAGGTGCCGTTGTCCAACCTGCCTATGAAGACTAGTGGGTCAAGATTGTCAGTGCCTCTGTCACCCACCAGCCTAAGGAGAATCGAATTTCTACTCAATTCAGTTTGAGTAGAGGGGGGGGGGGGGGGAGTTCTGCGCTTCAAGGACATCTGGCTTTCACACATTTCGGACGCCTGGGTTCAGGAAGTGGTATCCGCCGGAAAGAAAATCAAATTTACCAGCCTTCCTCCAGAATGTTTCTTTCCGTCTGCTGTTCCACAGTTCCCCCTCCAGGATGGCTGCCTTTTTTTTTTTTTTTGAGTAATCAACTAAATTTTGCTCTTTTGCTCAAATTTTGCTCGTTCTGATGCCCCCGACCCAAAGATTTTGGGGTTCTTCTTTTTGTTGTACCGAAAAACTATAGCTCTGTACTGCCTATTCTATACCATTTTAAGCATCTCGTTTCAATGATTTTTATTGAAATTTTTTTTGCAAAGAAATGTACAGATTTTGAACATTACATTTTCTTAGCTCAAATTACATTTAGACCGGTTGAAATTACGTTTATCATTTGTACAAAACCTCTGCATATATAATGTCAACTCTCGTTTGTATTTCAGAAAATGTAAATAAGTCACATGAGTTCCAGTATAAAATTAACCAAAACAGTAAACAAACAGAATTAGAACTACACCAGTTTTTTACATTAGCTTATATACTTTCAGTATCTATTGCTTTACCTACATAATTTACTCCCTTCTCAGTTAAGCTTGTAGTAAGAACTATGGTTCCACAACTTCCATCTCGTATCAAATGTATCATTCGTACAATTACCATATGCAATAATTTTCTCGTATGCATGAGATGTATTAATCAGTTCCACTAGTTCTGATAAGAGAGGGGATGTATTAGTCTTCCAATAACGAGTTATGACCAGCTTAGCCATAGTTAAAATTTTACATACTAAGACCCTAGCATGTGGAGGAATTTCATCCATCTGGAGGAATAGTAGAGCTTTCTGTGGTGACATATGTACCCCATTCCCCAGCAACTCTCTCAAGAGGGCAAATACTTTTTCCCAATATTCTCCAATGACCGGGCATTCCCATAGTATATGAATCAGTGTACCCTTATGCTTGCAATTTCTCCAACATAGGGCTTGGGTTTGGGGAAACATCTGTTGGAGTCGATCAGGTGTATAGTACCACCGTAAGGTGGTTTTAATCGTTGCTTCTGCATGAGACGCACATGTTAAGGATGTATGTGCGAGTTTAAAGGCCTTCAACCATTCTTTATCTGTGAAACCTGTTCCCAAGTCTCTTTCCCACATTTTAATAGGGTAGGTTTTGACAAATATAGCTTGAGTATCGATTGAATCATATATATATTTAAGACCCTTGAGATTTCTATTGAAACCCCCAAATATTGTATGATTGTATACAGATTCCAGATTACCATGACTCTTCAGAAAGTGTCTAATTTGGAAGTATTTATATAGGTCTCGTGCAGGGATTGAGTATTTGAATCTCAGGTACGAAAAGTCTACTAGCTGATTATTTTGGAAGAGTTGTGCTATATCCGTAATACCTCCTTTTTTCCATATAGAAATGTTCAAGTCTGAAATAGCCAACTCCAATAAATCTATGGGTATGATTGATTTAGGCATAGGCAGATTCTCTTTAGAATATGTATGCAGATATTTCCAGCCATGTAGAGCAACTATAGTGAGCGGGGATAGGTCTAAATGGCAAGGTAAGTCCCAGTATTGAAGAAATAAAAGTGCCTTTAGTGAAGCCGGGGAAATATAAGAAGCCTCGATATGAACCCAAGGTTTCGCGTTTTCCGTTTTCCACCACGCTGAAATTTGAGCTACTACCGTGGCTATGTAATATCTATGAATATTCGGGATTCCCATTCCCCCTAGTTTCCTATCTCTGGTCAATATGTGAAATGCAATTCTGGGTTTCCTCCTAGCCCACACAAATTGTGATAATATTTTCTGGATTTGTTGAAAAAATGTCTTGGGAAGGTATATGGGCAGGGTGCGGAATAGATATAAGAGTTTCGGGAGTAAAAGCATTTTAAAAGAAGCGATCCTTCCGATCCAGGAGATCTCACATTTTTGCAGTCTATTAGTTTCATTTTTTATGTCATTGAGGAGCGGTGTGTAATTATTTACATACAAAGATTCATGTTTGGGAGTCAAATGAAGTCCCAAATATGATATTTCTACCATCCTCCAATCTAACCGATGCTTGTTTTGTAAGAAATGTAACTTGGATTGGGATAAACACAAAGGGAGGATTTGAGATTTTTGGGTGTTGAGTTTATAAAGGGAGATGTTACCAAATAATTGTATACATTCTAGGACTGCCGCCAGGGAAGTCTCCGGATATGAAAAAGACAAAAGTATGTCATCTGCAAATAGTGAGATAGTATGCGTTAGCGGGCCTACTTGTATTCCATGGATTTGTTCATGCATTCTAAGCATCTGAGCCAAGGGTTCCATAGCCAATATAAATATGAGGGGGGATAGCGGACAACCTTGTCTCGTACCGTTTGTGATTTTAAAATCTTCTGATAATACCCCGTTTGTAAATACCTTTGCAGACGGGTGGGAATAAAGGGCTTGGATTGCAGTATAAATCCCTCCCTTAAACCCCATATTATCCAGTACTTTAAATGCATATGCCCAATGAATCCGGTCAAATGCCTTCTCTGCGTCTAATGCTAGTAAAACAGATGGAATTTTATGTTTATCAATATGATGTAAAAGGCTCACTATCCTCCTGGTGTTATCTGAAGCCTGTCGGCCTTTGACAAATCCGACCTGGTCTTCTTGAATTAAAGAAGGGAGTAGGGAGGCTAGCCTGTTTGCCAAAAGTTTTGCATACATCTTAATATCTGTATTTAACAAAGATATGGGTCTGAAATTCTGTGGGACATCCGGAGACCTCCCTGGCTTAGGTATCGTTACAATCAATGCCATCTGATTTTCTCGAGGGAGCGATCCCGAGGACATAGCTTTTTGAAAAAATTTGTTCAGAACAGGTGTTAAAATATCTCTGAACGTTTTATAATAATCGTTAGTCAACCCATCTGGGCCAGGGGATTTACCAGAAGGAGATCCACGGATGATATCTTTTACTTCTGATTCCGAGATTGGGGCATTTAGAGTGGAGAGTTGAAGAGGTGACAAGTGAGGAAGTGTGATATGTCGTAAAAAATTTTCAATGTCTAATGGAGTTGGATGAGCCGTGAATGGGTCCTCATTCAAGTTATATAGTGACGAATAATATTTTTTAAACTGATCAGCTATATCTTTAGGATGCATAATTTTGTGTTTAGTGTGGGGGTCGATCAAAAAGGGAATTCTGGATTTCCTATTTTGAATTTTGAGTCTAGCGGCCAATAGTTTACTTGCTTTGTTATTTTGTGAGTAGTATGTGGCTTTCGTTTTCCTAAGAGATTTCTCATATTCCGTTAGTAAACATTTTCGCATTTCTTGTCTAAGTCGGAAAAGCTGAGTCGAATAACTCTGAGACGGAGCTGATTTATTCAAAGCCTCTATTTTATGTATGTCTTCCGTCAGTGACGTCATTTTTGCTAATCTTTGCTTCTTAGCGATATGTCCAAGGCGGATCAAGGAACCTCGTATAAATGCTTTATGAGCATTCCAAAGGGTATCTATATTAATATCAGGGGTGTCATTAGTCTGGAAGTATTCCTTAAGATCTCTTTCAAGTTCTCCCCTGTATTTACCATGGGACAAAAGGAAAGAGCTACAACGCGCACAAGTAAGTCTGATTGACGCTATGTTTTTCGTCAAGTTTTAACAGCAAGGTCGCATGATCAGACCACGTGATATCTTGAATCTGCGTCTCTTTTGACAGGAGTAATACCTCTTTATCTACGATAAACATATCGATGCGTGAGTAGCTATTATGAGGCTGTGAATAAAAAGAGAAATCCGTCTCAGAGCCATGTTGTAGGCGCCATACATCATACAGTTCTCTATTCCAGCAGAGATCTCTCAGATGTGTCTGAGATCAGTGGCGGACACAGACTGCAAAAGGCCCCTGTGCAGATAATGTGCCAGGGCCCCCCCGCCCCCCCCCCCAATACCGACAAAGTTACCTAAACATATATATGCATATAAAAATAAACCTTACTAATAAAAATTATGAAGGAAGATTTATATTGTACATTTTATTACCAGTTTAGAACACAAGTAACACATTTTTTTCCGGGTTAAATTCTTATCTAAACTAAGTCCCTAAATGTGGGCAAAGAAAATGAAAAACCTATACTCACCTCCTCCGGCGCCTCCGTTCCCCCTCCGCAGCCCCTATCCCTTTCTGTGTTTACAAAGCTGCTGTGGTGACGCGCGGTCGATGGCACATGACCGCTGCAGCCAATCAATGCCCTCAACAGCGATTTGCTGTGGAACTACTGTCCTCAGCAGCACACCAATGAGGATATCTACAGAGGGGGCTGTATGGCGCTATCTACAAAGGGGGCTGTATGGCGTTATCTACAGGGGGGACTGTATGGCGCTATCTACAGGGGGGGCTGTATGGCGCTATCTACAGGGGGGGCTGTATGGCGTTATCTACAGAGGGGGCTGTATGGCGTTATCTACAGAGGGGGCTGTATGGCGTTATCTACAGGGGGGACTGTATGGCGTTATCTACAGGGGGGACTGTATGGCGTTATCTACAGGGGGAGGGCTGTATGGCGTTATCTACAGGGGGGCTGTATGATGTTATCCACAGGGGGGGACTGTATGGCGTTATCTACAGGGGGGACTGTATGGCGTTATCTACAGGGGGGACTGTATGGCGTTATCTACAGGGGGGACTGTATGGCGTTATCTACAGGGGGGACTGTATGGCGTTATCTACAGGGGGGACTGTATGGCGTTATCTACAGGGGGGTCTGTATGGCGTTATCTACAGGGGGGACTGTATGGCGTTATCTACAGGGGGGACTGTATGGCGTTATCTACAGGGGGGACTGTATGGCGTTATCTACAGGGGGGACTGTATGGCGTTATCTACAGGGGGGGTTGTATGGCGTTATCTACAGGGGGGCTGTATGGCGTTATCTACAGGGGGGCTGTATGACGTTATCTACAGGGGGGCTGTATGGCGTTATCTACAGGGGGGACTGTATGGTGTTATCTACAGGGGGGGGGGTCTGTATAGCTTTCCCTACAGGGGGGTCTGTATGGCGTTATCTACAGGGGGTCTGTATGGGGTTCCCTACAGGGGGGGTCTGTAGGGAACGCCATACAGCCCCCCTGTAGGGAACTCCATACAGCCCCCCCCCCTGTAGGGACCGCCATACAGCCCCCCTGTAGGGAACGCCATACAGCCCCCCCTGTAGGGACCACCATACAGCCCCCCTGTAGGGAACGCTATACAGCCCCCCCTGTAGGGAACGCCATACAGCCCCAACCCCCCCAAAAAATGCGACCTACAGTGTGAAAAGACAAAAGACATGTATCCCCTCTCCTCAGGATATACACAGGACAGGGGATACATGTGTGATCGCTGGCAGCGATAGGGAGAACGGGGGACTGAAAGTCCCCTGAAGTTCTCCATGACTAACCTCTGACTTCCGGCGTCTGTGTCGGCAGCTCAAGAAAAATGAAAGGAGCGCTGGTCACGCATGCGCACAAGCGCGACCGGCGCTCCATTAATTTCTACGGAGCTGCCGACACAGACCCCGGAAGTCCGAGGTTTGTGATGGAGAACTTCAGGGGACTTTCAGTCCCCCGTTCTCCCTATCAATGCCAGCGATCACACATGTATCCCCTGTCCTGTGTATATCCTGTGGAGAGGGGATACATGTCCTGTGGAGATCCTGTGGAGAGGGGATACATGTCTTATGTTTAATGGCAGAGCGGGGAGATACCTCCCTGCTCTGCCGTAGTGTTCAGTGGTGTTGCGCTGTAGCAGCCATAGCGGCAGCTAGCGGAGCCTCCGGCCATGGTGGGGGCCCGTGCCGGCGGGCGACACGGGCCCCCTCATGCCGCGGGCCCCGTAGCAGCCGCTACGGCTGCTATAGCGGTAGTTACGCCACTATGTTAGGGGGAGTTCACACTGAGTTTTTTTACGCGAAAACCATGGCAAAAAACGTCAGAAAGTGCCTCCTATTGAAAACCATAAAAAACGCCTGCGGGAAAAAGAAGCGTTAGGCTATGTTCACACAGAGTATTTTGCAGGAGGAATATCTGCCTCAAAGTTCCGTTTGGAAGTTTGAGGCAGATTTTCCTCTGCCTGCACGCCGATTCTTGCGGCGTTTTTGGCCCGCGGCCATTGACCGCTGCGGGCATAAAACACCGCGAAATACGCTTTCTCTGCCTCCCATTGAAGTCAATGGGAGGTCAGAGGTGTAAACACCCGAAGATAGGGCATGTCACTTCTTTTTCCCGCGAGGCAGTTTTACTGCTCGCGGGAAAAAGACGCCGACGCCTCCCATTGAAATCAATGGGAGGCATTTTCTGTCAGTTTTTGACGAGTTTTGCGACGCGGTTTCCGCGTCAAAAAACTCGTCAAAATACTCAGTGTAAACATAGCCTAATGCCCTTTCTTCGGACGTTTCTGTCTCCAACTTCCCATTGACAACAATGGCAGGCAGAAAATGCATTTTTTGCTGCGTTTTTCTGCCCACGGCCCGAAGGCCGAAAAACGTCACCAAAAAACGCAACAAAAACGCGGGAAGTGTTCAAAATATGCCTCAAAATTCCGGAAGGAATTATGAGGCAGATTTTTCTACCTAAAAACTTTTCCCTTCTCAAATGAACTTTTTTATTTGATGTACATCATGTACCTGTCCTCTGCAGTCTGCACGTCCTCCGCCCGTCCTATGGGATGCTAGTACTCCGGCAGTCCTGACTTTACTCCGGCAGTCCTTGGCTCCTGACTGTACTGTCCTCCGCCCTAAGTCTCGCGTCGGTCGTTTAGCTCCGCCCCCTGTCCTCTCCCCTGCCTGAGCGCTCCTCCTACCATGTCCTCTTCCACTGTGTGTGGGAGGACTATCAGTGGAGTGCACAGTGTGCAGTGAATATCACCGTGCCCCCGGACACCCCCCCCCCCCCCCGTGGCTGTCACCGGGCCCCCCCCCCGGATGCCTAGTGTAATGTTAGTGACTCGTGATGTTCGTGACTCGTGATGCTACTACTAGTACTACTAGGCATGAGGGGGCCCGTGCCTCCAGGCCTGGCAGTGGCATATAATGTAATGTGCCTGACTGTCAGGGCGACACGGGCCCCCCCATGCCCCGGGCCCTGCTACTGTGGTAGTTACGCCACTGGCTCGCAGCTACTGTCCACGGGCCTCTGTCTCAGTCCTCAGCATCGCGCAGCTGAGAACTGAGTCGGCCAGCAGAGGAACGGGCCCCCTTCCCACGCGGGGCCCTTGTGCAGCTGCACCGGCTGCACATGCGGTATGTCCGCCCCTGTCTGAGATAGTCTAGTTTTGGAAGTAGAGTCAATTGAGGCATCCATCACTGTGTTAAAATCTCCACATATAAGTAATTTCCCTTCTTTACATTTATCTAGAATTCTAAAAATTTTATGAAAAAATCTAATTTGGTGTCTGTTAGGAGCGTACAGATTCACCAATGTATATTTAACGTTGTTAAGCAGACATATAATCACTACATATCTTCCTTCCGGCTCTATATGTGTTTGAAGCATTTGAAAGGCTACAGTATTTTTGATTGCTATCAAGACGCCTCTAGATTTAGTGGGATAATGTGACTGATATATGTCAGGAAATAATCGATGTTTTATGCGATCAGCATCTTTCTTCAAGAGGTGTGTCTCCTGTATACACAAAACATCGCACATCTTAGATTTTGCCTCTCTCCACATATGAGCTCGTTTCTGAGGGCTATTCAGGCCGTTCACATTCAAAGACAAAATTGAGATAACCATTATACCGTATGTATATATGCTAGCATCATACCTAATCTCCGCACATACATATGTAACAGGATTTGCCCCTTTCCTTGCCTAGTGTAGGGTTCCCAGAGTTTCATATAGCATGACATATGTATAGCAATCATGTAAGCACTGGTTACGAATCGGAACGTAAAGAACTGGTGCACAGAGAACAAGATAGAAACAACAACACAAAGTAACATCGAACCACATTTCAGGGATGGACGAAGTATCTCGTTATCCCTTATGTCTGGGGTAGAGCAGTCCATCCGAAGCCGAACTCCAATTGCCGCCCGCCGGCATCTCTAATGGCTAATAAAGCCCGTAAGAACAAGAGAGGGTCCAAGAACATAACGCTGAGTTCTTTATTACAGCCATCTAGGCCTCAATCCCAGCATTCAGCGGGGTAATCTCTCACGTTGGCCAGTTGTTTTCCATTCCTCTCTGATATGTTGTGGAGCGCCCAGAAATGGTGGTTTAGGAGGAGGAACGACAATATTCCATTTCTTCAGAAGGGTAACGCCTTCCGATACCGATTTAATTATGTGAGATGAATTTTCGTATGAGACCATGAGGCGAACTGGAAAGCCCCACCGATAAGGGATGTTATGATCTCTTAATGCCAAAGTGATCGGGTGTAGTTGTCTGCGTAATTGCAGGGTCATCGCAGATAGATCTGAGTATACTGATATCTCTTTAAACTTTGCTGTGATAGCAGATTCTTTCCTAGAGGCATATAAGAATTTCTCTTTGATGTGAAAAAAATGCACTCTGGCCAGTATGTCTCGGGGTATGGGTTCCGCTAGATGTTTAGGCTTAGGTATTCTATGTACTCGATCTATGATCAGGTCTTGCGAAGAGCAAGTTGGGAGCAGAGCTTGAATAAAGTCCTGAACATATTGATTTAGGTCTTTTGGTGCAATATTCTCCGGGATACCTCTGAATTTGAGATTGTTACGTCTGGATCTATCTTCCAAATCTGCTATTTTCGCTTTTACTTGGGATAGGTCATTTTCTAGGTCATAGTGGGCATCAATAAGAGAGTTATGGGATGAGGTGATTTCACTCATTTTCGTTTCTACATGCTGTACTCTATGTTCCACTGCTGCAACAGCGGTAGCCAAGGGGTTAATGAGCTCAGCCATGCCTGCATGAAGTGAGTGATGTAAAGCCTGCAACATGGTCTTGAGCATAGCTTCTGTTACAGGGTTGGAAGATGAGGGCAACTGATCAAGGACTTGCCCAGGGATAGAGGTAACAGATATATTAGCTCCTACCGTGTCTTGTGTATCTTCTGGGTCCTGTACTGTCCCCCTTGCTGTCTCAGGGCTTCTGTGTGTCGGGGAAGATGGCGCCAAGAAGACCAGCCCACGTGGTGAAGCAGGGCTATGTGGAGAGGCGCGCTCTTTCATAGAGATTGCATCTCTGAATGCTCTTGTGTGCACATTCCTCCCCTCTGCAAGCAGATAAATCTCCGATGCTGACACTGATCTGCTTCTTCTCGGCAGCTGCTCTTCCCTTTGTCTCCTCGGGGTTTGTTGGTACGAGTCAGAGGTGAGTGAGCTAGCCTGTGTGTCGGAGGCCATTTCCTCTCTGTCTTCCTCTGGTCGCCTTGGGTAGTAAAAGTCAGTCAATTTTACAGGTTTCGTCACCGGTTTTCTTTTCCTCGGCATCTCCCTTCTGTGCTTGTATGTTTATTTAGCGTCCTCTCTCGTTCCTCGGTGCTTAAACAGCTATTTTTTAGTGCTTCATGCCGGAGCCGAAGTATCAAGCGGCCATCAGGTTCAGCTGCCAAGCCACGCCCCCCATTTTAAGCATCTCAACGCACATGTTAGTCTGTCATTTTCATATGGAATCTCTTTGTTCTGTTATCACTTCCATGGATCAGGAGGAGTTTCTTTCCTTAGTGGACATCAGGGATGCATATCTGCTTGTTCCGATTTGTCAAACTCAACAGCGCTTCCTGCACTTTGCAGTGTTGTCCCGTTATTGCCAATTTGTGGCTCTTCCCTTCAGTCTGGCCTTGGCTCTGAGAGTCTTCTTTCGGTCGTGATGGCACTCCTTCGGACCATGGGGGTGTCTGTCACCGTGTACCTGGATGACATGTTGATCAAGGGAGGACAACGAGACGGCGTTCCAGGTCACTCTGGACACCCTCAGTCGGTTTGGTTGGATTATCAACCGCTCCAAATTTTGCCTGTCTGATTCCCAGCAAATAGTTTTCCTCGGTTTAGCCTTCGACGCTTGGTCTGCGAGAGTCTTCCCTTCGGAAAGACTATTGATCCTTCAGGAAGGGATTCGTTTGTTGCCGACAGCTACTCAGACTTTACTTTACTTTGCGTCTGCGTGAGGTTTCTTAGAACCACTGTGACCTCTGTCGAGATCATCCCCTTTGCACAGTTTCATCACGGGCCCCCTTCAGCAGGCGATCTTCCCATGGAACCACTTCCTGAATCTGCGGTTCATCCTTCCCCTCAGTCTATCGCTTGCTTCGGTGGTGGATCTCCTCCCCGGCCGTCCCCCTAGGGGTGCTTGTTCCTTCCACTGAACTGTCTGACCTCTTCCACGGATTCCAGTCTCAAGGGGTGGGCGTCGCCTTTAGGAAACGTACGGCCCAGGAGAAGTGATCTCCACAGGGATCCTCCCTTCCCATCAACCTACTGGAGTTGAGTCGTATTTCTTTGCCTACTGCACTGGACATCGCTTCTGTCCAGACACGGCTGTGGCTTATCTCAATCAATAGGACAGCACTCGCAGCGTGGCTGCGATGGCAGAGGCCGTGAGGATTCTGTCCTAGCTGGAGGCTCGCGTTCCTGCTCTGACAACTGTACACATTTCTGGGGTCGACAACTTGTTATCGGACTACCCCAGACACGAAAAGGTGGATCCCAGGAAATGATCTCTTCACCAGGAAGTCTACAACCAGATATGTTTTAGATGAGGCCAACCGGTTGTGGACATGATTGCTTCTAGATTCAATTGTCAGGTTCCATGCTTCATTTCTCGAGCCCAAGATTCGTAGGCCTGCGCCCTGGATTCTCTCAGTGGCACTGCGGTCTAACTTCAGGCTCCTGTACGTGTCTCCCCCTCTGCCTCTCCTTCCTCGGCTCCTCCAATGGCTCAAGGCCTAGGGGATTCTGGCCATCCTAACCGTGTCGTTCTTGGTACGCGGATCTCATTTCCCTGCAGGCTGACTAACTGTGCCCTTGCCTATCTAGACCACTTGCAGTGTACGCTTACCTAACAATAGTCTGGATGAGGTGTAATGGGTGGCTGAGAAGTATGTAAGATATAGCTCCACTAGGAATGTAACTGGTGGTTTACTTTTCACTACTCAAAAAGGATCTGCAGCCAATAATGAAAACTTTTCATTTTCCCCCCGATTTTATTTATTTTTTATATTTAGTAACACTGCAGTTTTTCTTGTGCGCTTACATGTTTGTATTCTAGTCTTCTGCATTCAGTTGTTAAGATAAATAGTTGCCTGACCGCTACCACACCCATCCATATCAGGTCTCCTAAAGAAGCACTCCTGAAATAGGAGTCTTTTGACTTTCTGTATTATCTCCTTTTACTCCGTTCCTAGTCGGTTACCTCTGTTTCCTATATAGTCCGCTTACTTTGTATTGTTCACAATGTGCACACTCTCCAGTTCTTCACACCCCACAGGAGTAACATACAACCCTCGCAGATACTTAAATATATAAAAATACTTTACTCATAACGTAGAAGTGACAAAGCAATATACATTACATCAAGATACAACACAACCACAAACAGCTGCCTCCTTTTCCTACATTCCCTGGGCACTTTGCACATGTGACTAGTAATGTGTATGTATATATAATATAAATCCAGGTCCCAACCCTATACGTCTACTGCAACTGTAATCAAAGCCACATATAGCGCCTGACCATTAGTACATGTATATATAGAGACTCATGCATAAACTGTGTATGTATGTATGTATGTATGTATGTATATATATATATATATATATATATATACAGTGACGGCACCAGGACTTCAAGTCAGATGAAAGCAAAGTGGATTTATTCACCTCAAAAAAACAGCTTTCATCTGACTTGAAGTCCTGGTGCCGTCACTGTGTTCTATGCTTTCTTCTATTTAAAAAAAAAAGGGGGAATTGATTCATCCCCTGGTGACGAGCACATGGCCTGATTTTTTTGTTTTTGTGGAGTGCTGTGTTCATCTATTTGCTGGACTGTGTATATATATATATATATATATATATATATATATATATACTACCGTTCAAAAGTTTAGGGTCACTTATAAATTTCCTTATTTTAGAAAGAAAAGCACCGTTTTTTTCAATGAAGATAACATTAAATTAATCAGAAATACACTCTATACATTGCTAATGTGGTAAATGACTATTCTAGCTGCAAACGTCTGGTTTTTAATGCAATATCTACATAGGTGTATAGAGGCCCATTTCCAGCAACCATCACTCCAGTGTTGTAATGGTACATTGTGTTTGCTAACTGTGTTAGAAGGCTAATGGATGATTAGAAAACACTTGAAAACCCTTGTGCAATTATGTGAGCACCGCTGTAAACAGTTTTGCTGTTTAGAGGAGCTATAAAACTGACCTTCCTTTGAGCTAGTTGAGAATCTGAAGCATTACATTTGTGGGTTCGATTAAACTCTCCAAATGGTTAGAAAAAGAGAGCTTTCATGTGAAGCTCGACAGTCTCTATTCTTGTTCTTAGAAATGAAGGCTATTCCATGCGAGAAATTGACAAGAAACTGAAGATTTCCTACAACGGTGTGTACTACTCCCTTCAGAGGACAGCACAAACAGGCTCTAACCAGAGTAGAAAGAGAAGTGGGAGGCCCCGCTGCACAACTGAGCAACAAGACAAGTACATTAGTCTCTAGTTTCAGAAATAGACGCCTCACAGGTCCTCAACTGGCAGCTTCATTAAATAGTACCCGCAAAACGCCAGTGTCAACGTCTACAGTGAAGAGGCGACTCCGGGATGCTGGCCTTCAGGGCAGAGTGGCAAAGAAAGAGCCATATCTGAGACTGGCTAATAAAAGGAAAAGATTAATATGGGCAAAAGCACACAGACATTGGACAGAGGAAGATTGGAAAAAAGTGTTATGGACAGACGAATCGAAGTTTGAGGTGTTTGGATCACACAGAAGAACATTTGTGAGATGCAGAACAACTGAAAAGATGCTGGAAGAGTGCCTGATGCCATCTGTCAAGCATGGTGGAGGTAATGTGATGGTCTGGGGTTGCTTTGGTGCTGGTAAAGTGGGAGATTTGTACAAGGTAAAAGGGATTTTGAATAAGGAAGGCTATCACTCCATTTTGCAACGCCATGCCATACCCTGTGGACAGTGCTTGATTGGAGCCTATTTCATCCTACAACAGGACAATTACCCAAAGCACACCTCCAAATTATGCAAGAACTATTTAGGGAAGAAGCAGGCAGCTGGTATTCTATCTGTAATGGAGTGGCCAGTGCAGTCACCAGATCTCAACCCCATAGAGCTGTTGTGGGAGCAGCTTGACCGTATGGTACGCAAGAAGTGCCCATCAAGCCAATCTAACTTGTGGGAGGGGCTTCTGGAAGCATGGGGTGAAATTTCTCCCGATTACCTCAGCAAATTAACAGCTAGAATGCCAAAAGTCTGCAATGCTGGAATTGCTGCAAATAGAGCATTCTTTGACGAAAGCAAAGTTTGAAGGAGAAAATTATTATTTGAAATAAAAATCATTATTTCTAACCTTGTCAATGTCTTGACTATATTTTCTAGTCATTTTGCAACTCATTTGATAAATATAAGTTTGAGTTTTCATGGAAAACACAAAATTGTCTGGGTGACCCCAAACTTTTGAACGGTAGTGTGTGTGTGTGTGTGTGTGTGTGTGTGTGTGTGTGTGTGTGTATATATATATATATATATACATATATATATATATATATATATATATATATATATATATATATATATATATATTCCACATGAGATTCCTAGAATACCTTTATCTAGTACACACATAAAGTCTGCTGTAACGGTATTATACTTATATTTATATACATACACAGAACACCTATAATATAACTTGGCTTGCGCCTGATGTTAAAGAGGCTCTGTCACCAGATTCTAAGTGCCCGATCTCCTACATAATTTGATCGGCGCTGTAATGTAGATAACAGTGGTTTTTATTTTAAAAAACGATCATTTTTGAGTAGGTTGTGAACATTTTGAGATTTATGCTAATTAGTTCTTAATGACCAACTGAGCGTTTTTTAACTTTTTACCAAGTGGGCGTTGTAAAGAGAAGTGTATGACGCTGACCAATCCGCTTCATAAACTTCTCTTCATTCATGCCCAGCTTGTTTCACTGCACAGCGGGATCTCGCGAGATCACGGTGTGACGAGACTTCCTCCCACAGGTTCTTCATCGGAGCCATGGAAGACTGAACAAACATCGCCTCCAGCCTCTGCTGATTCGGATATACGTCCTGGCACGGCTGGAGGCGATGTCTGTTGACTCTTCCATGGCTTCGGTGAAGGACCTGTGGGAGGAAGTCCCGTCACGGCGGGATCTCGCGAGATCACGCTGTGCAGTGAGACAAGCTGGGCTGGAATGAAGAGAAGTGCATGACGCTGATTGGTCAGCGTCATACACTTCTCTTTACAACGCCCACTTGGTAAAAAGTTAAAAAACGCCCTGTCCATGCATGCTGTTATTCTCGGCTATGCTCTGTACGCAGCATTATGGGAGTTGTAGGAAGGAGAGACTTGCGGAAGGTGATGCAAGTTTGACGCTGCAGCAGCTATATCCGGACCAGAGGGAAGGAGAAAATAACAACCGATCAAGATGGCGGCAGGGCGGTATGAACGGCAAGATTACATTTCTATTGCTAGCGATGCAAAACGAAAGGCTGTAACTTTACAGTACTTGGGGTAAGATGACAGGCAGCCATAGCAAAAAAAGAAAATCTTGGGAGTGCTTCTTTTAAAACTGTTTTGGCTTCACTTGGCCAACTATTATGTTCTTTGCTTCCCTCTCTGCAGTCAATTAGAGTGCAAGATACCGCCTCTCCTTCATCCCTCTATAGAGGTGTTTTTGTTTTTTTTTAAATTCATTACAGTTCTATATACATTCCACAGTATATTTACCAAAAATGCAACAGCCAAATACAAAGATATAGACCCTTATATCACCCCAATCCCATCACCTCCAACCCAAGAGTGGGTGGAGGGAGAAGAGAAAGAGGCGCAAGGATATAGAAGAAAAAAAAGGGAAAAACCCTCTAACTCTCAACAATATATTTGTGCTTAATGCTCATTTGCAATATCCAACCACTTCAGATCTCTTTAAAGCATGTTTTACCAACATAGGACAGTCTGTCAAGGAGTACTAGCCTATCGACTCCTTTTCTCCACTTCTCTACACTGGGTTAATGGTCTAATTTACAAGATAGCAGCAAGACTTTGCTTGCGATATACAAGGCTTTTCTTATTGCTGTTTAGTAGCATTTTTTATTTGAGTCCATTATAACCCCATACAAGCATGTAATTGCTCCATATATTACATTTGGAGAAAAAACTCCCGACATTGTCGTTATAACCCCCATCCAGTATCTTCTCTGCTTGAGACAATTAAGTGTGTTAGGGTCCTGCACCCTATTTTACATTTGGGTTATCTATACGTGTCATTCAAGGACAGCCTGTTTAATTTGTAGGGGGTATAATGACTCACATTATTATGACCACCAGCTAATATCCAGAGTAACTGCCGTGTGCAGCATGGACAGCAACTGGACTGGCAGGGAGTGACTTAATAAGGTGCTGGTAGGTTGTCTCTGGTATCTGGAGCCGTGCTGACTGCAGTGCATCCCACATTTGCTTGGAGGGTGCGTAGGGGAGGATCCATAGAGCGAATCAGATGATCGAGTTGGTCCCACAGATGCTTAACTGGGTTGAGGTCTGGCAAATTAGGGGGCCAAGGAAGTACTTGGAAGTCTTGGTCGTGCTCTTCCATCTACTGTTGGACATTTCTAGCCGTGTGACATGTCGCATTGTCTTGCTGGAAGATTCCATCTGCCCCAGGAAAGACAAACAGCATGTATGGGAGGACATGATCTGAAACTATGGATTCATACCCAAATCGGTTCAGAGCCTTCCACGTGGATTTTACCCAGAGATTGCCATGAAAAAAATCCCACAGACCATTATACTGCCGCTAGCAGCTTGTGTCCTTATAGCAATGGTTGCCGGGTGTTTGTTCTCTGATGTTTCTCGCCTGGCATGCCAAAGTCTATCCGTTCAATGAAGCAGATAAACGTTACTTATCGGAGAAGGCAACCCTTTGCCAATAATCGGTGGTCCAATTCCAATACTGCCATTCGAATTGAAGCCTTTTTTTTTTCCAATGCACCTTTATCATAGTAGCAGTGACCATCCGTCTGCTTTGGACCCCCATACGCAGTCGGGTTCGCTGAACTGTTTTAGACACACGTCTGGTAGCCCCCAGGTAGATTTTCACGGTGAACTTCTCCATTGTTGCTTGGCCCTCGCGCTCCTTCGTAGCCGACGTTCACCTCTTACATCAATGGCACGTGGTGCTTGCAGTTTCCACATCCGTTATTCCCAATGGTGCCATTTGTCCACTCGATGCACTTTCACCACAGCAGCGCGCGAACAGTTCACAAATTGCGCTGTTTGAAAAATACCGCCACCCTTTCATGACCACAAGAAGTGATGTGTGCTTTATCGACTAAAAAATAAAAAAATTATGGCTATTGGAAGGTGGGGAGGAAAAAAGGAAAATGAAAAAACTTAAAATTGCTGCTGTGCAAAGGGGTTAACAAGTTATTGTTTTATATAGTCTGCCCTTCCCCAATGCACCCAAACACCCCCCCCCCCCCTTACACCTTACATACTGTAATAAGTATTTAAAGCCCAAATTTATCTGTGTGTACACAGAGGAAACTATAAGCAAGACTATGCAAGCTGGCATAGAAAATCAAATAGTTATTGGCATTCATTTGCATGATTTGATTGTGATTATCATTCGACTCAAAGCGGTGTTGCTCCAGCCTAAAATAGCGTTTCAATGTCAACTTATACTTTCACGCCTGACCTGTGTACAATCTTCTCTGGGAAGTAGAATTTTTTGAAGGAAGGGAAATCATCGGCAAGACTATGCTGGTATTGAAACACAAATGGGTATTGGCATATGCCAGGTTGCATTGGACGTATATCAAAGGATTAAATACCCGTACAGAAATGTCGTTTTGCAGTGACCTATGTAACTAGTGGACTTGTTTCCCCGATTTAATGAGAACTTTTTTATATTCCCATCTCCTATTCACAGACCCTTCAATATCTGCAACAGAATGCTAAAGACAGAGCAGAATACACTGCCGGTAATGCAGCCGGGGGCAGCTTTCCTTTTCTTCCCAGCACCTCCAAGATCTCCATGCAAGAGCTGGAAGAGTTACGCAGACAGCTTGGAAGTGTCACGGCTTCAACAACTAGTGGCCCCCAGGTAAAGCTTATCTGTCTGACACGGTTTTATATAGTAGGTTGATGTATTTTATCTAGGATGAATTCCTGGAAGGGGGTAGTTTGCCAAATTGTGTCTTTTTGGGGGTGTTTCCACTGTTTTGGCACTACAAGACCTCTTCAAACCTGACATGGTGCCTAAAATATATTCTAATAAAAAGTAGGCCCCAAAATCCACTAGGTGCTCCTTTTGCTTCTGTGGTCTGTGCTTCAGTCCATTACCACATTAGGGCCACATGTGGGTTATAAATATTGAGTTGCATTTCTCTGGTAAAACCTTTTGTGTTAAAGAAAAAAATTGATTCAAATGGATTTTCCGTAAAAAAAAAAAAAGAAACTTGTAAATTACACCTCTACTTTGCTTTAATTCATGTGAAACACCTAAAGGGTTAAGAAACGTTCTAAACGCTGTATTGAATACTTTGAGGGGTGTAGTTTTTAAAATTGGGTGACTTATGGGGGTTTCTAATATATAAGGCCCTCAAAGCCACTTCAAAAGTGAACTGGTACCGATAAAAATAGGCTTTGGAAATTTTCTTGAAAATGTGAGAAATTGCTGCTAAAGTTCTAAGCCTTGTAACGTCCTAGAAAAATAAAAGAATGTTCAAAAAATGATGCAAATCTAAAGTAGACATATGGGAAATGTAAACTAGTAACTATTGTGTGTGGCATTAATATCTGTCTTACAAGCGGATACATTTAAATTTAGAAAAATGGCAATTTTTGCAAATTTTCTCTAAAGTTTGGGGATTTTCACAAACAAATACTGAATTTATTGATCAAATTTTTGAACTATTGAAATTCAAGTTACATTAAAATACATAAAATCATAAAGTCTATATTCAAAAACAATGCACATATCAAGTGTATTATGGAGAAGTAATTTATTCCCACATATTAGTTGGAGATATAAACCAGCGATCGCAAGAACTTATATAGCACACTGCTATATTACTTTGTGGAACTATAAGAACCAGCAATACACCGATGTATTTTATACTCCTAGTTCTCACAGTTGTCTAAATTCCTGGCCCTTTTTTTATTTTTTCTCTCTCCATTCTCAGCCGGTGGAGATTCTGCGAAAACAGCTCCGAGACAAACTGAACAAGAAGAACTTCGGACAGCCGATCCCGGTGTTCCCACAATGGGTGTATGAACGACCAGCTCTGATAGGGGATTTCTCTTTTCTGTCCAATATAAGTACAGATGTCACCGTGCCCATAGGTTTGTGTGCTTGTCTTAATGGTATGGGATTCTTGCTTTAATCCATGTTAGTTTGTCGCAATATTTTTCATCAAACTTCACATAGCTAATGTAGAAATTACCCCTCTGTGTAAGCATGAGTTATTATTAGTATCAACATAGCGGTTTCACCTCCTTTTTATTTTTTAGGAACCCTTCCTCTGCCCTCACAGGAAGCAACCATAGTAGAGGACCTCCTATATGTTCTGATTGGAGTTGACGGACGGTATATAACGGCACAGCCTATAGTGGGATGTCAAATACGCTCCTTCTCAGTAGACCCAAACCTCGATATGTCTGTAAAAGAGCTTGTGAACAGGATACTACCTGTGGCTGCCAGCTACTCCACTGTCACCAGGTACTAAAATAACATTATTATATTCCAAAAATTCAATGATGCACAATTGAGCATTTGTTACCCTAATTAGGGCAGTTTACGGTTTCCAGTTTTAGTTTTATACTAGTCAAACATTTATCTAATTTGTAAAAGGAGTATTCTAGGTTTAGTAAAAGTGTGGACATTAAAGGGTTAGTACAGGATTAGAAAGAAATGGCCGCTTTCTTCAAGAAACGGCACGACACCTGTCCACAGGTTGTCTGGAGTAATGCTGCTTTACTCTATTCACTTCAATGGAGCTGAGCTGCAATACCAGACGCAACCCATGGACATGTGCTGCGCTGTTTCTGGAAGAAAGCGGCAATGTTTTTGTAATCCTGTACATCCCATTTAACTGAAAATGAAACGGCATCATATGGATATGTGTCATGGCTTTTAAATTTTTCACTGAATCAAACCAGTATAAATCCTGTGCAGTAGTAAACAATATGGCCGTAAGAAAGATCATCCGTATGGCTATCATTACTTTGCATGCAATACATGGTTACATAGTTACATAGTTCGTACGGTTGAAAAAATACATATTCCATCAAGTTCAACAAAGGGACGGGAAAAGGGAAGGGAAATATTTCTACACATAGGAGCGACTATATTTTTGTTCTAGGAAATTATCTGAACCTTTTTTAAAACCATCTCCTGTCCCTGCTGTGACGGCTCCTGCGGTGACTATTCCATAGATTCTCAGTTCACAGTAAAGAAGGCTTGTCGCCTCTGCAGGTTGAACCTTTTTTTTCTCCAGACGGAGGGAGCGCCCCCTTGTTTTTTGAGGGGTTTTACATGGAACAGGATTTCACCATATTATTTGTATGGGCCATTCATATATTTATATAAGTTAATCATGTCCCCCCTTAGTCGTCTCTTTTCAAGGCTAAATAGTTTCCACAAAAAACAAACCCTTACACAGCTTTGATGAAAAAAAGTTATGTCTCCACAAAAAATAGCAAACACCATAAAAAAACAAAACGATATACATATGGTATAACTGTAATGATATCGACCTGCAGAATAAAGTAAAAACTTCAATCATAGCCCATGGTGAACACTGAAAAAAAAAAAAACATGTCAGAATTGCTGGTTCACCTTGCTTGCCAAAAAAAAGGAATAAAAAGTCGTGTGTACCCCAAAATGGTACAGATTGTCCTGCAAAAAATAAGCCCTCACACAGCTCTGTTGGTGAAAAAAAATAAAAATTCTGGCTCTCATAATATGACGACACAAAAAGTGCAGAGTGTGTTCAAAAAAGGGGATAAGATTGAACACAACGTATTAGTGCGACACTGGCCAAATATCTGTCATTATTATTTATTTATACCGCATTATTATACCCTCTTATTATGCCCTAATGTTCTCCGCACAGCTTACATATGCCCCCACATTATATACTTGAAATACAAATAAAACCCCAAACAGAACTACTACCAAGCAAAATCCGCACTGCAAAATCTGCACTCCAAAATCCAAATGGCGCTCCCTCCATTCTCAGCCCTACATTGGGCTCAAACAGAAGTTTACGCACACCTATATGGCATTCCCAGGAGAACCCACTAATGAAAAACACCTGTGGGTCAAAATGCTCACTACACCCCTTAAAATGGCTTAAGGGGCGTAGTTTCCAAAATGTGGGGTCACTACTTGTCAGTTTGTGTTACTATTTGACCGAAGAGACCCTGCAATTGTGGGCCAATGCTGCGAAAATCCCCAAAATAGACCTCAAATGCGCATGGTGCTCTTCAATTCTAAGCCCTGTCATATGTCCAGGCAAATGATAAATGCCTTGAGGTGTGTAGTCTCCAAAATGGGGTCACTTCTCGGGGGTATCCACTGTGAGTAATTAAAGAGTAATTGAGATTAATGTATATGAAACTGTATTGCTTTTTATTAATATATCAAAATTACTGTTTTTCATGTCTTAACAATACAGTCCTCGTTGTTTAACCCCTTCCCGACATCCGCCGTATATATACGGCGCACGCCGGGTGGGGGAATATGGAGCGGGCTCACGGGCTGAGTCCGCACCATAGAGCGAATGTGTCAGCTGTGTGTTACAGCCGACACTTCCGGGTTACGAGCGGGATCGCGTTTTAGCGCGATCCCGCTTGTTTAACCCGTTAAATGCCGCGTTCAATAGAGATTGCGGCATTTAAATTACTAAAAACGGGGGCGACCCCCTGTAACGTCTCAACGGCCCCCCCGTGGCGAAATCGGGGTGAGCCGTTGGTTCGCACGGCTGCCTAGGGGTCTGACGAAGTCCCCCAGGTCCGCCATCTTGGTACTCCTATGAAGCTCTGCCTCCGGCAGGGCTTCATAGGAGACTGTCAGAATCACGATATACTGCAATACATTAGTATTGCAGTATATCGTGCAAGCAATCTAACGATCGCTGGTTGAAGTCCCCTAGGGGGACTAATAAAAAATTTAAAAAGGAGTTAAATAAAGTTGTTTTTTTTTGTGTAAAAAAAAAAACAAAACTTAAAAGATCAAAAAAAAAAACTTTTTCCATTTTCTCCCTAGAGCATAGTAAAAAAATAAATAAAATAAACATAATTGGTATCGCCGCGTCCGTAAAAGTCTGAACTATCACAATATATCATTATTTAACTCGCACGGTGAATGCCGTAAAGAAAAAAAAAAATTGTAAACGCCAGAATCTCTATTTTTTGGTCACCTGATCTCCCACAAAAAATGAAATAAAACGTGATCAAACCGTTACTTTACACCAAAATGGTATCATTAAACACTACAGCTAATCCTGCAAACAATAATCCCTCATACCACTTAATCGACGGAAAAATAAAGAAGTTGTGGCTCTCGGAATTTGGCGAAACAAAATTAATTTTCTTTTTTACACTTTGGTTTTTACTTGTAAAAGTAGTAAAATATAGAAAAAACTACACATATTTGGTATCGGCGTAATCGTATTGACCCACAGAATCAAATTAACATGTTGTTTTAATTGTACAGTGAATTCCGTAAAAATGGCGTGCAAAAAACTATGGTGGAATCGCTGTTTTTTTTTTCATTTTCTACCCCACAAATAATTTTTTTCCCGTTTCCTAGTACATTATATGGCAAAATAAATGGTGCTACGAAAAACTACAACTTGTCCCGCAAAAATCAAGCCCTCATAGGACTATATCGACGGAAAAATAAAGAAGTTATGGCCTTTGGAAGGTGGGGAGGAAAAAATGAAAATCTGAAAAAGGGCTGCGGCGGGAAGGGGTTAAAAATGTCTTATGAGCAGTTTTGAAATAAGCGGTTTGAAAAGAGGAACAGATTTGGCCTATCACAGGGACCGTATACAGATGGCATACTGAGAGATTACAGACAATAATTAACCGTTATGTATTTCACAAGATTTAGTTCTGAGAATGAACTTATATGTAAGACAGTACATAGATAATATCATGTGATTATTATAGTCATAACTGTAGCATCCATTGCCGCGGACCGTCTGGATTACTCCCCCCCCCCCCCCTCGACGGCTGCAGCTATGGCCTGGTGAGCAATGGCCCACATCTCCCCCACCGGAGGTGCAAGCGCTCACTCCCGCTCCCCTCTGCTGTGTCCCGTAGGGTGTGCGTGCACCCTCGCGCCTGTCCTTAAAGGGTCAGTGCGCGCACATGTAAAACATTCGTAATTAGCCCATTTTCACCCTGGACTATAAGAAGGGCCCTGCCAGTTTGCTCATTGCCTGAGCTTTCTTAGTATTCCCATGTTAGTCCTTGCAAATGGTCTCTTAGTGTTTACCCGTGCCCTGCTACCTGTATGCCATGCTGTGTTCTTGTTCCTGAGCCTGTTAGTGATTGGAGTCGTGTCCTGTTGTCGTCTGGCGCATCCTACGGCACCTGCTGTCATCCCCCACGTCTGGCGCAACTGGCTGCACCCACCTCCATCTGTGCTAAAGCCTCTGCCACTGCCTGGACTATTCAGGTACCCTTGTGCGGGACTTTGTACTGATTGGGTGCTCTATAGTTTTGCCAGCTGCCTCCCTGCTACGGTGGTGCGGCCTAGTGGGTTCACAAACCCACAGACTGACAGTAATTAAGCAGTGTGTGTCTGTATTACTATTCTCTGGCCGGATATTGAATTAAATACACTTGATAATTAATCTACCTGTGAGAGCAACTCTTTCACCACTGTACTCTGGTATCCTAAGGGAGTTCTGCAAATGCGACAATGCACTCGAACACCTATCCTCTCCTTCAAATTTGACCCGTGCCATGTGCTCAAACAGCAGTTTCGGGCCACATATGGGGTACTGCCATAATTTGGAGAAATTGAGTAACAAATTGTGTTATGTTTTTTCTCCTATTGGCCATTGTGGCCATTAAATTTCATTTTCACTGCCTGATTCTAATAGAATCTATGAAACACCTGTGGGGTTAAAAATGCTCACTACACCTCTAGATGAATGCCCTGAGGGGTGTAGTTTCCAAAATGGAGTCACTTTTATGAGATTTCCCCTGTTCTAGTATCTAAGGGGCTCTGCAAATGCGACATGGCGCCCAAAAACCAATCAGCCAAAATCTGAATGCCAAATAGGGCCATTCTGAACCCTGCTGTGTGTCCAAACAGCAGTTTATGACCACATTTTGGGAATTGACTCACTCAGGAGAAATTGCTTTACAAATATTGAGATGCTTTTTCTCCTTTATTCCTTGTGAAAATGAAAAAAATGCAATATTTTAGTGGAAAAATGTTGACTTTCATTTTCACGGCTTAATTCCAATAAATTCAGCAAAAAAACTGTGGGGTCAAAATTCTCACTATGCCCCTAGATAAATTCCTTCAGGGGTGTAGTTTCCCCAATGGGGGTCACTTTTAGGGGGTTTTCCACTGTTTTGCTCCCTTAGGGGCTTTGCGACATGACACCCGAAAACCATTGCAGCAAAACATGAGCTCCAAAAGTCAAATGGTGCTCCTTCCTTTCTAAGCCCAGCCCTTTTCTCCTTTCTACGTTTTATTGGAAAAATATGTTTATTTATTTTCACGGCCTAAATCCAATAAATTCAGCAAAGAAAACTGTGGGGCCAAAATGCTCACTATACCAAATTGCGTACCAGACATACTTTTGTTTCTCTATGGGAACCGTGGAGGGCATTTAGAAAGTTTAACTGCCTACTTCTTCCCTATTATACCCATGACAGGCTTATGTCGGTCTGATTGTTTCCACTTTTACCGTAAACTCGCTACAATCTCCTAAAAGATGTCTTTGTCTTTATATTTTTGTACAAGATCTACTTTACATTCTATGTACTATTTCCAGAAAATGTATGTGCGTCTTCTCAAAGTTGTTTTACTTTTGTATTACCTGTTTCTTTTCTATGTTATAACTGAAAATTACTAAAAACTTATTTAACTATTTCACTATACCCCCTCGATAAAATCCTTGAGGGGTGTAGTTTGCCATATGATGTCTTTTCGGGGGTGTTTCCATGGTTTTGGCACCACAAGACCTCTTCAAACTGGACATGGTGCCTAAAATATATTCTAATAAAAAGCAGGCCCCAACATCCACTAGGTGCTCCTTTGCTTCTGAGGCCGGTGCTTCAGTCCAGTAGCACGCTACGGCCAGATGTGGGATATTTCTAAAAACTACAGAATCTGGGCAATAAATATTATGTCGTGTTTCTCTGGTAAAACCTTCTGTGTTACTACAAAAATGTATTAAAATGAAATTTCGGCAAAAAAAAATATTTTTTTTTGTCAATTTTACCTCCATTTTGCTTTAATTCCGGTGAAACGCCTAAAGAGTTAAGAAACTATCTAAATGTGGTTTCGAATAATTTGAGGGGTGAAGTTTTTAAAATGGGGCACTTTATGGGTGGTTTCTAATAAGGCCCTCAAAGCCTCTCCAGAACTGAACCCTAAAAAAAATAGGTTTTGAAAATATGAGAAATCGCTGCTAAACTTATAAGCCTTGTAACGTCCTAGAAAAATAAAATAAAAGGACGTTCAAAAAAACTATGCAAATATAAAGAAGACGTATGAGAAATGTTAATTAGTAACTATTTTGTGTGGTATTAATATCTCTTATAAGCAGATACATTAAAATTTAGCAAAATGCTAATTTTTGCACATTTTCTATAAATGATGGTGTTTTTTTATTTACAATTAAGGAATCAACCCCTTCCCGCACCTTCACATAACTGCACGTCAAGATGAGCAGTAACTTGGCGCACCTCGACGTACAGTTGCGTCTGTACTTTGACAGTTAACCGCCGCACGGCGCTACACCGCAGCTTCTGTCAACTGTGCAGGGTGTCTGCCCTGCATTCCCTGTTGCCGATCAGCGGCCCATCGCCGCTGATTTCGGCAGTTAACCCCTTCGATGCGGCGGTCGATTGCGATCGCCGCATTTAAGGAGTTTAGCGGTGATCAGCAGCTCCCACGTGAAATCACGGGGGCTGGCGATGGTACCCATGGCAACCGGACGCCAGACATTGGCTTCCGGGCTGCCATGTACAGAAGTCTGAGGACCAGCCGGAGGCTTCCTGTCAGAGTGACTGTCACGTCACAATGACAGTTCGAACACATTACACTACGTAGGTAGTGTAATGTGTTCCAGCAGCGATCAGAGCTGCAAGTCTAAGTGTCCCCTAGTGGGACAAGTAAAAAAAAAAAGAGATAATAAAAATGTTTTCTAAAAGTTTAAAAATAAAACGTATACGTTACATCAACAAAAAAATGCATTTTTTCCCTATAATAAGTCTTTTATTATAGGAAAAAAATGAACACTATAAAAGTACACATATTTGGTATCACCGCGTTCGTAACGACCCACACTATAAAACTATAATATTATTTTCCCCGCACGGTGAACACCGCAAAAAAAAAAAGTAAACAACAATGTCAGAATCACTATTTTTTGGTCACCACCCCTCCCAAAATATACAATAAAAAGTGATCAAAAAGTCGCATGTACGCCAATATAGTACCAATAAAAACTACAACCCGTCCCGCAAAAAACAAGCCCTTACACAGCTTTTTTGACTGAAAAATAAAAAAGTTACAGCTCTCAGAATATGGTGACACAAAAAAGAAATTATTTTATAAAAAAAGTGATTTTATCGTGCAAACGCTGCAAAACTTAAAAAAACCTATATATATGGTATCGCCATAATCGTACCGACCCGCAGAATAAAGTAAAATTGTCATTTATAGACCAGGGTGAACGCCATAAAAAAAAAAAGAATAAAAACCAGAATTGCTGGTTTTTGGTCACCCGGCTTGCCAAAAAATGGAGTAAAAAGTGAAAAAAAAACCGCATGTAGCCCAAAATGGTACCAATGAAAACTACAGATTGTCCCGCAACAAATAAGCCCTCACACGGCTCCGGTGAAGAAGAAATAATATGACTATGCAAAATGTGCAAAGTATTCCAAAATCGGATAAGATCGGGCGCCATTTATCAGTGCGACACTGGCCACAAATCTGCGGATTATTATTTATTTATCCCATTATTATACCCTCTTATTATGCCCCTGATGTACCCCGCACAGATTACATATGCCCCCACATTATAAACTGAAATACCAGTAAAACGCCAAACAGAACAACTGCCAAGCTAAATCTGCGCTCCAAAAGCCAAATGCCGCCCCCTCCCTTCTGAGCCCTGCAGCGCGCACAAACAGCAGTTTACGCCCACAGATCTGGCATCGCCATGTCCGGGAGAACCCGATTAATATTTTATGAGGTATTTGTCTTCAGTGACACAAACTGGGCACAACATATAGTGCACTAAAATGGCATATCAGTGGAAAATTGTAATTTACACTCCGCACCACCCGTTGCGCATTAACCCCTTCGTGCACCACGACTTAACATCATGTCGTGGTGTGCGGGTGGGATGTATGGAGCGTCTCACGCGCTGAGCCCGTGCCATACGTTCCGGGTGTCAGCTTTGTATTACAGCTGACACCCGGGACTAACGGACAGGAACAGCGATCACGCTGTTACAGGAGCTTGTAAAAATGACAATATACTGCAATACATTAGTCTTGCAGTGTATTGTACCAGTGATCTAATGATCGCCGGTTCAAGTGCCCTAGGGGGACTGGGAGAATATGTAAAAAAAAAAGTAAATTAAGTTATTCGTGAAAAAAATTGAATAAATATTTAAAGACCAAAAGAAAACCCTTTTCCCAATTTTTTTTCACTAAAGCAATGTAAAAAATAAAGAAAATACACAAAATTGGTATCGCTGCGTCCTTAAAAGTCTGAACTATTACAATATACCATTATTGAAATCACGGTGAACGCTGTAAATAATAAATAATTGAAACCGCCAAAATTGCTGTTTTTTGGTCACCTCCGCTCTAAAAAAATTTTAACAAAAACTGCTCAAAAAGTTGTACGTGACAAAAAATGGTACCAATAAAAACTACAGTAAGTCCCGCAAGAAAGGAGTCCTCAAACCACTTTATTGACGGAAAAATAATAATAATAAAAAAGCATTTATGACCACATATGGGGTATTGCCGTACTCGGGAGAAATTGCTTTACAAATGTTGGGGTGCTTTTTTCCTCCTTTTATTCTTTGTGAAATTGAAAAAATTCAACATTTTAGTGGGAATAATGTTGATATTCATTTTCACGGCCTAATTGTAATAAATTCTGAAAAAGACCAGTGGGGTCTAAATGCTCACTATACCCCTAGATAGATTCCTTAAGTGGTGTCGTTTCCCAAATGGGGTCACTTTTGGGGGGCTTCCACTGTTTTTGTCTCTCAGGGGCTTTGCAAATGCGACATGACCATTTCAGCTAAATCTTACCTCCAAAAGCCAAATATCTCTTCTTCACTTCTAAGCCCCGCTGTGGATTCAAACTGCAGTTTATTACCACATATGGGGTATTTCCGTAATCGGAAGAAATTGCTTTACAAATGCTGGGATGTTTTTTTTGTCCTTTATTCCTTGGAAAAATTAAAAAATTCTATGTTTTTTCAGAAAAAAAGTAGATTCTCATCTTCACAAACTAATTCAAATAAATTTAGCATAAAAACTGTGGGGTTAAAATGATAACTTTACCCCTAGATAAATTCATTGAGGGGTGTAGTTTCCAAAATGGGGTCACTTTTTATTTATTTTTATTTTTTTTACACTGTTTTGGCACCACAAGACCTCTTCAAACCTGACATGGTGTCTAAAATATATATTTTTTTAAAAAGGAGGCCCCAAAATCCTCTAGGTGCTCCTTTGCTTCGGAGGCCTGTGCTTTAGTCCATTATCACACTAGGGCCACATGTGGGATATTTCTAAAAACTGCAGAATCTGGTAAATAAATATTGAGTTGCATTTCTCGGGTAAAACCTTCTGTGTTACAGAAAAATTTATTACAAATAAATTTTGGCAAAAAGAAATGAAATTTGTAAATTTCACCTCTACTTTGCTTTATTTCCTGAGAAAAGCCTATGGGGTTAAAACGCTTTCTGAATGCTGTTTTGGATACTTTGAGGGGGTGCAGTTTTCTAAATGGGGTGATTTATGGGGACTTTCTAATATATAAGGCCCTAAAAGCAGCTTCAGAACTAAACTGGTCCCTGAAAAAAATAGGCTTTTGAAATTTTCTTGAAAATATGAGAAATTGCTGCGAAAGTTCTAAGCCTTGTAACGTCCTAGAAAAATAAAAGGACGTTCAAAAAACAATGGAAATATAAAATAGACATATGGAATATATGAAATGGTAACTATTTTGTGTGGTATTACTGTCTGGCTTACAAGTAGATACATTTACATTCTCCAAATTTGGGTGTTTTTCACACATAAATATTACATTTATCGACCAAATGTTTTTTACTAACATACAGTACAATATGTCACGAGAAAAAAAATCTCAATCACTTGAATAGGTAAAAGCATTCCCAAGTTATTACTAAATAAGGTAACACGTCAGATTTGAGAAAATCGTCTTCGTCCGAATCGACCAAATGTTACCACTAACAAGGTACAATGTGCCACGAGAAAACAATCTCCGAATCACTTGGGTTGGGGAAAGTGTTCTAAAATTATTACCACATAAAGTGACACGTCCGATTTGAAAAAATGGGGCTCTGTCAGGAAGTCCCAAAGTGGCTGCGGCGGGAAGGGGTTATGCAGTAAATTACCACTTGAAATCAAACCAGTTCCAGATATTTTTTGGTCACATGTATATGTATATTTTGCTTTTCTATGTATATATTTCTAATTAAGCCCCACTATACATCACAGGTTCATTGAGGAGAAATCTTTATTTGAGTATGGACAAGTGAACCATGCTTTGAGCGCAGCTATGAGGACATTGGTAAAAGAATACATGATCCTCGTTACACAGCTGGAACACCTGCAGAGGCAGGGACTGCTGTCCCTGCAGAAACTGTGGTTCTACATCCAACCCACACTCAGGACAATGGAGGTATTGGCATCACTGGGTAAGTGTCACTTTTCTTTGCATATTTTATGATTTCACTCACAAACATAGACATGTTTGTTTTGCCTTTTTGGTCTAGAAATTATTAAACCGTATGTAGTTCTAGGGTCAAAATTACATTTAAAATCTAAAACTAAAAGTTTATTAACCATATGGTGTACTGAAGGAATTGAGTCATTTAAAATATTTATATGTGATGAACATATTGTAACACATTTGCAAATAGGATAAATGTCCGTTCTTCTTTTTATTTTTTTATTGGATTTACCTATGATATATCCTATGTCTTGGCAGGGAAGGGCTTCAATAGCCACAAACATATTATATACTTTTGACCATATAGAATATGTGAACACCTGACCATGTCACCTATATGAGCTTATTGGATATTCCATTCCAAAACCATGGGTATTAATATGGAGTTGGGCCTCCTTTTAACACAATCCACTCTTCTGGGATAGCTTTCCACAAGATTTTGGAGTGTGTTTGTAAAAATTTGTGCTGCTTCACCCAAAAGACGCGATCGCTGCATTTAAGGTGTTTGCAGCTCATCGGAACCCCAGCAGTGAAATTGCCGTGGTTCTGGTGGCTGCAATGGCAACCGGAGGCCTAATACTGGCCTCCCGGTCTGCCTAGCATGGAAGCCAGTCAGGACACGCCGGGCGGCAGAGCCTGAACAGCTTCCGTAGCCGCCGGCAAGATGGCGCTGGCTCAGGAGCTGATCTGGCGTCATCAGCGGTGGATGTCAGCTGTATGTTACAGCTGACATCCACCTGTAACGGCAGAAACCGGAGCTAGCTCCGATCCCTGCCATTAACCCCTTCGATGCAGCGATCGAAAGCGATCGCTGCATCTTAGCGGTTGCTAGCAGATCACCAGCCCTGACATGCAATCAGAGCTGCCGACTGCTGCTATGGCAACAGGAGACACAATGGCCTCCTGCTCTACCACTACGGAAGCCGATAAGGCCCCGCCGGGAGGCGAAGCCTAATCGGCTTGCTGTCAGTAAATAACTGACAGATCTAATACATTGCACTACATAGGTAGTGCAATGTGTTAGAAAAAAAAAAAAAACAAGACAGTTAGACCTTCAAGTCCCCTAGTGGGACTTGAAAAAAAAGTTTAAAAAAAGTGAAAAAAATTAAAGTTTGAAAAGATAATAAAAGTTTCAAGTAATAAAATAAAACACAATCGCCATGTTCCCTTATCAAGTCCTTTATTATTGAAAAAAATATAATAACCCATACGTATTTGGTATACAATATTATTTATTGCACGCGGTGAACAGCGTAAAAAACGTGTAAAACGATACCAGAATTTCTGTTTTTTGGTCACTTTGCCCTACAAATGTTGGAATAAAAAGTGATCAAAAAAGTTGCACGTATCCAAAAATGGTACCTATAAAAACGATAGCTCGTTTTGCAAAAGACAAGCCCTCATACAGTTCCGTCAACAAAAAAGTTCTGGTTCTCACAACATGGCGACAGAAAAAATACATTCTTTTTACAAAAGTAATTGTGCAAAACGTTGTAAAACATGAAAAAGTTCTATAAATTAGGTATCGCCGGATTCTGACTGACCCGCAGAATAAAGTTAACATGTAATTTATAACACATGGTGAACGCTGTATAAAAAAAAAAAAAAAACTATGCCAGAATTGCGTTTTTTTTGGTTACCTGGCCTCCCAAAAAATAGGATAAAAAGTGATCAAAAAGTCGCATGTACCCCAAAATGGTACTGATAATAACTACAGCTCATCCTGCAAAAAAACAGCCCTCGTACCACTACATCTATGAAAAAATAAATAAATTAAGGCTCCAATAATTCAGGAAATAAAAAATATGCAGTTGTGCCCGAGGGGAACATTTCTTCTGTTTCAAGAGGCAATTTATCAAGGACCTAAAATTAGGGAACCAGGAACGGGAGGGCCCAAACATATCTGCTGGAAGTGAGGGCGCCTGTATTATACCAGGACAACACTTCCCAGCAAAATTCCCCAAACTGCAAAGGTGCAGAGTGTGGACCAGAAGGGGGATAAGAAAGGTCACCATTTATCAGTGCGACACTGGCCTGTGCGGAAAGGATTGTGTCACAGCGTAACATACATCTATGGATTATTTTTTTACCCCATTATTATACCACCTGACTATGCCCCTGATATACTGTGCCCGGCTTACCCCCACATTATAAACGGAAACACCAGTAATACTCAAACAAATCTACTACCAAGCAAAATCCGCTCTCCAAAAGCCAAATGGCGCTCCCTCCCCTCTGAACCCTACAGCGTGCGCAAACAGCAGTTTCCTTCCACATATATGGCATCGCCATACCCGGGAGAACCCTTTTAACAATTTTTGGGGTGTGTGTCTCCAGTGGCACAACTGGGCACGACATATTTGCCACTGAAATTTCATATCTAGGGAAAAATATAAATTTTTAATTTGCACCATCCGCAGCGCATTCATTTATGGAAAAGACCTGTGGGGTAAAAATGCTCACTACACCCCTTAATAAATGCCTTGAGGGGTGTAGTTTCCAAAATGGGGTTTCTTTTATTTCACATCAGAGCCTCTGCAATGAACCAATACTTTGTAAATCGCCAAATTAGGCCTCAATTTTACATGGTACTCTTTCACTCCTGAGCCCTGTCAAATGTCCAGGCAAAAGATTAGGGCCACATGTAGGGTGTTTATAAAACCGGAATCACAGCATAATAATTAGAGAGTTGTCTAGTTATGGTAGCACAAGCTGAGCACCACATATTGGCATATCTATGGAAAAAAATCCCATTTTCACTCTTCATCGAATTCACACGAATTTCTACTAAACACCTGCGGGGTTAACATGCTCACTACACCCCTAGCTGTATGCATTGATGGGTGCAGTTTCCAAAATTGGGTCACTTCTGGGAGGTTTCCAATGTTTTGGTCCCACAGGCGCCAAGAAACCAATCCAGCAAAATCTGTACTCCAAAAGCCAAATGGCGCTCCTTCCCTTCTGAGCTCTGCTGTACTCTGGAGAAATTGCTTTATTGTTGGGGTTCAGTTTGTCCTTTTATTTGTTGCTAAAATTAAAAATTTTGAGCTAAAGCTGCGTCTTATTGAAGAAAAAGGACTGTTTTTATTTTCACTGCCCAATTCTAATAAATTCTATGAAACACCTGTGGGGTCAAAATGCTCACTATACCCCTAGATGAATTCCTCAAGGGGTGTAGTTTCCTAAATGGAGTCACTTTTTGGGCGTTTTCATTGTTTTGCCCCTCAGGGGCTTTGCAAATGTGACATGGTCTCCACAAACCATTCCTGCTAAATGTGATCTCCAAAAACCAAATAGCGCTCTTTCCCTTCTAAGCCCTGCCGTGTTTCCAAACAGCCGTTTATGACCAAACGTGGGGTATTGTTTTACTCAGGAGAAATTACGTTACGTATTTTGTAGTGCTTTTTCTCCTTCAGTCCTTGTGGAAATGAGAAAAAAATTAGCTAAACCTACATTTTCTTTGAAAAAATTTAGATTTTCATTTTCAGGGCCTACTCCCAATAATTTCCGGAAAAAAACTGTGGGGTCAAAATGCTCACTACACCCCTAGATAATTTCCTCAATAGGAGTAGTTTCCAAAATGGGGTCACTTGTGGGTGCTTTCCACTGTTTTGTCCCCTCAGGGGCTTTGTAAATGTGACATGGCCTCCGCAAACCATTCCTTCTAAGCCCTGCCGTGTGTCCAAACAGCCGTCTATGACCACATGTGGGGTATTGTTTTACTCGGGAGAAATTGCTCTACAAAGTTTGCGCTGCTTTTTCTCCTTTTAGTCCTTATGGAAATGAGAAAAAAATCGCTAAACCTACATTTTCTTTGGAAACAAATGTAGATATTAACTTTCACGGCCTACTTCCAATAATTTCTGTAAAAAAACCTGTGTGGTCAAAATGCTCACTATACCCCTAAGTAATTTCCTTGAGGTGTGTAGATTCCCAAATGGGTTCACTTTTGGGGGATTTCCACTGTTTCGGCACCGCAAGAGCCCTTCAAACCTGATATGGTGCCTAAAATATATTCTAATAAAAAGAAAGCCCCAAAGTCCACTAGGTGCTCCTTTGTTCTGAGGCCGGTGCTTCAGTCTATAAGCACGCTAGGGCCTCATGTGGGATATTTCCTAAAACTGCAGAACCTGGGCAATAAATATTGAGTTGCATTTCTCTGGTAAAACTTTCTGTGTTACAAAAAAAATTAATTAAACCTTAATTTCTGCAAAAAAATATGAAATTTGTTAATTTCACCTATTTTGCTTTAATTCCTGTGAAACGTCTAAAGGGTTAAGAAACTTTCTCAATTCTGTTTTGAATACTTTGAGGGGTGAAGTTTTTAAAATGGGGTGACTTTTTGTGGGTTTCTAATATACAATGTAAAAATAGCCTTTTGAAATTTTCTTGAAAATGTTAGACATTGCTGCTAAAGTTCTAAGCCTTGTAACTTCCTAGAAAAATAAAAGTATGTTCAAAAAACGATGCCAATCTAAAGTAGACATATGGGGGATGTTAATTAGCAACTATTTTGTGTGGTATAACTGCCTGTCTTACAAGCAGATACATTTAAATTGAGAAAAATTCTAATTTTTTGCTACATTTTGGTGTTTTTCACAATTAAATACTGAACGTATCGAGCAAATTTTGCCAGTAACATAAAGTCCAATGTGTCACGAGAAAACAATCTCAGAATCGCTTGGATAGGTAAAAGCATTCCGAAGTTATTACCACATAAAGTGAAACATGTCAGATTTGAAAAATGAGGCTCTGTCAGGAAGGTCAAAAGTGGCCAAAGATGGAAAGTTAAAGTTATGACTCTTGGAATGCGACAATGAAAAAAACGAATGGTTGGTCAATAAACACTATTTCTGGCTATTATATGACTTGTATTCGGGTTTTTTTTTTTAGCGTTTTTTTGTCCTCTGCAGGCTCGCTCACTGATTCTCTGTTTTTGAGACAATGGGTAGAGCATAACTGCAATCATGCTTTCTATACACAGAGAAGAGGAGATTCCTGCTCTACTATCTCGATCTATCCCATATATATATATATATATATATATATATATATATATATATATGCGGCAGCAGCATGGAGAATGTTTATACAGCAGTAGTGAGCAGTGTATCTAAAAATACAGCACTAGGGTGATTAAAACACTCTTACCAGCAGTCTGTTTCTCCTCTCTTCTCCTGCTCCACTCTCCATAGACTTCTATAGGCAGGCTGTGTAGAGGCAAACCCCACTTCCTGCAGTCCGTCTTCTCTGCTCTATAACTAGAGATGGGGTTGGACATCAGATTACAGAAAGGGAGACGCCTAGTGGCAGTAACGTCATACAGAATTTGTTTTCAAGGAATAAATTGGGGTTAGGGATATATTCACTTTTTTTAAAGTGTTAAATCGTTGGTTTGGCGTTTTTACTACTCCCCAAATATATACCAAATCCTTGACCAACGTTAACCTTCCTATTTTCTGTAATTATTATTTTTTTTTTTTGTTGATTTCATTTCTGTGTCATTGAGGGAGGGAGGGGGGGGCGAGATAATGACCTTTTGGGTATAGCTTCTTCTACTAGGAGGCAGGCTATAACTACCGCAGAAACAGTAACGAAGTGCAGAGATTGTGAATAGACATCCCGTGGAATGTCTATTCACTGTCTAAACACTTCAGTATTGTTAATGTGTTTAGTATAAGACTATAAGATCTAACAGGATCCCTATGCGCTGAGTAAATGAATGGGGAGGAGTGCATGACGCTGATTGGTCAGCGTCATACACTCCCCTGTACAACGCCCACTTGGTCTAAAGTAAAAATACACCCACTTGGGAATTAAGCAACTCATTAGCATAAATCTAAAATCGTTAATAAAGTGGTGAAAACAGATTGTTTTAATAAATAAAAAGCACTACTGTCACCTACATTATAGCGCCCATCTCCTTATGTAGGAGATAGGGCACTTATAATGTGGTGACAGAGTCTATTTAAGGTCCTGCGGTTCCTTTTCTGTCACAGAGAACATCTGCTTATCCTGGTAAGACCAGCCCGGTATTTTCTTCTGTCTCTACTTCTATAGGTGGAGTACTGGTGTTATCCACAGGTTTCTGTTAACACCAAGGAGACAAATTACCCCCTTCTATAGATGGAGTAATTGGGCCACTGCTAGACCTGTAACTGACATGGCTATGCTTCAGATAGCCACATTACTCCCCTCCCATAGGTCGAAGTAATTTTGTCATTGCTAGATCTTGTATCTGACATGCGTATGCAGCTATTGCGAGCACAAGACAGGACATATTTCCCTCTTTCATGTGTGGAGTATTTGTTCTATAACTAGACTCCGTATCTAGCATGGCTATGCAGGTATTTCATGCGCTCCGTTTTTCTGCGACCCAGATACCACTTTTTTCCCTTCCTTACGTGCAATTACTGTGTTCATGCAGATTACCCTTTTTGCTTGATGGTGTCCCAGACAGCTACTTGAGATGTGAGAATCCAGCTGCGAGGCGTCCTGCTGGATTAATTAGCCACCTCTTTATTTGCACTTTGTGCAACTCTATATCCCAATATGGTTAGTTTTGACGATTTTGCCCTGCCTGCCAGGCCCAGAGTATGATATCCGTGGAACGCCTCTTCCTGAGCTGGCCCTCACAGAGCCCGACTGGGCACAATCCTGGTCTTCTACAGTGGCTGACCTTCCTAGGTCTCCCTATCCATCATGGGCTTCCTGCATAGCAGTCCGCTTAAAACAGACCAAGTATCTCCTCCGTAGTCAGCTCCCCTTGGCTAGGGGTTTGCTGTACGCCCCCCTTCTTTTTTTTTTTTTTTTTTTTAATTAGGCAAGGACTCTATAGAAGAGGAAGTCTCCCATTCTGAATCGCACTTAGATGCTAAAGAGCGCTCAAAAATTGCCTTTATTTATGCTAGATAGCCTTATCACTGTTGTCCAGGGGACGCTCCAGGTTGGAACATCTACTCCAGCTGTGAGGATTTCCCCATTTCACATGATTATTGTTCTACCTAAGTTTTAAAGGGCTGGTTTGGTAGCGGGGTTCACTGGCTCGTGTCGCCCACTGCTACTACCTCCTTTATAAAGATATAGGAGAAACAGAGTCTGTAGCCAATATATTATCAGAAAATATCAAAACAAAGCTTTATTAAATATGCAAGATAACAAACATTTAAAAAGGTATGTATAACAGGAGAAACTCAATAAAAATGACACAGAGATACATCAGGAGAGCCAGAGTCATAAATATTAAACCCCTATTGTATAGGTTTGCAGTAGGACTATCACTGGTATGAACTATGGTAGTAAAAACTCAATGTATGTGTTGATGCTAATGAGGGACATAAATGGTCCAGAAAAAGAGCACCATGTACTAAGAAAGTGAGTCTAAACCATGCCCTGAAAATACAGGGGTAGCCAGGATACTCTTACCCATAAAGTGTCCTAGGCTGTGTCCCGATGATCACTGTGCCCCGACGCGCGTTTCAAGGGGGTGAGGAAGCGGACATCTGCGAAACGCGCACAGCCCAAACAGGAGAGTGAACATCACAAGCCTTGTCATGCGCATAATACAATCACATCAGTCTGAGGAAGCTTAAAGGAAATGAGCATTGAGACAAAAATAAACGAAAATACACCAATCCCGCCCCCCAGACCTCCTAAAATGCAATGATAAGTACATGTATGCACAGTCGCAGCAAGCAAAGACCGCTCACAATAGACACAATGAGAGAAGGGAGGAAAAAAAAACAGAAAAAAATGGAAAACAAACACGGGCAAGGAAAAAAAAGGGAGGTTGTGGCGAACCTGGACTCCAGCACCTGAACATCCTAGATAAAATGAGAAGAAGCAGCCATGCGCCTGTCAGAGATGGTGGTAGAGCGAACAAACCCTAATGCACCTGCCTGTAGTCCCTACAGTGATGAAATCTCCTGGGAAATGATGTGTTTCTCAGGCCACTGCATTGTGATAGGTGGGAGAAGAGAGAAACATTAGCCATTGAGACCAAGTATCCTTGTACCATCTAGAAGAGGCCGGGAATGAGCCAGAAAGTGTTCCATTCGCTGTATCAAAGCGACCTCCTGGAACCACTCATCCAGCAGCGGAGGGACCGCTGTTTTCCACTTACGAGGGATAACGAATTTGGCAGCTTGGAGTAGATGTCTAATTAAGGAACCTTTTGTAAATGGTAAGCGGCATAGGGAACTAAAATAAAAGGACCGCCTCAGGGGAGTTAGGGACCGAAACCCCAGTCACTTCCACTATAATTTTAAGAACCGCCTCCCATAAACTTTGCAAACTAGAGCAACTCCACCAAATGTGCGACATGGAGGCCCCCGACGCCCCGCACCGCCAACACTCATCAGGGACAGACTGGTACCATCTGTGCAGGGCTGCAGGAACTCTATACCACCTAGAAATAATTTTGTAGCTGGTTTCCTGGGCTCTGACGGCTATAGAGGCCTTCTGGGACAGGGTGAAACACCATCTCCATTGAGCATCAGAAAAGGTTGCGCCCAATTCTGTCTCCCATGCCCTACAGAAGGATGGGAGATGAGGGGATCGCTGGGATAGGAGAAGTTTATAGAGTGTGGAGATGGCGTGCTCCGGGGACCGAGTGGAAACGCACAATTGCTCAAAATCAGTAAGCGGCCGGTGAAGATGAGCCCTACGCTTAGTGACACTGTAAAAAAAATGCTGTAATTGGGAGTATGCAAATATTGACGGGGCGACGGTGTATCAGCTGGGCAGATCGTGGCCAATGGGAGCAGGGATACATCAGAGAGAACCTGAGAGAAATACATGGGGTTGGTGGAAGACCTACCCAGGAAGGAGAGACGCGCCTCCCCGGCCGGAAATGCGGGGTTGTCGGTGACGGGAGACAAAGGACCCAATGGGTCAACTAGTGAGCCCGACTTCCCAGAGGCCTGCAGTGCCAAGAGGGTATGATAAACGACAAAAGAGGCGGAAGTCGGTCTATTCCCAGGCAGGGTCCAAGGCAAAGTTGAAAGGGTACGAGTACACAACTGTTGGGCTAAACGGACCCAGAGTTTAGAGTCATGATTGTGGAAAAAGTCTTTTTAATAACAATACTTTACAAAGTTACTCTAAAATGTATATTGAGTTTATATATTTCAATCCCTTTAAGAGTCATTAAGTTTGATACCAGGTCTGTTCAAACATCGGTCCAGAGATCTTGTGGTTCTCTGAGCAGATCATCACAACTATACTGAGAAGTATTTCTCCTTCTAGTTTGAGAAGTGATTCCTTTTCTCTTAATCCCTTTTTCTTGTCCAGAGTTTTGCCTTTTCTCCAGCAGGGCTTTGATCTGGGTCTTGACCTTAGTTTTCTCCCTGACGTCCAGATTTTTCTCCAAGTGGTCACTCATGTTGCTCCCCTTCTGTTCACCCCACAACTCTTTAAGACCTCAACCTGGTGATGGAGCCTTGTGAGATCTCTCTTCAGCTTCTTCTTAGTAGTTAGCCTTTTTGATAGCTATCTGTTCCAACTAATGTGTCACATTTGGCGGTTTCTCCGGCTGTTGTTCATTCAGTTCCTCCCTTCCTACCGAAGGTAAGTCTCTCCAATTCTGGTGGATGCTCTCTATTCCATATAGATGTGCTATCTGTCTTTTCATCTCCCCGGACGAGGCGTGAGGCTACTACTGTATATTTTCAGGAATTAATATGACCATTTTCACTGCATATTGTGCTATAGTCAGAGCTTTCCATTTTGGATTCACAACTTGTTCTCCCTTTTCGACTTATAGCTCGTTACTATGCTCTATAGGGTGCATACCCTGCCTCGTCCGATGCCTTTTCTTTTTTACCCCTGGGAATGCTTATGAACATCCCAATTCATTATCTCTGTCCCCAATGACACAGGTGAGAAAATAGGATTTTTGTTACTCACTGTAAAATCCTGATTGCTCATGGGTGGACACAGCACCCTCCCAATTTTTTAACTTTTTTTTTTTTTTTTAGGAGCTATAACTATTCTTCATCAGTTGATTGATTTATTTTTCCTTCTAGATCAATTGTTGAAACTATTTGTGTTCTCTGCTGCTTATGTACAAACTAATAAGCTCAGTGTCTGCAGGAAGGGTATAACATGGTAGGAAGATCTAACACTTTAGTGTCCGCCTCCTACTGACAGCATCTATACCCCAGGTCATCGTCTATGTCCCCAATGAACGTGGCGAGAAAAACGTTTTACGGTAACAAAAATGATTTTATTTTTTTTAAAGACGTGGTATGTGTGAGTTTCGCACACCTTGAACTTAAAGGTACCACTCAAAGTCTACAGGCTTCTATAACCTTTATAATTATTGAATGAGTACTTTTTAAAGTAGTTTTCACAAACTTCCTGCAAAAATTATTCATGCATTTTATAATCGCATAGGCCTAATTTAACCCCTTAACGTTATGTGACTTAATAGTCTGTCACAGGCGTTGTCCTGTTAACGCAAACTGACGGACTACTACGCCATAGCATTAACTGGGTGCTGTGACTGCAGACACAGTTTTCAAGCAGTGATAGCTTAAAGCTATCATGGCTTCAAGGCCAGGACCGGAGCTAGCCTCCGATCCGGCTGATTAACGCCTTACATGCAGCGCTCAAAAGCGAGCGCTGCATCTATGGCATTTACAAAGATGATCAGAACCCTGCAATGAAATTGCGGGGTTCCGATGACTGCTCCGGCAGATTGGAGGCCTAACAATGGCACCCTGTCTGCCAAGTACGGAAGCCTGCTAGGCGGGGCCTAAAAGGTGTCCGGCCGCAGTAACAAGATGGCACAGGCTCAGAAGCTGAGCCTGCGACATCAGCCACTGGCATCAGCTGTATGTTACAACTAGCACCATGCTGTAGCTGCAGGGAACGGAGCTAGATATAAATAAGTTAAGGAACTAGATATAAATAAATTGGTCCCACAATAAATAAGCTCTTAGACAGCTTTTTTGAATCAAGTTCTTGCTCTCAGAATATGGCAACACAAAATGTGCAGAGTGTCCAAAAGCGGATAAGATCAGGCACCGTTTATCAGTGCGACACTGGCCACATATCTCTGAAATATTATTTATTTACTGCATTATTATACCCTTTTATTATGCCCTGATGTTCTCCACACAGATTACATATGACCCCCACATTATAAACTGAAATACCAGCAAAACCCCAAACAGAACAACTACCAAGCTAAATCTGTGCTCCAAAAGCCAAATGGCGCTCCCTCCCTTCTGAACCCTACAGCGTGCACAAACAGCCGTTTACGTCCACATATATGGCATCGCCATACCCGGGAGAACCAGCTTAGCAGTTTACGAGGTGTGTGTCTTCGGTGGCACAAACTGGGCATAGCATACTGTGCACTAAAATGGCATATCAGCGGGAAATTGTAATTTTAAAATATTAATTTCTGCAAAAAAAAATTTAATTTGTCAATTTCATCCCTACTTTGCTGTAATTCTTGTGAAACGCCTAAAGGGTTAATAAACTTTATAAATGCTGTTTTGAATACTTTAAGGGGGTTCAGTTTTTAAAATGGGGCGATTTTATGGGTGTTTGCATTGTATGGGCTTCTCAAAACCACTTAACTGAACTGGACCCTGTAAAAATAGCTTTTTGACATTTTCTTGAAAATGTGAGAAATTTCTGCTAAAGTTCTAAGTCTTGTAACGTCCTAGAAAAAAAAGGATGTTAAAAAAAAAAACTATGCCAATCTAAAGTAGACATATGGGGGATGTTAATTAGTATTTATTTTGTGTGGTATAACTATGTCTTTTAAGCAGATACATTTAAATTTAGAAAAATGCAAATTTTTGCAATTTCTCGCAAAATTTTGTTGTTTTTCACAATAAAATACTGAATGTATCGACCAAATTTTACCACGAACTTGAAGTATAATGTGTCACGAGAAAACATTCTCATAATCGATTGGATAGGTGAAAGCATTCCAAAATTATAACCACGTAAAGTGACACATTTGAAGAATGGGGCTGCGTCCTGAACGTGCCAAATAGTCCATGTCCTTGAGGGGTTAAAGGTTATGTAACCCTTTTTTTTTTAATTTTATATATATATATATATATATATATATATATATATATATATATATATATATAATGTCAGATGCAACTTTGTATTATTTTTACTTTTTGAGAGCAGCTGTATCTTTCGCTATGACCTGAATCCGTTAGTCCCGCGGACCTGACGGGTTCAGTGTCAGTGGGTCAATGACACTCAGGATCCACCTGTGGTCTATCACAACGAAGTTATGAACTTAGATGTGATAGATTACAGGTGTATCCTGTGTGTCAGAGACACGCAGGACCCGCTTTCACTGAACCAGTCAGTCCCGCGGACCTGACGGGAACAGGATTTAGCGAATGATACAGCTGCTCTGTATGCAGGATATATAACCGCTGTATTTCAAAAAGTAAAACTATTTTTTAATAAAGACTATTTATAAAGTTGCACCAATCACACTGACTGCCCTGTCAACCAATAACCTAACTCGACTGTATGGTGTATTCCTAATTTTTTTTAATTAAATTTTTTTCCAGCTACTTCATTGGATAGAAGTGAGTGTCTGGGTGGAGCAACACTCAGCCTGCTGCATGACAGGGCATTTGGTTACACTGGAGATACCCAAGCACAGGAGTTATGTATTTTTTTAACAAAGACCGCTAGTGCACCATACTTTGAAATCCTCGAGAAGTGGATATACAGGGGAATCATTAATGATCCATACAGGTACACATTTGGTACTAAAAATACCATAACACTATATTTTACATTTTATGTTTCTGTTGTGTGTCTCTTAGAATTTTTTTTTTGCATAGGGTTATATTTATAGAATTTTGCTATCAATTCGACAGTGTTTTTGTCAGGACCATAGCACTCTCTCAACTCCGTTGTCTCAGGACAGACCTGTAAAATCAGTTTTCTTGGTGTGCTTTACCTCAAATGTTGTATGAACACTGGGGACAGTTATAGCTAGCATCATTGATGATGAACAACATATTGTCCAGGGATGTGGGCTGCCAGGAGATAGAAAACCTGAAGGGGTGTCAGAAATACTGTATATACATAGACATATTTCGACATACAGGAAATATATGCATGCCCAGAGGCATATATATATATATATATATATATATATATATATACACACACACACACACACACAGAGACATATATACACATATAGGCACTTATATAGACACAGGCACTCACACATACTGGAACATACAGACACTGAGACTTATGTACACAGAAACGTATACGCAGAGAGTCATATAGACACTTACCATATTGCCTTGCGAATTATGATCTGCTGAATGCCGCTGGTCACTCTAGAGTGGTGAGCCAATCCCTTTGAGTTTTCATAGTTATCTTTAGGAATGTGGAGGTGTATATGGTTTCTTATTATATATATATGTATTCTAATTGATTCATTGATATTTTTCAGACTATGTACGTTTGTATATAGATGCACTAGTGTGATTACCTATGTGACGTACTGCTGTTACTATTGGATGAAATTTATCATGTGATGTTTTACACTTACCTATTTAACAGGATGTTTTTAGACATTTTGTTAGGCTTCACTCACTATGGGTCAAAACATTGCCAACTGTTGTGGGATGTTTGGCGAATAAATATTATCTTTGATACATCTGGAGACCTGTGCTGTTGTCCAACTACTAGCTCTTAAGGATTACATCATGACTTTACAGCGAGACACCACTCCAGTTATCGGGATCTGTGCTGCTTTAAAATTTTACTTTTTGGAACCCTACTCCCTATGGACTCCACCTGTCCTACCCATCTGTATCTGCCTCAGCAGTCCGTAAATTTAAGCTTTTACTGTCCCGGTTTTTCATTACAAAATTCACAGAAGTCTGTAATTCCCTGCTTTAATGTCCCCCCTCCCTAAACAATCTTTAGAAGCATTTATGACAATACTTCATAAGGAGGGGAAAGACCTTGAGCAATGTGGGAGTTATAGAGCGATTTCACTTTTAAATTGTGATTTAAAATGGTGGGCAAAAATATCGGCCCAACGTATTCAACCAATTTTGCCACAATTTTGGTGGGAGATCAACAAGTGGGGTTTGTGAAGGGTCGAGAGGGTAGACCTATTATCAGTAGAGTCTTACAAGCTGTATACCATATGAAACGTCAAAGCCGTTCTATGGTTCTCTTTGGCACTGATGCTGAAAAGGCCTTTGACAAGGTATTTTGAAAGTACATTAAATCGTCCCTACTCAAATTTAATTTCCCACCTTAATTTATTAAAGCCATATTCTCCCTTTACAAGTCCCTCTCGACAAGAATCCACGTTAATGGTACCCTGTCGGGATACTTCTCCATCTCCAATAGGACTTGAAAGGGTTGTCCCTGATTTGTCCTTACCCTACTTTCAAAACTCAAGCAATCCGCGGGCATACAAGGCATATGATTGGGGAGCCATACATACAAATTAGCGGCATTCGCTTATGATTTATTATTAATTGTCACAAATCCCCTCAACGCTTTGCCATAGATATTGGACATTTTTCAACAGTTATGGAAAGTGTCTAACTTCAAAATTATCTATGAAAAATGGGAAGCCTTGGGATTCGCTCTCTCAGCTGATCAACTCACATGACTAAAAGCTATCTGCCCTTTTAAGTGGCTTCAAAATGCTATCGGATATCGAGGGGTTATTATACCAGCTGACACCACTCAACTTTACTCCCTAAACTTTGCCCCTCTTCTCCCTATAACACAAAAAATTATCTCCCAGCTCAGAATTCCCTTCCAATCTTGGATAGGCAGGAAAAACTTGATCGCTACTTATGTACTTTCACAAATCCTGTATACATTGCAGAGCCTACCCATTGATCTCCCAACCAATTTCTTCGATAAATTTAAAAGTCTTTGTATCCAGTTCCTATGGAATGGGAAACACCCCAGAATAGCATACAGACTACTCCTCTTAAAAAAAACGATACGAGGGAATGGCCTTGCCAGATTTGTGGACTTTTTATGAAGCAATCCAACTACTCCGCTGGACACTTTGCTAATTCTTCACTTAAAGAGGCTCTGTCACCAGATTTTGCAACCCCTATCTGCTATTGCAGCAGATCGGCGCTGCAATGTAGATTACAGTAACGTTTTTATTTTTAAAAAACGAGCATTTATGGCCAAGTTATGACCATTTTCGTATTTATGCAAATGAGGCTTGCAAAAGTACAATTGGGCGTGTTGAAAAGTAAAAGTACAACTGGGCGTGTATTATGTGCGTACATCGGGGCGTGTTTACTTCTTTTACTAGCTGGGCGTTCTGATGAGAAGTATCATCCACTTCTCTTCAGAACGCCCAGCTTCTGGCAGTGCAGATCTGTGACGTCACTCACAGGTCCTGCATCGTGTCGGCACCAGAGGCTACAGTTGATTCTGCAGCAGCATCAGCATTTGTAGGTAAGTAGCTACATCGACTTACCTGCAAACGCCGATGCTGCTGCAGAATCATCTGTAGCCTCTGGTGCCGATGTGTCCTCGCTCGTCTGACACGATGCAGGACCTGTGAATGACGTCACAGATCTGCACTGCCAGAAGCTGGGCGTTGTGAAGAGAAGTGGATGATACTTCTATACACAACGCCCAGCTAGTAAAAGTAATAAACACGCCCCGATGTACGCACATAATACACGCCCAGTTGTACTTTTACTTTTCAACACGCCCAGTTGTACTTTTGCAAGCCTCATTTGCATAAATACAAAAATGGTCATAACTTGGCCAAAAATGCTCGTTTTTTAAAAATAAAAACGTTACTGTAATCTACATTGCAGCGCCTATCTGCTGCAATAGGAGATAGGGGTTGCAAAATCTGGTGACAGAGCCTCTTTAAAGCAATTCACCTGGATATAGAGAAAGTGGTCCTCTCGGAGGAGTTGTTACGTTTGCTGTGGGTTAATCTTTCAATTCCCCCAAAGAGGATGCTAGTAAGCAATCTTACTCGGGGAATGTTGACAATATGCCAGAAATCTCCTGCCCTGAATTTGGCTAAGGGTAACCTCTCTTCGTTGGCACCCTTATCAGTGTAGTGTAGAAGCACACCTAAGACTATTACTATTAACTCTTCTTTATGGCCTCTACTTAATGCTCGAAAAATAAATTATATTACTACCTGTCTCAATAACCTGGATTTGAATTCCCTCCTTGCACGGCTACCAGGGTCTGGCCTGTCCGCATCCTCGAACTTTCCTCAATACATATGATTTAAATTCAGCATGTTGCAAATTTATAGCCAACAAACCATCCCCCTACCTGGATCTAACTTGGTTGGGGAATTATATACTTTTACCCTTAACCCCACCAAAACCTCTATCCAAAATATATGCTGGCCTCCTTCTTTGTGATACCCCATCAAAACCTTTTTTCTTGGTGGAGTGGGAGAAAGAATTAGGCATCACCATGTCAATGGAGGAGGTGGCTTGTGTTTTGTCACGTGCTCACGGTTTCTCTCGTTGTGTGAGATACCAGGAGAACTCTTATAAATTGGTCACAAGATGGTACCTCACTCCATACCACCTCTATAAGTTGCATCTAATACCAACTAATTCCCTTTGGGGATGTGGTCATGCTGCAGGGACAATTTTACATATCTGGTCCTAAGATCAAAGTCTTCTGGACACAAATGGAACAGGGCATTCGATATGTCACGGGTAGCAATATACAGTTCGATCCCAAACTGATCTTATTGGGGCTACCAACAACTGATTTTACTCCCTCGGCAAGGGATTTAATAACCTTTATGATATCCACTGCGAACCTGTTAATACCGCTGAGATGGAGGGATGAGGAACCTCCCTCAGTAGATCAATGGTGGGCCGAGATGCACCAGCTTCATAGGTTGGAGGAATTTGTGGGTTGGAATACTTTTACAAAGGACTCCTTTCTTCGTACTTGACAACTATGGAGAGATTTTCTTCAGCATTGAGGTATTTCTGGAAATAATCCCTGCATGCCCTCTTAATTACTACTATTCTCTATAACCCAATATAGTATGGAGACTAAGATTTATAATTTTATCTTTGTTTTACTTTAATCTGGGAGAATGCAATATGTATTATGTTATTTGATTTACATGTAGTTTGTCTGTTATATGTTCTATGTGAGTTCCTTGACATACAAGTCCTAATAAGCAATATGTCTTGGCTTCATAATGGGGTAATAGAATGATATGACTAATTAATCATATCTTATACCACGTCCTTTGATTAGGATATATGAGTCATGTATGCCTTATTCTGTTCACTATGTTTGTATGACTGCAATTTATAACACCTTGTATATTGACTCTAACTTTGTAAATTGGACACTATGTCATTGTTTTGTTTTTTCTACTTTTGAAAAATTTAATAAAGAGAATTTATAAAAAAAATTGCTGGAGTATAGATCCAGGAGAGCGATAATTCGTTGTATGGGATTCCCTGAGGGGATAGAAGGAAAAAATTGTTGTGGGTATATCACAAACTAGCTGCTGGAAATGTTTGGACAGGCAGCGCTGTCCAAAGTCTTTGCCATGGAAAGGGCTCGTAGAGTCCCGTTTAAACCTAGACCTGTAGGCCAGGCTCCAAGATCTATTTTGCGTAAGTTGTTATGTGCAGGGAGAACATGGTGGTAAATGGAGCCCAGATAATCCTTTTTCCGGATTACTCGACGGCCACCTCTAAAAACAGGCTTAAGATAGTTGAAATGAAGAAATGTTTGAGAAAAGCAAAGTTGCAATATTCCTTACTATTCCCAACAAAGTTATGGGTGAAATGAGGCTTAACCCTGTTTTTTCTCCTCTCCTGAGGAGGCAAACACTTGGATGGACTCTAAGGGACTTCCATAAGTACTGAGAAGATATGTTCATTGCCCGGATGGACTTTAAAGAGGCTCTGTCACCACATTATAAGTGCTCTATCTCCTACATAAGGAGATTGGCGCTGTAATGTAGGTGACAGCAGTGCTTTTTATTTAGAAAAATCCAATCAGCGTCATACACTTCTCTCCATTCATTTAATCAGTGCATAGTGATAGTGATCTTGCTAGATCCGTATGTGCAGTCACTTACACATTAACGTTACTGAAGTGTCTTGACAGTGAATACACATCACTACCAGCCAGGAAGCGATTTCTATTTACAATCCTGACACTTCGGTAACGTTTGTGTAGTACTTACAGCAGAGCATCCACCTTCTCTCAGCACCCAGCGGGAAGGTGGATGTGAGTTAGGAGCGGAATCCCCGGTCATAGCACTGTCGGGGATTCTATAAGAGACGGAGACCCTGACTACTACCCTCCCACCCAGGGCCGACCTTAGGCGCATAACCCCAGCAGGTGGAAGGGGGCGCTGCGCTGGCTCTTCACCTGCAGTTTCAGAAGTGCCCGGGCCCGGCGACTCAGTCACCATTCCGCCCGGACGCTTCTTCACTCAGTGGCGTCGCTGCCGCTGTAGCAGCCATAGCGGCTGCTAGCGATGACACCGGGCATTAGGGTGCCCGTCGGGACGGGGAACGGGACCCCCCATGGCCGGCGCTGCTATCAGCCGCTGCGGCTGCTACAGCAGTAGCGATGCCACTATAGCAGAGCAGGATGGTATCTCCCTGCTCTGCTATCTACTAGCGCCACTGTAGCTCCCTGAAGGAGCGGAATCCCAGTGTGGCCGGGGATTCCACTCCGGAGCGCTCCGCTTGATGTCTCTGTCCATATATGGACAATGACATCAGGGGAAACTCCTGAAGTGGAATCCCCGTCCGCAGCGTTGCCGACTCTGTGACCGGGGATTCCACTCCAAGATAAGCCAGTGACGTCACTGTCCATAAATGGACACAGACGATAGGGCCTTCTCCTGGAATGGAATCCCCGGTCACAGAGCGGCAACGCTGTGTACGGGGATTCCGCTTCAGGAGTTGTCCCTGATGTCACTGTCCATATATGGACAGAGACCTGAAGGGGAGTGCTCCAGGAGCAGAATCCATGGCCAAAGGGGGATTTCGCTCCTTCAGGGAGCTACAGGGGAAGTGGGTGCTATCTACCTCTGGGCTGTGTGGCACTACCTTCAAGGGGGCTGGGCTGTGTGGCACTACCTTCAAGGGGACTGTGGGCTGTGTGGCGCTACCTACAAGGGGGCTGTGGGCTGTGTGGCGCTACCTACAAGGGGGCTGTGGGCTGTGTGGCGCTACCTATAAGGGGGCTGTGGGCTGTGTGGCGCTACCTACAAGGGGGCTGTGTGGCGCTACCTACAAGTGGGCTGTGTGGCGCTTCCTACAAGGGGCTGTGGGCTGTGTGGCGCTACCTACAAGGGGGCTGTGGGCTGTGTGGCGCTACCTACAAGGGGGCTGTGGGCTGTGTGGCGCTACCTACCTGTGGGCTGTGTGGCTCTACCTACAAGGGGGCTGTGGGTTGTGTGGCGCTACCTACAAGGGGGCTGTGTGGCGCTACCTACAAGGGGGCTGTGTGGCGCTACCTACAAGTGGGCTGTGTGGCGCTACCTACAAGGGGGCTGTGGGCTGTGTGGCGCTACCTACAAGGGCTGTGGGCTGTGTGGCACGTCATACAAGGGGCTGTGTGGCGCTACCTACAAGGGGGCTGTGTGGCGCTTCCTACAAGGGGGCTGTGGGCTGTGTGGCGCTTCCTACAAGGGGGCTGTGGGCTGTGTGGCGCTACCTACAAGTGGGCTGTGTGGCGCTACCTACAAGGGGGCTGTGGGCTGTGTGGCGCTACCTACAAAGGGGTTGTGGGCTCTGTGGCGCTATCTACAGGGGGGCTGTGTTGCACTATCTACAGGGGGTGTTGTGGCATTATATACAGAGGGCACTGCAGCATTATCTACATGAGCGTGTGTAGCACTATATACCGGGGGTATGGCACTATATACAGGGGTGTGGCACTATCTAAAAGAGCACTGCGGTATTATCTACAGGGGGGTGTGGCACTATATACAGGGGGTGGCACTATCAACAGACATTATCTACAGGGGGGTGTGGCACTATATACAGAGGCACTTCGGCATTCGCTACAGGGGGTGTGTGGCACTATATACAGGGGGGGTGTTGCACGATCTACAGAGGGCACTGCGGTATTATCTAAAGGGGGTGTGTGGCACTATATAAGTTTTTGCATCAGTTGTAATCACTGAGAGACAAAAATACTTACGCTGATGCAACTGACATATGTGAACGCACCCTTAGTTCTGGATAACATCGCCTCGTTTCTGGTTAATAAATCTGGAGTTCCTTTCCTTTTAATTGGGGACTTTAATAAGGTTCCAGATGAAGTAAAAGATCGGCTCAGGAGGTCCCATGTGAAATCTGCGAGTGTTTAGCCATTCTTTTGGGATTTATTTGGAGGAAATGGGATGGTTTGATACATGGAGGATTTTTCATCCACATATGTCCCAGTTTTCTTGCTACTCTAAGACCTCGGAATCCCTCTCAAGAATTGATTTTAGCATTGGCCAATAAACAGATGATGGGCTTATTTAAGAGAGTAGAATTTGAAGCAAGAGGCATGTCAGATCATTCACCATTGCTTGTTGAAATTGAGGCCACAAGGCGTGGTTGTTCTGCGAGACTATATATATATATATATATATATATATATACTTATATAATCTCCCCCTCCATAATTTTGGGAATGGAATGAGATGAGGAAGCTCTGGATCAGTTTGTGGAGTTTGTTTTTTTAAGTAATAAGGGGACTGCATTTAGAGGAGTGATTTGGGATACTGTCAAGGCTATGTGAGACGTTTGTAAAAAAAAAAAAGAAATATTGATAAAAATAGGGGAGAGAGACGGGTGATGGGTTCTATGAGGCAGGATCTTAATAGAGCAGAGCAGGAGTATACGATTCGTCCATGGGATGCAGCGGCCTGGCGTACTTCTCAAGAAAGGTATGAGGCATTTCTAAGGCAAGGATCATTGGAGAAAAATGTGATAATCTCATCCTGAGATAGTGGGAAAACTCCTCTTGTCATCGTGTGTGAAAAATCAGAGGGGGCATTTAGAAATAGTTAGAATAAGCTTGGGGGAAATGATTACAGATGCCGTCCAAATTGCAGAGGAATTTGCCTCTTTCTATAAAGAAGTATGTGTATCAGTGGATACATGCACTCTGGATCTGGTGAAATCCTACTTGAATAAGATAGTATTTCCTAGAATCTCAGAGCTCCAAAGGAAAGCCCTGCAGGTACCTCTGTCAAGGGAGGAATTTGAGGTATCTATGAAACAAGCGCCGCGGGTTCGAGCTGGGGGAGTTCTTGGTAACCATGGAAAAAGTGCTCAGGGCAGGGGTAGAATCCCAGAATCCATGAATGATGCTCTACCTTGTCTTATTTTGAAGAAAGACAAAGATCCGCTCCTTGTATCGCCTTACCATCCGATCTCTCCCTTAAACTGTGATATGAAGTTGGTAGCTAAGGTCTTGGCGAATCGGTTATTGATGTTATCCACCTAGACCAGACAGAATTTATTACAGGTAAAGCCATCAATTACAATTTGCGTAAAGTTTTTACTAATTTGCAATAGATAATTATGTGTTTGGAGGGTGGACTTCTCTCAACTGATGCAGTAAAGGCGTTTGATTCGGTAAATTGGGAGTTTTTGTGGGCAACTCTCCTGAGATTTGGGTTTGGAGAAAATTTTGTCTCCTGGTTCAATCGGTTGTATAGGACTACCCAGGCCCAGGTGGGTGTGAGTAAGATAATTCACCTTTTTTTTTTTTTTTTTGTATTAGCTAGAGGTACCCGACAGGGATGTCCTTTATCCCCTTTTTTATTTGCAATTGTTATTGAATGTCTTGCATTGAAGCTAAGGGCAGACCCAGGTATTAAGGGGTTTCTGTTGGGTGGTCAGGAGGAAAAAATTTCCTTGTACGCGGACGTCATGCTCCTGTATCTTAGGCGTTTGTCGGATGTGGAGCATGTCGTTTGCGTGTATCAGGAGTTTGGGGCTCTGTCGGGTATCCAGATAAATTGGTCCAAATCAATGTTTCTCGTCTTTTAGAGTGTAGACTCCGCCAATCAAGTGCAAGGAGTTCTCCAAATTGTGGATCCGAGTCGTTATTTGGGCATTGTCATTTCAAAAAGAATTGATTATACAGCTTTAAATATTCTCCCCCCTAATGAGTACTTTAAAGTGTAACTAAACTTTCAACAAATTTCTGACATGCCATAGTGACATGTCAGAAGTTTTAATCGGTGGGGTCCCAGCACTGAGACCCCCACCGATCGCTGAAACGAAGCAGCGGAAGCGCTCGGGTGAGCCGCTTGGTTTCTGATTGGCTTTTGTTGGAAAGCCGATGTAACGGTGTACGGACTCCATAGAAAGTCTATGGGTCCTTACACCGTTACATCGGCTTTCCGAGAAAAGCCGGTCAGAAACTAAGCGGCTCAGCGCTCACCCGAGCGCTTCTGATGGTTAGTTTTAGTGATCGGTGGGGGTCTCCGTGCTCAGACCCCCACCAATCAAAACTTCTGACATGTCACTATGACCTGTCAGAAGTTTGTTAAAAGTTTAGTTACATTTTAAGAAGTACGGTAAAGACTTGAAATCTTCTCCATCTGTCCTTGGGGATTGCCCTGATTTAAAATTGTTATATTACCGAGGTTTTGCATATATTTGGCAATTCTCTAGTTTTTGAGTATGCTGGAATCCATTTTTAATGATCTATTATTCTGGGGCAAGGAAACTCGTATTAAATATAGTAAATTACACCGTCCAGTGATAGAGGGAGGGTTTGTATTTCCTATCTTCGCAAATCCAACAGCTTATTGATTGGGAACATTCAGCAGCAAATAGATTGATCTGGCCTTTGGGGGGCGCTGTACGGAGGGATAACATATTCCAGGTTTTGAAGACCGGATGCTTTAGTAAGTTGTCTGATAGGTATAAAGTTTTTAGCATGATGCATAAGGTGTGGAGTGCGGTGAAACAGAAATTGGGAGGTAGGTACATTTTCTTTACCCCTACACGGGGGAATGAATTTCTCACTCAATTCGTAAAAGTAGAGGTTAGTCGTTTTTGGGTGAAGTGGGGTATTACTCAATTATCACATCTATCAACGGGGCAATTAAAACTTTGGATTTATTACAAAGAGAGTTCAGTATTTTATCCGGATCTCTGTATTTGCACTATTTTGAAGTTGTTCACGCATTGGAAGCGACATGTGATAAATAATTTTTTAAGATTGGTAAACAGGAACTATTAATAGTTAATAGGAACTATTTAAAACATTTTATATAAAAGAAGGAAAAGTAAAGGGGTCACTTCTTTGGTGTATAATTGAGCGAAGCATAAATAGAAATAGCCCAGTAGGGGCAGAATTAAATGTAAAGTGGGGGAAAGACTTGGGGAAGGATTACATAGTCACATGGAGGGAGGTGTTCAAAAGGGTTAAAGGGAATGTTTCGCTAGAAATTATTATATTTTTTTTTCAGTTAAACTGTTTGTATATAAATGATTAAACATTGTTCTAATTTTTTCACGAGTCAGGAAATATTATAAATTAGATTCTAATTTATAACATTTCCCTGTGCTGGTCACTAGAGGGAGCAATTCCCGAAATTGCAGCATTGGCATGTGGTAAAGCAACCACATTGCTTTATGCTGCAAAATTTGAGAAGACATACTCGCTCTGGTGTCCTCACACAATCCCCCCTCCCTTATCCTGGCTATTGCCAAGAGAAAGGAGGGGGGTTGAATGTACAAACCTCCTACACTGTGTGCCGCCATTTTTTGAGTGAATGCACAGTGTAGTAGGCTTACATACAGTGGTAATCACACAGTAAAACCCGAACATACACAGACTTAACTTACCTGCTCCTGCCGCTGCCGCCGCTCCTAGTGCTTGCTTCTAATCACATGTCCGGAAGTAGTAATCTTACTGTCCGGCCGCGGCTTCCGGTCCACAAGAAAATGGCGCCGGATGTCGCTCGGCTGAAGACCTTCCATTTGGACTGTGTGGGAGCGGCGCATGCGTCGTTCCCACACAGACGGCGTACACCATAGTGAATGGAACGGCTCCCGTTCGCATTCTCTATGGGGATGTATGTGCTGTATTCCATCTCTGTATGTGTCGTTAATCGACACATACAGAAATGAAAAAAAAAAAATGGCAGCCCCCATAGAGAAGAAAAAGTTAGAAAATAAAAAAAAGTAAAACACAAACGGACAAATAATTTTTTTTTAAATAAAACACTAAAAGCAAATTGATATTGTAAAAAAATTTTTCCGCGACACCCGTCCTTTAAAGGGAATGTGTCACTAAATTATTCACCTAGATTTTCCCAATTTATGTTTCCACACCACCTGCACTTAACTCCTAAACGTCTGTATAGCATGGGATTTAGAGACAATGATGCTTGTCCTAGGGGTAATATAGATCAGAAAAAAAAAAAAAATGTGGAGGAAAAACAGACAGATACTTATCCATCATGCAATACCATCAGGAAGGCGTCTGATTGGCCCTAAATTTTTTCTGCAGCAGGACAGCGACCCCAAACATGCAGCCAATGTCATTAAGAGCTATCTCCAGCCTAAAGAAGAGCAAGGAGCCCCGGAAGTGATGATCTGTTGTTAGTTCTCCAAGATGTTTAGAAAAACCTTCCTGCCAAGTTCCTTCAAAAACTGTGTGAATGTGCGCCTAGAAGAATAGATTCTGTTTTAACCCTTTCAGGACTGAGCCTTTTTTTTTTGCTTTTTCAATTTTGTTTTTCACTCCCGGCATTCCAGGAGCCGTGACTTTTTTTTATTTTTCTGTCAATAGCGGCGTGAGGGCCAAATAATGTACTGTGAAACTGTAAAAAAAAAATGTATTTGCGGGCTGAAATTGGAAAAAAACTGTGATTCCTCCATTGTTTTTTGGGTTTCATTTTTACGGCTTTCGCCGTGCGGTAAAAACGACATAACGTAAATTTAGTCTCAATACGATTACGGTTATACCAAATGATTACATTTTTTAACATTTTACTATTTTCACAACGAAAAAAAATTCAATTTTTTTATTTTGTTTCACCACATTCTGAGAGCCATAACTTTTTTTTATTTTTTCGCCGATTGAGTGGTGCGAGGGCTTATTTTTTTGTGGGACGAGCTGTAGTTTTTATTGGTATTCTGTTTTGGTCCGCACAACTTTTTGATCACTTCTTATTACGTTATTTTCTTTAGAGCTAAGGCAACCAAAAAACAGCGATTTTGGCGCTTTTTTTAAATTTATGCTTTACTGCGTTTACCATGCGAGTTAAATAATGGTATATTGTAATAGTTTGGACTTTTACGGACAAAGCGATACCAATTTTGTTTCTTTTTTTCTTTCTTTTTTTCACTACTTTAGGGAAAAAATTGGAAAAGGGTATCTTTTTAACTTTTAATTGAAAATATTTTTTTCACGAAACCTTTATTTAACTTTTTTTATTTTTTTTGCACATTTTATTAGTCCCTTAGGGACGTTCGATTGCTGGTACGATACACTTCAATACTAATGTGTTGCAGCGTATTGTTTTTTTCCACAGGCTTCTGTTAACGATTTTCTATCGTTATGTGTTTACAGCTCCCATACAGGCCTATATGTCACCATTGTAACAGACAACAAACATAGTCTGTGTAGTCTTATCCTGCAGTCATATTGTCATCTATCTGTTACCTACTTCTTGCTTACATACCAAATGTAGGTTAGTAAGATTTAGGCGATAGAAGACAGTCTGACTGCTAGATCAGACTAAGGCCTCATGCACACGACCGTATTTTTGTCCACCCGTAAATACTGGCGTAAATACGGGTCCTTGGACACACGTATTCGACCCGTTTTGCACCAGTATTTACGGACCCGTACCCATAAATATGGGTCCGGTGTCACCAGTATTCCACCCGTATTTACGGGCACGTATTCGCTGCAAAGTTACAGTGTCGTAATCGGCAGCCCTTCTCTCTATCAGTGCAGGATAGAGAGAAGGGACAGCCCTTTCCGTAATAAAAGTAAAAAAAATTCATACTTACCCGGCCGTTGTCTTGGTGACGCGTCCCTCTCATTACATCCAGTCTGACCTCCCTGGATGACGCGGCAGTCCATGTGACCGCTGCAGCCTGTGATTGACCTGTGATTGGCTGCAGCGGTCACATGGGATGAAACTTCATCCCAGGAAGCCGGACTGGAGGAAGAAGCAGGGAGTTCTGGGTAAGTATGAACGTCTTTTTTTTTTTTTTTTTTTTTTTACAGCTTTATCTACTGTATATTGTGATCGGAAGTCACTGTCCAGGGTGCTGAAACAGTTACTGACGATCGTTTAACTCTTTCAGCACCCTGGACAGTGACTATTTACTGACGTCGCCTAGCAACGCTCCCGTAATTACGGGTGCACACACGTAGTCACCCGTAATTACAGGAGCCCCATTGACTTCTATGGGCTGGCCGTACCGTAATTACGGCCTGAAATAGGTAATGTTCTCTCTTTTTCAACGGCACGGGCACCTCCCCGTAAGCATACGGGGAGGTACCCGTGGCCAATAGAAGTCTATGGGCCCGTAAAACAGGAGTTTTTACGGTCATGTGCATGGGGCCTCACACAGGGTTTGTTTTCTGTTTGTTGTCTGTTGCCAAGGAAACACATAGACCTGTATAGAAGCTGTAGACACAAAATTATAGGAACATTTTAATTAAGGAAATTGCAAAGTGTCGTCTTTTTTCGTGTTTGATGCTTTTGAACAATAAAAAAAAATGGTTATGAAGGTGAACATTGCCATTAAAGGACATGTTTTTTAGTTTTCAATATATTTTTTTAGATATTCTTTTTACGTTTTGGTGGTCTTTTTTTTTCTTTTTTTTTTCTCCCATGTAACTATTTGTTTATATTTAAAAAAAAAATATGAAACGTTGATTTTAAACCGGCTACTGAACTTCACAATAGGCTGACACTTCATCTCATCATCAAAGGGCAGGATTACAATGAAATTAACAGCTCTCTTGGGGAACCCACACAAGTAGCGGATTTGTTGTGGATTCTCCGCAGCCTTTCTCTAGCAAAATCCGACACGGGTTACGTGCTGCTGAGAATTTCACTCAGTGTACTTTGAAAAGGGTGAAATCTGCAGTTAACATCCAGAGCAAAGTAAGCATGCTGCAGATTTGAAAGGCCCCCCCCCCCCCGCACAAATTTCCTGTCCGGATTTGCGGGAGGAAAATCTGCAGTGGGAGACCGTAGCAGCCAAGGAACTGTTGCAGGTACGGAAATTAGAGCATTCTGCGGGTTTCACCCTTTTCAATGTAAAAGGGATGAAATCCACACATAACACATGCGGATTCTTCTGCGAAAAATCCGCAATGAGACCACCACATGTGTGGGTACCCACTAACCCGCAGCATGCCCTGATTTCTGTGCGGAGGCCCTAGTCTTATAGGAAAAACTGCCCTCGTTGCCAACAGCAAACAATTAAAGTTAAGCTTTCGTTATTTAGTCTCTGTTTACCATAGGAACAGAAAAACGAAAATAATGGAAGCGCCGGATCCTTTAAATGACACCAATGGCGCCCGACGGAACCAATTGACCTCTAATGGATTCCGTCGGGATTCCATTCCAATGTGATATTGAAGCTGACCATTATTTTTCTTTTTTTTAGATAGGTTTTAAACCAAATAAGTGCCTTTTTCCTTTCCTAATTATGTTGTGGTTGCACTTTTTTGTCCTATTTCTCCCGACATGCTTTTGTTCTGTAGTTTTGCTGCCAGATCCAGAAAATTAAAAAAAACAATATTCACTGTTTTTGATGGTCCGCTTTGAGCTTATTTTTTTGTATTATTAGGCTATGTTCACACAGGGTATTTTGCAGAGTTTTTTGACGCGGAAACCGCGTCGCAAAAACGGCCCGAGAACGCCTCCCATTGATTTCAATGGGAGGCGTCGGCGTCTTTTTCCCGCGAGCAGTAAAACTGACTCGCGGGAAAAAGAAACGACATGCCCTATCTTCGGGCGCTTCCGCCTCTGACCTCCCATTGACTTCAATGGGAGGCAGGAGAAAGCGTATTTCTCGCTGTTTTATGTCCGCAGCGCTCAATGGCCGCGGGCGAAAAACGGCGCGAAAATCGGCGTGCAGGGAGAGGAATATCTGCCTCAAAGTTCCAAACGGAATTTTGAGGCAGATATTCCTCCCCCAAAATACTCCGTGTGATCATAGCCTTAATGTAATTTAGAAAAACCTCTTTCTCACCAGTGTTTTTGTTTTGCTTACACAGTGAATTCATGGTAGAAGAACACGAGTTACAAAAAGAAAAAATCCAAGAGGATTATAATGACAAGTACTGGGATCAGCGGTACACTATTGTGCCGCAGCAGATTCCATCATTCCTGCAAAAGATCGCAGATAAGATTCTTAGCACAGGTAACAGGAGCACAGCATTTAAGCTGAATTTTACGTTTTCAACCCTTGTGTTCTTTTTAATTTTCTTAACCACTTCCTGACCAGAAGCTTTACCCATTGTTATGTTTTAGCGATGTGCCAGTTTAAAAGCAAGTTGTTTTTCTATGACTTTTCCAATCCACAAGTATTTGGTCTTGTTTTTCTCGGAACATATTGTGCTTCCATATTGTGTAGAAAAAAAATTATCGACATTTTTAACTTTTTTAAATATGAATGGAAAAATAGAAAAAAAATTGAATATGTGATTTTAGGTGATGTTTTTTGACATCTGGTGCAGTCACTGGATAAAGAAACCTGAATACATATTTGGCAACTTCTGCCGACTTCAGCGAAACCAAATATGTGTGTATTTCGTACACGCTGGGCTCAAGGCGAAGCTTGCAATCAATGGTGCTAACTGGCTTTTGGAGAGCAAATTTTCCAAAGCTGGTTTGCTGAAACCATTCGACCATTACAGATGTTGTGAAGTTCCAGAATACCGTTAAAGGAAGGTGTCGCATTTTTTTTTTTTTTAAATATATTATGGCTTTTAGGATGTCATTAAAATAAATTTTATTTGTGTTTTTGTGTTGCACTTTTTTCTTTCTTTTACTTCTCTATGGGGGCTGCCATTTTTTTTTTCATCTCTGTATGTGTCGATTAACGATACGGCACATACAGCCCCATAGAGAATGGGAACGGGAGCCGTTCCATTCACTATAGCGTACGCCGTCTGTGTGGGAACGGCGCAAAAGGAAGGTCTTCGGCAGAGCCACATCCGGCACCATTTTCATGTGGACCGAAAGCCGCGGCCGGACAGTAAGACGACTACTTCCGGTCGCGGCTTCCGGCCATATGGTTAGACGCAAGGACTAGGAGCGGTGGCGGCGGCAGGAGCAGGTAAGTTATGTTTGTGTATGTGATGTGTGTGTATGTTTGTATTATACTGTGTTATTACCACTGTATCTAATCCTCCTACACTGTGCATTCGCTCAAAAAATGGCGGCACACAGTGTAGGAGGTTTGAACATTCAACCCACCTCCTTTCTCCTGGCACTAGCCAGGATAAAGGAGGGGGGATTGTTTGAGGACGCTAGAGCGAGTGTGTCTTCTCAAATTTTGCAGCATAAAGCAATGTGGTTGCTTTACCACATGCCAATGCTGCAATTTTGGGAATTGCTCCCTCTAGTGACCAGCACAGGGAAATGTTATAAATTAGAATCGAATTTATAATATTTCCTGACTTGTGAATAAATTAAAAAAATTAAAACAATGTGTAATCATTTATACACTAACTGTTTAACTGGAAAAAAAAAAATATTCCCTTTAAAGGGGTTGTCTAGTCCCAAAACATTGTTTGCTTATCATGATAGGATAGGCCTTCATTATCTGATCGGTTGGGGTACGACTCCTGGCACCCCAGCTGATCAGCTATTTTGAAGGGGCCGCAGCGCTCATACGAGTGCCGCTTTCCGTTCATTCCTGGAAATGTTCACGCTGTGAATCGCCGACACACTTCTAGCGGCGGTTCACAGTATTACACAGCCTGCCATAGAGGGAGAAGATACAAATAATGAAAAAGTTTGTTATTCACTAACAAACTTTTCTGTGATCGGTGTGACAGGACCCGCTGTCACCGAAGCAGTCCGCCCTGCTGACCTGACAAATTCGGGTTTGAGCGCAAAATACGGTACATCTTTTGTATATACAGGATACAAACTGTAGAAGCTGTATCTAAATAAGTGAAAACATTTACATATCCTTTATGCAAATAATACATGATGGAGATTTCTCTGTGAAAAGCACTGATCATTTTACACTTTTATTCTTCCCAAGGTAAATACCTTAATGTAGTCAGAGAGTGTGGTCGTGACGTTACCTGTCCTGATGCTAAGGAGATAATTTACACACTTAAGGAACGTGCTTATGTTGAGCAGATTGAGAAGGCGTATAGCTATGCCAGCAAAGTACTTTTGGATTTTTTGATGGAAGAAAAGGAATTGGTCGCTCATCTTCGGTATGTGAACATTCGTAGTATGTCATTTACTATTAATATGTATTCACAGTTTTCAATTTTACAGCAATAACAGTTGTGTGTGTAAAATGCCAAAAGTTGAATCGATTATGGGTCCAAAAATGATTAGCAGTGCTCCTCCTTGTACATAGAGTACAGCGGGGTCGGTCACATGACGAAAAGTCGCATCGTCATCAAAGAAGGCTGTGCAACTTGACCTCCGGTCCACCGGCAGCGCTATAAAAATCGATGGGAATCTCAGAATCCGTGCGACGGGGACCGGAACGTATATTAGCGAGTGTACGCAGGGAGTACACTGCCAATAATATTTGGTCCTCGCATAACCCCTTTAAAGAAGTAGACCAGTCACACTGATTAAACCAGTCGTTCTTCAATATGCTCAATAAGTCTTGTCATCACAAATAATATATATATTATGCATTTATTTATGAGAGCACAGGCCATCACTGGGCTCCATCCTGAATTACAAAGTTTGATAAAAAAAGAAGATTTAGGCCAGGATCTTACACACGCAGTTGTGATGCACTGTTTGGCTTGGTTTGTTTAGCCAAACACAGGAGCGGACATAAAAGAAAGGAGACGCATAAGTTGCATATGTTTTTTTAAACCTTTCCTTCCTTTTGGAACTGCATGTGTAATCCTGGCTATATGCTGCAATCACAGATATATCGTTTTTTTTGGCGTTTTTTTATGCAGTTTTTTGTGCCAAAGCAGGAGTGCATCATATGTCCTAGGGGGAGCTACACTGGGGGAGTCACTTGTTGAGAAGGATCTGGGTGTACTTGTAAATCATAAACTAAATAACAGCATGCAATGTCAATCAGCTGCTTCAAAGGCCAGCAAGATATTGTCGTGTATAAAAAGAGGCATGGACTCGCCGGACAGGGATGTAATATTACCACTTTACAAAGCATTAGTGAGGCCTCATCTAGAATATGCAGTTCAGTTCTGGGCTCCAGTTCATAGAAAGGATGCCCTGGAGTTGGAAAAAATACAAAGAAGAGCAACGAAGCTAATAAGGGGCATGGAGAATCTAAGTTATGAGGAAAGATTAAAAGAATTAACCTTATTTAGCCTTGAAAAGAGACCACTAAGGGGGGACATGATTAACTTATATAAATATATTAATGGCACATACAAAAAATATGGTGAAATCCTGTTCCAGCTGCAGACGCTTTATTCTAGTATAGACAGTATATTAAGTCTATTGCTGTTAGCAGAGACCATTACATCTATATGAGTGATAACATTTCTGGGCTCATGGGTTGTTTTTAAAATATAGGCTACGTGCCTTTAATAAAGGTTTTTGTTTTCATTTTCGGAATTATGTGAATAGAACAATTCTATATCTTCTGTTAGTAGTGTGGAAAATAGGGTTAGTTGCCTAAAAGGCAAATTGTGTTTTGTTGTAACCTATTAAGAGGCGCAAGACTCGTAATAATTTAGGTGCATCTCTGGATGTGCATGCGCCAGAGAGTCACTTCATAGTTCATAGCTGCCGTAGATTTGCGCTATAATTTACTCCAGTTTCTGGCATAAATGATAGTAAGTTTGTCGGGCCGTGGTTGGTCCTGCCCCTTCCGCTAAGCTCCACCTACTTAAAGTCCCGTAAGCAACAGAGGCAGAACAAAAGTCATAATTTTTTACGCCGCAAAGTGCGACTTTTGTGCCACTTGTGACTTTTGTCCTCCAGAAAGTTAATAAATTCCCCCCCCCGCATACTTGAGATTGGTTTTGGCTTCAATCTGACCTTAAAGTAGCACAGAAAATATAACCAGGCGTTTGGAAGGAGATAAGGGTGTCCCTCTTTGCTCTTAAATCAATTGGGTTAAGAATGCTTTCTACGAAGCACTGACAATCGAAACACAGGAAAGCGCTAAAATACTCCTCCACCAAGTATAAGGAGAAGATCCACTATGGTCTTCTTTTCTATTCGCTGCAAGTTGATTTTTAACGTTATAGCGAGCACATCAACAAACCCATTTTAAGGTTGCTCAACAAGCAATGTGTTTTCTGCTTAAAGGGGTTTTTCCGGGATTTAAGATTGAACCCCACTGGTCAACAGAATGAAGGAGCTGCGACGATGACGTCATTGTTTACACAGGTCTGTATGGCTGGCTGCCCCTGGTGCTGCAGCTCTGTCCTATTCGAGGAATTGGGACTGAACTACAGTACTAGGCACAGCGCCGCACATAGCGGTGTAAACAATGAAGAGGTCGCTATGCTGCAGCACCTTTATTCTATTGATCAAGAAGTGTTCCGGGGGGGGTCAGACCCCACCAAACAAACATTAATGGCATATATTTAAATGGGTTGTCCGGGAGTTTAAAAAATAGGCTAACAGCAAGATATGTGATCAAATAAAAAATATCCATTACTCCTCTATTAAATCCCCTAACTGCTCCAGCTCTTACTCGTCATTGGCCCTGCCGTCCTTTTTTTTTTCTTCATTGCTTCCGCGATGATGTGCCATACATTTACGTCACCACTGCAGCCAATCTCTCTTTCATGTGTGGCACGAGACGGCTAAGACCAGTGATGAACTGCAGCGGTCGCGTGAATTTACGGCACATCCTCGCTGCAGAAAAGTAAACCAGGACCGACGGAGACCAATGAAGCGTTGGCACGGGAGCGGCAGGGAGATATAATAGGTGAGTAGTGGCTACTTTTATATTTTATCACACTTTCTGCTGTTAGCCTATTTATTTCTTTTTTTCACTCCTGGATGACCCCTAGAAGTCCCAGAAAATAATGTAATTTTTCCAGAGGGCACAATATGTTTTTACAATAAAAAAATGTTAATTGTTTTTATTATAGCTTATTTGCTTCCTAATTTCTTTTTCCATTCTTGCTATTAGGTCCATTAAGCATTATTTCCTCATGGATCAAGGAGATTTCTTTGTCCACTTTATGGACCTTACAGAGGAAGAACTAAAGAAGACGGTGGACGATATCATCCCAACCCGGCTGGAGGCTTTGTTAGAACTGGCTTTGCGGATGAGTACTGCCAATACAGATCCTTTCAAGGATGATCTAAAGGTACTGAGGACATTGGAAGCAAGCCGTGATTCAGTTTGATTTCTATATAGGACTTTACAAAAGAACCGTTGCCTTTGCTTACTAAACTAGAATTTTAAGGTGTTTCTATGGGTAATATTGTCAATGTTTATTATCCTCCTATTTGCATAGTACATTCTTTATAATTTGGAAATTTGCTTTTTTTTTCTTTAAGATTGAGCTTATGCCGCATGACCTCATCACTCAGCTTCTACGTGTTCTTGCCATTGAAACTCGCCAGGAAAAAACCTTAATTAATGCTGATCCAACTGAACTAGCACTGAGTGGACTGGAAGCGTTCTCCTTTAATTATATTGTCAAGTGGCCTCTTTCACTAATAATTAACAGGTAGGCCGGGCTGAATCTACACTACTCAGGGAAATGGTAACCTTTTGGTTGTTCACATCTGCGGCAGAGGTTCCATCAGAGATTCCGCTATTTTTGGCAGACAAATTGGCTCCGCATGTTGCGCTATTATATCAGGCAAAATGACGGAGACCCGAAGGAACCTATTAAAGTCAATGGGTTCCATCAGGCGCTATTGGTTTCCGAGCTTCCGGTATTCTCGTTGTTCTGCTCCTGTGACGGATCAATGGAACCCGGAACGCATCTGTTACGAGCCCTCATCTGTATTTGTTCAGCATTCATGTACCTCTAGTTTTACGGTTATATAGTTAGAGGGCAGCTCGGCCTATCATGGTGACTTAATTTGCACCCTAGTAATATTGGCGTCTTATTTTCTGCCGATCTTCTATATGAAAAATGGAAATGATTATATAATTTTGAACTGAAAAAAAAATGATCTCCCAATTACAGAAAGGCTCTTACACGTTACCAGATGCTTTTCCGTCACATGTTCTATTGCAAGCACGTGGAGAGACTACTCTGCAACGTGTGGATCAGCAACAAGGCCGCCAAACAGTTCTCATTGCATTCTGCCAAATGGTAAGTGCGGTTCACAAACGCAAATGACAAGAAGTATACGTTCTGTATAGCGCTCTTCCTCAGTGCAAACACCTTTAAGGTCAATGACTCTTCATACTGTGGAGTTAAAGTGGTTCTCTGGTTTCCATAGGTTACTTATGTATTTCACATAGTTCTCCATGGGTGTTTAGACGTACGTCCGTACATCTTTGGTCTCCAGCACCTGAAATTGATCACAACATTTTTGTTTATATGTTTTTATTTCTAGATTAAACACCATCGTTTCTGAAAATCGGAAAGACAATTTAACTGCTGTACACCAATTAGCAAGACACAGGGCTTTATTTAGCAACCAATGACGGCACAGTATAAATTTTTCCACCGAAGTTTGAGAAATGAAAGCTGCTCTGTGATTGGTTGCTATAGGCAGCAAGGCTAATTTTTCCCAAAGACGGTTCTGATAAATGAGCCCCAAAATCTACCAAAACTGTGCTTTTTGTATCCACTCCTGTGTTTGGCTCCAAAAACGGGCACAAAAACTTCATGTGTGATACCAGCCTTAGAAAGTTCCTGCATTCATTGCTTAGTAATGAATGAAAGAATAAGAAAGGGAGAGACACAGTGAGAGAGAGAGGTAGGCAGTACTATTTCTGCCTTAAGTAGTTTGTAGTCCAAAAGATGTACTGCGTCCCTAGCAAGGTGACAACCTAAAACCAAATCACAGAAATGGTGATCACCTTGTGTCATATGTGCCATTTCAATGCAATAAAACCTCAGCCATTATTGGTGTATATCTTTATTATAAAAAAAAAATGCAGAGAAGGCAACATATCGTTGTCTTCTCTGCATTTTTAAAAAAAATAATAATAATCTACCGTACATGTTGAAGGGTTTGATTATAATATATATAGAAAAAGACATTTTAAAAACTATCCAGAGATAACTGCTTCAGCTTCTAGTATAATTTTAGGTCCGTACTACACTATATAGCCAAAACTTTGCGGACGCCTGGCACACACCTATATAATCTTGTTAGAAGTCCTATTCCAAACCCATGGGCCTTAATATAGAGCTGGGCCCCTTTTGCAGCTATAACATCCTCGACTCCTCTGAGAATGGTTTCCGCTAGATTTAGGAGTGTGTCTGTAGGAATTTGTGCCTATTCAGCCAAATGAGGACTTGTGAGGTAAAGCGTGGATGTTGAAGAGAAGGTTGGGCTCGGAATTGACATTTCAATTCGTCCCAAAGCTGTTCGATGGGGTAGAAGTCAGGGCTCTGTGCAGGCCACTCGAATGCATGAACACAACACTCCTCAAACCATGTCTTTATGTACTTCGCTTTGTGCGCCTGGAACAGAAAAAGGGCCTTCCCCAACAAAGAAAGAAGCATACAATTGTCCAAAATGTCTTTGTATGCTGTAGCATTAATATTATCCTTCACTGGAAATAATGGCCAAGCCTTAACCTAAAAACAGCCCTAGAATATTATGCCGCCTTCACTAAACTTTGTGTTCCAGTAGGTGGCATTCTCCTGACTCGCCGCCAAGCCTGGATTTGTCCTTCAGACTTTCAGATAGTGAAACGTGATTAATCACTCCAGTGGTGGCGTGCTTTACACCAGTCTAGCCGCCGCTTGGCATTGAGCATGCTGATCTTCGGCTTGTGTGTAGCTGATTGACCATGGAAACCCATTTCATCAAGGTCCTGATGCGCATTTCTTGTACTGATGTTACTTCCAGAGGAACTCCCTAGTGAGTGATGCCACACAGATTAGGGGATTCTTACGCGCTTCAACGCTCTGTGGCTCTGCTCTTTGAGTTTGCATGGTCTACCGCTTTATGGCTACGCTGTTACTCGTAGACGTTTTTACTTCAGAATACGAGCCCTTACAATTGACTGGGGAAGGTCTTTGACGTTGCCACATATAAAGACCCCTAGCTCTTCAAGTATGACCCATACTATAAATGTTGCTCTATGGAGATTGCATGGCTGTCTGCTTCACCTTATGCACCTATTTGAACTGGATGCAATTAGGAGGGGTGTTCACATACTTTTGGCTATATAGTGTATGTTTGATGGTCTACAACTTTTGTCAGCGAATTGTAAGTATTTACCTTTTTATATATTATCTTTTAATGAATTTTGTTGTATCTTTTTTTATTTTTTATTTTTTTTAACCATCACGCCCTATATTTTCAGGTTTGCAGGAGCGTTTACTCTCCGTCAGAGGATGTTAAATTTTGTACAAAACATCCAGTATTACATGATGTTTGAAGTGATGGAACCAACATGGCACATCCTGGAGAAAAGCCTCAAATCCGTAAGTATTGTAGAAATTGTCTGCATTATTTTCGACAACAAATTTATAGCGTATAGTTCATCTTTAGCTCATTAAAGGGGTTTTCCCATCACAGACATTTATGACCTATCCACAGGAGAAGTCATAAATGTCAGATAGATGCGGGTCCCACCTCTGTGCCCGCACCTATCTCTAGAACGGGGACCCCAGTTCTACTGCTCTGTGTTGTGGCTGAATCGTGTGATTTCCGACCATGAATTACAGCCGAGCTAAGCTGTTTCCGTAAGTCCCATAGAATTGAATGGTAGTGACAGAAACGGCGTAGCTCGCATGCTACGCTGCTTTTTTAACGGTCATTCACTACTATGGGAGTTACAGAAACAGCTTAGCTCAGCAGTTTTGGTACGTTAACACGATCATTTACTTCTATATAGATTTTTATTTCGGCAGAAAAAAAGAAGTTCCACTGCCTTTTTCATTTATTCATTTATTTATTTATTTATTTTTACACCATATACTGATTATCATAAATAATGTTATACATTTATTGTACAGGTTGTTACGGTCGTGGCGATACCAAATATGTGTATACAAAATATAAGACCCCAAACATGAAATAATAAAATGTATTAATTGTAAAAATGTGCATATCTGTGTATTTTTTTTATTTTATTCAACATTACTTTTTTTATTATCCATTTTAGGTTTTTTTAATTCAATATCTTTAATTTAGATGTTTTAACTTTAGTGTACTGGTATATATCTCTATGCCAGTACATTGGCCTGTGTACTGATTGTACACTGGCAGTTGTAAGGGCATACCTCAGTATTGTGCATGCTGTTTTTAGTCAATATGCCCGAACAGGAAATATGGTCAGACAGCACTTTGGTCCTTACAGGATTCCCTGCTCAATTTCCCTCTGAATGCCACGGTCCGTTTTGATCGAGCCATTCAAGGGATTAATATCAGAGAGCAGAGGTTTCTAATATCTCCACCGTTAGAGCAGAGCTGTGGCTGTGTATTACAACCGTTGCCCTGCTCCTGATTGCGCCGGCACTCTTTGGATATGTTCAGACGGCCTGTTTTCAGCCATTTTTTGGGCCGTAAACTCCCCCCGAAAATCAGTTAAAAATACGAAGGCTTAACGCCTCCAAACATCTGTTCATTTCAATGGGAAAAACTGCATTTCGTTCCCACGGGGCGGTTTTTTACTCGCCGTTTGTAAAAACGGTGCGTAAAACAACGCCCCGTAAAAAACAAGTGCATGTCACTTCTTGAGCCCTTTTTGGAGACGTTTTTCATTTTCTCAATAGAAAAACAGCTCCAAAAACAGCTTAGTATCGAAATACATGAAATAACGGTATTGAACCGTTTGAGGGTGCACGGTATCGAAACAGTATCGAAGTTTCGATGCATCATGCATCCCTAGTCAGAAGTTTGTCAAACGTTTATTTACCCTTTAAGGTATGTTCACACGCTGTGTTTTCAGGCGTATTTCAGGGTGTAAATGCCTCTAAATACGCCTGAAAAAATAGCTGAACGCCTACAAACATTTGCCCATTCAATTCAATGGAAAAAACAGCGTTTCGTCCAAACGGGGCGTTTCTTTACTCCGCCATTTTAAAAAAACGCCCCTTAGACAGAAGCACGTCACTTCTTGAGCCGTTTTTGGAGCTGTTTTTCATTGTGTCAATAGAAAAACGGCCGTAAAAAGACGTATCAAAAAACGGCTGAAAATCAGAGGCTGTTTTCCTTTCAAAACCGCTCCATATTTTACAGCCGTGTGAACATCGCCTGACACTTCATGAGTCCATTATCATTTACACAGCTTGACAAATACCTGCTAGCAAGAGTCAGCTGCTCAGTACGAGTATTATCATCCTGTGTTGGCAACATTTTAGTTTACATATACAGTACCAGTCAAAAGTGTATTGTACAGGGGATCAAAAGAAAAGGCCTTCAAGTCCCCTAGTAAGTGTAAAAAAATAATGTTTTAGAAAAACAAATCAGTTTTACGTAATAAAAAAGTCGCCCTGCTTCCCTGATAAAGTACTTTATAATTGGAAAAAAATTGAAATAATGAAAAAAAGTATACAATAATAGGTATCGCCAGATTAGTAAGGGCCTGACCTATAACCATATCATATTATTTATCCTGCACGATGAACACCGTAAAAAAATAAAATAAAAAACAATGGCCGAATGGTCACCTTGTGTCCAAAAAAATGAAGAAAAAGTGATAAAAAAAGTTGCAAGTACCCCTAATTGGTACTAATAAAAACTACAGTTTGTCACGCAAAAAACAAGCCCTCCCAGCTCTCCGTCGACAAAAAAATTGAAGTTAGAACTCCGAATATGATGACCCGAAAACATCATTTTATTTAGAAAAAAGTGTTTTTATTGTGTAAAAGTAGTAAAGTATTTAAAAACCATAGAAATTTGGTATCGCTGTAATCGGATCGAACCGCAGAATAAAGTACATAAACCTGTTTAGAATGCACGGTGAACGCCGTAAAAAAAATGGATAGAAAACCGTGCCAGAATTACTGTTTTTTGATCTCCTCACCTCCCAAAAAATCGCATGAATCCCAAAATGATTCTAATAAAAACTACAGCTCGTTCCATGAAAATCAAGTCCTCGCGCAGCTCGTCAATGGAAAAATAAAAAGTTATGACTATGCCAGCAATGATGCAAAATGACACCCCAGACTAATTTATATGTCCAGCAGTTCTTCACGCAAAACACCACGTCCTCATTTGCTAAGCTCCACAAGTGGACCCCGTAGATGCAGCGGAGACCATGACATTTCAGAGTCTTGTGCTGCTTATGGGGCTAGTGAAATAGTCAAAGATTAGGATATTTGGTACAATACCACGGACACCCTTTATAAGTGCAACACCTGCCCCAAAGAAACTGGCCTGTGCATAAAGGTTTGGTTCGAACCGTACGTCAATATCCATGGACAATTCATTTTATTATTTATTTACCCCGTTATTATACCACATTATTATACGCTGATGTACTCTGCCCAGCTTACATATGCCCCCACATTATAAACTGAACTACCAGTAAACCCTAAACAAATCTACCACCAAGCAAATTCTCCTCTCCAAAAGCCAAATGACGGCCCTCCCGAGCCTGGCAGTGTGCCCAAACAGCAGTTTATGACCACATATGGGTTATTACTGTACCTTGGAGGACCCGCTTAACAACTTATCGGGTGTTTGTCTCCAGTGGCACAAGCTGGGCCCAACACATTGGGCACTGAAATAGCCCATCTGGGAAAAATAGCAATGTTCAATCTTCAATATCCATCGTGTACTAATTTCTGTAAAACGTAGGGTCAAAATGCTCACTACACCTCATGATAAATTCCGTAAAGGGTTTTAGTTTAAATGGGTCAATTCTCGGGGGTTTTCACTCTACAGGTACCTCAGCGCAATGCAAGATGGCGTCAAAAAACAATTTAGTAAAATCTTCACTCCAAGAAATAAATTGCGCCTTTTCTCTTCAGACCCTTGCTGTGTGTCCAAACAGCAGTTTACAACCACATATGGGGTATTTCCTTACTCATGAGAAATTGTGTAACAAATAGACCTATAGTAAATCTTTATTTACTCATTTGTGTGGTGCCATTATCCATTTTATAAGCCGTGGTTTTCAAATGTAGGAAAATACTAGTTTTTCTAAATTTTCCTATCGTAAACCTATCGACCAAAATTGACCACTAACCTATAGTACAATGTGTTACAAAAACAATCCCAGAATCACTTGGGTAAGTAAAACCATTCCAGAGTTATTACAACATAAAGAGACGCATGTTAGGCTTCGTTCACATCCACGTCAGAACTCCGTTTAAGGGTTCCGTTGGACCTTTCAGTCAGGGGAACCCATAAATGGAATCCAAGCTGAAACACAGGTTTCCGTTTGCATCACCATTGATTTCAATGGTGATGGATCCGATCCAAATGGTTTCCATTTGTCACCGTTGTGTAAGGGTTCCGTTGTTTTGATGGAAACAATAGCAAAACACTGGAACCCTTACGCAACGGTGGCAAACGCATCGATCCGTCACGATTAAAATAAATTGTGATGCAAACGGAAAACCTATGGTTTACGTTTGTTTCAGTTTGGATTCCATTCATGGGTTGCCCTGACGGAAAGGTTCGACAGAGCCCAAAAACGGAGTACCGACGCTGATGTGGACAAAGCCTAAGATTAGAAAAATGGGGCTCATCATGATGGCCAAAATACACTCTGTTCTGAAGGGGTTAAATGAAAGTTCACAATTGAATAAAAAAAAAAAACTATCAATCAGATCATTGCTTACTTTTTGTAGCTTTCTCTTGTAAAGTTTTATATATATATATATATATATATATATATATATATATATATATATAATAAGTTTTTTTTGTTTTTTTTTAAATGTATGTGAACAGTATTTTTCAACCTATCGTTCCCAACTGATTTGGCTGCGGCTTACTTCAACGCTGTGTAGCTTCTATGTATCTTGCATATATAGAAGCTGCAGCGCAAAAAGTAAATAACATTTTTTATGTCAATTTTACAAATATTTAAACCTGGAGAACTGACAGGTTCTTTTTAAAAACACTAAACACACTTTATTGAAAAAAAAAGCAACAAAGTCTTACAAAGCCTTTAACCGTTTCCCTTCAAACCTTGTATCTCATATGTCCTGAAAGGGAGGCACGTCAGTAGCCATGGATGTATCTGATTTAGCTCAGGCTAGATTGCAGCTATAGCTGCGATCTCTCACCCGAGTTAGAGCAGATTGAAGTGGGAGCTGCATATATCTGTCACCGTACAGGGATAGCAGGAGGATTTGTAATCCTCCTCCTGTCCCTTTATGACTGTAGGTTACTCCAGGATAAGGGGTAACAAGTTGTTCATGTTATCATCCCCTTACCAATCAGAGAGCAAACTTGCTCCCTGTCATATACAGTATTAGGGTTCTTTTTGTTCTGAAAAGGAGCGAAAAGATAAGCAGAGGGATAATAAGGCTAGTTACTGTTCAATAGCATCAAATAAATCGCACCAATCACTCGCGCACACACACACCTTAATGAAGTTTGTACATTTTACATAGCTGATAAGGTTGAAAAAGACAACGGTCCATCAAGTCCAACCTATAATCCTTACCCTGTTAATCCAGAGGAAGGCAAAACCCCAATGAGGTTGATGCCCATTTCCTCTTTAGGGGAAAAATTCCTCCCTGACTCAAAATATGGCAATCTGAATAAATCCCTGGATCAACGCCCATCTCCAGAATCTAGTACTCTTAACCTGTAATATTATATTTTTCAAGAAAGGCATCAAGGCCCTTCTTGAACTTGTTCAAAGAGTCAACCATCACAACATCCTGTGGCAGAGAGTTCCATAGTCTCACTGCTCTCACAGTAAAGAATCCCCACCTGTGATTGTGCTGAAACCTTTTTTTCCTCTAGATGTAGAGGATGCCCCCTTGTCCTTGTTACAGTTCTAGGTGTAAAAAGATCATTAGAAAGATCTCTGTAGTGTCCAATTATATATTTGCACATCGTAATTAGATCGCCCCTAAGCTGCCTTTTTTCTAAACTGAATAGCCCAAGATTGATACCCTTTCTTGGTACTGCAATATAGGGAAGCACGATGCATCGAAACTTCGATACTGTTTCGATACTGTGCATCCCCAAACAGTTCAATCCCGTTATTTCAAGTATAGCAACACGTGAATGTATGAGAGCGGGGCTGTGGCTGTATAATACATGTGTAATACAGCCATTGCCCCGCTCCTGAGTACTGACAAGTGCGCGGGGTCAGGATGATGTGATGCGGCCCGTGCTGCACTAATGAGCGGCGGCACAGAAGACAGAACATTGCGGGTGCGCTGCAAAACACCCCCATGTTATGTCTTCAGTGCCTGAACTGCCGCTCATTAGTACAGTGCCGGCCTCATCACTTCATGCTGACCGCGCGCACACTTAATGTCAGGAGCGGGGCAATGACTGTATTACACAGCCGCAGCCCCGCTCTATAACGGTGGAGATCAGAGAAACCTCTCATCTCCGCCGCTATTCTCCTGAATGCTGCAATCAAAGCTTACCGCAGCATTCAGAAGTAAATGAGAAGGGGGATGTCCCTTTGGATCGCATCACAGGGAATTCCTGTGACGCGATTGAGGGACATACCATATATGGGCAGACAGCACAGGGTCCATTGAAGGACCCCAGAGCTGTCTTACCATATTTCCTGTTAGGGCATACTTCGGCATGTCCTAACAACTGACTGTGTACTATCAGTATATAGATATATGCCTGTGTACTATCAGTATATAGATATATGCCAGTACATTAAAGTTTAAAAATAAAGTAAAAACATAAAGTAATATTAAATTTAAAAAAATACACGTACGCCTTTTTTTACAATAAACATTAAAACAAGTTTCAATACATAAAATATACACATATTCGGTATTGGCGCGGCCGTAATAACCTGCACAACAATTTTTTTGTGTCATTTACGATGTGTACGCTGTAAAAAATAAAATAAAAACTGCTTTCTATCACTTATTGTGGGGCATGAGGTGCGATGAATTTAACATCCATGCGTCTCACATTAATAGTTATTAACCCCATCCTGTACCTTACACATTAACCCATTATGACTGAGAAACATGATGGGGTTAATTACTATTAATCTGAGGTGCATGGAGGTTAAATTCATTACACCTCGCGCCTCATCAGAAAATGGAGGAACTTTTTTTTTTATTGTTGGCAAAGTATCGTTTTGGTATCGAAATCCTACACAAAGTATCTGTATCGAAGTCCAAATTCTGGTATCGTGACATCCCTACTGCAATACACCCATTCTCTTAACTACCTCGGTCACCCTTATTTTCACCTGTTCTAGTTCAGACATGTCCTTATACACAGGTGCCCAAAATTATGCACAATATTCCATGTATGGCCTGACAAGTGATTTGTATAGAGGCAAAATTATGTTCTTGTCATGAGCATCTATGCCTCCTTTTGATCCATCCCATGATTTTATTTGCCTTGGCAGCAGCTGCCTGGCACTGGTTGCTAAAGGTAAATGTATTGTCCACCAATATCCCCAAATCTTTTTCAGTAGTAGTTTTACCCAGTATTTTACCATTTAATACATAATTGTAAAATGTGTTTCCTCGGTTCAAGTGTATAACCTTACATATATCCACATGAAACTAAATTTGCCAACTGGGCGGTTTTTTACAGCGTTTTTTGTACAGCTGAACATGAATGAAGAGAAGTGTATGACGCTGATTGGTCAGCGTCATACACTTCTCTTTACAACGGCCACATGCTCAAAAGTTTGAAAAAAAACACCCAGTTGGACATTTAGAAAAAATTAGCATAAAACGGAAAATAGTCATAACTCAGTTAAATATAAACGTTTTTAAAAAAAAAACAACAAAAAAACGGTTATCTACATTACAGCGACTATCAGATTAGGTAGGAGATAGGGCACTTATAAACTGGGGACAGAGCCTGTTTAGCCCCTTCCCACTACTTGGTGTGACTGTACGTCCAGATTCAAAGTGCATTCCCGCACAAGGGCGTACAGTCACGCCCTGTAGATGAAGCGGGCACAGGAGCTGTGCGTGTTTCATCTTCACCGGCTGTCACAGCTGTCATACACAGCTGACATCCCGCTGCAACGGCGGCGACGGCAGTTACCGCCTATCGCCGCTGTTTAACCCCTTCAATGTGGCTGTCAATGGCGTCCGTCGCATTGAAGTGGTTGACAGTGGGAGGGGGCTCCCTCTGTACCCCCGGCCCCCCGCGATGGTTGCTATGGCAACCAGGCAGCCGTTGCTAGGTTTCCTGGTTGCCCAGGTACAGAAGCCTATTAAGTCCTGCCCGAGGCAGGACCTAATACGCTAAGGCCGGATTCACACGAGCGTGTTCAGTCCGGGATATACTGTCCGTATGTCGGCAATATTTCCCGGACTGAGCACACTGCAGGGAGCTGGGCTCTTATCGTCATCGTTATCTATGACGCTAGGTGTCGCTGCCTCGCTGCAGGAAAACTGTCCCATACTGAAAACATGTTTTCAGTACGGGATAGTAGTTCCGTGGATAGGCAGGGACTCCTAGCATCATAGATAACGATGATGCTAGGAGCCCGGCTCCCTGCACTGTGTTCGGTCCGGGAAATGCAGCCCACCTGCAGACCGTATATCACGGACCGAACACGCTCGTGTGAATCCGGCCTAACTGTCAGATGAAGAATGACAGTTACAATACACTGCACTACATAAGTACATACATAAGTAGTGCAGTGTATTGTACAGGGATCAGTAGAAGTGAAATAGGTAAAAAAAAAAAAAAAATGTTAAAGAAAAATAAAGAAATTAAAAGTTTTAACTAATAAAAACAACAATCCCCTTGTTTCCCTGATCAACTCCTTTATAATTAGAAAAAAATGAAAACATGGAAAAAAAACTATACATAATAGGTATCGCCGCGTTCGGAACAGCCTGATCTATAAAAATATCACGTTATTTTTACCGCACGATGAACAACAGAAAAAAGTATTTTTATAGTGGGAAAGTAGTGAAACGTAAAAAAACAATATAAATTTGGTGTCGCTGTAATCGTATCGACCCACAGAATGAAGTTAACATGTTGTTTATACTGCACGGTGAACACTGTAAAAAAAATATAAAAACAAAACCGTGCTAGCATTGCTGTTTTTTGGTTTCCTCATCTCCCAAAAAATGGAATAAATAGTGATAAAAAAAAAATCGCATGTACCCCAAAATGGAACCAATAAAAATTACAACTCGTTCCACAAAAAACGCGCCCTCACACAGCTCCGTCACCGGAGAAATAACACGTTATGACTCTCAAAACGCAATGATGCTAAATGACGGCCCAGACTCATTTTTAGGTCCAGTAGAATTTCACTAAATACCCCACATCATCATTTGCTGGACCCCACAGGTGGACCCTGTAGATGCAGCGGAGATGAGGAAACTTTAGGGCCTTGTGCTGCTTATAGGGCAAGTGAAGAAGTCAGAGATTAGTCAACACTGGAGCGCAGATATTCTGTATAATACCCAATAAACCCGGCCTGTGTATAAGGCCTCATTTACACGAGCGTGTGCGTTTTGCGCACGCAAAAAAACGCTGCGTTTTGCGTGCGCAAAAGGCAATTGACAGCTCCGTGTGTCATCCGTGTATGATGCGCGGCTGCGTGATTTTCGCGCAGCCGCCATCATAGAGATGAGGTAGTCGACGGCCGTCACTGTCCAAGGTGCTGAAAGAGCTAACTGATCGGCAGTAACTCTTTCAGCACCCTCGACAGTGAATGCCGATCACAATATACACCAACCTGTGAATAAAAAAAGACGTTCACACTTACCATGAACTGCCTGCTTCCTCCAGTCCGGTCTCCCGGCCGTTGCCTTGGTGACGCGTCCCTCTCTTGTCATCCGGCCCCACCTCCCAGGATGACGCGGCAGGCCATGAGACCGCTGCAGCCTGTGATTGGCTGCAGCCTGTGCTTGGCCTGTGATTGGCTGCAGCTGTCACTTGGCCTGAATTGTCATCCCGGGAGGTCGGACTGGAGGAAGAAGCCGGGAGTTATCGGTAAGTCAGAACTTCTTTTTTTTTTTACACGTATATGTATATTGTGATCGAAAGTCACTGTCCATGGTGCTGAAACAGTTTAAGTCTTTCAGCACCGTGGGCAGTGACTGTCTCCTGACGTCGCGTACCCGAACATTTTTTGCCGGGTTCGGTTAAAACGAGTTCGGCCGGACCCGGTGAAGTTCGGTGCGCTCATCTCTAATTTGACACTCCGTTTGGATGTTTGTAACCAGAAAAGCACGTGGTGCTTTTCTGTTTACATTCATCCTTTTGACAGCTCTTGCGTGATTTTCGCGCATGCAACGCAGGACCGTCAGTGTGGCATGCGTTGTTTTCACGCACCCATTGAAGTCAATGGGTGCGTGTTGCGTGAAAAACGCAAGAATATAGAACATGTCGTGAGTTTTACGCAACGCACTCACGCTGCGCAAAATTCACGCATCGTCTAAACAGCCCCATAGACTATTATAGGTGCGTACGACACGCGTGAAAAGCACGCGCGTATAATACGCTCGTGTAAATGAGGCCTAAAGGATTGGTTCAAAGCCACACCAATCCATGGATTATTCATTCACCCCATTATTACATCATTCTATTATGACCTGATGTATTCCGCCCAGCTTACATATACCCTGATGTACTCCGCCCAGCTTACATATACCCTGATGCACTCCACACAGCTTACATATACCCTGATGTACTCCGCACATATTACATATACCCTGATGTACTCCGCCCAGTATACATATACCCTGATGTACTCCGCCCAGCTTACATATACCCTGATGTACTCCTCCCAGTTTACATATACCCTGATGTACTCCGCCCAGCTTACATATACCCTGATGTACTCCGCCCAGCTTACATATACCCTGATGTACTCCGCCCAGCTTACATATACCCTGATGTACTCCTCCCAGCTTACATATACCCTGATGTACTCCGCCCAGCTTACATATACCCTGATGTACTCCTCCCAGTTTACATATACCCTGATGTACTCCGCCCAGCTTACATATACCCTGATGTACTCCTCCCAGCTTACATATACCCTGATGTACTCCGCCCAGTTTACATATACCCTGATGTACTCCGCCCAGCTTACATATACCCTGATGTACTCCGCCCAGCTTACATATACCCTGATGTACTCCGCCCAGCTTACATATACCCTGATGTACTCCGCACAGTTTACATATACCCTGATGTACTCCGCCCAGCTTACCCTGATGTACTCCTCCCAGCTTACATATACACTGATGTACTCCGCACAGATTACATATACCCTGATGTACTCCGCACAGCTTACATATACCCTGATGTACTCCTCCCAGTTTACATATACCCTGATGTACTCCGCCCAGCTTACATATACCCTGATGCACTCCACACAGCTTACATATACCCTGATGTACTCCGCACATATTACATATACCCTGATGTACTCCGCCCAGTATACATATACCCTGATGTACTCCGCCCAGCTTACATATACCCTGATGTACTCCTCCCAGTTTACATATACCCTGATGTACTCCGCCCAGCTTACATATACCCTGATGTACTCCGCCCAGCTTACATATACCCTGATGTACTCCGCCCAGCTTACATATACCCTGATGTACTCCGCACAGTTTACATATACCCTGATGTACTCCGCCCAGCTTACCCTGATGTACTCCTCCCAGCTTACATATACACTGATGTACTCCGCCCAGCTTACATATACCCTGATGTACTCCGCCCAGCTTACATATACCCTGATGTACTCCTCCCAGTTTACATATACCCTGATGTACTCCGCCCAGCTTACATATACCCTGATGTACTCCTCCCAGTTTACATATACCCTGATGTACTCCGCCCAGCTTACATATACCCTGATGTACTCCTCCCAGCTTACATATACCCTGATGTACTCCGCCCAGTTTACATATACCCTGATGTACTCCGCCCAGCTTACATATACCCTGATGTACTCCGCCCAGCTTACATATACCCTGATGTACTCCGCCCAGCTTACATATACCCTGATGTACTCCGCACAGTTTACATATACCCTGATGTACTCCGCCCAGCTTACCCTGATGTACTCCTCCCAGCTTACATATACACTGATGTACTCCGCACAGATTACATATACCCTGATGTACTCCGCACAGATTACATATAACCTGATGTACTCCTCACATATTACATATAACCTGATGTACTCCTCACAGCTTACATATACCCTGATGTACTCCTCACATATTACATATACCCTGATGTACTCCTCACATATTACATATACCCTGATGTACTCCTCCCAGTTTACATATACCCTGATGTACTCCGTCCAGCTTACATATACCCTGATGTACTCCTCCCAGCTTACATATACCCTGATGTACTCCGCCCAGCTTACATATACCCTGATGTACTCCGCACAGTTTACATATACCCTGATGTACTCCGCCCAGCTTACCCTGATGTACTCCTCCCAGCTTACATATACACTGATGTACTCCGCACAGATTACATATACCCTGATGTACTCCGCACAGATTACATATAACCTGATGTACTCCTCACATATTACATATAACCTGATGTACTCCTCACATATTACATATACCCTGATGTACTCCTCACAGCACAGCTTACATATACCCTGATGTACTCCGCACAGCTTACATATACCCTGATGTATTCCGCACAGCTTACATATACCCTGATGTACTCCTCACATATTACATACACCCTGATGTACTCCGCACAGCTTACATATACCCTGATGTACTCCGCACAGCTTACATATACCTTGATGTACTCCGCCCAGCTTACATATACCCTGATGTACTCCTCACATATTACATATACCCTGATGTACTCCACAGCAGCTTACATATACCCTGATGTACTCCTCACATATTACATATACCCTGATGTACTCCTCACATCTTACATATACCCTGATGTACTCCGCACAGCTTACATATACCCTGATGTACTCCGCACAGATTACATATACCTTGATGTACTCCGCCCAGCTTACATATACCCTGATGTACTCCTCACAGCTTACATATACCCTGATGTACTCCGCCCAGCTTACATATACCCTGATGTACTCCTCCCAGTTTACATATACCCTGATGTACTCCTCCCAGCTTACGTATACCCTGATGTATTCCGCACAGTTTACATATACCCTGATGTACTCCGCACAGCTTACATACACCCTGATGTACTCCGCACAGCTTACATATACCCTGATGTACTCCGCCCAGCTTACATATGTTCCCACATTATAAGCTGAAATACCAGTAAAACACCAAGCAAAATCTGCGCTTCAAAAGTCACATGGCGGTCCTTCTGAGCCTGGCAGTGTGCCCAAACGGCAATTTATGACCACATATGGGGTATTACTGTATTCTGGAGAACCCGCTTAACAATTTATGGGGTGTGTGTCTCTGGTGGTACAAACTGGGCACAACACATTGGGCACTGAAATTGCATATCTGTGGAAAACCATTGTGGGGTATTGCCTTACTCAGCCCACCATTCACAGAAACCCCCTATAGGTAGTGCCACGCTGCCCCCTTGTAGGTTGTGCCACGCTGCCCCCTTGTAGGTTGTGCCATGCTGCCCCCTTGTAGGTTGTGCCACGCTGCCCCCTTGTAGGTTGTGCCACGCTTCCCCCTTGTAGGTTGTGCCACGCTTCCCCCTTGTAGGTTGTGCCACACTGCCCCCTTGTAGGTTGTGCCACGCTGCCCCCTTGTAGGTAGCACCCCTCCCCCTTCCTGTAGATTGTGCCACTGTAGCTCCCTGAAGGAGGGGAATCGCCCTCTGTCCCTCCTCCTCCGACCAAGGGGGATTCCGCTACTTTAGGGAGCTATAGTGGCACTATGTACAGGAAGGGCAGGTGGGGGTTGCAGTGGGGGTGTTATCCCCAAGGGGCTGCGCTTGCTATGAGGAGGAGGACCGAAAGCACGGCCGTTGTTCAGAGGAGTGTTGCGGCACCCCTGGAGGGTTCTCACGGCACCCTAGTTAGGAACTACTGGCCTAGTAGATAGCAGAGCAGGGAGATGCTTTCCTGCTCTGCTAAAGTGTTCAATTGTATCTGCGTCCTAAGGATGGGTGGCACGGGCGCCCTCATGCCCGGTGTTTTGCCGCTAGCAGCCACTATGGCTGCTATAGCAGTAGCGACGCCACTGAGAGAAGAAGCGCCCAGGCGAAAAAGCCGCTGCTGAGGCCCGGGCGCTTCTGAAACACAAGCAGGGGGAGGGAGCCAGTTCAGCGGCCCCTTCCCCCTGCTAGAGTGAAGCGCCCTGTGCAATGGCACAGGTCGCACACCCCTAAGGCTGGCCCTGTATGCGTCACTAGCAAAACCTACTAAACTATATATATATATATATATATATATATATATATATATATATATATATTTATTTATTTTTATTTATTTATTTTTTTCAGTTTTGGGGGGGTTTTGTAACAAAAAAAAGTTCTCAGAAAAAAACCTAGAGAATGGCTTGTATTAGGCGATCAGTTAGGGTATGTTCACACGGCAGCGTTCGTAACGGCTGAAATTACGGGGCTGTTTTCAGGAGAAAACAGCACCGTAATTTCAGCCGTAATGGCATGTTGAGGCGCTATTTTGCTGCGTCCATTACGGACGTAAATGGAGCTGTTTTTCCATGGAGTCCATGGAAAACGGCTCCATTTACGTCTGAAGAATTGACAGGCACTTCTTTGACGCGGGCGTCTTTTTTACCGTGTGCACAGAACATCGTAAGACCCATTCTAATGAATGGGCAGATGTTTGCCAACGCTATCGAGGCGCATTTTCGGACCAAAATCTAGGTGTAAAACGCCCGAATTACGTCCGTAAATAAGCCGTGTGACCATACCCTAACAGTGATGTTACTGATCCGCGAGGGTGTGCAGAAGAGGCATTTGCTGCGTCACTAGCAAAACTAAACGATATATTTTTTTTGTGTTATATATTTTTTTTTTAATTTTATATATTTTTTTTATAACAAAATAAATAAAACAAGAGCACGGCTTGTATTAGGCAATCGGTGACGGCGAAGTCACTGATCAGAACACAAGATCACAAAAAAATAATACTTATCAGAGGGGATTACAAAAAAAAATAAATTAAAAGTATTCGATTATAAAAAAAATGCCCAAAAAGATGGTGTGACTGACTGACCTGTCGCAACGATCGCCGCTGAGGGACCGCTACGATGGGTCCCTCGGCGTTAAGCAGTGATCGTCTGCTGTCCTGGACAGCAGCTATCACTGCTTTAAAACGGTGTCTGTAGACACAGGAGGCTGTCAACGCGATGCCATAATAGTACGTCACAGGGCGTTAAGGTGCTAATAACCACCCTCTGTTTTGTATGACTAAGGCCTAGTGCACACTTCAGTGTTTTTCTTCAGGGTGCTGGCCGTTTTTCTGACGGCTAGCACCCTGACCCATTCATTTCAATGGGGCCATGCACACTTCAGTTTTTTTGACGGTCCCGTTGCTCCGTTCCGACAAAAGTAGAGCATGTCCTACTTTGGTCCGAGATTCCGTGACCGTGAGGCCCATGCAAGTCAATGGGGCCGTCAAAAAAACTGAAGGCACACGGAAGGCGTCCGTGTGTGACGGAGCCGTTGCCTAGCAACGGACGGGCGGGCAGAAGTACATGTCAGATATATTACACTAATCGGCAGCCACTTGTCTCTAGCAATCACTGATAGAGAGAAGAGGCTGCTGATTAAAAATAAAATAAAAAGCAGTTCATACTTACCCCGGTCGTTGTCTTGGTGACGAGTCCCTCTTCTTCCTCCAGTCCGACCTTCCTGTATGACGCGGCAGCCTGTGATTGGCTGCAGAGGCGGTCACGTGAGATGAAGCGTCATCCCTGGAGGCCGGCCTTCTGACGTCATCCAGACTTGTGTGACCGCCACTACAGCCTGTGATTGGCTGCAGCGGTGACATGGATGAAACGTCATCCCAGGAGGCCGGACAGGAGGAAAATGCAGGGATTTCTTTGTAAGTATGAACTGATTTTTTTATTTCATAAAAGCGTGGTCGTTCTTCAGCGCTAGTCACTGTCCAGAGTGCTGAAAGAGTTACCGCCCATCAGTGCAGCCCATTAACTCTTTCAGCACCCTGTACAGTGACTAGCGCTAAACAACCCTGCTCTTTCAGCACCCTGGACAGTACCGTGCTCGGAAACGGAAACACGGAGTGCACACGGAAATCACACGGCCGCTAAAACGGGATAACGGACCCGTCAAAAACGGCTGTGAAAACGGTGATGGAAGTGTGCACGAAGACTAAGTCAGTTGTTGACCCAATTACACATATTTTTCCCCAGTCCCAGCATTTTCATTTTATATACCAACCTTATATGCGGCACGGTATGAAACGCCTTTGAAAAGTCTAGATACACCACATCCACAGCCTTACCCAGGTCCAGTCTAGAACTTACCTCCTCATAGAAACTGATCAGATTGGTTTGACAAGACCGATCCCTCATAAACCCATGCCGATGCTGCGTTAACCGTTTATTTTCATTACGATACTCGAGAATAGCAGGTCTTAGAAAAAGTTATCTCTTTCATAAATTGTTTTTTTTTTTTTTTTTTTTTTTCCTCAGGCTTCGAACATAGATGACGTACTTGGTCACCACACAAGTTTCCTTGACAACTGTTTGAAGGATTGCATGCTTACCAACCCAGAGCTTCTTAAGATCTTCTCAAAGCTTATGTCCGTTTGTGTTATGTTCACCAACTGCATGCAGGTACGTACTGCAGACCGGCTTCAAGGTTTTTTTTTCATTAAAATAAATTAAGATCTCCCGGGTTATTACTTATAGAGGCTGATTTGCTTCGGTATATGCGCGACATGTTACCTGATATGAAATTACACACACCGTAAAAAAGAAGAAAATCTCAGCGCTGACTCTACTACCGAAAATATGTATCAAACAAACAAAGCAACAACAAATGTCGTGTGTGTTTATTATAGAGAAGTCACATTCATTGACATTGTCTGCACCACATTGATGTATTTTAGAGGAACACTAAACCTAGAAATATATGATCAACGTAAATTGGAGATATATTTGTCCCCACTGTCTGTCATTCTGTAGGATTTATTACATTTTCATGGTCAAAGTATCATAGTTTGTAAGGCCAAAAAAACACACATGTCTATCCAGTTCAGCCTATTATTTTGCAATATTGATCCGGAGGAAGGCTAAACGCTCATTAGGCAAAAGACAAAATTTACTCATCTTCGGGGAAAATTCCTTCCCAACTCCGATAAGGCTTTCATAATAAATCCCTGGATCAACGACCCATCAACAGTAATCTAGTAAATATTAAAAAAAAAAATTTGTACAAGTAATATTTATTGTGCCCTCTACAGTTTTATTTATCCACAAACAAACAGTCTTGTAGAAATCCATCAGAGAACACAGCTTAGTCTCCTGCTGATTTTCAGCTGTGGAACAACTGACTTAAAGGGAATGTGTCGCAAATTAAACCTTTTTTTTTTAAGTGTCGTTACTTATTTCTATTATATTTTTTACGTTTTTTGCTGTATTTTTTATTTTTTTTCCCTATGGTGGAAAGTATTAAAAATTAAATAATAATTTGACATGTTTTCCAATGTTGGCCACCAGGGGGAGCACTTCCTAGAATTACAGCAAGGTGAATAAGGCAAAGCAACCTGACTCACAGCTGCTGTAAATGTGGGAGGGAACCTCACCCCCCCTCTCACAAGCCAGGTAAAGGTGTCTTCAAATTGCTAAGCAGTGTCCGGCAGCCATATTGGGTGTGATTCTGCAGCTGGAAGAAGTTCTAGGACACACCAAAAGGCTAAGTGTATGTTCACACGCTTACTAAACAGGGAAAACCGCTCCTGATTTTCAGCCATTATTTAATCAAACTCGCGTTTTTTAACGGCCGTTTTTGGAGCTGTTTTTCTATAAAGTCAATGAAAAACGGCTCCAAAAACGTCCCAAGAAGTGATGTGCACTTCATTTTGGTCGGGTGTCTTTTTACGTGCCGTTTTTGGAAAACTACCACGTAAAAAAACGCCCTGTCGGAACAGAACGCCGTATTTCCCATTGAAAACAATGGGCAGATGCTTGTAGGCGTTCTGCTTCCGATTTTTCAGCTGAAAACATTGTATGTGAACATACCCCTAGGGTATGTGCACACGCTAACTGCATTTACCTCTGAAATGACGGAGCTGTTTTCAGGAGAAAACAGCTCCGTCATTTCAGACGTAATTGCTCGTACTCGCGTTTTGCGAGGCGTCAATTATGGTCGTAATATGGAGCTGTTCTTCATTGAATTCAATGAAAAACGGCTCAAATTACGTCCCAAGAAGTGTCCTGCACTTCTTTGCCGAGGCTGTTATTTTACACGCCGTCTTTTGACAGCGACGCGTAAAATTACAGGTCGTCGGCACAGTACGTCGGCAAACCCATTCAAATGAATGGGCAGATGTTTGCCGACGTATTGGAGCCGTCTTTTCAGGCGTAAATCGAGGCGTAAAACGCCTCGTTTACGCCTGAAAATAGGTAGTGTGAGCCCAGCCTTAGAATGATGAAAGTGAAGTGAATGACTTTTCAGTTGACCGGTTCACACGCCGTGTATTTGACATGTTTATTTTTTTGCACATTTTACGTGCAAAAAAACCACATAAAAAACGCTTGATTACACTTGATTTTGCGTGTTTGGGGGATTTGTGTGTGAGTGTGTGTGTGTGGGGGGGGGGGGGGTGCTCGCCGCTGATTCTTCAAAACAGCTGATAAGCGGCTATGAAGTATCAGCGGCGCCCGTGCACACTCCACTCTGCCTCACACACACACGGGAAAAGTCTTAAAGGGGTCGTCCAGGAAAACATGGCGCCGCACCTGTCCTCAGGTCGTGTGTGGTATTACAGCTCTGTCCTATTCACTTCAATGGAGGTGAACTGCAATACCAGACAAAACCTGAGGACAGGTGCGGTGCTGTGTCTCCAATCCGGACACCCCTTCTGTCCTGAGATGACCCGACGGGGGAGGCGGGTGTCAGAGCCACCCACCGCCATCACCGCAGACAGAACCACAACTACGGGATGAGGGCAGGGCTTGTCCTGAGTGCACTGTCTCTTGTTATGGACAGAGTTATAGTCACATGAACCCCGTCTGATGAACCGGTAACCTAGGTCCGATCACATGACAGAGGGGGTCACCAAAAACCCTGTGCACCCTCAGCCCGTCCATCCAGCCCTTTCCTGGTTATATCTGCGTCTGGGAAAGCTGGGTGACCACCATTACTCCTCCTAGTGGAGTGTGTTTGGGGATGTGACTAATGAACCTCTCACACTCCAGTAGGAGGGGTAATGGTGGTCACCCAGCTTTCCCAGACCCCTGAACGATAAATCTCTCTAATTGTGCTGAGACTGAGAGGTTCATTAGTCACATCCCCAAACAGTCTCAGCACAACTGGAGAGATTTACCATTCGGGGCTTTCCCAGTACAGTTTCATCGTGTGTCCTTCACACAAGGGAGGGAGGGGGGCCCGTCGGGTGGGGGGGGGCCCGTCGGGGGTCACGAGAGCGGGGGTCTGTGAGGTAGGGAGTGGGACATGCAGAGACACACATCTTACCTGCAGTGCAGCTGGTCTTCAAGATGGCGCCTGCTCTCTCCCTGCAAACAGCTGCTCTGCTCTGTGTGACTCTGACCTGCGTCTGCGCAGGACAGAGCCATAGAGCAAAGTCAATGGAACGGCTCCCGTTCATTAACTCCTATGCACTGTAGCTGCCGTATTCCATCTCTGTATGTGTCGTTAATCGACACATACAGAGATGAAAAACAAAATGGCAGCCCCCATAGTGAAGTAAAAGTTAGAAAAAAGTAAAAAACAAACACACACATAAATAAATAAAAGATTTTATAATAAAACACTAAATGCAAATTGATATCAAATTTTTTTTTTTCGTGACACCTTTCCTTTAAGCTTTTTGTCCTACTGCAGACAGGGCAGAAGGGGGAGGGTTCCTGCTCCAGCCAGTTGTCCTACAGCCAAACACAGGATAATGAGGAGGAGGGCATGGCTGATCTCCTGGGGAACACAGAGAAGATTTATTTGATATATTTCTCCGTTTAAATTGTAATATTATACAGATGGCAACAAAGTAGAAGAAGAGATTGAGAAGGCCATTGAGCGCCGCAGGCAAAAACGCAGCAAAAAAACGCTTTCTCTACCTCCCATTGATGTCAATGGGAGGTAAGAGACGTAAACGCCCGAATATAGGGCATGTCGCTTCTTTTTCCCTCGAGCCGGTTTTACTGCTCGTGGGGAAAAAAAGCCTTTGCCTCCCATTGAAATCAATGGGAGGCGTTTTCGGACATTTTTTGGCTCGTTTTCCAATGCGGTTTCCACGTCAAAGTGTCAAAAAATATCTGTGTGAACAGGCCCATAGGGAGGAATTGTTGAGGTATATTTTTATTTTTTGTGCATTCCCTATGTTTAGTATGTTTTTAATTTTCTTGAATCTATCTCTTTCTCAGAGGTTTACACAGAGCATGCAGGTGCAGACAGAGATGGAGCGCTTGACATTGGAGCATGGCACAATGATGGGCCCCCCCACGCAAAGTGAGAAAACAGAAGAGGCTATGAAAAAGAAGCTCACTTCTAAGGTAAATGGTAAATATATGCATCCTCAGGAAAGTACTAAATACATTTAATTGATTTTTATTCTCTTCTTTTTTTTAGTTTCTTGCAGAACATGTTGATGCATTTCAATCTTCAACTGGTTTTGAATCCACCATCAATAATTTTGATAGCAATTTCTCAACACATCTTATGGACCTGCTTGATAAGTTGAGTATGTACAGCACCAATGACTGCGAGCACAGCATGATTAACATCATATATAGGTAAGAAATATTGTAAATATATTTTACATAAGTTTCCACAGCTATCCACATATGGCCATTATCCGGCTGTGATATAATCCCTTCCAACTGGAAAACTCCTTCCAAAACAAACTACCCCGGCTACTGGAGCCATCAATAATCTGCTAATATTGCCAGGAGAAGCTCCAGACAGCCAGACTTTTCCTGCTCCTACAAATCCCTTTCCAATGGCTCTCCACTCTTGCTAACACAGGAGGTTTCTGAGCGAAGGGGACTTTGTATATTTCTCCTAATAAGGTATATGAACAGTGGTTGACTAGTTTGGACAACTTCGTATGAAAGGGCAACTGTACCCACACTGATCTAAAGTTGTTTAACCTCTTCACGGCTGCCATATAGCTATACGTTCTAACTGCCGATGCCCCGTGCAGGAGCACATGTATAAACGTTGACAGCCTTGAACTGGTTTAATGAGTGCAGTCATGCTTCAGTGTGAGGAGCACTGCACGCTCATGTCGGCCGGAGCTTTGAGAGCGCCGTAATACACTACCCACTGTAGATTGTGCCACTGACAACCCCCTGTAGGCAGCGCAAAACCCTCTGTAGATAGTGCTACCTAAGCTACCTCCAACATCGGAATCCCTGTCTAGCACTCTGACCGAGGATTCCCCTCCTAGAGGGAGCCCCCGTCGGCTCTCCATCCCCGCTTTAGATAGTGCCACCCCCCCCCCCCCTGCAGATAGCAACCCTCGGCTGTAGATAGCATCACACCCCCCACTGTAGATAGCGCCACCTGAACGGAGTCTAGGAGCGGAATCCCCGGTGGCAGATCGCACTGGCCAGGGATTCCGCTTCTAGAGAGCGCCCCTGATGTCACTGTCCATTTGGACAGTGACATTAGTGGCTCTCTAGGAGCGGAAACCCCGACCGACAATCTGGCCGGGGTTTCCGCTACTGGAGAAGCCCCTGGTGTCACTATCCATCTATGGACAATGACGTCAGCAGCTCTCTAGGAGCGGAATCCCCGGTGTGAGTTCGCTCTGTGCCTGGGATTTCGTCACTGGAGAAGGCCCTGGTGTCACTATCCATATATGGACCGAGACATCAGGGGCTTCCTGTAGGAGCGGAAACTTCATCCAGAGGGATTCCGTTCCTACAGGGAGCTACAGTGGTGTTTTTTGCAGGAAGGGGGTGCCATTTACAGGGGGGGTGGCGCTATATACATGGTGTGTGGCACTACCTACATGGGTACTGTGGCATTATATTGGCACTATCTACAGTGGGCACTGTGTGGGCATTATCTACAGGGAGAACTGTGGCACTATTTACAGTGGGCACTATTTATGTGGGCAATGTGGATTGTACCGTGGTATTGTGTCACTATCTACATGGGCACTGTGGTGTTTTCAGGGGGTTGGGACAAAAAACCCTAGCGAATAAAATTCATCCTTTTTTTTAACGTCCATGAAAAACGGATGGCAAATGCCGGCTAAAGACGGCCGGGAAATGGATTCAAATTTTAGACACATTGATGCAAAACAGGATAGATGAAATTACAAAAAAGTGTTGATGTTTTTTAACATTTTTAGTGATTTGGCTGCTCATAGTAAAAATTAAAACCACTGAATAAATTAAACTAATCCAGAAAATTAAAGCCTCATAAATCTTGTAAAAAAAAAACAAAGTAAAAATTGTTGTGATATTCAAAGCGGTTCCAAAGATATGAACTTCTTTAAACGATAATATCACAAATGAAAAATTTGACCTGGCTACAGGGGCATCAATGACCCTTGGTCATGAAAGGGTTAATTCAAATACACGTGCCCAAATTCTCATTCTAATACTGTTTTGCAGGTTGGATTTTAATGGTTTTTACACCGAACGTTTGAAGAGACTCTCTGCAGAAAGAAGCCAAAAGATCCCCCCTCAGACACGTCCTATAAAACAAACCGAGACCACCCAGTGATTATTGCGCTCCCAAGTCCCAGAACTCATTTGAAGATCCTGTAAACGCTTCCTTCTTGAGCTGTGCACTCATGTGATACATAAATGAGCAGTTCTTCAGAAACGCTTTATGAGATCATAGCGGTGTAAATGAGGAAAGTTCGAGAGCAAAGATTCCGCATGAAAAATTAATCATCGTCAACACTTATGTAATCGATATTCTGTCCTCCCGATCACTGGGTTTCTTTTCCTTTCGAGCTGTTCGTCAATGCCATAATGACCACTTGTTTTCACCGTTTTGTTTTTTTCTAGTTTCTCATTTGAGAACATAAATGTGAGAGTAGGTCCCTGCCCTGTCATTTATAGATCATTGTAATTGTATTTTCTATATTTATTTATACATTTGTATTGAAGTGTTTTAAAGGGGTTGGCCACTACCGGACAACTGATGACCTACCCACCGAATAGGTCATCAGTACATGATCTGTGGGAGTCTGACACCTGGACCCCGCGCCGTTAAGCCGCTCCGGCTGCCTCCGGGCACCGTACCTACACGGCAGAAGCAGTTGGCTCCTGACACGGAATAGCAGTAGTTCTGCAGCACGGTCGCTGTGCTATGTACGGAGCCAACTGCCTAATGTGCCATAACATCTGGTGCCTGCAGACCACCGGAGCAGCTAATCGGTGTCGGATCCGTACCGATGATATACTGATGACCTATCCGGGATAGGTCATCAGTTGTCCGGCAGTGGACAACCCCTTTAAGGGTTAGATTTATGTCCTGCAGGAGAACTCCTGCCGGCTCTGCTTCGGCTTTTTCACAGCGGCTCTTGTTTGGTCATTAACTATCATTGCCATCCATGCGGGTACCAAGAAAGCCGATCATTGGTGGCTTGTCCTAATGATATGTCACCAATGTCTGTGATTTATATAACCCCTTTAGAAAAGCAGTGGAATCTAAGGCTGGGTTCACACAGTTTTTTGCAGACAGAAAATCTGCCTCAAAATTCCAACATTTTGAGGCAGATTTTGCTCTGCCAGCACGCCGATTTTCACTGCGTTTTTCGCCCGCGACCATTGAGCGCCATGGGCAAAAAACGCAGCAAAATACGCTTTCTCTGCCTCCCATTGATGTCAATGGGAGGTCAGACGTAAACGCCCGAAAATAGGGCATGTCCTTTCTTTTTTACCTCAAACCTGTTTTACCGCTCATGGGGAAAAAACGGCTTTGCCTCCCATTGAAATCAATGGGAGGCGTTTTCGGCCGTTTTTTGGTGCGGTTTCCGCATCAAAAAACGTGTCCAGAAACTTTGTGGGAACTGCCCTTAAGCCTAACCTTTCTACTTGTTTGGGGTTTTTATTTTGAAGGATTATATTAAACACAATGTAATGAGAATTGTATAATATTTTGCAGCGGTATAAACGTGTAAAATGTATGGAAGATATTCTTTATATCTGAACATTGAAGTGTTGTACACAAAATACATATTTTTTATTTGATTATTGACCCTCTGCTTAATACATTGTTATCCCACATCAAACCAACCAATGTATTTCCCTTGGAACAATGTTACCAGATATTACATTACTTTTTCAGGTATGTTGTTAAATATTAATTCTCCTTCCTTCAAAATTTCTGATCAATATATAATAGTATACGATACAAAAAAGGTTTGTTTATTTAAATGCAGTAATAAATACAGTCTCTGAATACTGTAGCAAAGAGATATATACATAAAGAGAGAGAAAATATAGAACAGTTTGCAAATACAGCAGAAAGGTAAATCATCCTATATAGTCATTGTATGGGACAGTGGTCGTCGCCATCTTTCTTGGTTCTGGGTCTCTCTTGGTCGGCATCAGTGTATGCCTTGGGTGACCCATCCAAAATGTTTATATCTGTCTGAAAGTGACTTTTGTGTCTATATTTGGAAGACTTACAAATGAACTCATGCACTCCTCCGGTACTGAAATATGTTTCCTCAACTGTCCGCATATTGTATCTTTAGTTTGTGTTAAATATCCTTTTTATTATAAAACCGCACATCTAACGTTTCGCCTTCAAAATGTATCATCAGACAATAGTCAAAATACAAGTCACTCCCCTGTACAACACCCACTTGGTCTAAAGTAAAAATACGCCCACTTGGGCATTAAGCATCTCATTAGCATAAATCTAAAATCGCTAATAAAGTGGTAAAAATAGATCGTTTTTTTAAAATAAAAAGCATTACTGTCACCTACATTACAGCGCCGATCTCCTTATGTAGGAGATAGGGCACTTATAATGTGGTGACAGAGCCTCTTTATGGACACAACCTGTTTTGGCCATGTGGACAGACGATTTTTTTTTCAAATCTGACGTGTTACTTTGTGGCAATAACTTTGGAATGCTTTTATTTATCCAAGTGAATTTGAGATTGTTTTCCTGTGACGCCTTGTACTTTTATGCTATGGGTAAAATTTTGATTCAGTGTATATTTGTGAAAAACACCAAAATTTTGAGAAAATTTGTAAAAATTTTAATTTTTTTTTTAAATGTATCTGCTATTTCTTACATTTTCAAGAGAATTTACTAAATCTATTTTTTTACGGACCGGTTCAGATTTGTAGTGGCTTTGAGAGCCCTATATAGTAGAAACTCCGCAGAAATGACCCCAGTTTAAAAAAAACTGCACCCCTCAAAGTATTTAGAAAGTTTCTTAACCTTTTAGGCGTTTCACAGGAATTAAAGCACAGTAGAGGTAAAATTGACAAATGTAACTTTTTTTTTTTTTTTTGGGCAGAATTTAATCTTTAATCTATTTTTTTCTGTAACACGGAAGGTTTTACCAGAGAAATGCAACTCAATATTTATTTCCTAGATTCTTCCGTTTTTAGAAGTGTCCCACATGTGGCTCTAGTGTGCTGCTTGCCTCAAACACAGTCTTCAGAGGCAAAGGTTTTTGCTTAATTCATTTCAATTGGGCCGTGAAAATGAAGATCTGTTTTTTCCAATAAGACGTAGACTTTTTTTTTATTTCCACAAAGCACTTCAACATATGTAAAGCAATTTCTCCCGAGTTTAGCAATACCCTAAATGTGGTCATAAACTGCTGTTTGGGCACACGGCACGGCTGAGAAAGGAAGGAGTGCTGTATGGCTTGTGGAGTACAAGTTTTGCTGGAATGGTTTTTGGGTACCATGTAACATTTGCAAAGCCCCTTAGGGACCAAAACCGTGGAAACCCCCCAAAAGTGAAACCACTTGGGAATCTACACCTCTTAAGGAATCTGTCTAGAATTTATCTGTTCAGCATGGTGACTCAGTGGTTAGCACTGTTGCCTTGCAGCGCTGGGATTCTGGGTTCAAATTCAACCTGCATGGAGTTTGTATGTTCTCCCCGTGTTTGTGGAATATGTTGGTGCTATATGAGAACAGAAATAAATAGTTAAATCTAGGGGTATAGTGAGCGTTTCTTTTGCAGAATTTATTAGAATTGGGCCATGGAAATCAAAATTTTTCCACTAAAATATTGAATTTTGACAAGGTATAAAGGACAAAAAGCACCCTAAAATTTGTAACGCAATTTATCCCAAGTACAGGAATACCCCATATGTGGTCATAAACTACTGTTTGGACACACGGCAGGGCTCAGAAAGGCAGGAGCGCTATTAGAATTAGGCAGTTAACATGAAAAATGTAATTTCAAAATATGTAGTTTTAGCTCCCAATTTTTCATTTTCACAAGCTGTAATTGGAGAAAAAAAACTCCACACAATTTGTTAGTCAATTTCTCCCGGGTATGATAACACCCAATATGTGTCCCTAAACCGCTGTTTGAGCACGTGGCATGGCTCATAAGGAAAGAAGCGCCATTTGGCTTTTGAAGCCAAGATTTTGCTAGATTGGTGTTTGGGCACCATGTCGCATTTGCAAATCCCCTGACCCTGTTTTGAAAACTACACCCTTCCAGGCATTTATCATTTGCCTGACCTTATGGCAGGGCTCAGGAGTGAAAGAGCACCATGCGCATTTGAGGCCTATTTTGGTGATTTTTCACAGCATTGGCCCACAATTGCACGGCCCTGAGGTCAAATAGTAAAACAAACCCACAAATGACCCTCATTTTGGAGACTATACACCTTAGGCTGGATTCACACGAGCGTGTGCTTTTTGCGCAGCTGCCATCATTATGACACTCCGTTTGGATGTTTGTAAACAGAAAAGCACGTGGTGCTTTTCTGTTTTCATTCATCCTTTTCACTGCTGTTGCGCGAATCACGCTTGTCCCACGGAAGTGCTTCCGTGTGACATGCGTGGTATTCACGCACCCATTGACTTCAATGGGTGCGTGATGCGCGAAAAACGCAGGAAGAACGGACATGTCGTGACTTTTACGCAGCGGACGAACGCTGCGTAAAAATCCCGCAACTGTCTGCACGGCCCCATAGACTAATATAGGTCCGTGCGACGCGCGTTGCACGGACTTATATCACGTTCGTCTGAATAAGCCCTTAAGGTGGTTTTTAAGGGGTTTGGTGAGTATTTTGACCCAACAGGTGTTTTTTCATTAGAAATTAAGGTGCAATGTGAAAATTGAAATTTTCCACTGAAATTCCATTTTAGTGCGCAATATGTTGTGCCCAGCTTGTGCCTCTGCAGACAAATACCTCATAAACTGTTTAAACGTGTTCTCCTCGGTATGGGAATGATACGTATATGTGGACGTAAACTGCTGTTTGGACACACTGTAGGGCTGAGAAGGGAGGGAGCGCTATTTGGCTTTCGGCGTGCAGATTTAGCTTGGTAGTATTTCTGTTTGTGGTTTTACTGGTATTTCAGTTTATAATGTGGGGGCATATGTAAGTTCTGCGGAGTACATCCGGGTATAATAATGCAGTAAATAAATAATCTGTAGTTTTTATTTGTACCATTTTGGGGTGCATGTGACTTTTTTTGATCACCTTTTTATTCCATTTTTTTAGCAAGCAGGGTGATAAAAAAAAACAGCAATTCTGGCATTTGTTTTTTTTAGTGTTCACCGTGCTCTACAAGTGACATTAACTTTATTCTGCGGCTCGATTACGGCGCTACCAAATGTATATATATATTTTTTTTTTTAATTTGTGTTACCATATTTGTGTTACCACATTTGATTATTTTTCCGTCAAAGCTGTGTGAGGGCTTGTTTTTTGCGGGATGGGCTGTAGTTTTTATCGGTACCGTTTTGGGGTACATGCGACCTTTTGATCACTTTTTATTCAGTTTTTTGGGAGGGGAGGTGAGGTAAAAACAGCGATTTATGGGTGGGTCGTTACAAACAACATACCAAATATTTATACTTTTGTTCAATATTTATTACATTTTAAACTTTTTTTATTGTCCCTCCTGCACCGCTGATCTCTATTCTAATACATTGCACTACCTACGAAGTGCGATGCATTAGAGCGGTCAGTGTCACACTGACAGCAAGCCTATTAGGTCCCACCACCGGTAAGTCCTAATAGGTTTCCGTACTCAGCGGACCAGGAGGCCGCTATTAGGCCTCCGGTTGCCATAGCAACCATCGCATCACGGGGGTTCTGATCGGCCACAAACCACCTAGATGCCGCGGTTGCTTTTGACCGCAGCAACTAAGGGGTAATGGCGGGGATCTAAACTAGCTCCAGTCCCTGCCATTACAGGAGGTTGTCAACTTTAATCTACAGCTGACACCTGCTAGAGATGGCTCTGGCTCAGTTTCTGAGCCCGCGCCATCACCACAAAGTACAGATATGTGGTGTTTCGGAAAGTCATTGACTGCAACAACGTAACTACGTTGTATATCATTAAGGGGTTAAACTTTTTTGCATACACACAGTCTTTAGATTGTAGAATCCCTTGAAACTAATGCTGATTAGTTTTAAGCACTTTCACAAATTTAAGTCCATAAGTTGAAAAACCTAGATATCTAATCCAAGTCCATACATTGTAAACACTTCACCACTCGTCATCCATGCAGTAATAGGGTATGTTCACACAAGGCAGATACGCTGCGTAAAAGCACACTGCGTATCCGCCCGCATGGAATTCCGGCCGAAAAACTGCACCAAGTTGTGGTGCAGTTATTCAGCCAGAATGTCCGGTTTGGAAAGCTGCACATGAAAACAAAAACAGTTTCATACGTATCCGTAGTCATGGCGACACATCCCTCTGCAGCCCGGCCTCCTGGGATGACGTTTCATCCCATGTGACCGCTGCAGCTTGTGATTAGCTACAGCTGTCACATGGGATGAAACGTCATGGATAAAGATGCACAGAATGATACATGCAGTTTTTTTTATAGCGTTTTTTTCAAAATAGTATGTTTTGGTACCTGCATTTTTATCAAGTGAATCAAAGTTAATGCGATTTAAAGATTTCTCTTTGCAACACATGATTTATTTAGAAAAAACGGCATAAAAAAAAAGTCAACACCCATTGACACACAAGCGGAGGCTAGCCCTTCTGGCCCGACACCACAGAAGCGCTACTGTCGCACAAATTGCTGAAAAACTTACTGCTGTCTATGATAGAAAGGTGTCATCTTGCTGCACTTGGGGCTCCATACCTGCAGACTGGTCAGAGTGTCCACGCTTACCCCTGTCCACTGCTGAAACGCTTACTGTAGGCACGTGAGAATCAGGACTAGACCGTGGGGCAATGGTCCTTGGGTCCCGGCATTCACGTTAATTTGACACGTACTTCCTACCTAAACGTTGCTATCGAGCTACCCAGTCTCCTGGTTGCAAACTGTGGGGTCCTTCTATTGAACCAGGGTCTGGAATGGAGCAGAAAACGTACTTATGAATCGCAGCAAGTTGCTTTTATAAGGCATTAGCATAACCTGTAAGATCCCCATGTTATGTCTGCACCTGCTGGAGAAAATATAGGCCTGTTTTGGGGGCTGTACCGAACAGAACTTCATAAGGACTGAGGCCTGTTTTCCTGTTAGAGGCAGTCCTAAGTGAGTACAGTAAACACGGAGTCGAAGGCTTCCCTGTCTCTTCTACAGCCGTCTGAATTTTTTTTTTCTAGGTTCAAAGTTCCATTGAACCTTTCTACCTTCCCCGAACTGTGATGGTGATAAAACGTGTGGAAAGCTTGGAAGATCCCCAGGGGGAGGCTTGGCACAGTCTGATAGCATGGGTGCTTTTGGCCCCCTGGGTTGCTCCCTCTGTAGGAGCGGTGGCCAAAATGCAGTTCTGCAACCGATAGAGTAGGGACCCACTTTGAAAGAGGTCGCCGGGAAGTGGGCTTATACAGTTTGATCAAAATGTTAACAAAGAACGTTCATGTTTCTAAATGATGCCTAGCGGCTCAGATCAACGTCTATATTGTGGATTGTGCGGTCCATGTCTAGTTTCTCACAATGCTTATATCCAAGTTTCTATTCGCCATCCTGATGGCATCTGTATAGATCTACAAAATACTCAAGATCTGCATTAGGAATTGGGTCTGTACATACATTTTCAAGACATCGTGTCTTACTCTTTTATTAATTTTAAGCAATTATGGGGAGGGTCAGGATTTTCAATATCTGTATTTTCTATCTGTATTTTCCTTCGCTTCCTCTCATCCTCTGGGTCCCAGCAGAAGCAATGTAGCTGGGTGCAAAACACTACAACATCTGATAATGACGTGTGAAAATGTAAGGAGTAGTGAGTCTAGTCTAGCGACACCTAATCCCTAGCGCTATATTTCCAGCAGTCCACATATGTAGTCTAGCTTTTATGCAGGCAAGTACTTTTTCTGAGCTTGTTGTAGTATTTCACGATCTGCGTGTGGGGCCATGATGGAGGAGATCCTGGTTGAGGACATTATCAATGTCCTTTAGACATCGGAGAGAGCATTTCTCAGCATAGTCTGTTAAAGAGGCTCTGTCACCAGATTATAAGTGCTCTATCTCCTACATAATCTGATCGGCGCTGTAATGGAGATAACAACAGTGGTTTTTATTTTGAAAAACGATCATTTTTTAGCAAGTTATGAGCTAGTTTAGATTTATGCTAATGAGTTTCTCAATGGACAACTGGGCGTGTTTTTTTCCTTTTAACCAACTGGGTGTTGTACAGAGGAGTGTATGAGGCTGACCAATCAGTGACCAATCAGTGACATAAACTTCTCATTGTTCCAGCCCAGCTTCTGTCACTGCACAATCACACTGTGCTGTGGATCATGCTGGGCTGGAACAATGAGAAGTGCAGGACACTGATTGGTCACTGATTGGTCAGCCTCATACACTCCTCTGTACAACACCCAGTTGGTTAAAAGGAAAAAAACACGCCCAGTTGTCCATTGAGAAACTCATTAGCATAAATCTAAACTAGCTCATAACTTGCTAAAAAATGATCGTTTTTCAAAATAAAAACCACTGTTGTTATCTACATTCCAGCGCCGATCAGATTATGTAGGCGATAAGAGCATTTATAATCTGGTGACAGAGCCTCTCATTTTGACACGCCATCATTTTGACACTCCGTTTGGATGTTTGTAAACAGAAAAGCATGTGGTGCTTTTCTGTTTACATTCAGAGAATGACCGCTGTTGCGCGAACCACGCAGTTCACACGGAAGTGCGACCTGCGTGGTTTTCACGCACCCATTGACTTCAATGGGTGCGTGATGCGCGAAAAACGGGGAAATATAGAACATGTCGTGAGTTTTACACAGCGGACTCACGCTGCGCAAAACCCACGGACTGTCTGCACTGGCCCCTAGACTTGTATAGGTCCGTGAGACCAACGTGAAAAGCACGCGGGCTGCACGGACGAAAATCTCGGTCATGTAAATGATGCCTTACACAGCAATCTTAGTTTCTACTATTTTTATTTTTTTCCCCTAGCATTGGGAAGAGATTTCCCACATTTGTCAGTCCATTCTCGTTTGCACCAGTCTGCTCCTCAGACTCCTCCAACACACACACGGTATACATGTCTACATCATACTTGTTATATTCCACATTACCTCTGCCTTCCACATTAACTCTGCCTTCTCTTGATCCCCTGTGACCAACTCCCCATTGCCACTATTTAGGGGCTGATTTTATTACTTTTTTGTAGATTTTAATAAGCTCTTTATAATTTATAAATGCTACAGCTGTACCCTCGGATTTGTATTTTTCAAATGCCCTTTTTTTGTCATGTATTGCTCTTTTTACAGAAGGTGTAAGCCATGTGGGGTTTAATTTTAGTCGTTTATACTTGTTACCTATAGGAATATAATTATACAAAGTGGATTTTAAGATATCTGATTTTATCATTTGTATTATTATTTGACATTCGTTGTTCCCAGTCTATATCCTGAATTGCATCCCTCATCCTGGGGAAATTGGCCTTCTTAAAATTAAATGTTTTTGCCCTCCCAGCCTGCGTTTGTCTTTTACAGTATAGGTAAAATGTAACTATATTGTGATCACTGTTACCGAGGTTTTCACAGACCTTGACATTCCCAACAAGATCTGCATTATTAGAAATGACCAGATCCAACAGAGCTTCACCTCTAGTCGGGTCTTCCATAAACTGGCCCGTAAAATTTTTCCTGCAACAGGTTGAGGAAATTTCTCCCCTACACAGTTGTAGTCAAACCATGACCCCAATTAAAATCTCCCATTATCACTACTGTACCAGCCGGTGCAGCCCGCTCCATCTGTTTATATAGCTGACTTTCCATCTCCTCAGTTATATTGGGGGCTCTATAGATTACACCAAAAATATTTTGTTCAGGGTTTACTTCCCTTTGTAATTCCATCCACAAGGTTTCAATCTCCTTACATGCTTCACCCACTCTTTTCCCTCTATCACATTCGCCTTCATATCACTTCTCACATACAGACATACACCACCGCCTTCATATCACTTCTCACATACATACAGACATACACCACCGCCCTTATATCACTTCTCACATACAGATATACTCCACCGCCTTTCCTATATCCCCAGTCTTTTCGAAACGGTGTAAAACCCTGTAGATTTACAGCCCAGTCGTGCGAAGTGTCTCTCCATGTTTCAGCAACACCAACTATATCGATGTGTTCCTTCAATACCAAGGCCTCTAGCTCTCCCATTTTGCTTGCTAGACTTCTGGCATTTGTGAACATATACTTTTACTTGCCTTTTGAATTTTTCACATTCAATATCGGAAATGTGATTATTTGACATTATTTGGGCATTTTTATCTTCAATTCTGTTTTGTAACAAGAGGGTCTCCTTATCCTGTTGCCTAATCCTCTCCCCACTGTCCATTTCTCCCCCACCAATATAGTCTGACCCCTATGTAACATAAGTAGCCCTTTATTTTCTACATTTTCTTTAAAATAATTCTTAAAGTGATGGTGTTATTTTTTTATTTTATTATATTTTTAATATAATATGAACAAAAATTGTATTTAATTGTGTTCTCATTTTTTACTTTTTAATGTATTCTTTCTTTACTTCTCTATGGGGGGTTTTAAATCTAGTTGCGAGGAATTATCCAATACATGCTCAAGGGAATTCATGAAAATACTAATTCAAATGAATCAGACAACCCTGGAGACAATTGAAAATGAGGTAGAGGGTGTACAAGTTAAAGGGAATGTGTTGCCAGAAAAACATGTTGTTTTTTTTTAAATTAAACATTTAGTGTGTGGGTGATTAAACATTGTTCAAATTTTTTTTATTTTTTTCACGAGTCAGGAAATATTATAAATTAATTCTAATTTATAATATTTCCCATTTCTGGTCACTAGATGGAGCTATTCCCAAAATTGCAGCATTGCAAAATTGGGTAAAAAGCCCTCGCTCTAGTGAGCTCTCAGCATCCCCCCCTCCTTTATCCTGGCTAGTGCCGGGATAAACAAGGTTTGAACGGTGTAACCTCCTACACTGTGTGTCACCATTTTTTGAGCTAACACACAGTGTAGTAGGTTTACATACAGTAGTAAACACACACAAACACGAACATACATTGAAATCTCTTACCTGCTCCTGCCGCCGCGGCAACCTCCGGCCCGTCCGCTCCGTCTGCTGCCGCTGGTCCAAGTGCACAAGTCCGGAAGCCGCGACCGGAAGTAGTAATATTACTGTCCGGCCGCGACTTCCGGTCCACAGGAAAATGGCGCCGGACGGCGCCAATTTCAAATTGGACTGTGTGGGAGCGGCGCATGCGCAGTTCCCACACAGACGCCGTACACAGAAGTGAATGGGACGGGAGCCGTTCGCAGTCCCTATGGGACTGTGGCTGCCGTATTCCATGTCTGTATGTGTCGTTAATCGACACATACAGAAATGGAACAAAAAATGGCAGCCCCCATAGGGAAGAAAAAGTGTAAAAATAAGAAAAAGTAAAACACAAACACACAAATAAATATAAACGTTTTTAATAAAGCACTAACATCTTTAACATATTAAAAAAATAATTTGTGATGACACTGTTCCTTTATGATCAAACAAGGTCAATCTGCAGAAGCAATGTGTCAACTAAATGAAGATCTAGATAAAGACTTCCTGAAATGGGAAAATGAGATTTGAAACATCAAAACAAAGACATTTCAGACCGACACAAACGATAGATGAAAAGATAGTGTCTATAGATTTAGATGAAGGGCAGATCGTTCTCGGTCTGTCTCACGTTCTCGTTCTACCTGAGTATCTTCCTACACCTCTTGTGAAATGATAAATGAATTAGAAAAGAGACACGGCGCCAAACATAAGGGTCTGATAGATTATCAAAAAAATGGTTGATGCGATGATTACGCTCACCTCGAGTGGTGGACACCTTAGGGTGTCAGTCGGGCTTGAACAAGCTGCAGCCAGGTCCACATCACAGTCAAAACGAGTTTGCCGTCAAATGTATTGCTATTGGGTTTGAAGAAGAAAAAGGTGGGGGAAACCAACGGCGCTGCTTGGATATAGATCATCCACGATCATTCCAGTGGGTTTAGTGTTTAAAGGGTTTATTGTTTAACAGGCTACGCGTTTCGACGCCGCACCGGCGTCTTCCTCAGGCCAATACAGACTGTGCGGTTCCTGCCTCATTTATACATAAAGGCAAGGAAAAAGACCGCCATAAAAGTACCAGGTCAAAGGTCACAAAAGTAAAAATAAAATAGACATGATAAAATTTTGAAAAAACATTCTTACAAGGATTGCATATACATCGGACATACACAGTATACAGTTTAACAAGTGTTTCGGGTGTTTGACACATATACTGCCTACGTCAGAAGCAAATGCCAGATCATTACGAGATGAGTCAGAGAGCCAATATAAGTGGCAGACTAGGAGCGAATAATGGTAACGCACATGAAATAAATTTTCCCAGGTGGCCAAATGCAAGATGACCCAGTCTTCCCAACAGGGGAAAAAAATTATTTGGTGGTAATTAACCTATCATCCGATATCCTCTCTGATGCCCAATGTGAAGTTCTAAAAAAAAAAGGTTGCATTTTTTCTCCTAGTAACAGGCTTGATTTTTTCACAGCCATGAAGGACTTTCATATTTTCGGACGCATACTGATCCTAAAAAAAAAAAGCTGCATTTTAAAGGTACATGTGATATTGGCTTAAACAGTGATGCTGAACAAGAAGACTTATTGGCACTTGAGGAACTACTAAAAGAACAGAGCACAGACCTCACATCTGGGTTCTCTAAATCAATGTTACCTAAGTCAACTAGATTTCCCCCTTTTATCACTATGTCCTCATGTGGACATCTTTATCAAATTGTTACTGGAGGATTTTAAACCATTCTCCAGGCATATCAATATTGAAAATTTGACTTCATGTCAGCGAAGGCATTGCAGGAATTGCAAAAATGATGATGTGGTGTACAAGGCGGCAGATAGGGGTGGTAACATTGCGGTTTGGCCTGTTAACAAATATGAGAATGAAGTCTTCCGACAATTACAGGATGGCAAAAGTTATAGCAGGCTAACACACAATCCATTTGGTTCCTTTTACCACCAAACTGTACTTGAGTATGGCTTTTGAATGTGGAAATATCCCAAAGAAGGTCTTTGAAGGATTAATGATCCAATATCCGAAAATCCCAACATTTTATCTACCCCCAGATCCACAAGATTCCTGTGGATCCTCCTAGGCATCCAATTGTATCTGGAATTGAGGGACTGTGTGACCCCATTTGCAGGTAGTGTGTCTCCCCTCATACGTCAAGGACACCACTGACCTATTGACCAGGATTGATGAGGTATCGGTAACAATTGGATTGGATATGTGTTTGTTCACAGCGGATATTGAGTCTCTCTATACTTGCATAAGGCACCAACATGGACTGGATGCCGTCCGCTTCTTCCTGGGGATGAGCAACTAGGACATCAACGTGTGAATTGATCATAGAACTATTGCAGTTCATTTTAACACACACTGTTTTCGTATTCAAGGATGTCCTGTATCTTCAGAAGCAGGGCACTGCAATGGGTGTAGCGTCATATGCAAACCTGTTTCTCAGTTTTTGGGAGAGACATGTTTTTCATGGTGGCGGAGCACACGCCGTGGACCATGTGCAGTGCTGGATTAGATACATCGATGATCTGTTGCTGATTTGGCAGTGATCCAATGAGGACCTAGTCAAATTCATGAGCTCATTGAACCAAAACAACTTTTAAAATTAAAGTAACGTATACACGTGACCCTCAGAAAGTTTCTTGACATATTGATTGAAGTTACATAGTTTGTACGGTTGAAAAAAGACACATGTCCATCAAGTTCAACCAAGGGATGGGAAAGGGGAAGTGGGATGGGAATGGGGAAGTAAAAAATTTCTACACATAGCAGTTAATATTTTTTTGTTCTAGGAAATTATCTAAGCCTTTTTTAAAGCCATCTACTGTCCCTGCTGTGACCAGCTCCTGCGGTAGGCTATTCCATAGATTCACAGTTCTCACAGTAAAGAAGGCTTGTCGCCTCTGCAGGTTGAACCTTTTTTTCTCCAGACGGAGGGAGTGCCCCCTTGTTTTTTGAGGGGGTTTTACATGGAACATGATTTCACCATATTTTTTGTATGCGCCATTCATATATTTATATAAGTTAATCATGTCCCCCCTTAGTCGTCTTTTCTCAAGGCTAAATAGGTTTAGTTCTTTTAATCTTTCCTCATAACTTAGATTCTCCATGCCCCTTATTAGCTTCGTTGCTCTTCTTTGTATTTTTTCCAACTCCAGGGCATCCTTTCTATGAACTGGAGCCCAGAACTGGACTGCATATTCTAGATGAGGCCTCACTAATGCTTTGTAAAGTGGTAATATTACATCCCTGTCCCGCGAGTCCATGCCTCTTTTGATACACGACAATATTTTGCTGGCCTTTGAAGCAGCTGATTGACACTGCATGCTGAAATTTAGTTTATGATTTACAAGTACACCCAGATCCTTCTCAACAATTGACTCCCCCAGTGTAGCTCCCCCTAGGACATATGATGCTTGCAGGTTTTTCGTACCCAGATGCATAACTTTACATTTATCTACATTAAACTTAATTTGCCAAGTGGACGCCCAAACACTATATTGCATAGCTTGGTGTCATCTGCAAAAATAGAAATAGTGCTATTAATCCCATCCTCTATATCATTAATAAATAAGTTGAATAATAGTGGTCCCAGCACTGAACCCTGGGGTACACCACTTATAACTGGGGACCATTCAGAGTAGGAATCATTGACCACAACTCTCTGGATACGGTCCTTGAGCCAATTCTCAATCCAATTACAAACTAGACTTTCTAAACCTATAGTCCTTAATTTACCCATTAGATGTCTATGAGGGACATTGGCAAATGCCTTTGCAAAGTCCAAAAACACTATATCCACAGCGGCCCCTCTGTCTAGGCTTCTGCTTACCTCTTCATAAAAACAAATCAGGTTGGTTTGACAGCTTCTGTCCTTTGTAAAACCATGCTGGCTGTCACTTATAATACTATTTATTGTCACATAATTCTGTATATAGTCCCTCAATTGCCCTCAAACATTTTCCCCACAATTGATGTTAAGCTTACTGGTCTATAATTACCCGGCGAAGACCTAGAGCCCTTTTTGAAAATAGGCACCACATTTGCCCTGCGCCAGTCCCTTGGCACTATACCACTCATGAGAGATTCTCTAAATATTATGAAGAGGGGGACAGAAATAACTGAACTAAGCTCTTTAAGAACTCTAGGGTGTAACCCATCTGGTCCCGGGGCCTTGTGTACATTTATTTTATTTAGCTTGGACCATATCTACATTCATCCAATTCAGTATATCAACTGATATATTAACAGCACCGGCAGCGGCTACATAAGCTGCTCCTTCTTCTGTTGTATATACAGAGCGGAAGAACCCATTTAGTAACTCTGCCTTCTCTTGATCCCCTGTGACCAACTCCCCATTACCACTATCTAAGGGTCCTACATGTTCAGACCTGGGCTTTTTTGCATTTATATGCTTGAAGAATTTTTTAGGATTTGTTTTACTATCCTTGGCCACCTGCCTCATTTTGTATTTTTGCTGATTTTATTACATTTTTACAGATTTTATTAAGCTCTTTATATTTTACAAAGGCTGCAGATGTACCCTCAGATTTGTATTTTTTAAATGCCCTTTTTTTGTCATGTATTGCCCCTTTCACAGAAGGTGTAAGCCATGTGGGGTTTAATTTTAGACGTTTATACTTGTTACCTGTAGGAATACATTTTGCACTATAATTACCCAAAGTAGATCTGAAAATCTCCCATTTATCATTTGTCCCATTATTTGACATTAGTTCTTCCCAGTCTATATCCTGAATTGCCGCCCTCATCCTGGGGAAATTGGCTTTCTTAAAATTAAATGTTTTTGCCCTCCCAGCCTGCGTTTGTTTTTTACAGTATAGGTAAAATATAACTATATTATGATCACTGTTACCAAGGTTTTCACGAACATTGACATTCCCAACAAGCTCTGCATTATTAGAAATGACCAGATCCAACAGAGCTTCACCTCTAGTCGGGTCTTCCACAAACTGGCACATAAAATTTTCCTGCAACAGGTTGAGGAAATGTCTCCCCTTTGCAGTTGAAGCCGAACCATGACACCAATTAATATCCCGATAATTAAAATCTCCCATTATCACAACAGTACCCGCCTGTGCAGCCCGTTCCATTTGTTTATATATTTGACCTTCTATCTCTTCAGTTATATTGGGGGGTGTATAGATTACACCAAAAGTAATTTTTTCAGTGTTTACTTCCCTTTGTAATTCCACCCACAAGGTTTCAACCTCCTCACAGTCTTCACCCTCTAATGTCTCATTTACACTCACCTTCATATCGCTTCTCACATACAGACATACACCACCACCTTTCCTATTTGCCCTGTCTTTCCGAAACAGTGTAAAACCCTGTAGATTTACAGCCCAGTCATGTGAAGAGTCCAGCCATGTTTCAGCAACACCAACTATATCTATATCTTCTTCCAGTATTAAGGCCTCCAGCTCCCCCATTTTGCTTGCTAGACTTCTGGCATTTGTGAACCTACACTTTAACTTGCCTTTAAATGTTTCACTTTCACTATCAGAAATGTGATTATTTGACATTTGGGCCTTTTTATTTTCACTGCTGTTTTGTAACGAAAGGATCTCCTTATCTTGTTGCCTAGTCCTCTCCCCACCGTCTGTTTCTCCCCCCACCAATATAGTCTGACCCCTCTCTAACCTAACTACCCCTTTATTTCCTACATTGGCCTCCCTCCCCCGCCCTAGTTTAAATACTCCACCACCCCAGCTAGAATTCTCTCCCCCAGCACAGCGGACCCCCTTCCATTTAGGTGCAAATCATCTGCAGAATACAGTTTGTACCCCAATAAAAAGTCAGCCCAGTGCTCTAGGAACCGAAATCCTTCTCCTCTACACCAAGACTTAAGCCATGCATTTAACTCCCTGAGCTCCCGCTGTCTTTCCTGTGATGCGCATGGCACAGGCAGTATTCCTGAGAATACAACCTTGGAGATCCTTCCCTTCAGCTTGTAGCCTAGTTCTTTAAAATTATTCTTAAGGCTCCTCCACCTACCATTTATTCTGTCGTTGGTACCGACATGGACCACAACAGCTGGATCATCACCAGCCCCTCCCAGCAATTTGTCCACCCGTTCCACCACATGCCGAACCCTGGCACCAGGGAGACAGCAAACCATTCGGTTGAGGCGGTCTTGGCGACAAATTATTCTATCCGTCTTCCTGATTATAGAATCCCCTACAACTATCAATTGTCTTGGCTTACCTGCATTACCATCCCGCCGACTACTAGCTGGGCTGTTCTCCCGGCTGTTAGGGAGATCAGTATCCGCTAGGGCTGCCTTTTCTGAGACTGACACCCTCGCATCATCACCCAACCTGGCAATTTTGCTTGGAATGCCAGAAACCGGATCGGCCTTCCTTGTCTTTGACCCCTTTCTACTGCCCCTAACTACATTAACCCAGCTAATCAACAAGGACAGATACAGATACAGACCGATGTATATTGTAAAAGCACCTCCGTCAACTCACTTCTGCATTTGTCATCTGCGCACCACTATTTAACCATTAAAGCTGTCCCATTTGGTCAATTTCTCAGGATGAGGCGGATCTGTTCCTCTGATGACAAATTTGAACGTCAGGCTAAGGATCTCAACATGAGATTCTCAGACGGGATATAGTAACAGAAGTATAAAACAGGGCTACCATAGGACCAGATCAAATCCACGGGCTAATCTATTGGTACCCTCAAGTCGTGACAAGAAGTGGGACAATAAGATTAGATTTATTTCTATGTTCAATAGCCAATGGGAGACAATAAGATCTGTGTTACATAGTTACATAGTTTGTACGGTTGACCCTGCTGTGACGGCTCCTGCGGTGACTATTCCATAGATTCACAGTTCTCATAGTAAAGAAGACTTGTCGCCTCTGCAGGTTGAACCTTTTTTTTTCCAGACGGAGGGAGCGCCCCCTTGTTTTTTGAGGGGGTTTTACATGGAACAGGATTTCACCATATTTTTTGTATGTGCCATTAATAAATTTATATAAGTTAATCATGTACCCCCTTAGTCGTCTTTTTACAAGGCTAAATAGGTTTAGTTCTTTTAATCTTTCCTCATAACTTAGATTCTCCATGCCCCTTATTAGTTTAGTTGCTCTTCTTTGTATTTTTTCCAACTCAAGGGCATCCTTTCTATGAACTGGAGCCCGGAACTGAACTGCATATTCTAGATGAGGCCTCACTAATGCTTTGTAAAGTGGTAATATTACATCCCTGTCCCGCGAGTCCATGCCTCTTTTAATACACGACAATATCTTGCTGGCCTTTGAAGCAGCTGATTGACATTGTGCTGTTATTTAGTTTATGATTTACAAGTACACCCAGATCCTTCTCAACAAGTGACTCCCCCAGTGTAGCTCCCCCTAGGACATATGATGCATGCAGGTTGTTCGTACCCAGGTGCATAACTTTATATTTATCTACATTAAACTTCATTTGCCAAGTGGATGCCCAAATACTCCGTATTTTTAAATCTGCTTGCAATTCACGAACATCTTCCGTAGACTGAACATTACTACATAGCTTGACGTCATCTGCAAAAATAGAAATACTGCTATTAATCCCATCCTCTATATCATTAATAAATAAGTTGAATAATAGTGGTCCCAGCACTAAACCCTGGGGTACACCACTTATAACCGGGGACCATTCAGAGTAGGAATCATTTACCACAACTCTCTGGATACGGTCCTCCATGTTGACCAAGCACTGGTCGAGTTTGAAGACTGAACGAGCCTTTTTAGAGAATTTGAATGAGACCCCATTGATGGCGGCCCAGAGGGGCAAAAATGTAAGACATGGTAGTGAAAAGTCACTATGTAGCGAAACTCCAAAATCCATTAAATTTACATGGCCCAAATAGGGGTTGCTACCCATGTGGGGACTGCATTTCCTGTCCTAATACCATTTGCACAATGTCCTTTGAGACGGCTGACGGGACTCGTCAGTTTAAAATAAATCATTACATCTCTCGCAGCACATCGAATGTGATTTACTATGCAACATGTGGGTGCGCAAAGAAATAGGTTGGACTAACCTCGAGAGAATTGCGAATTAGGACAATTGAAATGACCTGAGCACAATTAACCCCTCCCCTTAATTAGGTGCACAGCAGAAAATAATAAAAAGGGTTTTAAATTATGTCCGTAGTTAGAACACAAGCTGCACACAAAAAACCTTGCTAAATCCTATTTGCAAGCACTCAATCCGTTCACAAAAACACACACAGCAGTTTATTAACTCCACTTATTTCACAAGCCACTTAGTCCACCAAGCTCAATGAGAGCAAGCTCACTAGGATGATGCAGCAAGATTGGACAAAGCACAAAGGCAGGATAAAGGCCTGTTCACATCACCGCTGCTCTTCCGTTGAGGGGTTCTGTCTAAGGTTTCCGTCCGGTTAACGTTTCAACGGAAAGGCAAACGGAAACCTCAGCTTCCGTTTCCCTCACCATTGAACTCTATGGTGACGGAAACCTAGCTAATGGTTTCCGTCTGTCACTGTTGTGACAGGGTTCCGTTGTTCTTGATGGAGCCAAAAGCGCAGTCGACTGCGCTATTGATTCCGTCAAAACGACGGAACCCTTTCACAACGGTGACAAACAGAATCCATTAGCTAGGTTTCCGTCACCATAGAGTTCAATGGTGAGGGAAACGGAAGCTGAGGTTTCCGTTTGCCTTTCCGCTGAGGGGTTACCAGACGGAACCCCTCAGCGGAACCGATACGGTGATGTGAACACAGCCTTAGGCCTTATTTACACGAACGTGTTAAACGTCCGTGTGATGGCCGTTGAAACAATGGCCGTCACACGAACCTTTGCAATTTAATGTGGCCGTTCACACGGCCGTTGTTTCAACGGACCGCGTGAAGGGTCCGTGAGAAAATAGGACGTGTCCTATTTTTTCACGCTTCACGCATCCCTCCATAGACTCTCATCTAGGGCGGATGAAACGTCATCCCAGGAGGCCGGCATGTTAGCAGGCCGGTTAAGTCGCTGCGGAAAGTTTTCCGCAGCGGACGTTTCAGGTGAAAAACTGCACCAGAGTTTGATGCGCTTTTTCACTTGAAATTCCCTGCGGCGCACAAGGCGGATACGCTGCGTGCTAAAATCCGTTTTTTCCCTCAACCTTTTGAACTAGTTTTAATAAATGTAATAAGTATTAATAGACACATGAGGGAGACAAATTACAAATTATCTTTCAAACAGACATTTGAACTGGTACAGTGTTTCTTATTATGCTCCAATACAGTTACATTCACTCACTGCACTGAACAACACTCAATATTTCTTACATTGTATACAAAACTATAAGGACAACCCCGGTTCACATTGCAGCTCCCCTGCCAATGATCTGATCTCCGGGGGTTCCAGCTGTTAAAGCTTTGGCTGTGTACGTAGCCGCTTTGTATTATTTCAGTAATATTATTGCATGTAACTTATATCATTTATATTTAGCATATAAATTTGTACAATATGTATTTGTAAGCATAATTATTCTGGAATAGAAATCTATACACAGCAAAGGCAAGGTATTTACATAGCTCTGTTCTATAACATATATTCGAATACAAGTAGGTTCAACCTCAGCTTGGGATAGTCTGCGGCCAGCTTTGCTTTCAGAACCGCTGGAGTCTATATAACGGATACAGTCCTTAGGGACAGAGCCATTTAGTCCAACGTGCATCCAGCTATTTTAGGTTTGTTAGCCCTTTAGATGATATGAAAACTGTGGCTTCTGTGGTATAGACCTTGCTGAGTATTATCACAGGATGGTCTGCAAGGTTAGGATAAATAGTATTCGATGGGTTAAAAAGGCCCTGCAAAACATAGCAATCTACACAAATCTATGGATAAAGTTGCTCAAGTATACTACAATAACTCACTTCTGAGCTATGTGAAAGGGTTCCTTTTTCAAATATGCAATAGAGAGGATATGTTAAGATGGAAACAATACTTAAAAATGTTCCCTATTTTTGATAAATGAAGGGTTAAACCAATAGAGTACATACTTGAAGTACATGAGCTTGAAGTTTCTGGGCACCAGAGCAATATCTGTACCAGGGCTCCCTCTGCATGCCACTGCTGTCCCCTTTGAGCCCCTTAGTTACCAGGGTAAAGGTTTGCCTGCAGCCTCTATATCCTCCTATATCCTCTATAGATATTCTATTAGTACTCACTCTATAATATAGTTTATTTTACACTTCAATCCCCAAGTACTTATCTCAAGCGTCATGCGCTGATCTTAAAAGGGGTGATCCGGGGACCAAAAATGGCATTGCAATAATGTATTTATGTGAAACGAAGTAACTTACTAATATACTTAATGCTTTGCTCAGGGACTCCAGTAGTGCTGCTGCCGACGTTATTATCCATATAGGGACAGTGGCATTGGCAGAAGTGTTGTAGTCCCCAGGCAGAGCATCAGCTGATGCTCGGGAAATCCAACAATAGGAAACCCCCGAATTGACCAAATATGGACGTCGGGAGCAGTGCTGGAGTCTCGAGCAAAGCGCTAGCTGATGCTCTGCTTGGGACTCAAGCAATAGGCAATGTGACAGCCCCTTCACGAACAGCACATGAAGCACGCCCTCAGTCACGTGGGGCCGTGTCGGAGCGTCGTCATTATTAGAAAAGCTCCAGCACTTCTGGGAACAATTCATGAGGTTTGAACTGCACCATTTACTACAGAATTTTAAATTAAAGTATAATAGTAAGTTACTTCGTTTCACATAAATATATTATTGCAATAAAATTTTTGGTTCCGGGATCACCACTTTAAGCTGGCCAAACACAACAGAAGTATGTAGATGGAACCCGCCAATTTCTGCAGGAATAGCCGATTATCTAACATGTGTGGTGGTGACCATGGAGAGCCTAAGAGGAGGAGTTTGCAATGCCAGTTCCTACGTGCTGTCATCAGTGGCAGAACTACCGCTATAGCAGCCACTGTGGCTGTTCCGGTGCCCACAACATGATGTGGACCGTGCCGCCCGGCACATAACATTTATGTGCTGGGCAGGGAGGCACGGATCCCCTTATGTTCGATGGCATCTCTAGCACCAAGCATCTAGGGCCACGGGCAACTGCCACATTCAATTGAATCTGCGTTCTTAGGACGCAGATACAATGGAATACTGTGGCGAAGCAGGGAGATAGCTCCCTGCTCTGCCATTCACTAGGCTACAGGCCACATTAGGCCTGTAGCCTATAAGGCACTGGGACAGGATGCCTGCAAAGGCCGGCGCGATGAAATCACTGGATCACACTGGCCTACACAAGGGTCCCGTCACGTCGGCTGCTGAGGAGGCTGTGGAGCAGCTCCGTTTGTTGCGGGAACTGGGAACAGTTGTTTTTCTATTTGTTTGGGGGGGCACTATCTACAAGGGGGGCTGTGTGGCACTCTTTACAAGGGCTCTGTGGCACTATCTACAAGGGGGGCTGTGTGCCACTTTCTACAACCGGGGGTATTTGGCACTATCTACGGGGGTGGCATTATCTACAAGACTGTGTGGCACTATCTACAAGGGGGCTGTGTGTGGCACTATATACATGGGGGGTGTGGCACTATATAACGGACGTATGTTGCACTATCTACAAGGGGTGGCCCAGCTGTATATTTTTACATTGCACACAGAACTGATAAATGTTCATTGTCCAGTGGGGGAAGGGGGCCCAGTCAAAAGTTTGCTATGGGGCCCAGTCTTTCCTAGTTACACCCCTGGCTGTCATGTTTGCATTTGTTTGTACCTCAGTGTAAGAATGCCATTCCTTGCCTTGTACACTATTCCAAGCAGACACAGTAGGTACAGGTGCTTGATTATAGTAATGTACACAAAACTGACAGACATGGAGAGGGGAGCGGATGAAGGGAGAGAGCAGGAAAGAGTCTGTATATCTTTTAACCCCTTGAGGACGCAGCTATTTTGGGCCTTGAGGCGACAGTGTTTTGTCATTTTTGCATCACAGGGTTCTGAGAGCCATATAACTTTCTAATATTAGTCAACGTATGAGTGCTTGTTTTTTGCAGAGACGAGTTGTATTTGTTGGGGACGAATAATGTATTGAGAAAACATTATTTTTGGGGAAAAAAAGTAATAAAAATAGCAATTCTGCAAGTTTTAGGGGTTTTGTTTTTACAGCATTCACCATGCGGTATAAATGACATGTTGACTTTATTTTGTAGGAAGATATGATTACGGCCATACCAAATTTATATGTAAATGTGTATTTAAAAAATAAAATCTTTTTTTTTTTATTTTTATTTTATTTGTTTCACCGTATTCTGAGACTCCAGATATGGCAATCAGAATGAATTGCTGGATTAATTACCCATCTCTAATAATCTTATAAATGTAACTTTTATTACTTCTTTTAAGAAAGGTATCCAGATCCTTCTTGAACTCCTTTAATTGCTTACCAGCATCCTGTGGCAGAGAGCCTTTGGTAATGTACAAAACCTCATCAACTGCAAAGCCTGGATTATTATCCATATATTGCAAAAACATGGTGGGCGCCTTCAGAAACCGTATAACACAATGGCCTGTTCACTTCCTTGTCTTTACAGTGTTCAGATTACTGTTCCCAACAGTCGGTGTTCAGTGACCGGTCAAAGCCTGAAGAACTAGTTGCTGTGTGAAACTGCTGTAAGACTGCTTTCGGAGTCAGGTGACGTGTGTTGGGCCCTTAATAGGATGGGCCCAGGAGCGGGTGATAGGCAGGAGCCTCCCCGTGATGCCGATAGCATGATGGTGCAGCAGGTGGTGACGAGCAGGCGGCTCCCCAGGAAGCAGTGAGTGTAAATAGCCTATTGAGGTCTAGTGGGCCTGAAATTGAGTGGGCGTCCCCTGTGATGCCTTTCACGTCCAGGCCACATTCTTACAATGCTACCTTCCTGCTATGATACACAAATTCTATCTTTGTAACTAGCCCCTTGACTAGGTCCCATGTACATGGGTACTTCAAATGCATGTACAATGCTACTGTCAAATAACCTGCCCCCAACACAAGAATTTCTATTTACAACTGTACGAATGCCAAATAGTTATTTGTAATCCATTTTTTTGTATAGCACTGTCATATTCTGTAACTCGATTGAAATACACATGGGTCTCTGTCTACATCTGTGCTTACAATTGACTTCCCAAATCTTCGCATGTACACAATTTAGAGCAAATTGTATTACTATATTTTAAAGTATATAGCCCTGGTAGCATTCCAAGCCAATGTACCAGGACAGCAGTGCCAAACACAGAGTTACTCTATTTCATCATGTTACGTGTTTTACAACGTTTTGTCTCTGTTTAGAGTTTTCCAATTTGCTATATTTCACAAGCAGCAACGTAAGTATTAGATCTGTTGGACTCAGTGGCAGATTAAGTAGACCATAGGCCCTGAGCTGTTCCACAAACTTCAGCCCCCCCTTCTCTATTGCCGCTCTGCCGTGCCGTGTATATAGTTGACACCACTTTTCTGTGCGAGCATTGACAAATGGGTGTTATGATTCCCCTCGTCAAAGGGCTGTGTAGGGACACATCCTCCTGACAATTGGAATGGAAACCCTTAATTGTCTAATAGTCCTGGGCTCTACAAAGACTTTTTGAGAAATACAAGATTTTCTTATAACAGACAGAAAAGATGACAGCTAAATCCAGTGACACACAGGTGACATCTTCGCTGATGGGAGTCGTTCTCTTTTCTTTTCTTCTCCTTCTGACACAGACCATTATGGCTACTTCTCCTGATGACTGCAGAGTTTTCTGACAATACCTCTTTGCCCCTCGCTTCTGCAGTAATTTCCAGCTTCTATAGAAACACAAAAATTCAGACACCAAACCCCGTAAATTATTCCATACCCCAGATCAAATCCCTAAGCAAATTCAGACCTCAGGCCCATACATTAACTCAGACTGATAAATTCAAACCCCAGACCAGACCCTAGAATACATACACATACCTTAACTAATGCAGACCCATAAATACAGACTGCTAAATACAGACCCCCTAAACTAATACAGACCCCTAAATACAGACCCCCTAAACTAATCCAGACCCACCAATACAGACCCTTAATCTAATGCAGACTCCAGACCCCTTAAACTAACACAGACCCCATATAATTACATAGCAGCTCAGTCTTCTCTATGGAGTCTTGCTGCTGTACTAGGACCTGCCCACATGGTCGACCAGCAGGTCTTTTCGTTTCAATAGTTCTTATTGGTTTTTGTAAGAAAACAAAATAACAGTGTTGCATACAAACATTGCAATGTCATCAGAACAGTAAAACCATCTCTACACAAAGAGTAAGTGTTAAGGCAGTCGCGGTTGGAGAGAAGCCATGGTATCACAACAAAGAAAAAGGAATAAACAAAAAGAAAACATATATATCATCTATATCATCATAGCAGACTGTCATTCCCCATACCGGGGAGTAATAGTGACATCAAGACCGTAGTGAGCAAGCTTGTCACGTAGCATAATACACACTAAGGGACCATGGATTGCATACTAGTGAGAATTTGTGAAACGAGGAGTTGCCCAAGGATATGATTTTATGCATAGGTCGTGTCAATTAGTGTAATTAGTTCTCCTAGTAACGGAGCAGCGATCTCCTTCCAGTGGCGGGTCACCACCAGTTTAGCCATGACCAGGATTTTACAAATTAAGCACCATAATGGTACAGGAAATGAGCCCATGCCTAGAAACAGCAGGACCAATTGAGGGGACTGGGGGATATGACATTTGGAGACTGTGGACATGAGGTCAAAAACCTGAGACCAGTATGGGATAAGTATGGGACATGCCCATAACGTATGATAGAGAGTGCCAGTATGGCCACAGTTTCTCCAACATAATGGGGACGACTCAGGGAACAGTTTGTGCAGTCTATCTGGAGTGTAATACCACCGCAGAGAAGTTTTAACCGCGGCTTCTATATGTTGAATACAAGGTAAGGCTTTATAAAGTAATTTAAATGCAGACACCCATGCCTCTTCAGAAAAGGAGCACCCCAAGTCTCTCTCCCAGTACTGCATGGGATGTGATTTAGAAAAAAAGTGAGTGAGAGTGAAACATATTATACACGAGTCTCAAGCCCCTGCTAGGTTTAGAGAAATATCCAAACACTTTAAAAAAGACATACAGCATCAAAGTTATTGTAAGTCGTAACACAGTCTCTGGCGTTCTGAAGAGAAGTGGATGATACTTCTCATCAGAGCGCCCAGCTAGTAAAAGTAGTAAACACGCCCCGATGTACGCACATAATACACGCCCAGTTGTACTTTTACTTTTCAACACGCCTACTTGTACTTTTGCAAGCCTCATTTGCATAAATACGAAAATGGTCATAACTTGGCCAAAAATGCTCGTTTTTTAAAAATAAAAACGTTACTGTAATCTACATTGCAGCGCCGATCTGCTGCAATAGCAGATAGGGGTTGCAAAATCTGGTGACAGAGCCTCTTTAAACCCTAGTGCTTGACCAAATGACTAGAAGAGAAGGGAATAATAGTTTGTAAAAAATTGAACAATATATTTTTATATAGTGCAGGCAAGGTAAACTAAATGAGATATATGGACACTTAATAATTGGCCTAAAGCTCATTTACAGTATTATGTATACAAGTTTAATTTGGCAATGATAAATTACATTTTTTTCCATTCACACTGGCCAGCAATTGTTAGAAAAACAAAGAAACTATGTGCCAAACACCCAGATGGGCCCTTTTTGAAGAGATTGTAACGATTCTAGAACCTTAGGAGTTACTTTTTATAGCTGAATAATATCTGCCAACAAACACAATGTGTTCAACATGAGTTTTGCCACAGTAAGTATCAATCTTTTTATGGATTCTAATTCACTAGCTCTGTTATGAATGGCTGTTATATTAACCAGGTTAAATATTGGTCTCTGTGTTCAGGGGTAGCTTCATGTCCAGTTGTGGATGTTTACCCCATCCCCAAAGGGACTACTGCAGTTCTCTGATCACAAACCATCCATACATAAGCATCTACAATCATAGGTCTGTACTCTCCAGGAGAGCCCTTGTAAGTAGATATCCCGTTCTTGATTCTATATATATTTTTTTTCAATCATGGACATCACTTATACGTAACATTTTGCGAATCTGAGGCCTTCTATAAAAGATATCAGACCTTTGGTTGTATATAATGTTCTACAAAACACCACATACTTTAGTCTTTATTTTCTAATAGAATAAAGCAAGTTTGGAAACCACATTACTCCATGCCAGACTCCATCATAATTGAGTACATAAAGTACCTTCAATAAATGTGGACAGGGGTATAAATTCAGATCTCATATTAAAGTTGAAGGATGAATACAGGGACTATACACTGTTGAGGTTGGGCCTGAGAACTGTAAGAAACATGTATCAAGACTGGCATACCAGTGAAGTGGTCTGGAAGGCCACATCCCCTTCTACCTGGCAACAATGTTGGTGTCTGTAAAAGTGGCAGGGCAACATCATACACATTTATTCATGCTGAAGGCCATGTTTTTCAATGATGATTGCTGTAATTTTATTGATACATGAGAAATAGCTCAGAAAAAATGGCTACTATTGTTATACAATGCCCAAAAATAATTACCATCCAGTGCCCAATATTAACAATAGCACAGAGTGCCTAAATCAGCAGCAATCATGCCACACCCTCCATAGTTATAATACACTTGAGCCAGAATAATTCAACGCTTTTGAGCGTTTTTTTTCCCATATGTAGCTCTTGTTTATTTGTTTTGTTCGTAGACCCGACCTTAACCCCTTAAGGTTCGGCCTATTTTGGACCTTAAAAGCTATGTATACCTTTGTATTGTACTGATTTTGCGGTAAAAATTATTTTCCCAATTGGTCTTTATTAAAAATGTTGTAACGTTTTGCTTGATCATTCTGCCAGTATACATTGCAGGCTGCTCTTTCCCGTTCACACTCAAATCCTTCAGTGTACTGCACAGACAGCTTGATCTTCAGCCCGTCTGTCTCCTCTTCTCAGCGTACATAAACACTTATTTTAGTGGAAATATGATCAACTAGTCTTCATCAAAAATGCCCTACCATTTTTCTGCTTTCTGCCTCATGCACACGATCGTTGTGCCACTCGGGCCGTTTTTTACGACATCCGAGTGGCACCCGATAGTTTTCACGGACCCATTCACTTTAGCGGGTGAATCGGGTCCGTGAAAAATGGTCAGAGTCTCCGATCCAAGGAAAGATAGAACATGTCCTATCTTTCCTCGGATCACTGACGGGACTCGGACGGCACACATGGTCGTGTGCATGAAGCGTTCAAGTCTGTGCAACTCCTGTACATAGCTGGTTGTGCTGCTGCTTTAATGTAGAATAATTTCTAGGTTTTTATTTATCAGGGCCAAAATAACAATTGTGTGGTCCTCACCAACTTCTACAAATAAACAAATAACCTCTAGTGACAACAACAAAAAATAAACCGCAAGAGTGTAGTAATTTTTTCCAAAAAAGTAAGTATACCCTTCCTACTTCCACAATCATTAAGAGAGTAATTAGCAGCCATGTGTAATCAAATGCATAAGATCAATTAATCATCATGACGTGTGACTACATAGAAAAGCAGGACTTTAGGCAGTTTGGTGCTCTGAAGTAATCAGGTGTGTGTCTACATCATGCCAGGAAGAAGGGGAATCAGCCATGACCGCAGAGAATCAATTGTTGCTGTTATTCTAACTATAGACATTTACTTGGTATCGTGTTTGTCAGCTGCTATCCCGCTATGGCGGTACTGCCCAGTGTGTCCACACACCCATTGTGACAGTTTGCTCAGGCCATGGATCCCGCTGGTCAACCCCAGACCATGACGACGTCACATGTCATGCGGGCAGATACGCTAGACCTCCGGTCACGACAAAACTAACTCCTCCAGGCGATGAACATCATTGCACATCGGCTGGATACTCAAGCTGCAGCCTTTCTGGCACCTGCTCCTGTTACCTCTGCTATTCCTTCTACTACACCTCCTGGCAGTGCTAACTCTCGATTTTCTCTGCCACTACCTCATCGCTATGATGGAGACACGAGGACCTGGAGGGGATTTCTGAACCAATGCCAGATTCACTTCACATTGTATGCAGAGGCCTTCCCTTCTGATGAAGTAAAGATCGCCTTCATAATCTCTCTCCTCACTGGCAAAGCCCTGGCATGCGCGAACCCCATTTGGGAATGTCAGGGACCAGAGATCCGTGAGTTACAGCGCTTCGTACAGACTTTTCCGTACTATATATGAGGAACCCGGGAGAGTTTCATCGACTGCTGCATTCCTGCTGACCCTTCGCCAGGAAGACACCTCCTTCGGCGAGTACGCCATTCAGTTCCGCACCCTGGCTGCCGAACTAACCTGGAACAACGAGGCCTTGGTGGCTGTAAAGGGAAGTGTCCCTATATATATATATATCCAAAAAGAAAATTCAGCAGCACTCCAATGATCAAAGTGAAAAAAAGTGAAATTTATTGAGCCAACATGGCAATGCAACGTTTCCGTCCCACCTTGGGACCTTTCTCAATGCTTGAGAAAGGTCCCAAGGTGGGACGGAAACGTTGCATTGCCATGTTGGCTCAATAAATTTCACTTTTTTTCACTTTGATCATTGGAGTGCTGCTGAATTTTCTTTTTGGATATACGTATGGTCTTTGGATCGGGACTATCAGCTGGCACCCTTCATTTCTGGAACCTATATACTGAATTTGAGTGCTGCCGTTTTTTCTACTGGTGTATATATATATATATATATACTGTGAGACAGTGACAGGTAAAGTCATTGAGGGAAGGTATATTTCCCCTAGAATCCTGTCATATGTATCCTAGGCTCCAGGGAATGAGTAGTTCTTGCAATAGAAAGCTCTAGTTTTCCAATCTCGGCTTAAGGAAAAGCCGGAAAAAAGGGCCTGGAGTTGGATTGGAGAAGAGCAGGGCGGGTTCCCCAATCCCTAGTCCATCTCTGTTTGTAGGACAAGGCTGCTGCTCAATTAGCTGCACCTGTAGCCTGTGTATAAAAAGGTGCAGACACAGTGTGTGGGAGTCTCACCCCTGACTCAGACTGGAGACTACTAAGTCTGGAGTAGTCTGTATTCTATGTGAGTAAAGACCTGTGTTACTTTGTGTCCAGTGCCTGGTAGGAAGGCACTCGGTATAGTTAGATAATATCTTGTTTAGTTAGTGCTCAGACGAGCAGGATTTATTTTGTATTTTGCCTTGTTGTACAAGAGGCTGTTTCTTTGACAAGAATAAAAACACAGGCAAAGCCCTGTTATGACTTTTAATGCACGGTGTCCCTGTCTCTGGCTACAAAGAAACCGCTGTACCAACCTCTCCTGATGCTAAACCCTCACATATGGTGGCCGATGCGGGCACGGTCTTAAAGAGACATACACCTATTTAAAAGGACTTTTGCTGCTCCAAGTGGAAAATCGTTGCTAGGGGCAACAACACAATTTTTTCTCCCCGAGAGTGCTTGGAAGTGTATGTCTTGGGTGAAGGCGGCAACCGGGCTAAAAGAGACTGTTAAAATGGATGAAATACTTAAACAGCTGATTCAGGCTAATATCAACCAGGGGAAGATAAGCACAGCTCTGCAAGAAGCCAGCGCGACTCAGCGAATGGTGCATGAGGAAGCCATGCGTGCACAGGCTGAAACCAATATTCTGCTGGGTGAAGCCCACAGACTGGCCTTAAAAGAACAGCAGCAAATTAATTGCTATTTGCAAGACCAAATTCAGGCATCAGTGGAGAGGTCAGTGGGGCCTCATGGTTTGCGCCAAACCACTCGTGCAGCGGTACAGACATCTCTGCAGAAGATGACATCCACCGACGACGTTGAGGCCTATCTCATGGTGTTTGAGCGAGTGGCAGAACGAGAGAAGTTACCTTCAGATCAGTGGGCAGCAGTGGTGGCACCTTTCCTAACCGGAGAGCCGCAAAAGGCGTACTTTGATCTCAATGAGCAGGATGCCAAGGATTACTCCAAGCTGAAGGGTGAGATCCTTGCCCGTCTGGGTGTTAATATGAATGTGCGTGCTCGACGGGTGCACAACTGGACTTTCGTGGAACACCTACCTGCGCGATCACAAATGTATGATCTTGTCCATCTTGCAAGGAAATGGCTACAGCCAGAGGAATCAACCCCTGCACAGATCGTGGAGAGAGTGGTGCTTGACAAATACATCCGCTCCTTACCACCGAAGGTTCAGCGTTGGGTCGGTCAAGGAGATCCTACAGATGCGGAACAGCTGGTGAACCTGATTGAAAGGTACAGAGCTACTCAGGATCTACTCCAAGAACTACCGCCTGGATGTTCTAACCCCAGGAACAGCAAATCGTGCGGAGCACCCGGTAAGACTGTTCCATTTACTAGAGGGGTGAGAAATGTCTTTAAGGGAGGTGGCTCAGAAGGGGAGCAGACGGAGGGAATAAATCCCAGAGAGACACTGAAGGCCAGACCAGGGTCTCAAGTTGGGGACCGGGGCCGCATACAGTGCTGGCGGTGTTATGGACCTGGGCATATTGCTGCCAATTGTCCCCTGACTACTGAGCCAATGGACTGTGATGCAGCAAGGCGAATATCCTTGTTTGCACGTCCTGTTTGTTCTGCTGAGACTGTTTACGAGACTGAGCAACAAATGTGTGTCGTAAAAGTGGAAGGGTGTACTGTGAGTGCCTTGCTGGATTCTGGGAGTCTGGTTACCCTGGTGCATGCCAGCCTGATAGGCCCTGGAACATTCAGCGGACATAGTATAGGGGTCCTGTGCATACATGGGGACACTAAAGAATACCCCACCGCTTTGGTCACTCTAGAGACTTCCTGTGGAACCGCTTGCCATGAAGTGGGTGTGGTCAAGTCCCTGATGCACAGTGTGATCCTGGGGAGAGACTTCCCAGTATTCTGGGACTTGTGGAGGAAGAAAGATGTAACCTCCACTGTAAATGTTAATGATGGTATTAATGTGTGCGCTGTGATTAGCCCAGAACCCTTTAACGAAGATGCTGAGGGGCCAGCAGTAGGGGTGACCACTGAGCCTGATAAATTTCCTCTGTCTGTTTTTGCTGGTGAAACAGATGAGCAGGAGGAAATTTCTGAGATACCGGAGTTAAATGTATCACGCAACAATTTTGGGACCGCTCAACTTAGCGATCCCACATTGGTAAAAGCCAGGGAAAATACTAAGGTATTAAATGGAGTGCCTCAACATCCAGGGGCTGATAAGGTGTTTCCACACATGGCGGTTAACCAGGATTTGCTGTATCGGATAGATAACGTACGTGGGGAGGTTGTTGAACATCTGGTGATACCCCAACCGTATCGTAGAACGGTGTTGGACCTGGCTCATAAACACGTGCTGGGTGGACATCTAGGTTGCAAAAAGACCAGAGAGCGTATCTTACAACGATTCTTCTGGCCAGGGGTATATACGAAGTTCAGAGGTATTGCGAGTCCTGCCCGGAGTGTCAGATAACGGCTCCTATGCCACATTTTAGGAGTCCGCTGGTGCCTTTGCCTATCATTGGGATCCCTTTTGAAAGAATTGCCATGGATCTGGTCGGCCCTTTAGTAAAATCCTCTAGAGGACATCAATATATCCTAGTGGTGTTGGACTATGCCACACGCTACCCTGAGGCTGTCCCTTTGCGAAATTCCTCTTCAAAAGCCATTGCAAGAGAGTTGTTTTACATGTTTTCCGATACTGGTTTACCTAAGGAAATCCTTACCGATCAGGGAACTCCCTTTATGTCCAAAATCACCAAGGAATTATGTAAACTGCTGAAAATTAAACACCTGCGTACCTCTATATATCACCCTCAAACTGATGGTCTTGTCGAAAGATTCAATAAGACATTAAAAGGCATGTTGAGGAGGGTGGTTAGTAAGGATGGGAAGGATTGGGACTGTCTTCTGCCCTATTTGATGTTCGCTGTACGTGAAGTTCCTCAATCATCCACAGGGTTTTCTCCTTTCGAACTTGTATACGGCAGACAACCCCGTGGTCTCCTGGACATAGCCAATGAAACCTGGGAGCAAGAGTCCACACCTTATAGGAGTGTAATTGAGCATGTCACGTTGATGCAAGACCGAATCGCTGCAGTCATGCCGATAGTTAAGGAACACTTGGAGCAAGCTCAGGATGCTCAGAGCAGGGTGTATAACCGAACGGCTAAAGTTAGAAATTTTAACTCTGGTGATCGAGTGTTGGTCTTAGTGCCAACCGTAGAAAGCAAATTTCTTGCTAGATGGCAAGGGCCGTATGAGATAATTGAAAAGGTGGGGGATGTAAATTATAAAGTTTACCAACCAGGTAAAAGGAAGACAGTGCAGTTATACCATGTAAACTTAATTAAGCCATGGAAAGAAAGAGAGACCCTCGTGGCAGTAAGGACCCCCTATAGTCCTAACCCAGATGTGTATGTGTCAGAATCCCTCGCAAAGCCACAGAAACAGGAGACAAAAGAGTTTGTGCAGAGAAACACAGACGTGTTTTCAGAACTGCCAGGATAGACCAGTATAATAAAACATGACATTGTGACCGAGCCTCAAGTTCGGGTCCACTTGAAACCCTACAGAGTCCCTGAAGCTCGTAGACAAGCCATATCTGAGGAGGTCAAGAAAATGCTAGACCTTGGGATTATTGAAGAGTCAAAAAGTGAATGATCAAGTCCCATTGTATTGATTCCGAAACCAGATAGGTCATTGCGTTTCTGTAACGACTTCCGCAAGTTAAATGAGATGTCAAAGTTTGACGCATACCCAATGCCAAGAGTTGACGAGTTAATAGAGAGACTGGGCCATTCAAGGTATTTTTCAACACTTGATTTAACCAAAGGCTATTGGCAAGTACCCCTCAAGGAGGGCGCCAAAGAGAAAACTGCGTTCATCACCCCAGATGGTCTGTTTCAATATATTTGTTTACCATTTGGGCTACATGGGGCTCCAGCGACCTTTCAAAGGTTAATGCACATAGTCCTCAAACCCCATCGTCGGTATGCTTCGGCATATCTGGACGACATTATAATCTTTAGTGATGACTGGGAAAGCCACTTACCAAAAGTACAAGCAGTACTAAACTCCCTCAGAGCCACGGGGTTAACAGCAAACCCAAAGAAATGTTCCTTAGGCTTGGAGGAAGCACGGTATCTGGGGTACATAATTGGGAGAGGGGTGATAAAGCCACAGGTCAACAAAGTTGAGGCTATCCAAAACTGGCCCCAGCCCTCAACCAAAAAGCAGGTCAGAGCTTTTCTAGGAATTGTAGGTTATTACCGCAGGTTCATTCCAAACTTTGCCAGCACAGCAGCGCCCCTGACAGATCTTACCAAGGGAAGTAAGTCTGTCATGGTCAAGTGGGACACGAAGGCTGAAAGCGCCTTTCAAGAGTTGAAACTGGCCCTGTGTAACCAACCAGTCTTAGTCACTCCTGACTTCAAAAAGGAGTTTGTTGTCCAAACTGATGCTTCTAATGTGCTCGGAGCAGTTCTGTCACAAGAGGTGGGTGGTGAGGAACATCCTGTGAACTATTTGAGCAGAAAACTTACCCCGGCTGAGAAAAACTATAGCATAGTTGAACGGGAGTGCTTGACAATTAAGTGGGCACTTGAGTCCCTGAGATATTATTTATTGGGTCGTCGGTTTAGGTTGGTTACAGACCACTCTCCTCTTACGTGGATGTGTCAAGCTAAAGAGAGAAATGCAAGAGTTACATGGTGGTTTCTTACTTTACAGAACTTCAAATATACTGTGGAACACAGAGCAGGAAAACTGCAGGGCAATGCTGACGCTTTGTCTAGGACACACTGCCTTGTAGCTAAATGTGTCCGATCCAACGGGCTCGAACAGAGGAAGAGGGTATGTGAGACCGTGACAGGTAAAGTCATTGAGGGAAGGTATATTTCCCCTAGAATCCTGTCATATGTATCCTGGGCTCCAGGGAATGAGTAGTTCTTGCAATAGAAAGCTCTAGTTTTCCAATCTCGGCTTAAGAAAAAGCCGGAAAAAAGGGCCTGGAGTTGGATTGGAGAAGAGCAGGGCGGGTTCCCCAATCCCTAGTCCATCTCTGTTTGTAGGACAAGGTTGCTGCTCAATTAGCTGCACCTGTAGCCTGTGTATAAAAAGGTGCAGACACAGTGTGTGGGAGTCTCACCCCTGACTCAGACTGGAGACTACTAAGGCTGGAGTAGCCTGTATGCTATGTGAGTAAAGACCTGTGTTACTTTGTGTCCAGTGCCTGGTAGGAAGGCACTTGGTATAGTTAGATAATATCTTGTTTAGTTAGTGCTCAGACGAGCAGGATTTATTTTGTATTTTGCCTTGTTGTACAAGAGGCTGTTTCTTTGACAAGAATAAAAACACAGGCAAAGCACGGTGTCCCTGTCTCTGGCTACAAAGAAACCGCTGTACCAACCTCTCCTGATGCTAAACCCTCACAATACATATTGTAATGATGGGGGTAGGGAAACAGACAAGTGAGCCCTAATCTACCCGCAACTCAGTCCCTGCCTACATGCAACGACCCGCCCTAGGCGACGGGGTACAACTGGGCGACGGTCCCTACGCTCAGTAAGTGCACGACAGACAAACAGACAAGGGTACACAAAGCTAAGGGAAATGGGGCAGTTGCCCACGGCAACACTGTGAGCAACCAGAGTGGTGAACGAGCCGAGTCAAACCAGGAGTGCACGAGGTACCAAACGCAGAGCAGGAGAGTAGTGAACAAGCCGAGTCAAACCAGGAGTGTACGAGGTACCAAACACAGAGCAGGAGAGTAGTCAGTAAGCCACGGTCAGTATGAAGCAGGGTCAAATAGTTCAGAAGCTGCAGCAGGGCCAGGAAACCAAACGAGAAGAATCACAAGCAAGGAGGAACAGGAAAGGCAGGTATAAATAGACAGAGGGCGGGAGCTAGCTCCGTCTGGCCAGGCTGTGATAGGCTCTCCCACTCCTAAGCCTGCCATCCTGAGTGGTGGAAGATGGAGTCAGTCTCACAGACATAGAAGCAGGTGCAGACTGATTACCTATGGGCGTTGACACAGAAGCTGTGCCTGGCAGATCCTTTACAGTACCCCCCCTTTTATGAGGGGCCACCGGACCCTTTCTAGGTGGACCTGGTTTATTGGGGAAACGAAGGTGGAACCTCCTGACCAATACCCCAGTGTGAACATCCCGGGCGGGTACCCAAGTCCTCTCCTCAGGCCCGTATCCTCTCCAATGGACCAGGTACTGGAGAGAGTCTTGGATCATCTTGCTGTCCACAATCTTGGCCACCTCGAATTTCACCCCCTCAGGGGTGAGAACGGGGACAGGAGGTTTCCTCGAGGGAGCCAAGGATGGGGAGCAGCGTTTAAGGAGGGAGGCATGAAACACGTCGTGTACTCGAAAAGATGGGGGCAACTCCAGTCGGGAGGAGACAGGATTGAGGACTTCAATGACCTTGTACGGCCCTATAAACCGGGGAGCAAACTTCTTGGACGGGACCTTAAGGCGCAAGTTCTTAGACGATAGCCACACCAGATCCCCGACCATAAACAAGGGGTTAGCAGAACGTCTTCTATCTGACTGAGTTTTTTGTATGCTCTGGGACGCCTCTAGGTTCTTCTGAACCTGGGCCCAGACTGTGCACAGTTCCCGATGAACGACCTCTACCTCGGGATTGTTGAAACTACCAGGTGAAACGGAGGAGAACCGTGGATTAAACCCAAAATTACAGAAAAAGGGGGAGACCCCTGACGAGTTACTGACCCGGTTATTAAGGGAAAATTCGGCGAGGGGAATGAATGAGACCCAATCATATTGACAGTCAGAGATAAAACACCTTAAATATTGTTCTAGAGACTGATTAGTCCTCTCAGTTTGGCCATTAGTTTCAGGATGGAAGGCAGAGGAGAAGGACAGATCAATCTCCAACTTTTTATAGAAGGCTCTCCAAAACAATGAAACAAATTGTACCCCTCTGTCCGAAACAATATTGACAGGGACCCCATGGAGACGCAGGATGTGTTTGACAAACAAGGTAGATAACGTCTTAGCATTGGGTAGTTTCTTGATGGGCACAAAGTGGCACATCTTACTGAAGCGGTCTACTACAACCCACACCTCCGACTTGCCTTGAGATGGAGGCAAATCGGTGATAAAATCCATGGAGATATGGGTCCAAGGTCTCTGGGGAATGGGCAAAGAACGTAGTAAGCTCGCTGGTCGGGACCTGGGAGTCTTGGACCTAGCACAAACCTCACAAGCGGCGACGTAGGCATTAACGTCTTTAGGCAACCCAGGCCACCAATAGTTTCTGGCAATGAGGTGCTTGGTACCCAGGATGCCTGGATGACCAGATAGTGCGGAGTCATGATTTTCCCTAAGTACCCTTAGCCGGAATTGCAGGGGAACAAACAGCTTGTTCTCAGGAAGGTTCCCGGGAGCTGAACCTTGATCAGCCGCAATTTCAGAGACTAAATCAGAATCAATAGAGTAAATTATTATACCTGGAGGCAAAATACAAGCAGGATCTTCCTCCGAAGGAGGACTGGCCATGAAGCTACGCGACAGTGCATCAGCCTTAATATTTTTAGACCCAGCCCTATAGGTAACCAAAAAGTTGAATCTGGTAAAAAATAACGCCCATCGAGCTTGTCTCGGGTTTAGCCTCCGGGCAGATTCTAGGAAAACCAGATTCTTGTGGTCGGTAAGGACCGTTACCTGGTGCCTAGCCCCCTCCAGGAAGTGGCGCCACTCTTCAAATGCCCATTTAATGGCTAAGAGTTCGCGGTTGCCAATATCATAGTTACTCTCAGTGGGCGAAAACTTCCTGGAGAAGTAGGCACAGGGACGGAGATGGGTGAGGGACCTGGTACCCTGGGACAAGACAGCCCCCACTCCCACCTCGGACGCATCAACCTCCACGATAAATGGCTCCATTTGGTTGGGCTGAACCAGCACCGGGGCTGAGATAAAGCACTTCTTAAGGACCTCAAAAGCCTGGACAGCCTCAGGAGGCCAGTGGAGGAGATCAGCACCTTTGCGAGTGAGGTCCGTAAGAGGCTTAGCGATGACCGAGAAGTTAGCAATAAATCTCCTGTAATAATTAGCGAACCCCAAGAAACACTAACGCCTTTAGGGAGGCAGGTTGGACCCGTTCCGCCACAGCCTGGACCTTGGCGGGGTCCATGCGGAATTCATGAGGAGTGAGGATTTGACCCAAAAATGGTATCTCCTGCACCCCAAACACACATTTTTCGGTCTTCGCAAACACTTTGTTTTCCCGAAGGACCTGGAGCACCTTCCTGACATGCTCAATTTGGGAGGACCAGTCCTTGGAAAACACAAGTATGTCATCAAGGTACACTACAAGAAATACCCCCAGGTAATCTCTTAAAATCTCATTTATGAAATTCTGGAAGACCGCGGGAGCATTACACAACCCAAAGGGCATGACGAGGTATTCGAAATGACCTTCGGGCGTGTTAAACGCAGTCTTCCACTCATCCCCCTCTTTGATGCGGATAAGGTTATACGCCCCCCGTAGATCAAACTTAGAGAACCATTGGGCCCCCTGAACCTGATTAAAGAGATCAGGAATCAGAGGAAGGGGATACTGGTTCCTTACAGTGACCTTATTCAAGTTACGGTAGTCAATGCATGGCCTAAGACCACCATCCTTCTTCCCTACGAAGAAGAAGCCAGCACCTATCGGAGAAGTAGAGGGGCGAATGTAACCCTTGGCCAGACATTCCTGGATATACTCTCTCATGGCTTCACGTTCGGGACAAGAGAGATTAAATATCCTACCCTTAAGGAGCTTAGCTCCTGGTACCAAATCGATAGCGCAATCGTATTCTCTATGAGGAGGTAAGACTTCGGAGGCCTCCTTAGAGAAAACATCAGCGAAGTCCTGAACAAACTCAGGTAGCGTGTTCACCTCCTCAGGGTGAGAAATAGAATTAACAGAAAAACATGACGTCAAGCATTCATTACCCCATTTGGTAAGCTCCCCAGTATTCCAGTCAAATGTGGGATTATGCAACTGCAACCAGGGAAGGCCTAAAACCAAATCGGACGATAATCCCTGCATCAACAGTACAGAGCACTGCTCCAAATGCATGGAGCCAACAAGGAGTTCAAAAACAGGGGTATGCTGTGTAAAATAACCATTAGCAAGAGGAGTGGAGTCGATACCCACTACCGGGACAGGTTTAGGCAAATCAATCAAAGGCATAGCTAGAGACATAGCAAATTCCACAGACATGATATTAGCAGAAGACCCTGAATCCACGAAGGCACTGCCGGTAGCAGACTTACCACCAAAAGAGACCTGAAAGGGAAGCAAGATTTTATTACCTGTGCGCCCAACTGACCTCCCCGATGATCACTTAGGCGCGGAAGTTTTCCGGCTGCTTATTCTTACGCCTAGGACAGGTGTTCACTTGATGCTTGTCATCCCCACAATAGAAGCAGAGACCATTCTTCCTGCGGAACGCTCTATGTTGTCGGGGGGACACGGAGGCCCCGAGTTGCATAGGTACCTCCGAGTCTTACGTGGAAGAGCGAAGCAACGGGACCTCGGGAGGCATCATGGGGGAGTCAGAGGGGAAAACACAAAAACGTTCAAGTTGTCGTTCCCTGAGACGTCGGTCAAGTCGTACCGCTAAAGCCATAACCTGGTCTAGGGAGTCAGAAGAGGGATAGCTAACTAGCAGGTCTTTCAGGGCGTTCGACAGACCCAACCTAAACTGGCACCTTAAGGCAGGGTCATTCAACTGAGAGGCTACGCACCACTTCCTAAAGTCAGAACAATACTCCTCAACAGGTCTCTTACCCTGACGTAAGGTCACCAGCTGACTCTCGGCAAAGGCAGTCCTGTCAGTCTCGTCATAAATGAGTCCGAGAGCAGAAAAGAAAAGATCAACGGAGGAAAGTTCAGTGGCGTCAGGAGCCAAGGAGAAAGCCCATTCTTGGGGCCCTTCCTGGAGCCGGGACATAATTATACCCACCCGCTGGCTCTCAGAACATGAGGAGTGAGGCTTTAAGCGAAAATAGAGCCTACAACTCTCCCGAAAGGAGAGAAAAGTCTTCCGGTCCCCTGAGAACCGGTCAGGCAACTTGAGGTGGGGTTCAAGAGGTGAGGTGAGGGGCACTACCATGGTAGCGTCAGGCTGGTTGACCCTCTGAGCCAGGGCCTGGACCTGTAGGGAGAGGCCCTGCATTTGCTGAGCCAGGGTCTCAAGGGGGTCCATAGTAGTGTGAGGGACCAGGGTAGACTAGGTATATGGGCTTGTGATTATGTAATGATGGGGGTAGGGAAACAGACAAGTGAGCCCTAATCTACCCGCCACTCAGTCCCTGCCTACTTGCAACGACCCGCCCTAGGCGACGGGGTACATTTGGGCGACGGTCCCTATGCTCAGTAAGTGCATGACAGACAAACAGACAAGGGTACACAAAGCTAAGGGAAATGGGGCAGTTGCCCACGGCAACACCGTGAGCAACAAGAGTGGTGAACGAGCCGAGTCAAACCAGGAGTGTACGAGGTACCAAACGCAGAGCAGGAGAGTAGTGAACAAGCCGAGTCAAACCAGGAGTGTACGAGGTACCAAACGCAGAGCAGGAGAGTAGTCAGTAAGCCAGGGTCAGTATGAAGCAGGGTCAAATAGTTCAGAAGCTGCAGCAGGGCCAGGAAACCAAACGAGAAGAATCACAAGCAAGGAGGAACAGGAAAGGCAGGTATAAATAGACAGAGGGCGGGAGCTAGCTCCGTCTGGCCAGGCTGTGATAGGCTCTCCCACTCCTAAGCCTGCCATCCTGAGTGGTGGAAGATGGAGTCAGTCTCACAGACATAGAAGCAGGTGCAGACTGATTACCTATGGGCGTTGACACAGAAGCTGTGCCTGGCAGATCCTTTACACATATATATATGTATGTATACACATATATAATATGTATGTGTATATATAATACATATAATCTATCATGAGCCAGGGCTGTAGCAACACAGCCCTGGTCATGAATACGGTTGTAAACAAAGCAGGACAATTAGCATTGCCCTGCTTTGTTTGGAAACCTCGGAGACAGGACGGTCTCGCGCGGGCACTCATGAGTCGGCTGGTGATACATTATCACCATGCCGACCCATGATAGCCGGCTACTCGTCCCCCGCTGCGAGCGTAACTGCAGGGTTAAATAGCCCTGCGTCGGTACGCTCAGCAGCTGAAGACGACCTCACCACTCCACCAACGAGGAGCAGCTGGGACCTGCCTGCCTCCCACACCACCACGAAGGCTCACCTCTCCTGTCCTGTCTCCCTCCTCCAACGACCTGCTCCTGTCTCCTGCTTCTGCTCCACCAACGAGACACGCTAAGTATCAAGTGTAGCAACAGCTACACTTAACCCTCTCTCTCCCTGTCTCCTCCTGCTGTAATCCTTGCTCTCCCTGGGTCCCTGTGTTAACCCTTATTGTTCCTGAGTAAGTTAACCCTTGCTCTCCCCGAGTCCCTGAAATTACTGTCCCTAAGTTAACCCTTGCTTCCCTGAGTAACCCTTGGTGCCCCTGCTGTCCCTGAGTAAGTTAACCCTTGCTCTCCCTGAGTCCCTAAAGTTACTGTCCCTAAGTTAACCCTTGCTTCCCTGAGTAACCCTTGGTGCCCCTGCTGTCCCTGAGTAAGTTAACCCTTGCTCTCCCTGAGTATTGTCCCTGAAGTTAACCCTTACTACCTCTTGCAGTCCCTGAGTTAACCCCTTGCTGAACTCTGTTTACCCTTGCTGCCCTAAGTACCCTGCAGTGACCCTTGACCTGCACATCCCTAGGTACACAGAAACCCATTCCCCTTGTTCCTCCTTATCCCGTATTAACCCTTAGTGTATAGGGAAAGTTATATTAGTGGGACAGAGATAGTGAGCGTTTGAGAATTACAAGTAAATTATGTGTATTGTGTTGTAACATAACTTCTGTGTATGTTTAGGTAAGTGGGTGGCGGTATAATTAGGATTGTGATACCGTGTTTATACTGTACTGTGATTAGTTACTGTATTTTATATATGAGAGTGATTACTGTATGTTCATAAATATTACCTTTATTTACTATACGGTCTTATTCCCTTGAGTAGCAGCAAAAGCAATTAGATCGACGTTAGTATAAGGAAAAGGTAGGGGAACTAGGCATAACCCTAGTGACCCTGATTATAAAGGCGGTAGTAATAGTGGGTGTCACTAACCAGTGAATCCCGCTATTACCCCACCCCCTTTAACAGTGGCTACATTCTGGCAGGGATTGTCCCCTGAAATGAAGGACGACCTTACCGCTCGATCTGCAATCTGCCCTGGATGACCTCATTCTTCTGGCTGTCCGGATTGACATGAGGATCCGAGAATGGTCCCAAGAGTTTGGTCGGGAGGGAGGACTCCCTAGGCCGGCTCCTACATTTCAGCAACCCCTGCTGCCCTCATCAGTTGTTCCACCAGAGGAGTCTATGAGAATGGACCATCTCAAGTTGTCTATCCAGGAGAAACAACACAGACGCACTTCGGGAATCTGTCTGTATTGCAGCCTCGGAGGCCATCTTGTGCGTCTGTGCCCCCAAAAGCCCCAGAGCCTAGGGTTGGTTGGAGAGACAACTCTGGGAGGAGAAGGACTTTCTTCCAAATTGTCCATCCCCGTGACCATAGTGTCCGGTAAAAAGACGCATCGGGTCTCTGCCTATCTGGACTCTGGATCTGCAGCTAACATCATTTAGAGAGACCTGGTGGATCTTTTCCAGTTGCCCACAACCCCCCTGGAGAGGCCGTTGATTGTTGCCTCGGTGAATGGACTGCCTCTGCCTGACCCGATTGTAGCTGTGACCAAACCACTGAGGCTCCAAGTGGGAACCCTTCATTCTGAGCTCATCTCGTTTCTTGCCCTGCCCAAGGCCGTCAACCCTGTACTGCTGGGTCTGCCTTGGCTCTGACTACATGCCCCAGTTCTGGACTGGAGAACCGGACAGGTTCTCCAGTGAGGTCCCAAGTGCCTCAACCGCTGACTGGGGCAGATCCATCCGGTCCAGCCTCCTGTGCCTCAGTCATTGGCAGGATTGACTTTTCACTATTCTCTGTTCTCGGATGTCTTCAGCAAAAGGGAGGCGGAGATGCTGCCCCACATTGGGCGTATGACTGCCCTATTGAACTGGTTCCTGATGCGTGCCTTCCCCATTGTAGGGTATACCCTCTCTCCTTGCCAGAGACTCAGTCTATGTCAGCCTATATTAAGGACAATTTGAAGAGGGGTTTCATATGAAAATCCTTCTCCGAGCCGGGTTCGTCTTTGTCAAAAAGAAGGATGGATCTCTGTGACCCTGCATCGACTACCGTGGCCTCAACCAGATCACGATCAAAAATAGATATCCGTTGCAAGTGATTTCAGAACTTTTCGCATACTAGGAGACAAGATTGTTTCTAAGCTAGACCTGCATGGGACTTACAACCTGATCCGGATTCGCCGGGGTGACAAATGCAAGATGGCATTTACCACGCGAGATGGGCACTATGAATACCTGGTGATGCCCTTCGGCCTGTTTAACACTCCCGCTGTCTTCCAAGAATTTGTCAATGACATCTTCCAGGATCTCCTCTGTCTGTGTTGTGGTCTATCTCGATGACCTCTTAATTTTTTTCCCCAGAATCGACGACTCATCAGAGACACGTCCATCAAGTTCTGCTGCGATTGAGGGAGAATCGCCTGTATGCCAAGCTAGAGAAATGCATGTTTGAGAGGAATTCTCTACCCTTCCTGGGCTACATCATCTCAGATCAAGGTCTCAAGATGTATCCTGAGAAGGTAAAGGCCATCCTGGAATGGCCACGTCCTCAAGGTTTAAGGTCCATACAGTGTTTCTTGGGATTTGCCAATTTCTACCGGCAGTTCATCCCAAGCTTCTCACTGACAGCTCCCATCTCTACCCTCACCAAAAAAGGCATGAACGCCAAGGTGTGGACTCCAGAAGCAGAGTCCGCATTTAATAGCCTGAAGAGTGCCTTCACGTCAGCCTCAACCCTCCATCATCCTGATGTATCTCGACAGTTTTAGTTTGAGGTGGACGCCTCCTCTTTTGGTGCTGGTGCACTTCTGTTCCAGGGAGGTCCCAAAGGCAAGGCAGTGGTATGTGGCTATTACTCTAAACTTTTCAGAGCGCAAATACTCGATTGAGGATTGGGAGTTACATGCCATCAAGTTGGCCCTGGAGGAGTGGTGATATCTACTAGAAGGCACAGCTCATCCCATCCTGATATTTACTGACCACAAGAACCTCTCCTATCTCCAGATGGCCCAATGGCTGAACCCCCAACAAGCCAGGTGATTGCTGTTCTTGGCCCGGTTCCAGTTTGAGCTCCACTACCGCCCTGTCGACAAGAATGTGAGGGCCGATGCCTTGTCCAGGTCATTCAAGACAGAGGACACCATGGAGTCCCCACAAGATATTATTAATCCGTCCTGCATTGTCAAGTTAGAGACATCCCTCCGGGGAGGACTTTTATGCGCCTGGCAGACAGAGGGAGAATCCTCCACTGGGGACACAGCTCCAAACTGTCAGGTCACGCGGGTGCCAGTAAAACCCGAGACCTGATTGCCCGTAATTTCTGGTGGCACACGCTGCCGAAAGACATCATGGACTTTGTCTCGTCCTGCACGGTGTGCGCGGCTAACAAGGTTGCTCACTACAAACCTGCTGGCCTGCTCCAGCCGCTGCATGTGCCCAATGCTCCCTGGCAGCATATAGCAATGTACTTTGTCACGGACCTGCCTCCATCTGCTGGATGCAGTACGGTCTGGATGTTGGTGGACCGATTCTCGAAGATGGCTCATTTCGTTCTGCTGACCGGCCTACCTTCTGCTTCTCAACTGGCCAACCTCTTCATCTAGCATATCTTCCGCCTGCACGGCTTACCTCTGCATATCATGTCTGATCGGGGGGTTCAGTTCACCTCAAAGTTCTGGAGAGCCCTCTGTAAACTCCTCAAGGTAAAGTTGGACTTTTCCTCAGCCTACCATCCCCAGTCCAATGGTGAAGTCGAGAGGATCAATCAGATCATGGAGAACTATCTACAACACTTCATCTCCAGGCAGCATGATGACTGGGTGCAGCTTCTTCCTTGGGCAGAGTCCTCTTATAATAACCATACAATCGAGTCCACAAGAACCACACCATTCTTCATCGTCTAAAGCCAACACCCATGAATTCCTCTCCCGTCCGTTACGTCCGAGGTGCCTGCAGCTGATTCCTGCAGATCTGGCAGCAAACCCGATCCTCTATTCTGCTGATGGTCGACCGCATGAAAGGACAAACAGACACAAGGAGAAGACAGCCTCTCCAGTTACTTCTGGGTACCAAGGTCTGGCTGTCCTCTTGGAATATCCGGCTGAGGGTGCCGTCATACAAGTTTTCTCCCTGATTTCTCGGACCCTTCGAGGAACAGATCAACTCAGTCTCCCTTGCAATAGATCAACTCTGTCTCCTACAAGCTTCGGCTGCCTCCTACCCTCAAGATCCCCAACTCCTTCCATGTCTCCCTCATGAAGCCTGTGGTCCTGAACCGCTACACCAAGACTCCTAGTCCTGAAGTTGCCCCCAGCGGTTCATCGGATACATTCGAGGTTAAGGAGATCCTGGACACCAAGAAAATAGGAGGAAGAACTTTTTATTTGGTGGATTGAAGGGGGTGTGGTCCAGAAGAGAGGTCCTGGGAGCCAGAGGAGAACCTCAATGCTCCTACCCTCATGAAGAGGTTTCTGTCCCACTCTGGCCCCAAGAGGAGGGGGCGTAAGAGAGGGGATACTGTGACACCCATGGCTGCGGACCATCGGGATTACTCACCTCCCGACGGCTGCAGCCATGGATCAGTGAGCGCTGGCCCGCATCTCCTTCTCAGGAGACGCCAGCGCTCACTTCCGCCTCACTCTGCTGTGTCCCGTAGGGTGCGCACGCACGTTCCCGGCCTTAAAGAGCCATTGCACGCACCTGAATAGTATGTCAAATTATCCCATTATCACTCTGGACTATAAGAAGGGCCCTGCCCCTTTCTTCATTGCCTGACCGTTGTTGTGTTTACCCGTGTTAGTCTTTGCAAATGGTCCTTTAGTGTTTTCCAGTTCCTAGTGTTCCCGTACCTGCTACTTGTATCCCGTGCTATCTTGTTCCAGTGCCATAGAGAGTTGGGGTCGCATTGTGCTGTATACTACGCCTGCTGTGTTACACCGCGCCTGGTGTCTGCATGCTGCCAAGGTCCCATCCGAGCCTAACCATCACTACTGTCTGAATTACCATAGGCACCCTTATTCGAACTATAGACATTTACTTGGTATCGTGTTGGCCAGCTGCTATCCCGCTATGGCGGTACTACCCAGTGGGTTTCACACACACATTGTGAGAGCATGGTTGTGGTGGGGTGACAATTTAAACTTGAAAATCTATTTGATACCAGAATATTCTTGAGACAAATGTGAGGCCACTTATCCAGCTTCTCAATCTGGGCCAAAATTGAGTCATGCAACAAAACAATGATCTCAAGCACACTAGCCAATTGACATCTGAATGGGTAAAGAAGAAAAAAAATCTACGTTTTGGATCGGCCAAGTCAATGTCCAGTCCACAATCCTATTAAGATGCTGTGGTGGAATTTCAAGAGAGCTGTGCATAAGCAAATGCCCTCAAACATCAATGAACTGAAGCAATGTTGTAAATAGTCGACCGAAATTTCTCCAAAACGATGTGAAAGACTGATGAACTCCTACAGAATATGTTACTTCAAGTCATTATTGCTAAAAGGAGCAAAAAGACAAGAATCTTCTCGTCCAACAGACACAATGTGAAAGAATAGTGTCCAAAATACTTCAAATGTCATATGCATTAAAAACAAGTGTTGCACTCTACCAGTTAAAACGACGAGAAAAGAGGGATGTAGTAGTACACCTTATCCCCCTGTTCCAAGAATAAAAGTCAGTCCCCACCAGCTATAGTTTTTGCACTTTTAATCCACAAAATTCTTATGTGTGATACCACTAGAGGCCCGAGACAACTTGTTGATTGGCACTCATTCGCTCCTGTCACAAGGAGCTATGTATGGGGACGGGCGGTCTTTACTCTTATCGCTCGTCCCGATACATTATTAGCATGTCGGCAGCGCGTCTCCCTGTGTGTGTCTTGACTTCAATGGGTGCGTGATGCGCGAAAAACGGGCAAGTATAGGACATGTCGTGAGTTTTACGCAGCTGTCATATGCTGCGTGAAAATCACGGACTGTCTGAATGGCCCCATTCACTAACATAGGTCCGTGCGACGCTCGTGATTTTCACAGACGTTAAACACGTTTGTGTGAATAAGGCCTAAGGCTTTCAGCAGGTTGCAATGTACTCAAAGCGAGGTTTATTGTACTCACAAACAAATATTTAAAACGGGCATGTAAAAGCATATAATCTACGTGGCATTCACCATGAAAATATCCTGACACAAGTTTCACCAGGAATTACTTCTTCTGGAGCATGAACTCTGACTCCACAGTGGTCAATTGATATAATCAAATGCATTGTTTATAAAGAAATGCTAAGCAGACATCAATATGCATAACATCTAAAAAAAAATAATCATATCCTATATGTTCCCGATGCGTCCATACAACAAAAATATTCTAATTATACATGATATAAAGGAATGCAAAACAAATATGTGACTGTTCCCCAAAAGAATTTAAATGAATGAAATTCCATAGTCAAAGCCACAGAAAAAAGAATTATATTATCATACCTATCATACATTTTTTTGCTACTTATCCGCTGTATACAATCCATTTTATCTACATATCATTCATTTATTGTTGTGCCCATGGTCACTGACCGCCAGCACGTCTCACTTACCAGCAGCCGCAACCGCAGGACTGTATCTTCATGTCGGCGTCTCCCTCCTCAGAGACATCGACACACACGGCTGCAGTGCGCGCACGTGCGCTCACTCCCGACCTTTGGTGCGTACCTGTCTAAAGTTTTCCAATCAACTCAGTAACACCCTGGACTTTAAAAAGGGCTATGCCCTTCCTCTCCTTGCCTGAGTGTTGTTAGTCTTCCTGTGTTCGTCTATGCAAATGATCCCTTAGTTGTATCCTGCTCCCAGGTGTCACGATGCGGGATGTGGACCCACTGGGCCGTTCCGCGTAGCGGGATGGCAGCTCGCCAAACATGTAAGTACCGAGTTCTATAGTTCAGCGAGGATACCTGAGGCAACCGTAGACAGTAGCGAGGCAGGCACGTCCAGTACCAGGCGGCGGAAGACGTCAGGAGAGGCGTAGCAAATCACTTCCTGCAAAAAGACTTCCTGCAAAATGCGCGCACTGGCCCTTTAAGACCGTGCACGCGCAGGCACGCGCCCGCCGGAGATAGTGTCGGTATCCGGAAGTGAGTGCCGGCACCTCACAGGAAGACGATGCTGCAAGCAGGTAAGATGTCCATGGCCACGGCCGTCGGGGATTAAGGCAGAATGACGGACCGTGGCCATAGACGTTACACCAAGGTTCCTGCTTCCCGTATCCTGTTGCTGTGTTTCATTCCTGTTCCTAAGCCTATTGTTGGAGTCGTGTGGGCCTCATCTGCCACGTCTGGTGCCATCTCCCACGTCCTGTGTGATCTGCCACCCCAAGCATCACCCGTGCCACGTGTCTGCTACTCCGACCATCTGCCTGTACATCCTCCCAGGTACTCTTGTCAGAGAGACTGTTATTGACTATTGTTTAGCCAGCTACTTCTCCGCTACGGTGGAGCGGTCTAGTGGGTCCACATACCCCACAGCTGTGACATTTATCAGGCTACTACCTGTTCATTCATTTTAGCCGATGTCACAATTAAGCCAATCAGGTTCCATTCACAAAATCTGTACTTATTTTTTCCCACCTAGTTTCTGCATGTCGGTTTGCTTTTTGGATAAAATGATTGAATAATGAACTCTCTTGTTTTTTTTTTGTTGTCACCAGAGGTTATTTGTTAGTTTACAGAACTTGGTGAGGATCACACAATTGTTATTTCGGCCCTGATAAATAAAAACATAGAATTAAAGAAATCTGTGTTTTCTTTTTTTCCATGACTTTATATTCAATAATTCTATTGCTGGGGGCCTAGGTGCATTACTTTACATTTATCAACATTAAATTTCATCTGTCACCTTCTTCCCCATGCTGCTAGCTTATCAAGGCCTTTCTGTAATACTCTACAATCAAGCTGAGATTTTAAGTACCCTACAGATATGTTTAGGATATTGATAATGTAGAAGCCTCCTTTCCTCTTGATGTACTGGATTCCCCCTTGTCATGTTTACATGCCTAAGTACAAAACGCTCATTAGACAGATCTCTGTACTGTCTATCTATTTGCGCATGATAATTTGATCGCCACTAAACCGCCTTTTTTCCATACTAAATTACCGCAAGGTTGTTAATATTTCTTGGTACTGCAATCCACCCATTCCCTTAATTACTTTGGTCACCCTCCTCGGCACCCGCTACAGTTCAGCTGTCAAGTCCAACTATGCTGCTTTTGATGCATCCCATGATTTAGTTTGCCTTGGCAGCTGCTGCCTGGCACTGTTTGCTAAAATTGTGTTTACTTTCCACCAATATCCCCATATTTCTTTACAGTAATACATAATTGCAAGATTTGTTTCTTGGTCCAAGTGCACACCCTTATATTTATAAACATTAATCTTCATTTGCCACTTTGCTCCAGCTCGCCCAAATCCCTGTGTAATATTATATTAGCCTCTTCTGAATAGCAATTTTTTTTATTCAACTATAATGTAAATAATCTAGCCAATCTGCCTTTGTGTCGTAAATCTCATTTGGTCTCATTCATTTAAAGAGACTCTGTCACCACATTATAAGTGTCCTATCTCCTACATAAGGAGATCGGCGCTATAATGTAAGTGACAGCAGTGCTTTTTATTTAATAAAACGATCTATTTTCACCACATTATTAGCGTTTTTAGATTTATGCTAATGAGTTGCTTAATGCGCAAGTGGGCATATTTTTACTTTAGACCAAGTGGGCGTTGTACAGGGGAGTGTATGACGCTGACCAATCAGCATCATACACTCCTCTCCATTCATTTAGGCAGCGCATAGGGATCCTTTTAGATCACTATGTGCTGTCTTATACTAACACATTAACAATACTGAAGTGTTTAGACAGTGAATAGACATTCCACAGGATGTCTATTCACAATCTCTGCACTTCGTTACTCTGTCTCTGGTAGTTACAGCAGAGGACGCGTAATCTCATTGTAACCTGTCATTTACCGCGTAATCTCGCGAAATCACACTTAATCTGCTGTAACTACCACAGAGAGTAACGAAGTGCAGAGATTGTGAATAGACATCCTGTGGAATGTCTATTCACTGTCTAAACACTTCAGTATTGATAATGTGTTAGTATAAAACAGCACATAAGGATCTAAAAGGATTCCTATGCGCTGCCTAAATGAATGGAGAGGAGTGTATGATGCTGATTTGTCACTGATTGGTCAGCGTCATACACTCCTCTGTACAATGCCCACTTGGTCTAAAGTAAAAATACGCCCACTTGGGCATTAAGCAACTCATTAGCATAAATATAAAAACGCTAATAAAGTGGTGAAAATAGATCATTTTATTAAATAAAAAGCATAAGGCTGGATTCACACAAGGCCATTACGTCTGTAATTGACGGACGTATTTCGGCCGCAAGTCCCGGACCGAACACAGTGCAGGGAGCCGGGCTCCTAGCATCATAGTTATATATGATGCTAGGAGTCCCTGCCTCGCTGCAGGACAACTGTCCCGTACTGTAATCATGTTTTCAGTACGGAACAGTAGTTCCACGGAGAGGCAGGGACTCCTAGCGTCGTACATAAGTATGATGCTAGGAGCCCGGCTCCCTGCACTGTGTTCGGTCCGGGACTTGCGGCCGAAATACGTCCGTCAATTACGGACGTAATGGCCTCGTGTGAATCCAGCCTTACTGTCACCTACATTATAGCGCCGATCTCCTTATGTAGGAGATAGGGCACTTATAATGTGGTGACAGAGTCTCTTTAACTAATTCAATTGTCAAAAGATTTTTTGGGTTTTCTGGATTTGTATTCTTCCAATCTATTCAATAAGATGCCTACTAGTTATCTTAAAACATACTGACTAGCCAGCAAGTCTACCTCCATCTTTTACCTTTCCTACAAGCCATTGAAATTAGACTTTGGCTACTTTGCAATATTTCTTTACCTGAACATTTTGCATCGCCATATTCTGAGAGCCAGACATTTTTTATTTTTTTCTCCACCGGAGCTGTGTGTGGGCATATTTGTTGCGGGACAAACTGAAGTTTTTATCGGTACCATGTTGGGGTTCATGCGATTTTATTTATTTATTTATTTTTTTTGATCACTCTTTCTTCCATTTTTTGGCAAGCAAGGTTTTTATTCAGTTTTTTTTACAGCGTTCACCGTGGACTATAAATGACATTTTACATTATTCTGCGGGTCGGTACGATTACGACGATACCATATGTATATTGTTTTTTTTATGTTTTACAGCGTTTGCACAATAAAATCACTTTTTTAAAAATAATAAATTTTTTGTGTCACCATATTCTGAGAGCCATAACTTTTTTATTTTTCATCTAAAAAGCTGTGTAAGGCAAAAAATGCGGCGTTTTGCGTGCGCAAAAGGCACTTAACAGCTCCGTGTGTCATCAGAGTATGATGCGCGGCTGCGAGATTTTCTCGCAGCCGCCATCATTATGACACTCCGTTCGGATGTTTGAAAACAGAAATGCACGTGGTGCTTTTCTGTTTACATTCAGAGTTTGACAGCTGTTGCGCGAATCACGCGCGTCCTACGGAAGTGCTTCAGTGAGGCATGCGTGGTTTTCACGCACCCATTGACTTCAATGGGTGCGTGATGCGCGAACAGCGCACAAAGATAGGACATGTTGTGAGTTTTTTTCAGTGGACTCACGCTGAGCAAAACTCACGGACTGTCTGCATGCCCCCATAGACTAATATAGGTCCGTACGACACGCGTGAAAAGAACGTGCGTCGCACGCACGTATATCACGCTCGTGTAAACGAGGCCTAAGGGGTTGTTTTTTGCGGGACGGGTTGTAGTTTTTATTGGTAATGTTTTGGGGTAAAAGCAAATTTTTATTCCATGTTTTGTGAGGGGTGGTGACCAAAAAATAGGGATTCTGGCATTGTTTTTCATAAAAAAAACTTTTTGCGGTGTTCACCATGCGGGAAAAATAATATTCTAGTTTACAGTTTGGGTCGTTACAGACATTTTAATTTTTTTCCTATAATAAAAACTTATTATAGGAAAAAAGGCTGGCATGTTTTTTTTTAAAGCCTAATTGGCTTTCATAGGTGGCAAACCAGGAGGCCATTGTTAGGCCTCCGGGTGCCATAGCAACGATCGGCAACACTGCGCATCGCAGCGATGCCGATCGGCTAAAAACCACTAAGATGCCGCGATGGATTTTTATTGCGGCATCTAAAGGGTTAATGCCAGAGATTGGAGCTGGCCTCCGTTCCCTGCCATTACAACACGGTGTCCTCTGTAATATACAGCTGACACCGGTGGCTGATGTCGCAAGCTAAGCTTCTGAGCCTGCGCCATCTTGTTTTTGGGGACGGAAGCCTTTTAGACCCCGCTCTTGGGTGGGACCTTGCAGGCTACCGTGCTTGGCCATTGTTAGGCCTCGGGTCTGCCGGAGCAGTCATTGGAACCTCATGATTACATCACTGGGTTCCAATCTGCTGGTAAAACTCCATAGATGCAGCGCTCGCATTTGAGCGCTGCATTTTAGGGGTTAATCGGCCGGATTACAAACTAGCTCCGGTCCTGGCCATGCAGCAGGGTGTGAGCTGCAATATACAGCCGACACCCGCTGGCAATGGTGCGGGCTCAGCACTGCTTTCCCCTTCCAGGGTTGAACTGGATGGGCATAGTATTGTCAGAAAAAATCAGTGTTCAAAAACAGTCCTAGAACATAAAATAGTTATAATGATCTAAATATCCATCTGATGCAAATTATAAGTTAGGATCATGAACGGGTGGTTTAGGAAAATTGTGCAGTGTAAACTGAAAATTGGAAGACCTTGAACTATCCCGCCTGGGACCGGGTACTGAGCAAAGTTTCCAGCTGTTAATAAGGCCATGTAGACAGTAGACATGAACTCGTGTTTAGAACATCACTTATGTTTTATTTGTCCTAATTAATATAGAAAGTTTCATTTTCTTCTACAGCATTTTGCAATCAAACAGCAGAATTGGTGGATTTTTCGGATGTGGAGAAAGGGTTACTGTAGAAAGATGTTAAAATTTCTACTTTTTGAACCCTCCCCACTGTAAAATTTTTGTTTTTATTGCGCTCTTGCCAATTTCCCCAAGCGGCAGTACCGTGTATTATTTTACTGTTGCTAAGACAGTAAAAAAAATTCCAGAATAATGGATCCCAGGGGCTGCTGATGAGGTCAGCTCCCCATTCTTGGAACTATGGATTAATCTTTCTACATTTTAAAGGGCGAACAGCGTGCTGCTGTGCCGAACTTAGCAGATGTGCAGCTGCTTTTTATGTGTGTGTGTGTATATATATGTTTAATAAGAATTATGGTTTCAGAAAATAAACGTAATTCATTGTATGATGAAAAGTAACACAATTTTCCAATATTCATTCTGTATCAATTACACACCGTTTTCAACATCTCTGCTTGCAGTCATTTTGTGGGCGCCTATGTCCTGTCATGTGATGATCACACAGGTTCAGGGCTCATTACAGCATAGTTATCAAAACTCGTTCATGCAAAGAGCCAAGCACATGACCGGGTCATCGCCAGAAAGTAAACAATAAAGGTTCCCATAAAAATGACTGCAAGCAGAGATCTTGAAAACCATAAAGTATGAAAATTGTCATTATACAATGAATAAGCTTTATTGCTTTATTTCATGTTTTGGGTAAAAACGTTCCTTTAATTGTCATCTGAGCTCCCACAATGCTCTTCTTTAGAGAGGAATGAAGGAAGTATCATATAACAAATATTTACAAATGTAATTATCAGTTTATATCGATTTTAACTGGATCGTTTTAAAACTATTGTACAAAAAATAAATGGTAACTCTTGACAATCATTCAGTGCATTGGATATATGTCAACCCATATACTAGTATATGCATACCTCCCAACTGTCCCAGGTTCAGCAGGACAGTCCCATTCCGGGCCATGCCCCGCTGTCCCAGGCGTTCAGTGGTCTGCCAGGACGCAGATACAGTTGAACACAATGCTAAGCATTAGTACGAAGCGGAGGGGCAGCAGGAGCTTCTCGACTCATCGAGGACTCCCCTGGCACAGCGCTACTTTAAGCGTTGAGCCCTGGGAAGCCTTTGACGTCACTGTCCATATATGTGACGTCAGGAGCGGAATCCCCTGCCAGAGCGTTGCCGACACTCAGGCCGGGGATTTCGGTTCTCGAGTGAACCCCTGACGTCACTGTCCATATATGGACAGTGGCATCAGGGGCTACTCCCGGAGCGGAATCCCCTACCAGAGAGTTCCCGATGCTCTGGCCGGGGATTTTGCTCCTACAGGGAACCTCTGACGCCACTGTCCATATATGGACAATGACGTCAGTGGGTCCTCTCAGAGCGAAATCCCAGTGAAGAGTGTTGTCGACGTTCTGGCTGGGCATTTCGCTACTGGAGAAGCCCCTGACATTACTATCCATATATGGACAGTGACGTCAGGGGCTACTCCTGGAGCAGAATCCCCGGCCACAGCATGGCCGATGCTCTGGCTGGGGATTCCGCTCAGAAGGAGCCCCAATGGCGCTATCTACAGGGAGGGGTAGCGCTATCTACAGGGGGTGGCGCTATCTTCAAGGGGTGTGTGGCACTGTCTACATGGGCACTGTGGCACTATATAGGGGCACTATCTACAGGGGACACTGTGGCTCTATCTACATGGGCACTGTGTGTGGCACTATCTACGTGGGCACTGGCACTTTATATGTGGGCAATGGCTTTAGGGGCAGCTAAGGAGGCATTATACTGTATGGGGCAGCTAAGGTGGCATTATACTGTATGGGGGCAGCTATCGGTCATTATACTATATGATGGCAGCTAAGGGGGCATTATAATGTATAGGGGCAGTTATAGGGGCATTATACTGTATCGGGCAGCTGTAGGGGAATTATACTGTATCGTGGCAGCTAAGGGGCATTATACTGTATGGTGGCAGCTAAGGGGGCATTATACTGTATGGTGGCAGCTAAGGGGGCATTATATTGTATGGGGGAAGCTATAGGGGCATTATACTGTATGGGGCAGCTTTGGGCACATTATACTGTATAAGGGCAGCTATGGGGGCATTATACTGTATGGGGAAATTTGTTTGGGCATTATATTGTATGGGACATATGTGTGGGCATTATACTGTATGGGACAGCTTATTCATTCTATGACGAAAAGTAATACAATTTTCCAATATTCATTCTGTATCAATTCCACACAGTTTTCAACATCTCTGCTTGCAGTCATTTAGTGGGAGGCTATGTCCTGTCATGTGATGATCACACAGGTTCAGGGCTCGTTACAGCATAGTTATCAAAACTCGCTCATGCAAAGAGCCAAGCACATGACCCGGTCATCGCCTGAAAGTAAACAATAAAGCAGAGATCTTGAAAACAATGAAGTATGAAAATTTTGATACTGTACAATGAATAAGCTTTATTGCTTTTTTTCATGTTTTGGGTAAAAACTTTCCTTTAATTGCCATCTGAGCTTCCACAATGCTCTGCTTTAGACAGGAATGAAGGAAGTATCATATAACAAATATTTATAAATGTAATTATCAGTTTATATTGATTTTAACTGTGGAATGTTGCAAAAATATTGTACAAAAGATAAATGGTAACTATTGACAATCAGTCAGTGCATTGTATATTTGTCAACCCATATATATGTATACCTCCCAACTGTCCCGGATTCAGCGGGACAGTCCCGGATGCCGGGCGGTGTTCCGCTGTATGGACAGTGATGTCAGTAGCTCCTCCTGAAGCGGAATCCCCTGACAGAGCGTTGTCGATGCTCTGGCCGGGGATTCCGCTCTTAGAGGGAACCCATGACGTCACTGTCCATATATGGACTATTCCTGGAGCGGTATACCCTGCCAGAGCGTTGACGACAATGTACAATGTATATAGTGAACATGCTGCTCTGTTTAACGTACAGGGTATCTATATACAGATGATGCTGAGTATTTATACTGTTGCTGCCGACACGTGAGGACCTCATCGCTGTCAATCGGTATACAATCAGAGTTACACTACTATGATGTTGACATGTTTTCATGCTGTTGCACTTTGTTAAGAAAATTATTGGAAGATTTTGGCCTCCGGAAACAGGGCAAGTTCATATTAGAGTTTTTTGGCGCGAATTCTTGACGTGGAAACCTTGCCAAAAAACATCCAAAAATGGCTCCCATTGATTTCAATGGAAGGCACAGGCGTTTTTTCCCGCGAGTGGAAAAAAACGCTCGCGGGAAAAAGAAGCGTCATGCCCTTTCTTTGGGCATTTACGTCTCTGACCTCCCACTGACATCAATGGGAGGCAGAGAAAGCGTTTTTTCCTGCGTTGTTTGCCTGGGGTGTTCAAAGGCCGCGGGCTGCCAAAAAAAACACAGCGAAAAGCATGGCAAAAAGAGTGCAGGCAGGTCAAAATCTGCCTCAAAGTTCCTGAAGGAATTTTGAGGCAGATTTTTCTGCCTGCGAAAAACTCAATGTGAACAGGGCCTAAGATTTTTCTGGAAAAGGGGTGGAGCTACAGCCTGGTTTGGCTGGCCCCTCCCTGTTGACAGTTAGTTGAGTCTAGGGCAGGATGAGGGGAAGTTCTCAGCAGGAGATGACGGAGAGTTTTGTGAGGTGAATTTTCTTTAGACCTCACACATAAGACTAGGTTACTCGCAATTCCTGCAGCCTCCATGCTGCTCTGAAGGTAATAGTTTGATTACCAACCAAAAAGTCGTGCGCCCTGCAGCCGGGAACTGCGTGTTGAGAATAGCTGACCAGAAGGGAAAAGAAAGAAGTGGGAGACCTGCTACGAAATCTACTGCAACCAGAACTGTGAATCTACTGGAAATTGAGTAGGAAGTTGCCTTCAGTAAAAGTGAGTTCACCAGGTAGCATCCCAGTCTCCTGCCTTGTTTCACTACATCATCAAGGGCCCCCCAACATACACCAGGCTGGAAGACAAATATCTAAGGGTGTGCCCCGGGGGACTACTACTACCACCATCCTATAGTGCACCCCCTCTTCAATGTGCCAGCCCTGGGTGTGAGGGAAGATTGGTGAGATGACCCTTGCCACCGCGAACACCGTGTTTTATTACGACCACTACTACTCCCATCCTCTCCACGCTCCCCTCTGGGTTGCTGCAAGTGTTTGCTAGGATTTTCTGATAGAACATTCAGAAAAAAGTCAGTCCAGCTGACCTGATCGAATCCGCTTTGACGGCAAGATACAGCTTATATGTATACAAAATATATAGAAGCTGTATCTTAAAAAGTAGAAAAAAAAATATTAAAGTAAATTGTAATGTTGCTTAAAATCGCCTAAAACATTGTTTCATTAAAACAAAAAATGCGTTCAAAAGGTGTACATAGCCTTGATGGCCGGATTCACACAAATCGTTTTGGTGCAGTTTTCCTGATGTTTTTAATGGCGATTCTAACTGCGTTTTTTATGAGGGTGTGTTTTTTTGTTTTTTGTTGTTTTTTTTTAATGGGGCTAGACGATTAAAGTCTAGAGGAAAATATAAAAAGCACTACACACGACTGCATTTTGGTTTGTGGCAATTTCGTGGCAAGTGGCATTTTTTTTTCAAAACGCATCATGCTCTGGGTATGGGTCACCATATTGGATCTAAGTCCAGTTCAATAGAACTTCCAAGTATTGCGGCCGTAATATTGACACGGTGAGGTGTCACGTCTGCATTATTGTACACAGAACAGTTTATGTAAATAAAGCTTAAATGACTTGTCTCAAGGTAGACATTGGCCGTATATTGCGAGGATATGCCATCAATGTTCAATCGGCAGGGGTCTAACTGCTGAGACCATTGCTAGAACAAGGTCGCAGTGGAAAGCTAGGTACCAATCCGTCTCCTGTCAGTTCAGCATGGCTTTCTCCACAGACCACATGGTCAGCCTATTCTAGTCCATGGACGACCATACCAGCCCAGCATGGCCTATATTGTGCATGCCCCGCGGAAGAAGCCCAGCATGGCCTATATTGTGCATGCCCCGCGGAAGAAGCCCAGCATGGCCTAAAAATTGCGCAGGGCATGTTCACAAAGGTTGTCACAAATACTGAAATTTCTCAAAAAATGTGGTGGAATTGGCTAAGCAGAATTCCGGAACAGGACGTGAGCCGCTTTTCATAGGTGACCGATATTGGGCTACCTATGTTTGTTATCATCTTTGAACCTCCTGTTGTTGTAATTACAAAAAATTTCAGGTCTGAGGTATTGGGATATTATAGACCTGATGGACTACATGCCATTTTTAATATGTATTGGCTTAGCGCCCGAAAAGTTTTTTCTTTTATTGGATGGTCCATGTTATTTTCGTGGCTTTTTATTTCTTACTAATAAGGCTTTATTTTCATATATGTAACTTTAAACACATTTTATTTTAACAATTATTCGGTTTTTAGTGTGTACTTGGAATATGGAACTGTGGCGCTAATTCCAGAACACTTAGGGGCTATCAAAATGTGACATTGATACCAGATGGCTTGTTTGCTTGAGGGTGTGAATACACACAGGGTAAACACTGCAGATTTTCTGCAGCGGATTAATTGCGGAAAATCCGCAGCATATTACAGTAGCAGCTGTGTGGGTGAGATTTCAACAAATCTCATCCCCACGCAGCGGAAAAAAGCTGCCGAAAAAAAACTTGCATAAATTGACCTGTGGTTCAGTTTCCTCAACCGCAGCATATCAAATGATGCTGCGGAATCGCAGCTCTTCTGTTGCGGCTTTTCCCCATTGAATTCAATGGTGTGCTAAAACACGCAACAAAGTAGTGTGTGTTGCGACATTTCCGGCGGAATCACAACTATTCCGCTGCAAAAATCGCGAGTAAAAAAAAAAAGTTATACTAAGGCTGGATTCACACGAGCGTGCCGTTTTTGCGCGGGCAAAAATCGCGGCGTTTTGCCTGCGCAAAAGGCACTTAACAGCTCCGTGTGTCATCAGCGTATGATGCGCGGCTGAGTGCTTTTCGCGCAGCCGCCATCATTATGACATTCCATTTGGAATGGTGCTTTTCTGTTTTCATTCATCCTATTGACTGCTGTTGCGCGAATCATGCGCGGCGCATGGAAGTGCTTCCGTGTGGCTTGCGTGATTTTCACGCACCCATGAAGTATGAACTTTTTTTTTTTTTTCCGGCACTGCGATTTTTTTTTGGGATGCCATTCCCTGCGGTGTTGATGCTGCATTAAGCAGCGGAAATTCCGACGTAAAAATGCAACACAATATGGTGCGATTTTTCGGACAGCATACCCTGTGGTGTTCAGGGCGGATACGCTACGAAGCTTGATGCAGCGTATTCGTCCAGAACATGCCCTGTGTGTTCATACCCTTAAAGGGAATGAGTCGCTAGAAATTATTATTTTTTTTTTTCAGTTAAACAATTATTATTTAAGTGATTACACATTGTTTTAATTTTTTCACAACTCAAGAAATATTATACATTAGATTCTAATTTACAACATTTCCATGTGCTGGCCACTAGAGGGAGCAGTTCCCAAAATTGCAGCATGGCTACTGTGGTAAAGCAACCTCATTGATTTATGCTGCAAATTTGGGGGACACACACTCTCCTCTAGTGTCATCACACAATCCCCCCTCCCTTCTTCTGGCTAGTACCAGGAAAAGGAGGGGTTTGAATCTTCAAACCTCCTACACTGTGTGCCGCCATTTTCTGAGCGACTGCACAGTGTAGGATTAGATACAGTGGTAATCAGACAGTATAACACAAACATACACGAACATAATACACACATCACATACACGGACATAAATTACCTGCTCCTGCCGCCGCTGCCATCTCCACCTCCTATTCCTTGCGCCATCTCTTCCTTGAACATAAGGCCGGAAGCCGCGGCCGGAAGTAGTCATCTTACTGTCCGGCCGTGGCTTCCGGTCCACATGAAAATGGCGCCGGATTTCGCTCTGCGAATGAGCTTCGTGTTGGTCTGTGTGGGAGAAGGAGGGGTTCGAATTTCTTCAAACCTCCTACACTGTGTGCCGCCATTTTCTGAGCGACTCCACAGTGTAGGAGGATTAGATACAGTGCTCAGCAGACAGTATAACACGAACATACACAAACATAATACACACATCACATACACAAACATAAATTACCTGCTCCTGCCACCGCCTCCGCTCCTCTTCCTTGTGCCTTTGCTTCGTTGAACATATTCTCTATGGGGTTGTATGTGCCGTATTCCATCTCTGTATGTGTCGTTAATCGACACATACAGAGATGAAAAAAAAAATATGGCAGCCCCATAGAGAAGTAAAAAGTATTAAGTGACAACACTAATAAATAAAATTTTTGATTTATATTTTATTAAAAGCAATATGATAAAAAAAAAAAATCATGACACCTTCCCTTTAAAGTAGAATTATGTGAGGTTGGATAATTTTGTAGAAATAATATTTTGCAAAATTTCCCCTTCTGTAGATGGGAATATACTAGTGAATAATTTAGGTTAGCCGCGTCCTGCTTCAACAGATTCTGCCCCACACCAATGTATTCCAAATGTCAGCACCCCTTGCATGTTTTTTTTTTATTGGGTATGAAAGAAAATTACTATTATTTAAAAGAGTTGTTCCATCAAGATTACACCCGTACATATACACCAAGGGCATATCCCCTCTACCAGCCAGTGGGAAATATTAACTGAATCCAGTGTGTAAGGGTATGTTCACACGATTAGCAAAATACGCAGCTGTTTTCAAGAGAAAACAGCTCCTGATTTCCAGAAGTTTTTTGAGCAACTCCCGTTTTTCGCTGCGATTTTTGGAGCTGTTTTCAACAGGGTCTATGAGAAAACGGCTCCAAAAACGTCTCAAGAAGTGTCCTGCACTTCTTTTGATGAGCCGTCATTTTACGCGCCGTCTTTTGACAGCGACACGTAAAATGACAGCTCATCTGCACAGAACATCGTAACACCCATTGCAAGCAATGGGCAGATGTTTGCCGACGTATTGGAGCCGTCTTTGCAGGCGTAATTCGAGGCGTAAAACACCTCCATTACGTCTGAAAAGAGGTCATGTGCACATACCCTGATTTCTACATTTTCACGCAATGACAGGTGATCTCCAGGGGTTCCAGCAGCTCCATAACCCTGCACTCAGATCAGCATCCTCAGTAGAGAGCTGAACAAAAAGGGTTGAACTGTTGGGAAAATAAAATAAAAAGAAATCACAAATGAATATAAGGGCCAGTTCACACAGAGTGTTTTTGATGCGGAAACTGCGTCGGAAAACGCACCAAAAAAAATGCCTCCAATTGATTTCCATGGGAGACGGAGGCATTTTTTTCCTGCGAGTGGAAAAACCGTCTCGCGGGAAAAAGTAGCGACATGCCCCATCTTCGGCCATTTACGTCTTTGACCTCAATGGGAGGCAGAGAAAGCGTATTTCGCTGTTTATTTTGACCGCGGCGCTCAATGGCCACGGGCGAAAAACGCGGCAAAAAAAACTCAGTGTGAACATAGCCTTAGACTGCTCTGAGTCATTGACTTTAAAGGGGTTGTCCGAGATAAATTTTTATTTAAAAGTTAAACACACAATCCACACATTAAATATTCCCTAATATACTTACCTGTGCAATCTTGCTTCTGTTCTCCGTTCTGGCAGCTCTTTTCTTCCGATCACCTGTCTTCTGACGTCACGTTTTCTTCCTCCTCCACTGTCGTGTCGTGTCCCGATCACATGGTCTCGCCCCAGCGAGACCTCGGATGGGACACGACACGTCACTGGAGACGTGTCGTTTCTGCGGGTGCCCGCCCAGCCTATGCAGTTTTTTTTCACTGTGAGCGCGCCTATGCGTGTTCACAGTGAAAAAAGTGAAGAGGGACGGCACCTGCGGAAATGTCGGGTCTCCGGCTGTCAGTGACTGCCGGGGACCCGGAGGAGAAGATAGAAGCAGCTTTCGCTGCTTCTGTCTTCTCCGATGTCTTTTTACACAGCGTTCAATGAACGCTGTGTATAGGAATAGAGACAGCAGCAGCGGCGCTGTCTCTATTCCTCCCGGTGATCATGTGACTGGTCACATGATCACCGGGTACCGTTAGTGGCAGACTGCTGCTGGGTCTAATCAGACCCAGCACAGCCCTATTAGTGACAATCGTCACTATGAGAGGGCTGATTTCCCCTGTAACTGGGGCTGCTGTGCAGCTCCAGTTACAGTGGAAAAGATGGTGTAAAAAAAATATATAAAGTTCCCCAAAGGTCTTTTTTGACCTTTCAGGGACAGACAATAATAATAAAAAAATAGCAAAGTACAAAAAAAAATTAAATAATAAATACACATAAAATACCCACCCCAAAAAATACCGTTCCCCCTGTCAATCATTGTTGTAACGCTAGCGCTGACCCAATTACCCTAATATAGACATGTAATATATTGAAATTTACGGTAGACAATGACGATCACAAATAAAAGGTCTATTTTAGGGTAAAACTATGTTATTACCAAAAAAAATAGTTGAAACGTAAAAAAGCTTATTTTTTTTACTATTATTTTCAAACTTTATGAATGAAAATTCTAAAATAGCAAAAAAGGTGTGTATAAAAACGATAAAAAAATAAACCTGCATTGTCTACGGAAAAAACGCCGCAAAAATAACGTCGTTAGCCCAACAAATAAAAAAGTTATAGCCATTTAACTAACACGTGCTAAAAAGGGCTAAACGGTGCCCCGTCCTGAACTGGATAAGATCTTCTGGGGTCCTGTATCTAAGCCTACATTGTTAGGCTTAGATACAGGGTCTAACAAACAGTGTCACACATGGAGCCTGTATCTAAGCCTAACACAATGTAGGCTTAGATACAGGACCCCAGATGACATTCTTTTTATTCCTGTATAAGGGTATGTTCACACGGCCTATTTACGGACGTAATTCGGGCGTATTAACCCCCGAATTACGTCCGAAATTACGGCTTGAAATCGTTGGCAAACATCTGCCCATTGAAAGCAATGGGCTGATGTTTGTCTGTTCACACGAGGCGTATATTTACGCGTCGCTGTCAAAAGACGGCGCGTAAATAGACGCCCGCGCCAAAGAAGTGTCATGTCACTTCTTCAGACGTAAATGGAGCCGTTTTCCATGGACTACATGGAAAACCAGCTACAGTTACGTCCGTAATGGACGCGGCATTCAAGCGCCTGCACATGCCGTTACGGTCCTTCTCATTTATTTAAAAATGTATTATTAGTTCATTATTAATGGCCACTGTCTAACAGCGTCCATTAGTAAGGCTTCATGCACACTAGCGTGTGTATTTTCCGCGCGTGAAAAACTTGCGTCAATCCCATCCGTGTGTTTGCGTTAGGGCGGATTAACACGAACGTGCTATACGTCCGTGCAACCCGCGTGGTATTCATGCGGGTCGCACAGACCTATGCAAGTCTATGGGGCAGTGCAGACAGTCCGTGAGTTTTACGCAGCGTGAGTCCGCTGCGTAAACTCGCGACATGTTCTATATTTCTGCGTTTTTCAAGCATCACGTACCTATTGAAGTCAATAGGTGCGTGAAAATCAGGCGCATCCCATGGAAGCACTTCCGTGGGACGAGCGTGATTCGCGCAACAGCAGTAAAATAATGAATGTAAACAGAAAAGCACCACGTGCTACAAACATCCAGAGTGTCATAAGGATGGCGGCTGCGCGAAAACCGCAGCCGCGCATCCGTATGAACATGACTCGGAGCTGTCAAATGGATTTTGCGCACGCAAAACGCCACCGTATTTGTGTGCGCAAAACGCACACGCTCGTTTAAATCCGCCCTTATGCATCAGTGTGCTTTTCGATTGTCATGCGTTATTCACGCACTCACAAAGCCAGCCCATTTTTACCTTCTTTTTTACAACAAATTGCTGTGTAAATCACGCACCAAACACGTGTGTGCTGTTTGTGGTTTTCACGCATGCATTGACTTCAATGTGAGTGTAGGTGCATGATAACGCACCAATAGAGGACATGCAGTATGTTTCACGCAGCGGACTCTCGCTGCGTGAAAAGTCACACATGTGTCAACGGCCCCATTGAAATAAATGGGTTGCGTGTGTTGTGCGCTTTTTCAAAGCACAGCACACGGACGTGATTCACGCTAGTGTAAATCGCGCATAAGGCCCCATTCACACCACGTCGAAACCACGCACAGCACACGCGACCCATTTATTTCAATAGTGCCGTTTTCACGCAGCGAGAGTCCGCTGCGTGAAACATACTGCATGTCCTCTATTGGTGCGTTATCATGCACCTACACTCAAGTAGATGCATGCGTGAAAACCACGCACCAAACAAGCGTGTTTGGTGCGTGATTTATGCTGCAATTTGCATTAAAATCGAGCATTAAAACTGCCTTGCGGGAAAAAGAAGCGACATGCTCCATCTTCGGGCGTTTACACCTCTGACCTCCCATTGACTTCAATGGGAGGCAGAGAAAGCGTATTTCGCTTTGTTTTATGCCTGCGGCGCTCAATTGCCGCGGGCGAAAAACGCCACGGAAAACGACGCAAAAACCGCAGCAAAAAAAGCCACAAACAATGCCGCAAAAAACAGACGCAAAAAAAAAACGCCGAAAAGGCTACGATAAATGCCGCGAAAAACATCACAAATAAAGCTGCGAACAAAGAGGCAAAGAACGCCACGAAAAACGACAGGGAAAACGACACGAAAGACGCAATGAAAAACGCAGCAAAAATAGGCGCAAACAACAACGCAAAAAAAGAAACGATAAACGACGTGAAAAAGGCTACGATAAACGCAATGGAAAACACAGCAAAAAACATCGCAAAAAAAGACGCAAACAAACAAGCAAAAAACGCCAAGATAAACGAAGCGAAAAACGCCCCGAACAAAGCGGCAAAAAAATACGCAAACAGCGCACAATAAACTCCGGGAAAAACTACGCAAAAATCAACGTGCAGGGAGAGGTAAATCTGCCGCAAACTTCAAGATGGAATTTTGAGGCAGATATTCCTCTTGCAAAAAAACTCAGTGTGAACATAGCCTTAGTGGAGAGAGACATGAGATAGAAGAGGGTGGACGAGGGTGAGGGTAGACACGAAGAGGTTTATAGACCTGAAAAGAGAAAGAAAACATAAATGTGAAAAACATAATGGGGGGGAGAACATTTGCTCATCATCCTTCAAGAATGTCAGCAAGGAGACAAGTCCAGTGAAGGATGTCAGCGGGAGGAGCAAGGACAGCTCACATGAACTCTTGGAAGGTACGTGCACGCTCATTGCAGCCTGCAATGAGCGTGCACGGGAAAAAAGTTTCATCACAAGGAAAGATCAACAAACCAGAGCTGAACTGCATGTAAACAAACTGTGCTAAATTCAAAGAAGAAATGTGCTAAGTAGAATTTTTTTAAAAAATAATGCTTTATTTAGGTTGTCTGTATAAGGGGTAATGTATGACAGAGTTTTTGAAAAAATGTTGGTATCTTGGACAACCCCTTTAAGGAAGTATCCTCAGAAGTTTGAAATAAGAAACATGTTTAGGTCCCAGAAAAGGGACCTTCATAAATCATTAACAATTTTAGAACAGGAAACCCCCTTTAATATAAACTGCATTAGATAATCCGATGTCTGTTTTTAGAGAACAAGGGACGGCTGCAGCTCCGTCCTGGTGATGCGGAGTACAGGCGTCCTAGAAGAGTGAGCTCAGAGGAAAGGCGGCCTCCTCTATGCAGATGAGCTGCACGCACTGGCCAATCAGAGTCGGGTGTGGGCGGGGCAGCCAAGTCATAGCGGATTGCAGAGAATAAGGGAAAAGTTTAGCAGAGAAGTTTGCAGCGATGCCCTTACTGAGCCCTCGGCCAAATCCCTATAGGAAGGAAAGATAGGGGGGCAGGAAGAAGGGAAGGAGAGGAGGAAGAGCAGCTCTGTGCTTAGCAGGAGGGGGCCGGAGGCTGCGGGGCATCTCTCTTGTAACTGAGGGGCAAGATGAGCCTGTTGTCCGCTATAGACACAACTACTTCAGTATACCAGCCTGCCCAGCTCCTCAATTGGGTCTACTTATCCCTGCAAGACACGCACCAACCAAGTGCCTTTGATGCCTTCAGACCAGAGTCCAGTTCTGCCTCCCATCATGACCTCAACAGCTACTCCAAGAGCCCCTCAGAGCTGAACTCCTCCATCCACTCCAGCTATCTCAACAGCTTCCTGCAGCTCCAAAGGACTGAGGTGTGTCCCTCACTTCCCAAACCCCCTCTCCCTTCTGTCTGTCGCTGCACTCTCTTCTGTCTCTCTGTCGCTGCACTCTCTTCTGTCTCTCTGTCGCTGCACTCTCTTCTGTCTCTCTGTCGCTGCACTCTCTTCTGTCTCTCTGTCGCTGCACTCTCTTCTGTCTGTCGCTGCACTCCCTTCTGTCTGTCGCTGCACTCTCTTCTGTCTCTCTGTCGCTGCACTCTTCTGTCTCTCTGTCGCTGCACTCTCTTCTGTCTCTCTGTCGCTGCACTCCCTTCTGTCTGTCGCTGCACTCCCTTCTGTCTGTCGCTGCACTCTCTTCGGTCTGCCTGTCGCTGCACTCTCTTCGGTCTGCCTGTCGCTGCACTCTCTTCGGTCTACCTGTCGCTGCACTCTCTTCGGTCTGCCTGTCGCTGCACTCTCTTCGGTCTGCCTGTCCCTGCACTCTCTTCGGTCTGCCTGTCCCTGCACTCTCTTCGATCTGCCTGTCCCTGCACTCTCTTCGATCTGCCTGTCCCTGCACTCTCTTCGGTCTGCCTGTCCCTTCACTCTTTTCTGTCTGCCTGTCCCTGCACTTTCTTCGGTCTGTCACCTACCCGATCTGTTTTCGTGTCTTTCAGCAATGTTTATCCATCATGACCTGATTTCTAATTATTTGCTACTCTTTGTCTTTTGATTTTCTTACATCACAAGTTTTGTTGGTTAGTTTTAACCCCATAAACACAGACACTTCTTATTGTGAACTTGATTGTGATGAAATGCTATAAAATCTATAAATCACTGATCTGCCTACTAAATATCCACTTTCCAAACTCCTGTCACCTATTCTGGCACAGCCACCAATGCAATGTCTTCATGTTCCTTTGGTCAAAATTTTTTATTTTAATACACAAACTATTTAAAAAGAAAAAATCTATATTTTCTGCCTCGCCTAGCAAGTTTTATTTTAGGGCATCTGGCATTGCTCTGTGCAGAAAATTCCTTTATTTGCTTTAGATCTTGGAGTCCAGGGAAGTGTAAGGATAATACTGTTGACCGTGCCATTAACCCAGTGAGGGCCAAAAGCCTCCAACAAACCATTGCCCTGACAGCTGCGGCAGACAAATGGTCACACATTCCCCTGTGAGTGATCCCAGACTAATATCTATCCAGACACTGGAACAAAAAAATGACCCCAAAAATTCCATTAATTGTATCCAAGTAAAAGTATGTTCAAAAACTCTGCCTGGAAACATCAGCTCCGGTTTATTTAAGTGGTTTTGCACCACACGCGTTTTTTTGCCGCGATTTGTGACGCGTTGTTTTGGCGCGTTTTTTTTTTTTTTTCAGCCTTTTTTTTTTTAGCTATCTCTTCAACAGAAAGGAGTAAGCGAAAAATCACGGCAAAAAAACGCATTTATTTCCGTCTCCCATTGATTTTCAATGGGGTTTTTGAGGCAGAAAACGCCTCATGATAGGGCATGTCGCTTCTTTTTACCGCGAGATGGTTTTTCCGCTCGCGGAAAAAAAACGCCTCCGCCTCCCATTGAAATAAATGGGAGGCATTTTTGGCACGTTTTATGACGCGATTTCCGCATAAAAAAAGTGTCAAAAAACTCTGTCTGAACTGGCCCGAGAAATCTTCCAAGCCGCAGCTGTACCTCTCGGGGCAGACAGTTCTCATCTGCTGAGAAATCTATCAATTATGGTTACAGGATAAGGGTATGTGCACACACACTAATTACATCCGTAATTGACGGACGTATTTCGGCCGCAAGTACCGGACCGAACACAGTGCAGGGAGCCGGGCTCCTAGCATCATACTTATGTACGATGCTAGGAGTCCCTGCCTCACTGCAGGACAACTGTCCCGTACTGTAATCATGTACTGTACTGTAAACAACTGTCCCGTACTGTAATCAGAGAGGCAGGGACTCCTAGCATCGTACATAACTATGATGCTAGGAGCCCGGCTCCCTGCACTGTGTTCGGTCCGGTACTTGCGGCCGAAATACGTCCGTCAATTACGGACGTAATTAGTGTGTGTGCACATACCCTAAGATAGATTTACCAAATAGGATCTTCGGGATTGTCACATATGGCTACACAATAAAGTTATTTTTATTTGAATCGTATATAGAGGCTTTTATATTATTACAATATTAGTTCCGTATTTTATCAGTAAGGTAAAAAACCCAAACACTGTACCCCTGAGAAACCCATGCACACAACCGGATTTTATCCCTCCCGTAAATACGGGTCCTTTGTCACATGTATTTATGGACCCGTAAAAATAGGTGGGTTGGAAATGTTACAATCAAGTCCGAACCCGGGAAGGTACCCGTGGCCAATAGAAGTCTAGTAATTACGGGCGTTTTTACGGTCGTGTGCATGGCGCCTTACATAGTATATGGGATGTTCATCCAGTTTAAGGCTTCAGGCCTTCACATGAGCAGTAAGAACCACGCGAGTAATACTATCCAGTGCAGGCTGTCCGCACATGCTGGGAGTTGTAGTTTATCCATAGTTAGGAGACCTTTGATCTAGTATATTAGAAATGAAGCCTATTTCACTAACTTATTATATCAATTCATGTTTGTCATTTCATTTTTTTTAACCTTCGCCTCTCCAGATGTTTTTAAACTACAGCTCCCAGCGTTTCCTTCTGCTGATGCGATATCTGTCCATACGATGATACTTACTGGATTTGTTTGTAACTAGTGTTTGGAAACCTAAGGCCAGGATCACATCCGCACTTTTGATGACGTTTTTTTGTGGAGTGGACAGAAAAGAAAGAAGATGCATCAGTCTTTTCTTTATACCTTTCCTCCCTTTTTAGATTTACTATTGACATTGGCTAAAAAAAAAAAACAGAATCAAAAAGTGCATCAAATCTGTGTGAGATCCTGGCCTAAGAGCATCAATATAAATATAAAAGCCTCTTGTACGTTAATTCGATGGCATTTATTAATTCTACCATAAACAATCCCGGCAAAATGCTGAATTCTGCATCCTGGAAATCATATCTGCTCCAACCTATATGCAGCCCGGTATTGTCGTTTTTGCTTTTATACTTCCAATACAACACTGTGTGAGGCCCCATTCACATCGCGCTTGTGCTATCCGCCGAGCGTATAAGTTTTTTAAAGAAAATGTGGACAATTGAAAACGTGTACAATCGTGTACCATGTCTGTTTTTTTTATAGCGTGTACGTTTAGCGTATACTTATACGTTTTCTATACGTTTTTTTTACCTTTAAAAAAAAAACCACATACTTTTTTTAAAGTGAACACTGATAGAACAGAACAAAGAAACAAAAAATAAATTAAAAAAACGGATAGATTTACTGTATGTAAATAGATACAAACGTACAGCATTACGTTTGCATACGTCGTCCATTAAGATCAATGCTAAAAAAAGTTACGTCGCGTATACCTTTTTTTTTTTTTAGTGCACAATGGTGTAGCAGACTACGCGTTTCAGTACTTTTGGAAAAACAGTATCCCAATGTAAACCATGACAAACATAGACCAAAACGAATATTATTTTGCTCTACGTTTGACCCGTCTGTGTACGCGCCGAGCTATAAGTTTCAATACTTTTTTTTAGTGTTTAAAAACATATACGCTCGGCGGATAGCACAAACGCGATGTGAATGGGGCCTAATACTGAAGCTTACATGCACCCGCACATAGATGCTTATACTGTCGTCCGCATACAAATAATGGTTGCTATACATGAACCAGCCAATAGAAATTCAGGGTTAATTTGGGGTCTTTGTCTATAATCAATAGCCGGGCAGCACCCACTGCATTTGGAGCTGAATTTAATGAAAATCGACCTAAACAACAGTGAATAGGGCATACGCATTGATAACTCCTCTTTAACACGACTCATGATGCTGTCAGAATACAAATGGCCCTTAACAGTTAAACTATTCAGTATTCCTGTGTGGTGGGGAGTGCGCGGAGCTGCCCCTAACGATACCGAGGGGGGATGGTTGGCATTTTGTGCTAGGGGACTTTTGTACATGGTTTAATGTGGCCTGAACGAAAAACTCATTCCTCCCACTTTAACGCCTTCCATACGTGAGGTGTTGAGGTGACTTGCGCAGCTGACTCTTGCTAGCAGGTATTTGTCAAGCTGTGTAAATGATAATGGACTCATGAAGTGTCAGGCGATGTTCACACGCTAAACTAAAAACGGATGTAAAATATGGAGCGGTTTTCAATGGAAAACAGCCTCGGGTTTTCAGCCGTTGCATCAGGCGTTTTTTAATGCGTTTTTTTACAGATGTTTTTGGATCCGTTTTTCTATTGCTGCAATGAAAAACCGCTCCGAAAACGGCTCAATAAGTGACATGCTTCTTTCTAAGGGGTGTTTTTTTAAAACGGGAGAGTAAAGAAACGCCCCGTCTGAACGAAACGCTGTTTTTCCCATTGAATTAAATAGGCAAATGTTTGTAGGCGTTCAGCTATTGTTTGAGGCGTATTTGGAGGCGTTTACATCCCGAAATACGCCTGAAAACACAGCGTGTGAACATACCTTAAAGGGTAAATAAACGTTTGATAAATTTCTGACATGTCAGAAGTTTGGATTGGTGGGGGTCCGAGCACTCGTGTGAGCGCTCAGCCGCTTCATTTCTGTTCGGCTTCCTCCGGAAAGCCGATGTACTGGTGTACGGGCTCATAGACTTTCTATTGAGCTCGTACTATGATACATTGATTTCAGGAAAAGGCCAAACAGAAACAAAGTGATTGAGCGCTCACACGATCGCTTCGTTCGACCGATTTGGTGGGGGTCTCAGTTCTCGGACCACCACCAATCCAAACTCCTGACATGTCACTATGACATGTCAGCAGTTTGTCGAATGTTTAGTTACCCTTTAACATCTAGAAGTGTTTTTCCAATGTGAACTGAATACGATAACAGGATAAGGCTACATTCACATGAGCGTGAAAGATTTACGTGCGTAAAAAAAAAGCGTGTGCTTTTTCCACCCGTGTGCTTTGCGTATGGCATGTGTTTTTCACGCACTTGCTAGCACTTTTTTTTTCAGTGTAGTTGATGCGTAAAACACGGACGAGATTCACGCTCGTGTGAATGAGCCCTAAGAGTTCATCTGGTCTATGAAGGTATTTGGATGTGTAAAGGATTGTTGATTGTGTAAATAGTTCTTGATGACTCCTTGTATTTTATTAAATTAGAGAGTACGACTAGATTATCACAGTAATCCGTAATACGGGATGGTTCAGATGATAAGGATTAACGTAATTCTGTTTGGTTATCAGAGGGCTTGTTGACGTTCGTGCATTTTCTGGCTCCCGGGGGCAAATGGGGGGGACGGGACTGTATAATCGGAGACCACTCTCTTCATAGGAAGTTAGTTGGTAGATGAGCCTCTGGTTTTGTACATTGTGTTAAACGATCGTTGTGAACCGTTTCTCCAGGGGGTTCTGTAATGTATCGAAACGTTTGCTCCTTTACTAAGCAAGTCAGAGCTTTCTGAAACTGAGAGCTTCTAGCAGTAGGAAAGATCAGAATCTCTTCCGAATTTGGCCCCGTCCTTGGTGAAATTAATAAAAGCAATCGGTTAGGAGTTCGCAGTTTGCTCAACACGACCCAAATACACCATACACTGGTGATGGTGGATCTACATGCTTAGTGGAAAGGTTGCTGTCAGATGCCTAGAAGCAAAGTGCTTAGAAATGTATCGCTGGTGCCTAACTTTTTGGACTAATTTCTATTTATGACTGTGAAAGTTCTTGTTGCCAGCCACTAAAGAAGTCACATTGGCTCCTGGAGTGTATGGAGCATACTTACGGGAAGGTGTCCGTGCCGTATGAAGGCTCCGCAAAAGGTAGGACATGTCCTTTTTTTGTTTTTTGCTTTTTACGGACCGTACTCCCATACTTTATATGGGAGCGCGGACCGCAAATGCGGGTGGCTGTCGCCGGCCATGCCCGTAATTACGGACTCTGATTACGGGCCCGATCGTGTGCATGGGGCCTGAGAGTTTTCAACAATTCATATTCCTGATTCCATGTCCGTCCTTCAACCATTTGGCTTAATGGCAGAGCCATGTTTAGGGGGCTGTACAACAGCACACCGAGTCCCTGTGACTCCATACTACTGTTGAATCGACTTTGTCTTTTGCCGTATAGTGCTACGTCGGCTGCCATATGTCCAGGATATTTTCCTCTACAACCAATGTTTCTAGGAGAGAATGCCACCATTTATCCTCCAATGGTGCATGCCATGATTTTTTTCTATGAAATCCTGTATGTATGTGTCATACGAAAGTACAGTAGGGCCTTATAGACGCTTAATTACGGAGGTTGTATGGTACTGTAATAAGGCAATGTTCACGAGACCCCTCTCAATATTGAAATACTATTGGTATGAGACAACGGCCGCTAACATTTTGGGAATATTTTTATCTGTGTAAATTCATCCATCACTGAGTTCTCAGGCCTTCTCGCTGTGTATGGGGTTTGGACAATGACAGACGCCCAGCCGACTGTGTTAAATTAAGAGGTGACCTAGTATAGGCAAAAATAGAAACGGATTAATAACCGATTGCGTTGCAAGCTTTAAAAATACTCTAGGCTTTGGATGGGGAGTGTTTGTGTAATACAGTGTAGCCTTCATTACTCACATTCCAGCTATGTAAACTTATTTCAGCATGTTACTGGATTACTGATTTATTTTCCATGATAGTTTTGGTATCCTTTTGGGAGATTTTAATTCCATCCTAATTTTATTATATTTTTTAAATAAAATGAAGCGTTTGTACAGTATGTACATTCTGAACAAAAATCCCATTCCGATCTGACAGCAATTGTTTGAAAGAGATAAGGCTTTACTAACTCAATGAGAAAAATGTTTCCAAGCCACCCCTTTTTTAGTTAGAAGCTGGCTCGATGATTAGCTTATCATCTCGTGTCCGGCTTCTCTAACCTCAGGCGACCAGTGATCACCAGTGTCTGACCACTTATTTCCCCTACAGCAACCGAAATGAAGCATTGTATGATGCCAACTATAGGATTCGCCACTCTAAGGGTATGTTCACACAGGGCAGACCTGCTGTGTATAAGTACGCAGCGTATCCGCCCTGGACTCCGCAAAGAATTTCGGCTGAAAAACCGCACCAAATTGTGGTGCAGTTTTTCTGGCGGAATGTCCGCTGCGGAAAATAGCAGGTTAAAAAAAAAAAGCTTATACTTACCCGTAGTCATCACGACGCGTTCCTCTGATGTCCTGCAGCCCGGCCTACTGGAATGATGTTTCATCCCATGTGACCTCTGCAGGCTGTGGCTGGATGGATTTTAAGGCCTGTAGTTTGAAATATTTTTTAATAAAATTAGTTTTTTACTTTTTAGATTATTTTTTTTCTGGTAATAATATAGTGCTACCCTAAAATATACTTTTTATTTGTGATCGCCATTGTCTACCATAAACTTGATATATTACATGTCTATTTTAGGGTAATTGGGTCAGGGCTAACGTTATGACAATGATTGGCAGTTGGATCTTTTTTTGCGGGGAGATTTCGTTTAATTTTCATTGACTTTATTTCTGGTTTTTTTTAAACTTTTTTTTATTGTTATATCCTGTTCCTTAAAGGTTAGAGCAGACCTTTGGGGACTTTATTTTTTTTAATTAAATTTTTTTTACATTATACTTTTACACTAATAACTGGATGCACCGCCTCCTATTACTGGCATCCTGGCAAACATGTGACCAGCCATTGAGCGCTAGGTACGTGACTACAAAGAAAACATAAGTGGTGAAACCGCTTCTGTCCAGGGTCCCCGGCAGTCACCCGACATTCAGCTATTTAGGCAGCAAACCTAAACCCGCGCCGTATATAGACAGTAGGCGGTCCTCAACTGGTTAATAGGTGTGTCCCAACATTTTTGTCCATATAGTGAATTCTTTAAGCCAAAACCAGGAATGGAACCTAAACAAGAAATATATAAGGAGAGCCTTAAAGTGTCTCCTCTCCTGGAAACAATTCTGGTTTTGTCTTAAAAAATGCATGCAAAATCTGCATCACATCTGCACGGTGTTTACAAGGCCAAAGACCGAATAAGGCGGCCGGGTTCCCATGTAGCGGAAACGCAACGGAATTCTGTGCGGAAATTCTGCAGCATTTACAGTAGCAGCAAAGTGGATGAGATTTATAGAAATCTCATGCACACGCTACAGAAAAAATCTGCAGCGAAAACGTTTGTAAATTGACCTGCCGTGCAGATTGTCCATTTGTGTTGCGTATTCGGTGCTCTTCAGTTGCAGGCTTTCCTCATTGAATTCAGTGGAAATGTAAAACCTGCAACAAATAGCCACGTTTTGCGACTTTCGTGGCAGAAATGCTGCGATTCTGCCGAAAAATATCTATGAAAAAAAAACAAAAAAAAACTTTATTTGATTTCAAATTAACAAAAAGAGCTTCTACCTTCACTGGCCATTCTCCTAGCAACGCGTTGCACTGTTCTGAGTTCAGTCGGGCCCCCTGGGATTATGTTTCATCTGATGTGACTACTGCATCCAATCACAGGCTGCAGCGGTTACATGAGGTGATGTCACACTCGGAACAGACACATGAGTCGCCATGACAACGGCCAAGAATAACTATACGTTTTCTTTTTGTTTTGTTTTTTTTTCTAACCCTGCTTTCCGCAACGAAGATTCCATCCGAAAAACGGCACCATAATTTAGTGCGGTTTTTCGGGCGGAATTCCTAGTGGGTTCTTGGTCAGACAACACTTACTGAGGCTGGGTTCACACGACCATGTTACGTCCGTAATGGACGGACGTATTTCGGCCGGAAGTCCCGGACCGAACTCAGCGCAGGGAGCCGGGCTCCTAGAATCATAGTTATGTACGATGCTAGGAGTCCCTGCCTCTCCGTGGAACTACTGCCCCGTACTGAAAACATGTTTACAGTACAGGACAGTTGTCCTGCAGAGAGGCAGGGACTCCTAGCATCGTACATAACTATGATGCTAGGAGCCCGGCTCCCCGCACTGAGTTCGGTCCGGGACTTCCGGCCGAAATACGTCCGTCCATTACGGACGTTAATGTGCTCGTGTGAACCCAGCCTTAGAGTGAAAAACAGGCCTTTGAAAAGTAACTTTTGTTGTCAATTTAAAAAAAAAAAAAATAACAGTTCTTATTCTACCAGCAATGATCGTAGGTAAGGGTAGGAAATAATCATTTATTTTTTTTCTTGCCACCTCTTCAAAGCCAGTTGTCCAATTCTTGGGGTGACAATGCGGTTACATATAACCATGCATTCCAGGCCAATGAATATATTCTTTCCATATCCTCTCATATTCTGCCATTTATGAATCATCTAAAAAGGGCCCAATCAATCTTACCCTAAGGCCTTATTTACACGACCGTGTTCGGTCCGTAATATACGGACCGCATGTCGGCCGCATTTCCCGGGCCGAACATAGATCAGGGAGTCAGGCTCCTAGCATCTTAGTTCTGGATGACACTAGGTGTCCCGGCATCCCCGCGGGAATACTCTACCGTACGGTGGTGTGAATAAGGCCGAATACATCCAACAATCTTCCACATTTTCAATTCAACTACAATATATGTAGCTTCACCTGGAGACATAGGAAATAAATCTTCAAACACTAACAGTAAGGCCCCATGCACACGAACGTGCTTTTGCGGCCGAAATTCCCTTGAAAATCCACGGGAGAATTGCGGCCCCATTCATTCCTAATGGGCCATGCACATGACCGTGGTTTTCACGGTCTGTGCATGGCCCAGGAGCCCAGACCGCAAAAAGAACGGGCAAGTCTTATTACGGCCGTGTTCTGTGGTCCAGGCTCATAGAAAATAATGGCCGCGGCCATGTGCACGGCTAGCGATTTGCGGGCGGCTCGCGGCTGTTACTCCGTGGCTGGCCGACCCGAACATCACGGCCGTGCACATGGCTACGGTCGTGTGAATGAGGCCTAAATCTCCAGCTAGCGTTAAGTGTTGAAATCCCATTGACCTACATGCAACTTCAAACTATTGCAAAAAAAAACAACAACATGGAAGACAATGAAAAACGTGATGTGATATATATATATATATATATATATATATATAGGATATTGCTGTATATTAATATATCTAGCTGCAACTGCCAGGGCTGCCGAGAGTTCGGATTTCCAACAACTACTCTGCTATCATACTTCAGATGGTTTTACAGTTATGGGATAATCAAGGACATCTCCAAAAATAAAAGGGTCTTTACATGCCACATGGCTTAACAGGGCATCCCTTTCTTGGAATGTTGTGAGTGGGTCCCTTTTAAATGGATATTTTGATAGGGGGCTTATGATATGTGGATCATACATTCTTAAGGGTCACATCATTAGGATCGAACGGACAAAGCGACAAAAGTGCAGTCATCTCTCAGTTGTCATCAAGGGATATAAAAATATTTTTTAGCGTCAATTGATTTAATTGGAGAAGTGTCTGCATGTTCATGGTCGGCTCTGATTTAACCATTTGAAAATCCATTTAACTCACACCTAGAGGATAATTATTGGGATATGCCACTCGACACATTTTCAGACCAGCGTAATACAGGCACATTTTTGCACCTGTATTACGGCCACATATTCTGTTTGGACCACGTATCTAATGACCCAAACCTCATCATAGGGATCTTTGATGCTGTTAGTTTGGGCCATTAAACCAGCGGTTGGGCTGGGATTTGCGGCCATATTATGCTAGTGTGAATGACAATAGACCCTCCTTTGGATCTTGGGAAAGATGGCTATAATTCTACACGCTGCAAACATTTTCCGCTTTGGATTTCGCCATAAATCTATAGGCAAATGTGCACGAGTTGCATGCAGATTTTGCCACAGATTTCACCCTATGCACATGGAAAACAATTCCACTCACTGCACTGCAAAACGTAATCTTATTTTATTTTTTGTTATACTATGGTAATGCAACTAATTATATATAATTATAATATGTTTGGAGAAAAGCAGCACGAGGCATAAAGAATATTTCTGGGAGGTCGCTGATCAGGACTTCAATGACAGGCTAGTGTAGGTAACCAGTAGTACAAGAAGTCAAAGCACTCAAAAAATTTGTAAAGAATGGACAAACTTAAAATCACCAACGTTTCAGTCCCAAGGAGTGGAAGTGTCCATTCTCAATTCTTTACAATTCTTTAGAGTGCTGCGACTTCTTGTAATACTGTAATGGTACGGGGTGGAGAGACGACAGGTGTGCCCTAATCTACCCGCAACTCAGTCCCTGCCTACTTGCACGGCCCGTCCTAAATGACGGCGTACAACTGGGCGACGGTCCCTACACTCAGTAAGTGCAAAGACAGACAACACAAGACAAGGGCACACAGAAGCAAGGGGAGTAAGGGCAGTTGCGCACGGAAAACCGTGAGCAACAGGCAGTGGTGAACGAACTAAATCAAACCAGGAGAGTACGTAGTAGCAAAACAGAGCAGGAGAATAGTCCGGCAAGCCAGGGTCAAAAAGTTACAGCAGTCAAACAGAGGAATAGCAGAGCCAGGAAAACAAGTGAATCACAGGCAAAGAACATGCTGCAAGTGAGGGTATAAATAGACCAAGGGCGGGAGCTAGAACCGTCAGGCCAGGCTGTGATAGGTTCTCCCTCTCCTGAGCCTGCAAGCCTGAGTGGTAACCGATCGCGTCACTCTAGCAGACCTTAGAGCTGATGAAGGCTGATTAACCCCGGGCGTCGACACAGAACCTGTGTCAGGCAAACCCTTTACAAATACTGTATCATTTAATATACATGCAAGACCTTTTTAAAAAATAATTATTATGTTCCAAGTTTCTAAAAGCAGTGTATTCCATTAGTCATCTATATTTTTCATCTTGTCATGTACAAAATTGAGCCTCTAGCCAGTTCTGTTAATCCTTTAGGATTATAGTTATTTTATGAATTGCTGAAGTGCCGTGACAGTATATGGTGACCTCACTTCCAATGTTTATCGGTATCAGGCCATTTTTTTCTAAAGTTGTATATAGATCTAGAGCAGTGTTTTTCACCTCCTGTTACAGATGTCACTCAATGCAAACTGAAAATTCAATAAGACTGATGGAAGCGGGTTCTACAGAATCCACGGAAAGGATTCTGAACCCTGAACATCCAGTTATTTAATTTTTTATAAAACCACATATAACAGGGTGTATGGCAACAGTACCCCACAGATAAAACCTAAGCTAATGTCCCCCCTCGAACTTTGATACCCAAAACCAAACAAATTACCAGATGTTTCCAAACTTTTTTAAGTTGAGAGCCACATTCAAATATTGACAGGCGATGTTGAGCTGCATATTAAAGGGGTTGTCTCACTACGACAATCCCTGACTATATGCCTTACTAGCACCTATGGATGTCATAAAGGGGTCTCCAGCTCAGGACCCTCCCCTGTGAGCCAGAACAAAAAGCCACTCTAAGGGTATGTTCACACGGCAGCGTCCGTAACGGCCGAAATTACGGGGCTGTTTCCAGGAGAAAACAGCCCCGTCATTTCAGCCGCAACGGCATGTGCAGGTGCTTGAACGCCGCGTCCATTAAGGACGTAACTGGAGCTGGTTTTCCATGGAGTCCATGGAAAACGGCTCCATTTACGTCTGAAGAAGTGACATGACACTTCTTTGGCGCGGGCATCTATTTACGCGCCATCTTTTGACAGCGACGCGTAAATATACGCCTCGTGTGAACAGACAAACGTCAGCCCATTGCTTTCAATGGGCAGATGTTTGCCAACGCTATCGAGGCGCATTTTCGGACATAAATCGAGGCATAAAACGCCCGAATTACGTCCGTAAATAAGCCGTGTGAACATACCCTAAGAGTGGCTCCCGCTCTGGTGGTCTAGGCACACCCACACATTACATGATCATCCATTCATGGGATCGTAGCTGCCAACCACAACCATAATAAAAACCTATATTGAAAAAAAAAAATGCAAGACCAGAGTTTGGATAAATAAGGCCGCTGTATTTATCATGGGTTACAAATTGACAAAGAAAAATAACCATAAAATAGTAATAATTATAATAATCAGTTTAAATCCGATCTCCCTGTTCCCGCCGATCCGGAGCCAGTCAATCCGAACACAAGGACAGCAGCTCTCGTCTGAAAGAAAATGTTTCGTAGCACAGCCGGGGAAAAAAAATCTAGAAAGGTGAGACCAACGGGGGGGGAGACGGACCATACTAAACCTTTAAATAATAGGGTGGCAGCATGATTCCATGCCCCCCACTAAGGGATAAAGGGGGTCTTTCCATTTGGATGTATAGTCAGACACAGCTACACCCGGCGATAACTGCAGATTTCCAGGGGGTAGAGAAGCAAAGGTTGTTTTTTCGGTGAGATAACTCTTTTAGGCTATGTTCACACGGGGTATTTTGCCGAGTTTTTTGACGCGGAAACCGCGTCGCAAAACTCGGCAAAAACGGCCCGAGAACGCCTCCCATTGATTTCAAAGGGAGGCGTCGGCGTCTTTTTCCCGCGAGCAGTAAAACTGCCTCGCGGGAAAAAGAAGCGACATGCCCTATCTTCGGGCACTTCCGCCTCTGACCTCCCATTGACTTCAATGGGAGGCAGGAGAAAGCGTATTTCTCGCTGTTTTATGCCCGCGGCGCTCAATGGCCGCGGGCGAAAAACGGCGCGATAATCGCCGCGAAAATCGGCGTGCAGGGAGAGGAATATCTGCCTCAAAGTTCCAAACGGAATTTTGAGGCAGATATTCCTCCCCCAAAATACTCTGTGTGAACATAGCCTAAAAGAAAGGAAAACCATATATCGAAGGTATGACTAAAGTCAAACCGTGCTGGTTGTAATGCTAAGTGACTGTTATATAATCTATAGCCAAGTGACCATGACATAGTTCTTGTCTGGTGTCAGCCCTCAGTGATATGATTTTAACGCTGGTGCCGTGATTCAATCCAGTAATGTTATGACATCCAAGGTGTCCCTGGTTCATCCGCAGATACCAGCAGCTGGATAGCTACAGTGCACAATCCTGTTTCTCTCCTAAGCCACTGGTTAGGGAACACAGATTTAAGGAAAGGACACACCTAGTAGGCCATGAACAGTCCAGGCATGGTCGCAATGCAGTCAAACACTGAGCCCACATGGGTTTTACTGCAAATTGGCGTGATATTTAAATGATTGTTAATGTCCGTACATTTTTGCAGGTCAAAAACAGTTTAGGCCTCGTTCATATTTGTGCCAGGGTCCGGTTCCGACGGAGCTTTTCATCGGAAAGGGACCCTGACTGACACAAACGGAAATCAAAGGTTTCCGTTTCCATCACTATTGATTTCAATGGTGACGGATCCAGTGCTAATGGTTTCCGTTTGTCTCCGTTGTGCATGGGTTCCGTAGTTTTGACGGAATCAATAATGTAATCTACTATGCTATTGATTCCGTCAAAATGACTGAACCCCTGATAGCTCCGTTGGAACGGGACCCTGGCGCAGATGTGAACGAAGCCTTAGCCTGCAAAAGAAACCATGCAGACATTTTAAACATTTCAAAAACCACGTTGGCTCGGTGATTGGCTGCGTCGTTTAACAGCTGCTACGTGTGTCCCTACCCATATATCATCCATTACATATATTTATAAGGGATTCCCTACCTCTTAGAAATAAAGCTCTTTAGTCATGAACTGTATTATAATATAAAACTCCTTTTCTACTGTGCGCCATTTTTCAGTTATTTGAATATTGCCAGCAATGTAATCAACAGAGGTCGCCATTCTGATTGCCATGGTTACATCTAGCGATATATATTTATCTCTGTTTATTTGTGTATATGCTATTTATACTTTTATTAGGAAAAATCATCTTTGTGATTGCTACACTTTACACAGGGCTGTCGTCCACACCTGGCGAACCCGGGCTAGTGTCAGGGCCCACTACCCTTCGGGGGCAGACTCGGCCGCCGCTGCTGACGCTGCTGTCATGGCTCCTCCAGGAGTGGAATCACCGGTCAGAGTGTTACCGACGCTCTTGCCGGGGATTCCGCTCCTAGAGGGAGGCCCTGTCTAGGAGCGGAATCCCCCCGTAGCACTGCCAACGCTCCTGGAGAAGCCCCTGACGTCACTGTCGATATATAAACAGTGACGTCAAGGGCTGAAGCAGAATCCCCGGCCAGAGTGTTGCCGACATCTAGTTTATGGGCGACACATGGCATCTGTCAAAGGCATTCATCCGTCATTCAGTAAAAAAAAAGGTATATGTTAATCGTATACTTACTTGTTTTTTTCTCTTACATTTTTTTAAAATGTTTAACAGTTCAGACCATACATCTTAGGACTCATCTGTATGTATATTTTAGAGATAGGACATGACCTGCAAGGGTTATTAGAACAAATATTCTCGTAGTTTGTCATAGTATCAAGAGAACCATTCTAGATTTTGATGGTATCCAGAAAATAATGTGATATTAAAAAGATTTAATGTCAGGAATGTTATTATCCCTTTTCATATAGTCCCATGACCTGATTCCTAACCAATCTGTAAAATGAATAATCCCCATGAGGCTCCTCTGAAAGTCTTCCAGACAAAGGCTGTGATGCCACGGAGGTGGGATCAGAGTCCTGTTTTGTGAAGCTAAGTTATATCTATTTAGTACACAGATCAAAAATTTGCTGGACAGCATTGGGAGAGAATAGGTGGTAAAGGGCACTGGGGAATACGGGGCATTAGATCCACTGGTCTCCGCACGTAAGAGTGGGCCGCCTCCTGTACCCAGTGTGGAATATATGTTTTTGAGAAATCTTGCTTTATTGGGCCATTTAATGCATGAAAATACTTGCCATTCCAAGTATGCAGTGTAATGCATTACTGAAGAGCTTTTGATTTCTCTATAGAGGACTGGGATAGGTAGTGTTTTAAACCAGAGATTTATCTTGATCGTGTGAACATACCCAAGTCACGAGATGGTGTATCAGACCCATTGCTTGAGGTATTTCCCCATTTGGCAGATAAAGTTGATTTGAACCCCATGATAGTTAATGGAAACAGGGTTCCATTTTAAAAAAAAAGGATCAAAGATATTACTTTGGTGAGTGGGTATAGATGATGTAACGCCCGCTGAACCTCTGGCACCCCCGTCTTACATTCGCCCGTAACTGCAGGACTGTGTCTATTCGCTGGTGTCTCCCTTGCTAGGGACGCCGGCACACTGTGCTCTGCTTTCTCTCTCCGGCTGTCCCATAGGTAGCGCACTCGCGCTTGTGCCATGTCTTAAAGGGCCAGCACACCCACCAGTAAAATTATCCCCAACCTATCCCTGAGCACACTGGCCCTTAAATGGAATCCTACCACTTTTCCCAGTGCCTGAGCAATGTTGTCTTCCCAGTGTCCTGCGAAGGGCGAAGGCTCCCTAGCTGTATCCAGTATCTGTGTCCGTGCCTAGTCAAGCGTCCAAGACGACTTCACTATCTGTGTCCAGTATCCAAGACGACTTCTCTGTTGAAGTCCAGTAATCCGGCACAAGCCTACTTCAGATAGTCCGGCACAAGCCGGCTACCCAGGTACTCTCGACCTAGTGTCTGTCATTGACTTTCCATTTGTCCAGCTATTACTCCGCTATGGTGGAGCAGCCCAGTGGGTCTACATACCCCACAGTCATGCCACATGAATATCAAAATGTTATCATCTGCCCTTCAATTACTCCTTTAAAACTGAGGTAAGCTCTTAAAAGCGCTGCAAGTAGTTCCATGCTCTCGCAATAATGAAGATTTGGGGCCTAAAATCCTCTTGGGGGAACATATAAGGCTCAGATCAAAGCAAGAAAGGACTCTCCTAATCTCATGTGTTTTAAGTATGTAAAAAAAAAAGAGTAGTACCAGGTCACTGTGTCATAGATCTTATGGAGATCAAGGAGCTCCGGAGCAAATCTTTCCTATTTGTCTCCTAAGAGTTGAGGTAGCGAATCAAATAAAGTTGGAAGTGGGTCCCACTAGAACATGGGTCTTATTCTTTTATGATAGGCTCATAAAAAAAACATCGGGGTCGAAGGCTTTAAGGGTTTTTATGGCCTCTACCACCTCCTTCTTCTCCTTGTTCGTGAACTCTATATGCAATTGCTATATATTAGGGAGTAACTCTGGAGTGTGAAGAGCTGAGTCAGCTGAGAGAATAAAGGGGTTGGGGATGAGTAAAGTTTTTAATATTCTGTATGAAATAAATTTAGAAATTATAGGGTATCCCGAGTAAGCTCCCCACTAGAGCGTCAGTGTTTAATTAGGGAAGTGAAAGTAACTTTCCTTGCCAACATAGTGCCAGGCTTATCACCCCAAGTGACTCCATCCAAGTTTTTTGTTTTTTTTACTTGTAGATTGAGAAGTCTTGCTTATGTCGCTGGGCAAGTGAAAGGAGGTTCTTTTTCTTATCTTAGATAAGGTAAAGTGGCCATTTATAACAGCAGGATTTTAGCTGTATTAAGGTCCTCTTACACAGCCCGTCCTGGGCCATGTAAATGAGCGCCGATAAAAGAGATCGCTCATTGATTGGCGCTCATTTGCTCTTCGTCCCCATACATTATCATGTTGGCAGCACGTCTTTCTGTTTACACCGGGAGATGTGCTGCCGACAGCGATAATATTTTACTTTTTAGAACGATACGATCAGCAGATGAACAAGCGTTCTATGAACGATCGTTGGCCCGATAATTGGCTCGTGTAGAAGGGCCTTTAGTATTTGTGGCCTAACCAGATAATGGATAAGGAAGAGTGATCAGTTGTATTATTACAAAAGTGATCCTCTAGGGCATGTCCGCGTTAAAGCAAAAATGTGAGCAAAAGAATTGAAAGGTCTAGAAGATCAGTGTCGAAACAGGAATTTTGCGAGGTTGTGTATTACTTTAGAGGAATTTATATGTATATTTTTTTGTTAATAAAAGAGCATAGTAGTTGGATGAATTGCAAGTTCCCAGTGTCTTCCTTATAATGCCATCGACGGGCTTTAGACTGTTCTCTATTCTCAGACTGTAGACTTTCGTGAACGGTGGTTTGGAGCTTTTAGACCGTAACAAAAAACCATTGGTAATCATTTCCTTTTTTCCATTAATAACAATATAATTGGGGGGGACAAACCCCATGACAAAGCAAAGCAAGCCAATGTAGGTAGAAATTTGCAGTTGGTGCCTTTTGGGGTTTTTTCCTATTGGATGTCTATAGAAGTTTTTAAAACAGTCAAACTAGCATATGCAGTTGCCTTATTGGTTTCAGATATCTATTGAAATATGTGTACCTCTGTAATAGGAAATTGCTGGTTAGAATCCAAGGTATTCTTTAAAGATAATGTGTGATCATAAAATGACCCCTCCTTTAAAGGCTATGGACAACTTTTCAGGGCATTTATTTAGTGTGTTTAATGTAACTTTTATAATTAGTCTTTATTAAAATGTCGTTTTATTTTTGGAGATATAGCTGTTCTGTATTTTCTATACAGAACAGCTGTATAGTTTGCTTTAATCTGAATCCGTCAGTCCTGCGGACCTGATAAGTTTAGTGTCGGCGGGTCCTCCATGTCTATGACACACAGGATTCACCTGTAATCTATCACATCTAAGTTATGAACTTAGATGTGATGGTTTACAGGTGGATCACGCAGCACCCACCGACACTGAACCTGTCCGGTCCGTGGGACTGACGGATTTATTGTATAGGGAACTATACAGCTGTTCTGTATAGAAAATACAGAACAGCTATATCTCCAAAAGTAAAACTATTTTTTAAAAAAAGAATAATTACAAAGTTACACTAAACACACTATTTATTATTAAAAAAAATGCCCTCAAAGGTGTTCATAGCCATTGAATCAAGTTTTTATGTTATACATATTTTCTAAGAGTTTGTGGTGATGTTCTTTTTCTGTAATTATCTTTAAAAAAAAAAACAATAATCGTAAAATCTTTTTACAGTGGCCACTGAGCCTCACAATAGACTGATAATTTCTATTACTTAGAGATCACGTCTAAACATCATCAAAGGCAGGATTACATTGATAGGTAACAGTTATACACTCCTTAACAATGAAATTGCAGCATCAAGAAAGAAAAGTTTTGGTATTGTGGAAATCACAGGAATGATGTGCAAATGATTAAAAAAAAATGGAAACAAAATATTCCAAACTTCTTGATTTATGGAGTACGAGCGCCACGTGCAGAAATACACGCACTTACATGCCTTGGCATGCTATCAATGAGGTTATTAATGGTTGTCTGAGAAATGTTCTGCTACGCTGAATGCACATCAAGATTGGCTGCTGGCTACAGTACATTATGCCACCCCATGCCATAATCCCTGGAGTAGGACCGATGTGACTTTCCCTTGTGATGGCCTCTTCATGGTGTTGCCCACGTGGTCTCCATACCAATCTCGGGCTATCATTGCGTCCGAGACAAAAGTGGGATGCATCGCTGTAGAGGATAGACCTCCATTGCCGTCTTGCTGTGTAGCATGGTAGCCTTTGAGAGCGGTGGCGTGTGGTCAATGGAACATCTGTACGTGTGGCTCGTAGCCGAATATTGTGCAAACGCCTTCTGATGGTTTGTGTTGACACTGGTTGCCGCCCTAGGCTTGGGATGTGACGTCTAATTTCACTTTCAGTGCAGAATAGATCACTAGTGCCATTCTTCCAATCAGACGATCCGTCTGTGCAGAGGTTTGTCTCCACTCACCTCTTGCTGTCATTCCCGTTCGTTGTTGTTTTCCTAACCTCCAGGAAACGCAATGTTAAACAGTGCTGACATCTTGGCCTAGGTGCGTAGCGATCTGCCGGAGTGATAAACCAAGGTCTCTCAGTTCAAGGATTCTGTCACTCTCAGTTTGCGATAACTGGCGTGGTAACGAACAGGAGGCATCGCACAATCATCCCACACCACTTGATACGATTTTTGAGGGTTTCATGTGGCTAAAACACTTTTCCTTCAGTCCGGCTTTTATGCCGGTCCAACAGGCCACAGATTGGAGCTCAGTGCTTGAAAATGTGATCATTTGCAGATCTTAGCGACACCTGCTACTTCCTCAACTTGCATAATTTTACGGCTTGCCCTTCTTGGTTTTTGAGGTACTAAATGTACAGTATCTAATAACTGCATGGATAGAAATGTAGTAATACATTATGGCATTTCTCCTATTCGTAGCTGGAATGCAAAAATAGAGAATAAAAAATGAAAAGTTTTTTTGGCTTCTGGGCCATTCCATCGGCATATAGATTTCTATACACATCAGTTTACAGCTTGCTGATAGAAACTCTGTAACCATCGGGGAGTTGAGATTTACCCTGCGTTTAATACTATTAAAGAAAACCTTTCACTTGCCCATACACAGCTCCGAGCTGCATGCACACGCTCTCCTCTCTCCAGCTTTTGCTGTGGCACTGTCAGTATCTGATTAAACAGTGTCACAGCGATGTTACCCGCCCCCTTGTCTAAACACGCCCCATTGACTGTCGGGTGCCAAATATAACAACACCGATAAATAACGGAGGAGGGTAGGAGAAAAATTTGAATTGCCCAAGGGTTTGTGCAGCCCTCCCCATTACATGCTGCATATGTATAGGCAGGTGAAAGGTTCTCTTTAAAGAGGCTCTGTCCCCACATTATAAGTGCTCTATCTTGTACATGATGTGATCGGCGCTGTAATGTAGATTACAGTAGTGTTTTTTTTATTTAGAAAAACTATAATTTTTGACGAAGTTATGACCTATTTTAGCTTTATGCTAATGAGTTTCTTAATGCGTGTTTTACTTTTTGACCAAGTGGGCGATGTACAGAGAAGTGTATGATGCTGACCAATCAGTGACCAATCAGCGTCATACACTTCTCTCCATTCATATACACAGCACATAGTAATCTTAGTAGATCACGATGTGCAGCCACATACACACACACACATTAATATTACTCGGGTGTCCTGACCGTGAATAGACATCACTACCAGCCAGGACATGATGTCTATTCAGAATCCTGACACTTCGGTAACGTTTGTGCGTGATTACGCTGTAAACTGTCAATTAAAACGAGATTACGCTTGCCTTGCTGTAAATCAACCACAAACTTTACCGAAGTGTCAGGATAGTAAGAACACTGCTGTGTAAATGAATGGAGAGAAGTGTATGACGCTGATTGGTCACTGATGATCGTTTTTCTAAATAAAAAACACTGCTGTAATCTACATTACAGCGCCGATCACATTATGTACAAGATAGGCCACTTATAATGTGATGACAGAGCCTCTTTAAGTTCTGTTTAATAACCTGGTTTAGCAAATAAACGTCATTTGTTTTGAAGAGTATGATGCTGGTTTGGAACTGGGTATGAGAAGCGGAGGAGGATGCAACTTATAAGAGGAGGATTTCAGAAATTATGGAAAGAGGAATGAAGTGAGAAGGAACAGGGAAATGAAAACCAGGCAGAATATGAGGGTACAGAAGAGAGCAGGAGAAGGCTGCAAGCTGCCGACCTCCTTCCTGTACAATGTGATCCTTTTGGAAAAGTAAGAAACAGAAAACAGCTGCTTGTGTAGGCCAGCTGTTTCCCTGTGCAAACTCCCTTTGTGCCCTGAAACATGTTAGAATACAAGCCTCATCTGTAAGGGAACAAAGGCACAGAGTGTGTCCAGTGTCAGTTTAGGAGAACTCATAGCTCTGAACAATTTGTTCTTGCAAGTTGGAGTTTAACTGTTTCACTCCTGATGTTTACAAATGGATTGATATGTTGTAAAGAGGCACATGTTAGTTATATGGGCATAATACGTCATATGGCAGAAGATCTAATAATAAAAAATCTTAGCGCCAACATATTACGCAGCACTTTACAGTTTAGAGGGAATATAAGCAGACTGTAATGGCAGGAAGGAGGTGAAGGGAAAGTGAGCCCTAATCTACCCACCGCCCTGTCCCTGCCTACTTGCAACGACCCGCCCTAGGCGACGAGGTACAACTGGGCGGCGGTCTCTACGCTGTCTAAGTGCACAGGAAAACAAACAGGGAACACGCAAGGGAAGGGGCAGTAGCCACGGAACGCCACGAGGAAACGGAGCGGCGAACGAACAGTCAGGACCAGGACGAAGTGAGTACACCCGAGCGGGCACGGAGACAGAAGCAAGCCAGGGGCAAAGCAAAGCAGGTCAAGCAGAACTGCAGCAAGGCAGAAGCACGGCAGAAGCAGGCTGGAGCAAGCAGCAGTGGGGCCAGGAATCCAAAAGAATTACAAGCACTGAGGGAGAGAACAGGGCAGGTAATAAAGGACAGGGGGCGGAGCTAACTCCGACAGACCAGGCCGCGATAGGCTCTCCCACTCCTGAGCCTGCCACCCTGGTTGGTGGGAGATGGTGTCAGTCGAACAGGTCTGGCCTCAGGTGTGGATTGATTAATCCCAGGAGTATACCTAGATGAAGTACCTGGCAGATCCCTAACACAGACAATATCAGACATTACATAGTGACAAAGCTAATTTACAATTCAAACAGGAGGATTGAGGACCCTGCTCGCAAGAGCTTACAATCTATGAGGAAATAAGGGAGACGCAAAGTGTAACCGTGTTTGTTCTGTACAATAGTCAAGCCAACTTTTATACACATGGGGTGGTAACATAAAGCTGCATGAGCCGGTCACCAGCCAGTGTATGACAGACATGAAGTGCAGTACGGTGCAAGGAGTGTGAGGGAATCTTATTCTGATGACTAATGGGGCCATGGAAAGGAGTCCGATCAGGGAATGTTATAGGCCTGACTAAACAGATGTGTTTTCAGGGCACGTTTAAAACTGTGGATGTTGGGAATTAATCGAATTGTCTGTGGTAGCGCATTCCAGAGGACTGGTGCAGCACGAGAGAAGTCTTGGAGATGGGAGTGGGAGGTTCGCATTATGGCGGATGTTAATCTAAGGTCGTTGGAAGAACATAGAGCACAAGTAGGGTGGTAGACAGAGATGAGGGAGGAGATGTAAGGAGGTGCAGCACTGTGGAGAGCTTTGTGGGTGAGAGTAATACGTTTGCATGTAATTCTGAAGGGGATGGACAAACAGTGCAGTGACTGGCACAGGGTAGAGGCATTGGTGTAGCGTTTGGTCATAAAGATGAGCCTGGCTGCTGCATTGAGGATAGATCGGAGAGGGGAGAGTTTAGTGAGTGGAAGACCGACTAGTAATGAGTTACAGTAGTCAAGACGAGAGTGAATCAGAACGACAATGAGAGTTTTGGCTGTTTCCTCCGTAAGAAAAGGGCGGATTCTGGAGATATTTTTGAGGTGAAAGTGACTGGAGCGTGAAAGTGATTGAATGTGAGGAGTAAAGGAAAGACCGGAGTCAAAAATAACACAGTGCTCCTTGGGAGTTATGGTAGTGCGCCACACTGAGATGGATTCATCAGTTTTAGGTAGGTTAGTAGATGGTGGGAGCACAAGGAGCTCAGTTTTAGAAAGATTGAGTTTCAAATCGTGAGAGGACATGATGTTAGAGAGTTAGGAACGTACTTGCATACATGAAGACAGGCTTCCTTTCCTATTTGGCATAGAACACCTTGCAGAGGCCAGTATTATAGGGAGTCTCCGCGTTGAATTACCATTGCCTTTCCACCAGCACTCAGTCTGGTTTTGCAGTATTTGACTAGTACAGTATGTCCTACTGGCTACTCAAAATGATCACAGCCAAAACCGTGACCTCCTCTGCCTCAGAAGATACTCGCCAGCTGCTCATCTACTGAGGAGACGGGCATTCTGTTCAAAACTAATCCCTGTTTTTCCTTTTGGCTTTGCACTGTAAAAGTGTGTGTCCGGTGCCTGATGTATAATAAAATCTACTGTGTTTGCTACATCCTTTCGCTTGTTTTCATTAACTTACTTAGGCCTAAGAGTACGTAGTTTTGCATATTCAAAGTATTGAGAAATGTAAGAGTCTGCTGTGCATGCTTCATGTGTATTATGTTGATTCATTTAATAAATCAGATCAGACCGGAAGTAGATTAATATATATTAAAGGGATTTATACACTTATATAGAATTTAATATTCTTTAATTATGAAGGATGTGTGACCTGTTCAGACAATATTTTCCAGTTTACATATTTCTGAGGATAGGCGGCAATCCCGTAACGACAAAGGAAAGAAAGATTGTTCGTTTTAGATGTAAACTTGCCCAATCCTTTGATCCGTCGAAAGATATTGTATCTGGTAGCCGCTTATTTCCCTCTTCACATTAAAATATGGCTGCACATTCAGGTGATCCGAAGGTGCAGTTTCTTTGACAAACTTAAAAGGGTTTTCTGGCACACTGTGCTCTCTGCTTCGATTCCTTCCCTGTCCCATAGGGTGTGCACGCCACACCAGTAAAATTGTTCCCACCTATCCCTTCTCACCCTGGCCCTTATAAGGAACCTTGCCCCTTTCCCCAGTGCCTGAGCAATGTTGTGTCTTACCCAGTGCTTGTCTGCAAAGGTTCCCTAGCTGAATTTTGTATCCGGTATTCCCATATCCTTGTCTGGTGTCCTTGCCAAGTCAAGTGTCCAAGGTGACTGCACTATGCGTTTCCGGTGTCCGTGTCAAGTGTCTGAGACCACTTCAGTGTTCCAGTCCAGTTATCCAGCTTCCGATAGTCCGGTACATTCCAACTTCCAATAGTCCAGTACAAGCCAGCTCCCCAGGTACTCTCGCACTAGTGTCGGTCATAGACATTCCGTTTGACCAGCTGCTACTCCACTATGGCGGAGCTACCCAGTGGGTCCACATACCCACAGTCGTGACAAGTTGTCATCAAGACTGCTATATGGACGTCTTAAAGCGGGCTCTTCCTCACAGGATCTCGATCTTTGAACCAGAACGGAGAGCTCTGGAGGACCCGGGCCCATCCATGTATAACATGGTCATGGCATAGTTTTGAATGGCTATTATTAAATACTATGTTTCTCCTGCAGCGGCCACTGCAGGGAAAATGCATATGCGGTTCCAGGAGATGGCCACACTCTGGGCCAGGGCAGCAGCTATTAGAAATGGAGTTGTCTATGAGACTAAGGCATAGTTCATGTTTGGTACATAGATCTGATGTATACATTTGTATGCAAAATTAAGTATACAAATTTACACTGTAACATTCCCATAAGTTCTATAAACTATAAGGATACACTTTTGGCATATATTTGACAGCTTTACAGCTAGAGACTGTTTTCTGTTTTTACAATAGAAGTCCTTCAGTAGACTTCTCCACACCTATGGCATGAGTCGGCACCTTTTACTGTTTGTTTTGTATCCGTCTGAGGAAAAAAAATACAAAAATGCTGAGTCTTTAGTGGTGTAGCTTCCTGTTTATAAAAACGGGACTTTACAAGGATCTGGAGTAACTTTTGTCACTTGTAATAAGACCTTGGACTTCATGACTTTTGTCACTGCCACTCTCTTTGTGAGTCACTTATGCCTAATTTTCCATCTATATATACACACCTTAGGAGGTGTATATATCTCACTGCTGGGACAGACGTGTCCCCAGGGTCTCTACCACCTGTTAGAGTGCAGTAATTCAGAGCTGACAGATACCAGATGTTGTTTAGCGGACGGAGTGTAATTCTCTTATTAGACAGCGCTTACAGAGTAGGAGGACCGCAGCTCAAAACAATCCTGTAGACATGACTGGCATGCAACAGTTGCCCATCTATAAACACATATTGGTGCACAAACTTATCAGACTAAGTGCTTATAGAAAATGTATCCCCTATATATTTTTTCCTAATTAAAATCAGTCAGTAAAACGATCTTTTTTTCTATAGATTTTTTTTTTGTTTTTTTTCATTGTAAATTTTCTTTTTTTTTTTTGTAATTCTCTGTACCTGATTATGTGGCAGCTATCTTGCCGAAGCGGCTGTTATTAGCATTTAGGCATATACTTTACAGCAGTCACATAGACCATAGGAACCTGTGAAAAGGAGGGGACCTATTCACTTCTATGGGAAAGTTTTCTAGGCATGTTCCGTTACATGTGCAGGGATCACTAACAGGAAGGGATAGGAGGGGAGCGGTGTCCATCACCAATTGTAAATGGTGGATCCTGTGTACTCTCTCTAATGTGCAACATACAACATACCAACCTTATATAGGTGGATTTTTTTTCTTTAAACAAGTGAAAAGTGTACAGTGCATTAAAAACATCAAAATAGCTTCATGATCATAAGGAGGGAGCAGGAGCAGAGATGGATACAGATCCTGCTTCCCATAGAAGCCTATGGAGAGGGGAGGGGGAGCATGAGGAGAAAGGAGGAGCAGAGACGAGACACAGGCTGCTGGTAAGAGTTATATGCAATGTTCTCTCTAAGTCTTGGCAGCTCCTGAGTGGGGCAGTCAGGGAGCAGGACGAGTCTCCATCAATGGTGGGCGATCTGATGACCAAAAGTAATTCCCCCAGTAAACTCTAATATATCGACTTAATAAGACAATATTTCAGACTACAGATTTCAGACTACAATATTGCAGATGCAGACTTAAAAAATCAAGAGCCACGTTGTCTCCTAAATAGCGTGGTAGCACAGTCCTTAAAGAGACTCTGTCACCAGATTATAAGTGCACTATCTCCTACATAATCTGATCGGCGCTATAATGTAGATAACAGTGGTTTTTATTTGGAAAAACGATCATATTTGAGCAAGTTATGAGCAATTTTAGATTTATGCTAATTAGTTTCTTAATGCCCAAGTGGGTGTATTTTTTACTTTGGTCAGCGTCATACACTTCTCTTTACAACGCCCGCTTGGTCAAAAGTTAAAAAACGCCCAGTTGGCCATTAAGAAAACTAATTAGCATAAATCTAAAATTGTTCATAACTTGCTCACAAATGATCGTTTTTCAAAATAAAAACCACTGTTATCTACATTACAGTGCCAATCAGATTATGTAGGAGACCGGGCACTTAGAATCTGGTGACAGACCCTCTTTAAGATGCAGTTCGTGGACAACGGTTGTCTTGCATCATGTAATTTATAGTCTTAGATTGTGTAGTCTTCTTGTCACGTTGGGTTCGTGGACCCACTGGGCAGTACCGCCTTGGCAGTATGGCAGCTGGCCAACAGGGTGCAGGTCACAGTTCACAGTTTGTATAAGGTACCTGTGGCAGCTCGGACAGTAGCAAGGCAGGCTCGGCTAGGACTAGGCAGCGGGTAGACGTCCGGCATAGATACGGCACTAGAACAAGATAGCATGGGATACGGGATACAGGAACAGGGAACACTGGAACTGGGAAACACTAGGAGACCATTTACTTAGACAAACTAGGATATGACAAACGGCGCTCAGGCAAGGATCAGAAGGGCAGAGGCCTTCTTATAGTCCAGGAAATCATGTGAGTTGATTGTTTTCATGTGCGCGCGCTGGCCCTTTAAGAGTGGGCACGAGCGTGGGCGCCCACCCTACGGGGCGGACCGGAGCGGAAGTGAGCGCTGGCATCACCTAGGAAGGAGTTGGGGACCAGCACTCACAGATCCATGGCTGTGGGCGTCAGGAGGTAAGTAAACCGGACGGCCCGTGGCCATGGACGCTACACTTTTGACATCTCTCCAGGCCAAACATGGGAAATCTAAATTTCCACTAGGCACCTGCATTCTATAAACAGATTTCTCCTTCAGCTAAAGGGATTAATTTCTGATATTCTATTAGGAAATTAAGATATATATTCCGAAAAGAGCATCTTCCTCTAAAACCATAATGCCAAAATTCCTGGTGCCCCACCACTGCTTTCCCACAGTCTGTTACACCTGTAGACATGTTTCACCACTTGGCAAAAAGTGTACAGGTTATTGGGTTTTTTGTTGTTTTTTTGGGGGGGGGGGGGGGTCTAAAACAAGAAGAGAAAAAAACAGGAATATCCTGGGGATTTGGAACTCGGTATCAGATCATAAAATTAAGTAAAAACCGCAAAAAGGCATGATTTTCTCTTTCTATGTTTGAGGTTTTTCTTATACAGCCAGTTTTAATGAAAACTGTGGGTTCATTTTAATAACAAAATAGTAATACCTCCCTTTTTGGGAGATGAAAATTATATTAGTTTACTTGCAATCTTGGGAATTACATGGGAATTTGTCACATTGAAAAACCCAAAAATTTGATTCAATTATACAACCATGCACAGTGAAAATAAGCAGGCTGGAATACATTATAAATTCACTGAAGTGATAAATGAGTAAAATGTATAACTTTTATTTCATAGCTATCTAAAAACAGGGGTACAATCACCACTGTGAAAAGCCCAACCGTGTATTTTAAAAACGTATTAAACAAATACTCCAAGTCCTAATTCGTTTGCGAACCCTCTATGACTGAGTATATAAACAGAGATAACAATTATGGAATCAGCGTTTGAACATTGGTGTAACAGTGGTTTAAACCCTAAAACACACCGGAGCCTGCAGTTAACCGCACCTAGATCTCCTCAACAATGCCACTGCCCCCTACGCAAAATTCCCTCACTTAACCCGACATTATAGAACGTTTTGTAGCGTTTCTTCAGCCATTTTTATCATGCTTTCAAAAGGTTTTCTTTAACCCCCTAAAATATACCCAGTTACCCCATAAGGTGCCACTCTCTTGATGGCAACATGCAAAGTAAGCGGCATGAGTCATACAGAGCCAGATAAAGTTTGGTGGAGTCCCCTGGAGAAAAATGATGGGGCTAACGATATCCGCAGAACCCACCGACATTGACAGGAGTGTCCGACAATTTTTTTATGAAGCCAGCCCACCTGAACCCCGATGAGCATAAGGATCGGGTATGTTATATCTTAATATGCCTAATCCTTTGTATCCTGGAATTCAGCAGAACCAGGCAGCCGCCTAAGCTCCTAGTTTATAAGCATCGTTCAACCACTGGATTTCTTCATGTTTGCAGTTCAGGCAGATGGTTCGTTGGAGCTCCGAACAAAGATAAAGGAGTTGGGGCAGTTATGTCTCGCTGCTGGGAGTAGTACCTGGAAAGCACTTGAGGGACCTGAAAGGTGAAGGTTACTAGACTGGAGAATTGCCACTTTTGCCCTCCCTATAATCTAGACCTGGATACATTTAACTACACAGTAGTAAAGGATCTGCCAGACACAGCTTCTGTGTCGACGCCCGTGGGTAATCCGTCTGCACCTGCTCCTATGTTTGTGAGACTGACTCCATCTTCCACCACTCAGGATGGCAGGCTTAGGAGTGGGAGAGCCTATTACAGCCTGGCCAGACGGAGCTAGCTCCCGCCCACTGTCTATTTATACCTGCCTTTCCTGTTCCTCCTTTGCCTGTGATTCTGCTCTGCTTGTTTCCTGGCTCTGCTGCTGCTGCTTGAACTACTTATCCTCTGCTTGTTATTGACCTTGGCTTACTGACCACTATCCTGCTCAGCGTTTTGTACCTCGTGCACTCCTGGTTTGACTCGGCTCGTTCACTACTCTCGTTGCTCATGGTGTCTCCGTGGGCAGCTGCCCCGTTTCCCTAGCTTCTGTGTACCCTTGTCTGTTTGTCTGTCGTGCACTTACTGAGCATAGGGACCGTCGCCCAGTTGTACCCGGTCGTCTAGGAGGGGTCGTTGCAAGTAGGCAGGGACTGAGTGGCGGGTAGATTAGGGCTCACCTTTCTGTCTCCCTACCCAGTCATTACAACAGTGCACTATTTTATTTTCTAAAAGTATGCATATAAAGCCTTTATTATTCAAAGGAATTGGACCTGTATTTTAAATATCTTCCACAATAGGAAGAGAGTCACTTCTAATCGCCCCCTCACCAATTTGTGGTCCTCTTAAATGTAAAAATGTTTCCTTGAGGTTCTAGCAGGAGGCCACACTAGTCTGCTTGTCTGTGCAGAGCTGTGAATGGGAAACTGGAATTTGAATACGTACTTTAAATAGACGCCTGTGAATTCTGCATCCTCGTCTATTTCAGAACTAGCCGAGCCCTCTGTATGAATGCATTGCAAAAGATAGTAATGCAGAGTGTTATTTCAAGGCCCTGTCATAAAGCTTAGGGCCTGCTCTTTTTTTTCCCGCTTTTACTTATATGGGGGTAACATATTCAGCAGCTGTGTAACCTGTTCCTGACTTGTTACCAGTTAGTAGTTACGTAAGAGAGATATAGCATGGACCAAATATCCATTCTGTGTTCTAATGTAACCCTAGAATTGTGAAATACAGTCCTGCTCAAGAAGTCTATTGTCTGCAGCATTTTTGTTTTAGGAATTGTGTCGGGAGGGTAACGAAACGCTCAACAAACTTCTGACATGTCAGAAGTTTGGATTGGTGGGGGTCTGAGCACTGAGATCCCTACCGATCGCTAAAACGAAGCGGCAGAAGTGCTTGTGGGAGCGCTTACCTGCTTCATTTCTGTTCGGCTTTTTCCGGAAAGTAACTGTCGTACCTGATTGGACGGCCTGTCCTAAAGGAGAGGAAAGCATAATTAGTCAATTAAGTCTGAAAAGACTGTACTGATACATTACTACAGTTCCCAGGGCATAAATGTGAAAACATAAGGAAAACTGAACAGAACACACACTATGTGACAATGTTTTGCTGCACTTTGTATTTTAATGTAATGAAATCTACTTCCAATTGTTTGGTCTTGTTTAATTTTCTAGCTTCCCTAATCTGTTTTATTTGCCATCGAAATCCTCCAAACATTTTTCCACCATGGAAAACTGTAGCTCAGCTTAATGTTGGCTATTTATTCCCAGGGATTCAGTACTTCATGACTTCATGTCATTTTTATTATCCGCTACTTGTAGAAGCTAAAACGTAATCAGGAAGAAAGTAATTTTGTGCAAACCGTGCTTGGGTAGTTTTTGTGTTAAATGGAAAGTATTGTTAGAAAATGACCTGTTGTTTAAATCAAGGCTTTGAACATATTAAACGTATTCTCTAAGATTTTTGGTGATGTTTTCTTTTAATTTTCTATGGCAATATGTATATTTAAAAAATAATCTTAAAATCGTGCAGTTTTCACATTGGCCACTAAAACTCACAAAATGTAATACTTCCTGTTCTGTAGAGATCACTTCTCAGCTTTCATCTCATCATTACAGATGGGATAACAATGAAAGACCATGACAGAAGTGGTCCCCAACCAGTGGGCTCATGAGTCACATGTTGCTCACAACCCTGATGTGTGTTTCTCGCCATAGGAACCTTAAGTTATAACCATATGCTCCTGCTGCAAAATGACATCCACATTGACGATATTACAGACATATCCTATCCCCAGAAAAGTGCCAATTTGTGTGGTGGAATACCAGTGTGTGAAATTTCAAACAGAATTATTAAGCTTTAACCCCTTAACGACATGCCAGGTACATGTACGTGACAGCCACTAAGGGGCTCACGGGCTGAGCTCGCTCCATACTTAGAAGGTGACGGCTATGTAATACAGCCAACACCTCACTGCAATGGGCCGAATCAAAGATCATTTTAATTCCGCCCGTTTAACCACTTAAATGCCACGGTCAATCGCAACTGCTGCATTAAAATCGTTAGAATCAGGGGTGGCCCCCTCTGACATGCCATTGGATTGGTCGTGTCCTTAAAGAGGCTCTGTCACCACATTATAAGTGCCCTGTCTCCTACATAAGGAGATGGGCGCTATAATGTAGGTGACAGCAGTGCTTTTTATTAAAAAAAACGATCTGTTTTCACCACTTTATTAGCGATTTTAGATTTAGGCTAATGAGTTGCTTAATGCCCAAGTGGGCGTGTTTTTCCCTTTAGACCAAGTGGGCGTTGTACAGAGGAGTATATGACGCTGACCAATCAGCATTCTGCACTCCTCTCCATTCATTTAGTCAGGGATCCTTTTAGATCACTATGTGCTGTCTTATACTAACACATTAACAATACTGAAGTGTTTAGACCGTGAATAGACATTCCACAATCTCTGCACTTCGCTTAGGCCCCATGCAAAAGTACGTTCGCGTGCATGGGGCCTAAGCCTTTTTTGAACCATCTACTATTCCTGCTGTGACCAGTTCCTGAGGTAGACTATTCCACAGATTCACGCTTCTTATGGTAAAGATGGCTTGTCGTATGTGTTATAGGGAACACACAATCACTCCGCTGACAATAGGTGATGGACACAGCTTCCCTCCTATCCCTTCCTACACAATGACTTCAGCACAGGCCACAGATCATGCCTAAAACACTCTCCCATAAAAGTCAATGTTTAGCCCCAGACTATTGTGTCCTATGGTCCATGTGGCTGCTGTAAAGCATATCTCTAAATGCTGCTAACCGCAGCATAGTCAAGATGGCTGCCCCAAAATCATGTACCGAAAATAGCATTAAAAAAATCTGCAATCAAAAATGTAAACAGATTAGCAAAAAAGAATATGTATTTTAATTAGTTTATTAAATATAGATGATGTATTCCCTGTAAAGATAGGACTCACGTTTACAAATGATAGAAATTTGGATTGTTACATGTAAGGGTATGTTCACACGGCTTATTTACGGACGTAATTCGGGCATTTTACGCCTCGATTTACGTCCAAAAATGCGCCTCGATAGCGTTGGCAAACATCTGCCCATTCATTAGAATGGGTCTTATGATGTTCTGTGCACACGATCATTTTTTTTACGCCCCGCTGTCAAAAGGCGGGGCGTAAAAAAGACGCCTGTCAATTCTTCAGACGTAAATGGAGCCGTTTTCCATTGACTCCATGGAAAAACAGCTCCATTTACGTCCGTAATGGACGCAGCGAAATAGCGCCTCAACATGCCATTACGGCTGAAATTACGGAGCTGTTTTCTCCTGAAAACAGCCCCGTAATTTCAGCCGTAACGGACGCTGCCGTGTGAACATACCCTAAGGCAAAAAATGTCCCATTTAAGTTTTTCAATCTCAAAAGGTTATGTCTAGCTCTTTGAAGCATAGACATGATTATTGTATCTGGGTAAGTTTAGGTGATAATGTAAGTGAAGTTAATAGAATGTAATAGAATGTATCTTCCAAAGTCTCAACTAGTCTTGTATGTCTCAAACAGGCACTTGGCAATAGCCTTTATAAAAACGCATCTCCTTATGGGTCTTTGAACAACATCGTGGATGGCCTAAGCTCTCTAACTGAACACTTCTCAGAAATTTCACTGAACTCGGAGAACAGAAAACCAAGCAAGAGGCCCCCTCCAAACTACTTGTGTCACCTCTGCTTTAACAAAGGTCATTATATTAAGGACTGTCCACAGGTAAGAAACTTTGATACATCCCTATTGCTTAATATCAAGGCGGATTGTACACTTTGGATATTATTGTCAGGAATAGTTGGAGAGAAAAGTAATTCGTACTCTAATGTAAACCTACTGATTTTTTGAAGGAACACTCAAGCATAATTTTCTATGCCTAGTGCAATGCCAGAGGGGGCCGGGGCATGACTCAATGACTCAAAGCACACCAAAGAGACAGAAGTTGGGCCTTGCCCCATCCGGGCCTTGCATTAGGCATAACACAGTGTGTCAATGGTGAAATTAAATTAAATCTTTGGAAAAGAAAAGTTATGGACCCATTACTAAATTTATATTTAAGGAGGTCCTGTCACCTCTCTTGACATGTCTTTTCTTAGAACCCTGTGTTGTACCGTTTCTCTGTTGTTCCTCCTAGAAATGTATGAATAAATGAGTGTTACCAGTTGGGGGTGTGTACCTGCATAGTCTGACACTGTCCAATCCGTGCTAACAGTGAGTGTCTCGATCTGGGGGTATGTGGACCGACTAGGCCGTAGCGGAGTGGTAGCTGGCCAAATCACAGTCTATACAAAGTCTATACAAAGTCCTTAGCACAAGGATACCTGAAGGAGTCGAGACCGTAGCAGATGCTTCGGCACAGATGGAGCTTGAGGTGGCAGGAGACGTAAGATGTGGTGTATGACAGCAAGCTTGGCAGGTGATGCCAGATGTGTATGACAGCAGTTGTGGCAGGTGACACCAGACGCGGTGTATGACAGCAGGTGTGGCAGGTGACACCAGACGTGGTGTATGACAGCAGGTGTGGCAGATGACACAACACAACTCCAACACTAGATAAGGCACGGGAACAAACACTGCACGTGATACAGGAACACTGGGAGTAGAATACAACTAAGGGACCATTTGCAATACGAACATGGGTAGACAACAACAATGCTCAGGCAAGGAGTGAAATGGCAGGGCCCTGCTTATAGTCCAGAGCAAACTGGGGCTAATTAGACATTATTAGCATGTGCGCGCGCTGGCCCTTTAAGGCCTGGCACGAGCGCGCGCACCCTAGAGGACACTACGGGGCACAGCGGCCACTCCGAGGAGCGAGATGTCGGCCAGAAGACTGGAGTCTGCGGCTGTCAGAAGGTAAGGAGAGGCAACGATCCACGGACGTTACAGTGAGACTGTTTGGGGACATGCTCCATTGACAAGAAGAATGTTTAACACCCAGTTTTTACTTTATGAATACATTTTTAGTAGGTTTAACAGAGGAACGGTACAATTTAAAGTTCTAAGAAAATATGTTCCAGAATTGTTATTTCATGAGGAATACAAGTATTTGCTAAAATAGACGGGTCAGGTGAGGTGACAGCTCCTCTTTAAGTATAAAGCCAGAATCGACTTTTTTTTTATGGTTTTTTTGGCTGACGTAGACCTGAGGATCTAGTTTCCACATTGAACCCACACTATTTCTACTGTTGAACACTAATGTCACTCAATATTAACCAAGAAACCATGTTGACCAACAACAAGTCATTTGTTTTACCACATGTGAACCTCAAATCTAATAAACTATCACAGGCAACTTCTTCCATATGAGTCTGCTCTGTTTAGATTTAATAATTGCTCATTTTCAATGTATTACCAACGGGACTGGTTCACTGGTGTTAACAAGGCCTGAAAAGGTGTTAATCGACTCCTGGCTGCTTTGTAAAAAGATTTTTATTACTGCTAAGTTTGGTTACTTCTATGCAAAGCAGGGGCCATTATTATATTTAGTGATAGAAACTTTACCAATATATACTGTATGTATAACTTGCCTCTATCTACGTCAAAATAAATGAGATTTATAGATCTGTTCCTGACCAGCTTTCAAAGCTGACTCCTCCGATGTCTAATAAGGGTGAAATTAAAGGTTGAAGGAAAAGAATAATCTGTAGCTGTGTTGGTGAATTGTGTGTATATTATATGTGTGTGTGATTTTGTGATTTGTATATATATATATATGTGCAGCACTCTGCGTCAAATTCCAACACGGTAATAGGTGCAGGCAGGTAATCCAGATCCGTGGATTGTGGCATAAATGAAAGAAATCCCGCAGCACTCCGATAGTTCCAAAAAGTATGTGATTTATTCAGTCAACAGCAGCTGTAACTATCTTAGTGCTGTGGGATTTCTTTAATTTATTATATATATATATATATATATATATATATATATATATATATATATGTGTGTATGTATGTGTATATATATATATATATATATATATATATATATATATATATATATATATATATATTAGGAATATGAGGGTGAACATCTAATTCTTTGCTGCACCCAAAATGTCTCTTGTCAGTCAAAATGAGGTCCATCTCCAGTAGAAGGACGTTAAAGGGGTTTTCCAGGGATACAAAATTTTTGTACTAATACTCTATCAAAATTAAATAAACTTCCTAATATGCATTATAAATTCCAAAATCAGCTTTGTAAAGGTATACGTTTAAATTGCTAGAGTACAAATATTCTGCCTGTATAAACGTTTAAAATAAATATTTATTGACAAAATTTATTAAAATTAGTAGGGCACAGAGTGCCAAAAGATCCAGGTACAGGCGTTGGCAACAAGATCAAGGACGCACAATGAAGAGTGTGTGATATAAACAGTCAGCGTGCACTCATTCACAAGTGCCTGAAATGTCAGATGTTATTTGTCACAAAACCTAACTCCATGTGCTGGCAAATATTAGTTTAGTCTGATTGCCACAGATTCACAGGCACACTTCCCAACACGTTTCTGCACCAGATAGGGGAGCGTCCTCAGGGGTACGAGTTGCCTGATTAATCTTGTATTATTCAAAAAGTGCCGGTCAGCTGATATTCAGCTGTTCATTTCGTGTAACAGCGCATACGAGACACTGATAACGGTCTGGCGCGCGCCGAGGAAACTCAGAAGCTTTAACAGCCCAAGTAAACAAAGCCACAGTTACAGAATACAGCATCGATGGCCCATTGTATAGAAAGCACAACACATCGAAGATGTAATAATGGAATAGAAGGCACTGCCACAATGAGGTAGAAGGCCAATTGAAAACATACCTGAGTATACCTAGATGTCAGAGGATACAGTATGGGACAAACAGACTAGGTGGGCATGGAATATTACAGGAAGGGAAGGTAAGATATAGACTCATTAAGGCCCAGTGGTTTGATGGTTTGCATCCTGAAAATCCACTGGGCCTCCTTCTGCAGGATACATCTATCCCAATCTCCTCCCCTAACAGGCGATTTGACATGTTCCATCCCTTGGAATTTAATAGCAGAGGAATCACCCAGATGACAATCCCACACATGCCTAGAAACAGAGGTATCCGTTCTATTCTTGATATCACACATGTGGTCCCGGATTCTGCGTCTAAACTCCCTTTTCGTTTTGCCAACGTACTGCTTCCCACATTGGCACGTGATAAGGTAAACCACCCCCTTGGTGAGGCAGTTGATGAATGACCTGTTATGAAACAAAGCTCCTGTGACAGTACTCTTAAAGGTTTTACTTTTAAAAACAGAAGTACATGCTTTACACCTCCCGCACTGGTACGAACCAGTGACGTTGGTAGAGAGCCATGTAGTGGCACCAGTCACCTCCAGATGACTGTGCACCAGTAGATCCTTAAGATTACGGCCTCTACGGAAGGTAATCTGAGGCCGGTCCCCAACCAGACCACCCACGTCAGGGTCCGCTTTGAGGATATCCCAGTAAGAGGTAAGTATTTTTCTCACCTCATAGTGTGCAGCATCATAGGTACCTATTATTCTCATGACATTATCCACCTCTGGGGGTGTCTTCGGATTTAATAAAGACTCCCTATCTGCTGCCATGGCATGTTGGTACGCTGATTTCAAAACACCACTAGGATATCCCTTATGTTCAAATCACTTTCTCAGATTATTGGCCGACACTTTGAAATCTGACAAGGTGGTGCAGTTACGCCTTGCTCTAATATACTGACCCTTTGGTATACCCATTTTCAAAGGTCTAGGATGACAACTGTCCCATCTGAGAAGGCTGTTCGTGGCCGTACTCTTCCTATACATTTGTGTCTGGATATGGCCCTGGTCCGTCTTCTCTATTTGAATATCAAGGAATGTAATCTGTTTATCCCTGATTTCAGAGGTGAAATAGAGACCCAGGTCATTGATGTTCAAGATTGAGACAAATTCTCCAAATTCTGCTGTCGTGCCCGAACACAGTATGAAAATATCATCAATGAATCTTAGCCATAATAAAATGGAAGAGACAAACTTCTCCATTTTATCACAAAACACAAATTCTCTCTCCCACCAGCCCAGATAGAGATTGGCATAAGTGGGAGCACAGGGGCTGCCCATAGCCACTCCTCTGAGATGGTGAAAGAGAGCTCCCACTAGGGATGGTTTTTTAGGCAAGAGCCACCCCATGCTCGACTATCTCCACAGGGACCCCAGGGATGTTTAACTATGGGTACCTCGTGTCACGACGATGAAATGCAAATTATCAACTTATCTGGGAGAATTTTATCTCATTGTGAGACTCTAGTTCTCAAAAGGGGTTTATCTTTTATCCCAACCAATAGGTTTGATCTTTTTTCTTGGGCCAAGGACCTTAATTTGTTTATCAGGAAATTGAAATGGAGGAAGTTTTTTAGCACACATGACAGGAGACAGCGTGCTGAACTTGGTATTCAGGAGGAAGATCTTGCAAATGTCAGGGTACTACAGGAGTTACTGGATGAGGGACAGTGAGGAGTGGGTGAGGGGCCCTTCACTGATCTGAGGGGTCCCTCAACCACTAATCTAACTAGAAAATGACACTGACATCATAATTAAACCCTCGGATAAGGGGGGTAATGTGGTCGTTATGGACCGTGCACAGTATGTGACCATGTGTACCAATATTTTGAAGGATAAACTTTGCTATCGTATTATGGCTGACAATCCCACAGCAAAATATTTGGCTGAGCTTAAGGGTATCTTGGGGGAAGCTAAACATGCCAAGATTATTGATACGCGAGAGCTGGCATTTATTGTGGGAAATTGTCCACAGGTAGCAAACTTTTATAGTCTTCCTAAGGTTCACAAGGGTCTCAGTCCACTCAAGGGAAGACCCATTGTTTCTGGGATTGATAGTGTATCACAGAATGCAAGTATCTATGTGGACAGGATCTTGAGGCCCTTTGTTACGGCACTTCCGTCGTATGTCCGTGATACGATGGGGGTACTTAGGAAGCTTGAAGGGATTAAGGTTGAGTCCAATGTCTATCTGGTGAGCTTGGATGTAGAGACTCTCTACAGCTCCATCCCCCACTCCTTGGGTTGTGGGGCTGTTGAGTATTTCCTCAATGAGAGAGGGGCTCAATTTAGTGCACACAATCAATTTGTACTCCTCCTATTACGCTTCGTACTGGAGCATAATTTCTTTGTCTTTGAACATAAGTTCTTTCACCAGCTCAGAGGAGTGGCTATGGGCAGCCCCTGTGCTCCCACTTAAGCCAATCGCTATCTGGGCTGGTGGGAGAGAGAATTTGTGTTTTGTGATAAAATGGAGAAGTTTGTCTCTTCCATTTTATTATGGCTAAGATTCATTGATGATATTTTCATACTGTGTTCGGGCACGACAGCAGAATTTGGAGAATTTGTCTCAATCTTGAACATCAATGACCTGGGTCTCTATTTCACCTCTGAAATCAGGGATAAACAGATTACATTCCTTGATATTCAAATAGAGAAGACGGACCAGGGCCATATCCAGACACAAATGTATAGGAAGAGTACGGCCACGAACAGCCTTCTCAGATGGGACAGTTGTCATCCTAGACCTTTGAAAATGGGCATACCAAAGGGTCAGTATATTAGAGCAAGGCGTAACTGCACCACCTTGTCAGATTTCAAAGTGTCGGCCAATAATCTGAGAAAGTGATTTGAACATAAGGGATATCCTAGTGGAGTTTTGAAATCAGCGTACCAACATGCCATGGCAGCAGATAGGGAGTCTTTATTAAATCCGAAGACACCCCCAGAGGTGGATAATGTCATGAGAATAATAGGTACCTAAGATGCTGCACACTATGAGGTGATAAAAATACTTACCTCTTACTGGGATATCCTCAAAGCGGACCCTGACGTGGGTGGTCTGGTTGGGGACCGGCCTCAGATTACCTTCCGTAGAGGCCGTAGTCTTAAGGATCTACTGGTGCACAGTCATCTGGAGGTGACTGGTGCCACTACATGGCTCTCTACCAACGTCACTGGTTCGTACCAGTGCGGGAGGTGTAAAGCATGTACTTCTGTTTTGAAAAGTAAAACCTTTAAGAGTACTGTCACAGGAGCTTTGTTTCATAACAGGTCATTCATCAACTGCCTCACCAAGGGGGTGGTGTACCTTATCACGTGCCAATGTGGGAAGCAGTACGTTGGCAAAACGAAAAGGGAGTTTAGACGCAGAATCCAGGACCACATGTGTGATATCAAGAATAGAACTGATACCTCTGTTTCTAGGCATGTGTGGGATTGTCATCTGGGTGATTCCTCTGCTATTAAATTCCAAGGGATGGAACATGTCAAATCGCCTGTTAGGGGAGGAGATTGGGATAGACGTATCCTGCAGAAGGAGGCCCAGTGGATTTTCAGGATGCAAACCATCAAACCACTGGGCCTTAATGAGTCTATATCTTACCTTCCCTTCCTGTAATATTCCATGCCCACCTAGTCTGTTTGTCCCATACTGTATCCTCTGACATCTAGGTATACTCAGGTATGTTTTCAATTGGCCTTCTACCTCATTGTGGCAGTGCCTTCTATTCCATTATTACATCTTCGATGTGTTGTGCTTTCTATACAAAGGGCCATCGATGCTGTATTCTGTAACTGTGGCTTTGTTTACTTGCTCCCTGGATCTCCTACCAACTCACACGGCGTTTGTTTTGATGTTGCTATCGGCGTTGTATGTTCGGCCGCCTGTAGCTCCCCCTTGTTACCAATGATGCTTTATGCATCCATCCCATTGGCTGCGTGGTTACCATGGAGCCGCCCTCTGGGTGGGCGTCGGTTGCAGACGTTTCACTCTCCCATTGGATCGGCCCGGCATTATGCAGGGTAGGTGGGGCTTGGGCTGTTAATGCTTCTGTTTCCTCGGCGCGCGCCAGACTGTTATCAGTGTCTCGTATGCGCCGTTACACGAAATGAACAGCTGAATATCAGCTGACCGGCACTTTTTGAATAATACAAGATTAATCAGGCAACTCGTACCCCTGAGGACGCTCCCCTATCTGGTGCAGAAACGTGTTGGGAAGTGTGCCTGTGAATCTGTGGCAATCAGACTAAACTAATATTTGCCAGCACATGGAGTTAGGTTTTGTGACAAATAACATCTGACATTTCAGGCACTTGTGAATGAGTGCACGCTGACTGTTTATATCACACACTCTTCATTGTGCGTCCTTGATCTGGTTGCCAACGCCTGTACCTGGATCTTTTGGCACTCTGTGCCCTACTAATTTTAATAAATTTTGTCAATAAATATTTATTTTAAACGTTTATACATTCCTAATATGCATTGTGTCAAAAATCGGAACGCATTTGTTCCTATTCACCCTACCTATGGCCGGCCGGAAGTTCTGCTTTTCATTCTAGTGTTTTTTTGCTTCGACACACGCTCGTGCATGAGTGTTATTATGCAGACAGACCTGTATCGATAAGTCACGGAGTATCGACACAGGTCTGTCATTGAAGCATATGCAGAGAATGAACGGCGTAGGCATTGAGGAGGCTTTGGACCAATAAGATTCCTCAAACCCGGGACTTCTGTCGTATTCCCGGGTTTGAAGAATCCGATTGGTCCACAGTCTCCTCAATGCCCGCGCTGTTCATTCCCTACTTATGCTTCAATGCCGGCACCATTTACTTTGCTTTCATGCTATTCCTCATTGCTCGCCCCGAGCACTGACTAATAGCATGAAAGAGAAGGAAATGGTGCCGGCATTGAAACATAAGTAGAGAATGAACAGCGCGGGCATTGAGGAGACTGTGGACCAATCGGATTCCTCAAACTTCTGACGTATACCCAGGTTTCAGGCATCCTATTGGTCCACAGTCTCCTCAATGCCCGCCACCCCGTCCATTCTTTGATTATTCTTCAATTGCCGCTCCATTTTCTTTGTGTTCCTTCATAGAACTCCGTGTTCGTGGCACTGCCCGCCGCATAAAATTGTCTCCCTGGAAAACCCTTTAAGATGGGTCCTCATAGAAATACTCAGGTCCGCAAAGTACACAATATCTGACGAAGAGCAGGCTAATAATTCTAACAAATTGAATACACTCATTTGGTAGTGACATGCAGTATAAGCAAACATGAAATGACATGTATGGTAAACATCTCAAACTAGAAGCTTGGGTTTACTCCGAGTAAGCATTACTGGTCAAAAGGCGCTTATGAGTAGCGAAGAAATAACTTTTTAGTCTATGCCATATCCTCTTATTTCTGGCTTGCCCAGGGCATCAGCATTTTTAACCCTTTTATATCTAGAGGGATTTCCGTAGTTCAGCAGGCTTCCCTTGCAAAAAATAATGCAACATTCAGCTTTCAAGATACTTCAAATAAAATCCATATGTTTCTACAACCCCCCTCTTTACTTTCCTAAAATAATAGCTCCCCCGTCCTTGTATCAGCTGGATTGGGTTACCAAAGTAAAAATCAAGAGGAATTCCAGGAACAGCTGTAACCCTACCCTCCCGTGTGTACATACTCGGAAACTAGCTGCATGCCTGATAGGTTCATGAGCTTTTAATTTGTGGAGAGCTCACATGACAAATTTGCAAGAACGTTTCTGTACTGTAATCTGCATTGGCGAAGAACCAGGCCAAGCTACATCATCCTCTGCTTTCAGGTTTACTTACTGTAACAATTTAAATGATTAGGTGCAAAAAGAGGCTTTAACTACAAATCATGGTAGACTGAAGTGATCTGTAGCCTGAGGCAAAACGTAAAATAGTGCCCCCTTCAGAACTCTTCCACTTTAAAGAAACAAATCACATAGATGATTGCAATAAGGACCCTCTAAAGACACGCAAGTACTTTTTAGATTTATTTTTAAAGTTTACACCTAAACTGTCGAATGACTTTTCAGACTAAGCTGTAATATGGGTGTATATAAGGAATAACACTACTTCTGGCCATTATGTGACTTGTATTCAGCGTTTTTTTTTTTTGAGCAGTTTCGCCTCTACAGGCTCTCTCTATTTCTTCGTTTTCACTGAGCTATTAGGTGAAGCCCAACTGCTATCATATCTGCCATGCACTGCACACATAGAAAGGCGATCTGCTCTCCTATCTCTCTGTAGCACTCTCTCAGAAGCAGCAGCAGCATGCAGGACATTATACAGCAATATTGAGCAGTGTAGCAGAAAATCCAGCACTGGGTGATAAAGAACACTTATTAGAAGATGCAGCAGCATCTCTGTGTCTCTCTCTCCCTCTCACTCTGCTCTTGCTCCCTCCTACCCCTCCCCTCTCCATAGACTTCTATGGGCATCATGTTACCTAATTCTTCAGTGAGCTGGATGAGTCCGATGGAAAAAGCAGTTAATTCAGAGTGAGTAAACCGTTTGGATGGGGGGGGGCTAATAAGTAAAGAAAAAGGAAATTTTTCTCTAATAAGATACATTACAAAGCTTCTTATATTCACACAAATCAATAGTTTAAGCGAAGTTTATTGAAAGTGCGATGTCTATATAAATTAATGTTCCACATTGACAGCCACTTCAAGAAAATATTAGGAAAAGGAAATTTAATAAATCGCAATTCCTTATATTTAATTATCAAAATTGCTCACTTTAGCAATGTGAGTATTTAGTTATAACTGGAAAATATGCTAGTAACAGGATACAACTAAAGAGACAGCCCTAGCGCCTGATACAGCAGTAGCCGCAATCCTCAACACACAAAGCTCCAGTCACGTGCCTCGACATAAAAGATTCAGCCACATGCCCCCGTATACAGTGCAGGTACATGTCCCACATAATTAATAGCTGAATCCTCCTCTCCATTTGGTCTCTCCATCGGCAGCACTGATTTTATAATTACTGTCGTTTCCTGAGACTTGGGGAATTGTCTTTCCTCAGCTCCCTAGACCTTTCAGGAATCAGGGGTGCGTGGGAAGGGACTATTGGGGCAGCAGAACTGGCCCCAGAATTCAGGACAGTCGTGCTGTATCCGAGACTCTTGGGGGTATGCAGTAAAGGCTATGACCCTTTAAAAGCTTATTAGTTTTAGGGTTTAAAATGAAGCTGCCCAATGTTCTAAATCAGGGGCAGACACAAAGAGCTGAGGGTCGCCGTGCAAGAACTGTCTGTATATGGGCCCCTTGCTCTCCAATATCTCATCATAGATCACCACTTTGTCTCTCTAATAATCCACCAGTAATTGTTAGCCATAAAATTCATTAGTTCAGGCATTTACATGCAATCTTATAGTAAGAAGAAAGCTGCTAGATAGAGTAGTATGACCTTCTGATGTTTGTGTGGGTTTTCTCCCTGGTACTTCGGTTTCCTCCTACACTCCAAATACATACAAACAGGCTAATTGGATTTATATAAAATTGGCCCTAGTGTGTATATGTATGTTTGAGATCGGAAAACTGGATTGTGAGCCCCATTAGTTACAGGAACTGATGAGAGTGAAGTCGATCTCTGAACAGCTCTTTAGAATATGTTTGCGGTATGTAAGCAAAGTTAAAAATGACCACAGTACCCCGAAACCGTAGTGGTGATTTAAGAAGACATCCAGAATTTGGTATCACATTTATTTCCTGATGGATAGTGATACAGTAAAAGCCCTTTTACACGGGCTAATGAGCGTTCACAGAGCAAATAAACTCTCATTCGTCGGCTGATTGTATCGTTCATACAGCCGAAAATATTATCCTTGTCTGCAGCACATCTACCTGTGTAAATCGGGAGACGCGCTGCCAATAGAAATGTATGGGGATGAGTGATCGTAGTAACCAACGCTCGTCCCCATACATAGCTCCTTGTAAAATGAGAAAACGAGCGCCGATCAACGAGCTGTCTCGTTGAACGGCGCTCGTTTACAAGTGTACGAGGACTCTAAGGGTATGTGCACACGATAACTGCAATTACGTCTGAAATTACGGAGCTGTTTTCAGGAGAAAACAGCTCCTGAATTTCAGACGTAATTGCTCGTAGTCACGTTTTGCGGGGCGTCTTTTACGGCCGTAATTTGGAGCTGTTCTTCATTGGAGTCAATGAAAAACGGCTCCAATTACGTCCCAAGAAGTGTCCTGCACTTCTTTTGACGAGGCTGTAATTTTACGCGCCGTCTTTTGACAGTGACGCGTAAAATGACAGGTCCTCGGCACAGCACATCGTAAAGCCCATTGAAAGCAATGGGCAGATGTTTGCCGACGTATTGGAGCCGTTTTTTCAGACGTAATTCGAGGCGTAAAACGCCTCCATTACGTCTGAAAATCGGTTGTGTGAACACAGCCTAAGTGTCAAGGTGCTGAGTCACGGGAAGTAAGGAGAGGCATTTAGTAAAACATTCAGCTTCCGTTGTCTGGTGGTCAGTGGTACAACGTGTGTTCAATACATTCAACAACTCCATCTCTGGTGTCCAATTGCTTTCCTATTTATTATGGTCTGCTGACCTGTTGATCCCTACTAATCTGGTGATCACTGGAGATCAAGGTCATAGGTGATGTGACTGAGTTCTGGTAGTTTCACCTAGGCCTTTTGGGAGGCAATTTTATTGTTGGCATAACTGTTTAATATGCTAGTGTTTCTATAATAATATTAATTTGATATAATTGAAATAAATATTATCCTTGGTCCTAATAGGGTGACTGCTGTCAGAAAATGCACATAAATTCATCCAGTGTTAAATTTCATGCATTTTCTTTTTACGGGGAGAGTGGAATAAGCCTCTGCCAGACCACGTGTGCGAACAAAGACCGGTATGTTGAAATCCAACATACCTGATTCTTCTCCTGACATCTGCCGTTGGGGGATAGTCGGGATACTAGCATACACATTAGACAGTCAGCTGCTCCTGCCGATACTGGGAAATGTGTATGTCCAGCTTAAGACATCTCCTCGTTCTCCGCTGTGTTGACATATCATTTCCAGTGGTGGTCGAATGTTTTTTTTTGTTTTTTGTTTTTTTTATTATAAATGAGTGACTACATTGATGCAAAGAGGTTCTCAACACCTTTCTGTTATGATCATATTCTCAACGCATCTAGATATACTGTATACTGACCATCTTCAGCTAGACCGCCATTACTTTTTTTTTTCAGAAGATAGCTGTAAAAAAATTGCTTTTTCAGCATAAGACTCCAAGAACTCCATGTTATGATCTACAGTGGCTAGGAAGGTCTGACCCCTGCTTTAGATTGCCATTTTTTATATCCAGATATAGCATTTGATACATCTTTCCCAGCACCCTGAGCAGTCAAGGTCCTGATGTATGGAGCTATATCCTACAAGGGCTTATTGTCCTTACGTGTGACTGATTAGCCCTGCTGTTTGCTAAGGAATGTGAGCCACAAAGAAGCCTCTTCATCGGACAGGACTGCACTTCTTCCTAGCCCCGGCTTGCTTTCTTCCGCAAGCACAGAGGCCGTTTGTGTGCATGCTCCATGTCTTCACATGAAAACTCATGTGTTGCTGCTATGTCCACAGCCAATAAACTGGACTCGTTGCAGACACTTTTTAGGTGCAGTCGTTTTCTGATCTGGAAAATAGTTTATATTCAGATTTACCCTCAATGCAGTGAGAAACTGTTGATTAAGTCTTTGTTCACATGTTCGCGATTTGCCATAGGATTTCTGCTGCGGATGTGCTTTGATGGGGCAAATCAGCGCTCTTACATGCGGAATATTGCGCATGTGGCAGATGTTAAAATCCATAATTCTGCATCGATTTTTTTTTTTGTTTTTCTGCTGCATGTGATTGAAATATAAGATACATTAGATGTGAAATTTGAGGATTTAGGCGCAGAATCTGCACCTAAATCCGCATCAAATCCTGAATGTGTGAACATGGGTTTATGTGAAGTGAAAGGGATTTTATCATACTACATTTGGACCTCCTCCAACACAAATTTTCTTCTGGTTATTGAGGGTATGTTCACACGAGGTCATTACGTCTGTAATTGACGAACGTATTTCGGCCGCAAGTACCGGACCGAACACAGTGCAGGGAGCCGGGCTCCTAGCATCATAGTTATGTACGATGCTAGGAGTCCCTGCCTCGCTGCCGGACAACTGTCCCGTACTGTAATCATGTTTTCAGTACAGGATAGTAGAGGAGAGGCAGGGACTCCTAGCGTCGTACATAACTATGATGCTAGGAGCCCGGCTCCCTGCACTGTGTTCGGTCCAGTACGTGCGGCTGAAATACGTCCGTCAATTACGGACGTAATGACCTCGTGTGAACATACCCTTAAACTGCATCAAAAAATGACAGCTTAACATTAGTTTTTTTCTATAGAATTATTAAGGGCGTTTTTGGTGGCGCGCGTCATTTTGTAAATGTTTTTTTATGACGTTTTTGAAGTCTTCTAGAGAAGTTTATGGGAAAAACACCTAAAAAAACGCCATACCTAGGAGCTTGCTGCGTTTGGAAAAAAAATGCTACTAACCACAAAATTGCCTCAAACGCCACTTAGGCCCCATGCACATGGCCATGCCCATAATCACGGCCCGCAGTTGCGGGCACGGCTGGCTGCCGACTGCCACCCGCATTTTTGGCCCGTGCTCCCTCCCATACAAGGTACAGCCTGCAAAATGCAAAAGAACGAACATGTTCCATAATTTTCTGAACATTTCTACTGCATGGACACCCATCCGTAGCGATACGGAAAGGTGTCCGCAGCCAATAGAACTGAATGGGTCTAATTGCGGACCGTATCACAGTCCGCAATTACGGACAATTTTTACGGTCGTGTGCATGGGGCCTAACCAAAACTCAGTTGTGTGTTGTGCTTTAAATATTTTACTATAGACTTTAATGTAACATCTGACCGCACTAAAAAAACGCATCAACAATCCCCATTAAAAACACCATAAAAAATTCAGAAAATCACTGTGTGTAAATCCAGCCTCACAACAATTTTTTGTACTGTATTTTTCTGTTTTACCTTGTGACGATCCATCTAAAAATAATTCAGAAATAATATAATCATATTGACCTCTAAGGTACACACAAACAACTGACACTTCGCATATCTCTTACCATTTTTTTATACTCTGATTTTAGTGGAGGTGGAGCCAGATAGGATTGCTGTCCATGTAAGGGCTTGTCCACACGTAGCGGAATTGCGGACGGAAAATGCGCAGCAGAATACGGTAGCAGCAAAGTGGGTGAGATTTAACCACATCCTGCAGCAATTCTGTTACGTGTGGACAAGCTCTAAGACCAAGGGTATGTTCACACGCTTAGCAAAAAACGTCTGAAAATACGGATCTGTTTTCAAGGGAAAACAACTCCTGATTTGCAGACGTTTTTTGAGCAACTCATGTTTTTTGCGCCATTTTTTAAGGCCGTTTTTGGAGCTGTTTTCAAGTCTATGAGAAAACGGCTCCAAAAACATCCCAAGAAGTGTCCTGCACTTCTTTTGACGAGCCGTCATTTTACGCGCCGTCTTTTGACGGCGACGCGCAAAATGACAGCTCGTCTGCACAGAGCATCGTAAGACCCATTGCAAGCAATGTGCAGACGTATTGGAGCCGTCTTTTCAGGCGGAATTCGAGATGTGAAACTCCTCCATTACGTCTGAAAAGAGGTCGTGTGCACATATCCTTAGGGTATGTTCACACGCTTAACAAAATACGTCTGAAAATACGGAGCTGTTTTCAAGGGAAAACAGCTCCTGATTTTCAGACGTTTTTTGAGCAACTCGCGTTTTTTACGGCCGTTTTTGGAGCTGTTTTCATTGGAGTCTATGCGAAAACGGCTCAAAAAACGTCCCAAGAAGTGTCCTGCACTTCTTTTGACGCAGGCGTAATTTTACGCGCCGTATTTTGACGACGACGTATAAAATGACAGCTCGTCTGCACAGAGCATCGTAAGACCCATTGCAAGCAATGTGCAGATGTTTGCCAACGTATTGGAGCTGTCTTTTCAGGCGTAATTCGAGGCGTAAAACGCCTCCATTACGTCTGAAAAGAGGTCGTGTGCACATACCCTTACAGTTCTAGTGCATTGTACTGCATAGGTAGGGCAATGTATTAGAATAGCAATCAGACAATTGGACCTTCAAATCAAATGTTTGCAAAAAAATAAGTTTCAAGTAATAAAATGTAATCCTGTATTATTGGAAAAAAAACAAAAAAGGAATAAACTATACGTAATTAAAATCGCCACGTCCGTAATGGCTTAACCTAAAAGGGTATGTTCACACTGAGGTTTTCGTCTCTGACCTCCCATTGACTTCAGTGGCTGGCAGGGAAAGCGTTTTTTTCCCACAGTTCTCAATGCACAGCTGACATATGCCCCCACATTATAAACTGAAATACAAGTAAAACTCAAACAGAACCGATAAAAACACAGGGACATATACAAAAACACCGAAGAAGGCCATACTTACAAATGGACACAGCCAGGCCAGAAATGCTGATGAAAGGGCGAGCAGGTGGTTTAAATAATAATAGCCACTCCCACTAGTCTTGAGGGGAGTGGTGTGTGGTGCATGGGATGTGTAGTAAGAAATAATAAATGAATAGTGTGTGTGCAAGTGTAATACTATAAGTGAAATATAGGGGGCAGTAATAAATGAAGTGCCTCAATAGAAATAAATGGATATTGGGGTGCAAGTGAGTGAAACATGGAGGGATAGTGTGTACGTCATGAGGCCCAACGTGTATAGCCAGGTAGAAGCCTATTTGTGACGCCTTGATAATTCATAGAGCGGGCTACCCTGCTTGCTATGCCAAACAACAACACACCATGCTCTCCCAGCATCAAAGACCCGGCTGTGTCCAAGAGAAGCGAATATACATAATAATGAAAAATACCTGGGGTATTGGTAATCATTTTGGCCAAAAGGACGCAAGCTCGCAATCCACGACAAGGATCCCCAGACTTGCGAGTCCCTAAATCCTAAACTGGAACAGAACGTTCCTGATGCACAAACAGAACCGATAAAAACACAGGGACATATACAAAAACACCGAAGAAGGCCATACTTACAAATGGACACAGCCAGGCCAGAAATGCTGATGAAAGGGCGAGCAGGTGGTTTAAATAATAATAGCCACTCCCACTAGTCTTGAGGGGAGTGGTGTGTGGTGCATGGGATGTGTAGTAAGAAATAATAAATGAATAGTGTGTGTGCAAGTGTAATACTATAAGTGAAATATAGGGGGCAGTAATAAATGAAGTGCCTCAATAGAAATAAATGGATATTGGGGTGCAAGTGAGTGAAACATGGAGGGATAGTGTGTACGTCATGAGGCACAACGTGTATAGCCAGGTAGAAGCCTATTTGTGACGCCTTGATAATTCATAGAGCGGGCTACCCTGCTTGCTATGCCAAACAACAACACACCATGCTCTCCCAGCATCAAAGACCCGGCTGTGTCCAAGAGAAGCGAATATACATAATAATGAAAAATACCTGGGGTATTGGTAATCATTTTGGCCAAAAGGACGCAAGCTCGCAATCCACGACAAGGATCCCCAGACTTGCGAGTCCCTAAATCCTAAACTGGAACAGAACGTTCCTGATGCACAAACAGAACCGATAAAAACACAGGGACATATACAAAAACACCGAAGAAGGCCATACTTACAAATGGACACAGCCAGGCCAGAAATGCTGACGTTCTGTTCCAGTTTAGGATTTAGGGACTCGCAAGTCTGGGGATCCTTGTCGTGGATTGCGAGCTTGCGTCCTTTTGGCCAAAATGATTACCAATACCCCAGGTATTTTTCATTATTATGTATATTCGCTTCTCTTGGACACAGCCGGGTCTTTGATGCTGGGAGAGCATGGTGTGTTGTTGTTTGGCATAGCAAGCAGGGTAGCCCGCTCTATGAATTATCAAGGCGTCACAAATAGGCTTCTACCTGGCTATACACGTTGTGCCTCATGACGTACACACTATCCCTCCATGTTTCACTCACTTGCACCCCAATATCCATTTATTTCTATTGAGGCACTTCATTTATTACTGCCCCCTATATTTCACTTATAGTATTACACTTGCACACACACTATTCATTTATTATTTCTTACTACACATCCCATGCACCACACACCACTCCCCTCAAGACTAGTGGGAGTGGCTATTATTATTTAAACCACCTGCTCGCCCTTTCATCAGCATTTCTGGCCTGGCTGTGTCCATTTGTAAGTATGGCCTTCTTCGGTGTTTTTGTATATGTCCCTGTGTTTTTATCGGTTCTGTTTGTGCATCAGGAACGTTCTGTTCCAGTTTAGGATTTAGGGACTCGCAAGTCTGGGGATCCTTGTCGTGGATTGCGAGCTTGCGTCCTTTTGGCCAAAATGATTACCAATACCCCAGGTATTTTTCATTATTATGTATATTCGCTTCTCTTGGACACAGCCGGGTCTTTGATGCTGGGAGAGCATGGTGTGTTGTTGTTTGGCATAGCAAGCAGGGTAGCCCGCTCTATGAATTATCAAGGCGTCACAAATAGGCTTCTACCTGGCTATACACGTTGTGCCTCATGACGTACACACTATCCCTCCATGTTTCACTCACTTGCACCCCAATATCCATTTATTTCTATTGAGGCACTTCATTTATTACTGCCCCCTATATTTCACTTATAGTATTACACTTGCACACACACTATTCATTTATTATTTCTTACTACACATCCCATGCACCACACACCACTCCCCTCAAGACTAGTGGGAGTGGCTATTATTATTTAAACCACCTGCTCGCCCTTTCATCAGCATTTCTGGCCTGGCTGTGTCCATTTGTAAGTATGGCCTTCTTCGGTGTTTTTACAAGTAAAACTCAAACAAAACTAGTACGAAGCAAAATATGCGCTCTAAAAGCAAAATGGCTCTCCCTCCCTTCTGAGCCCTACACTGTGCCCAAACAGTGGCATTTCTGAAGCCTTTTAACAATTTTTGGGGTGTGCGTCTCCAGTGGCACAAGCTAGGCACAACATATTTGCCACTGAAATGGCATATCTGGGGAAAAATTGCATTGCACCATCCACGGTGCATTCATTCATGGAAAGAACCCTGAGCCGTTTTCATATGTCCAGGCAAAAGATCAGCACCACATGTAGGGTGTTTCTAAAACCGGGAAAACACAGCATAATAATTAGGGTATGTGCACACGATATCGATAATTACGGCTGAAATTACGGAGCTGTTTTCAGGAGAAAACCTCCTGCATTTCAGACGTAATTGCTCGTACTCGCGTTTTGCGAGGCGTCAATTATGGGCGTAATTTGGAGCTGTTCTTCATTGGATTCAATTAAAAACGGCTCAAATTACGCCCCAAGAAGTGTCCTGCACTTCTGTGCCGAGGCAGTCATTTTACGCATCCTCTTTTGACAGCGACGCGTAAAATTAAAGGTCGTCGGCACAGAACATTGGCAAACCCATTGAAAGCAATGGGCAGATGTTTGCCGACGTATTTGAGCCGTGTTTTCAGGCGTAATTCGAGGCGTAAAACGCCTCGTTTACGCCTGAAAATAGGTCGTGTGAATCCAGCCTTAGAGAGCTGTCTTTTCATGGTGGCACAAGCTGGACACCACATATTGGACACTGAAATGGCATCTATGGAAACATTGCCATTTTCACTCTGCAACATCCACTGCATACTAATTTCTGGAAAACAGATGTGAGGTTAACATGCTCACTACACCTCTAGGTGAATACCTTGAGGGGTGTAGTTTAAAAAATTAGGTCACTTCTGGGGGGTTTCCACTGTTTTTTGGGTCCCACAGGGGCTTTGCAAATTCGACATGGCGCCCAGAAACCAATCCAGCAAAATTTGTACTCCAAAAGCCAAATGGCGCTCTTACCCTACTTTGTGCCCAACCAGCAGTTTATGATCACATATGGAGTATTGTTATACTCTGAAAAAATTGCTGTACAAATTTTGGGGTGCTAATTCTCCTTTGTTCCTTGTGAAAATTAAAAATTGTTAGCTCAAACTACATCTTATTAGAAAAAAAATGTATTTCTAATTTTCACTGCCTGATTCTAATAAATTCATCAACAGCCTGTGGGGTCAAAATGTTCACTATACCTCTAAATGAATTCCTTGTGGGGTATAGTTTCCTAAATAGAGTCACTTCTCTAGTGTATCAACTGTACTGGTACCTCAGGGGCTTTGCAAATGCAACATGGTGCCCAGAAACCAATCCAGCAAAATCTGCTCTCCAAAGGCCAAATGGCGCTCCTTCCCTTCTGAGCCCTACCATGTGCCCAAATAGCCGTTTATGATCACATAGGTGTTATATCTGTAATCGGAAGAAATTGTTTCACAAATGTTTGGGGGATTTTTCTCATTTATTCCTTGTAGAAATTATTATTTTTTCAGCCAAAACGACATCCTATTGAAATAAGTAAAAATGTTTCTTTTTCACTACCATGCCTTTTTCTAATAAAATCTTTGCAACACCTGTGCTGAGTACATTGCTGCAGAAACGCTGCATTTTTTCCTGCAGCAGTTTTACCTGAGGATTTAGTGTTAAACATTAATTATAGCAAAGTATATGTGCACCTGCGAGACTCTGTAAAAACAAAATCTGTTGCAGAATTTATGCTCCCCATTGAAGTCTATGGGCCAAACACGCAGCATCTTCGCACAGAACACAGAGCATAAGTTGACATGCTGTGGAATAGAAAGCAGAACACTTTTCCGTGCGACTTTTGTGCGTTTTTTTTTTCCATAGCGTGGGCATGAGATTTTCTAATTCTCATTAACTTTGCTGCTACTGTAAATACTGCAGAATTCCTGCATGGAATTCAGTTGCCGAAATTCCGCAGCATTTACGCTACATGGGAACCCAGCTTTAGATTGTTGTATCTTAAGCCCTCTAAAGGAAATTAGAAGGCTGACCCTATAGCAGGGCTGGCATGAGCCCCCGCCGAGCCCGGGCAAGTGCCGTGGCACTATGTACAAGGGGGTGTGTGTGGCGCTATGTACAAGGGGTCTGTGTGTGGCGCTATGTACATGGGGGTGTGTTTGCGCTATGTACAAGGGTGTGGTGTGGCGCGATGTACAAGGGTGTGTGTGGCGATATGTACAAGGGGGTTTGTGTGTGGTGCTATGTACAAGGGGGTTTGTGTGTGGTGCTATGTACAAGAGGGTTTGTGTGGTGCTATGTGCAAGAGGGTTTGTGTGGTGCTACGTGCAAGAGGGTTTGTGTGGTGCTACGTACAAGAGGGTTTGTGTGGCGCTACGTAAGAGGGTTTGTGTGGCGCTACGTACAAGAGGGTTTATGTGGCGCTATGTACAAGGGGGGGTTGTGTGTGGCGCTATGTACAAGGGGTTGTGTGTGGCGCTATGTACAAGGGGGTAGGTGTGTGGCACCATGTACAAGGGGGGGTGTGTGGCACCATGTACAAGGGGTTGTGTGTGGCGCTATGCACAAGGGGGTATGTGTGTGTGGCGCTATGTACAAGAGGGTGTGTGTGTGGCGCTATGTACAAGGAGGTGTGTGTGTGGCGCTATGTACAAGAGGGTGTGTGTGGCGCTATGTACAAGAGGGTGTGTGTGGCGCTATGTACAAGGAGGTGTGTGTGTGTGTGGCGCTATGTACAAGGGGGTGTGTGGTGCTATGTACAAGGGTGTATGTGTGGGGCTATGTACAAGGTGGTGTTTGTGTGCGGCGCTATGTACAAGGGGGGTTTGGGTACGTGGCGCTATGTACAAGTGGGTGTGTGCCACTATGTACAAGGGGGTGTGTGGCGCTATGTACAAGGGTGTATGTGTGGGGCTATGTACAAGGGGGTGTTTGTGTGTGGCGCTATGTACAAGGGGGGTTTGGGTATGTGGCGCTATGTACAAGTGGGTGTGCGGCGCTATGTACAAGTGAGTGTGTGGCGCTATGTACAAGGGGGTGTGTGGCGCTATGTACAAGGGTGTGTGTGTGTGTGTGTGTGGTGCAAAGTATAAGGGTTGTGTGTGGAGCTATGTACAAGGGTGTGTGTGTGGCACAATCTACGGAGGGCACTGTGGAATTATCTACAGGGGGGGTGGCACGATATACGGAGGGCACTGTGGAATTATCTACAGGGGGTGTGTGTGGCACTATCTACCGATGGCACTGTATATATAGGGCACAAACTGGGTCTAACTCTTTGGGGGCACAAACTGCAGTTTTACTGCTGCCGTGTGTTCCCTCATAGGGGGCAAATGGGCCCACAAAGTCTGTCACATAAACTTGGAGCCGGACCTGCCCTATAGCATATGTAGATAAATGTTATTATGAATATTACAAAATTGCCCCTATTTCTGTAAGTGTTAATTATGGGCATATATTTCAAAGCTGTATGATACAACCTAATGTGTACTTATAAATATAGAGAAAGGTATTCGCTTTGTTGCGTGTAACTTTAAAATGTAATTAAAGATATCTCATCACAGAAAAACTCTTTAATACGAGAGCTGAGGGACTCCTGGGATCCTCCGCACACAGCTGATTTTACCGGGGCAACTTGCTGTCAGCTGCTAATTAGTTCTGCAACGGAAATGTGTCCAATCAAATGAATGGCGTCCACGTTTTACATGGACAGACCGGGTCAGCTTTTTAGCAGCTCTCCTCTGTCTCCTAGAGGAGGGTCTGGATTAGGGGACCCCCCTCTTTGAGGTTCATATGCCCTAATAACGCATATGAAAAAGAGTTTTCGACATGAGACCATCCCTTTTAAGCTGAATTAAAATGTAACTATTAAATTTTAGGTTTACACAAACTGCCTGAAGTACCACTTGAATGGTCACTACTTGGGGCAGACGTTCCAAATGTATATCAAGCGTATAAAATATATACATGATGATGCAAGCAATGGTAGACCATTAGAACCAGGCATCATATAGCGTTTTAGTGGATAGACTAGTCTGACATTTTTGGTAGTTATCTGAAACTCCGCACCAACTGCAGCTGTACAGATCATTATAAACTAGAATGTTGTGGGAGGGGGTTAAATAACACTTGTCAGTTTGTTTTTTACACCCCTTGCCACAAACACTTCTTCCGGTCCAGACCAACGTGAAGCCCTGCAGTGAAAATTAAAACTACTATTAAATTCTATTATCTTTCTACTAACATCAATTATTTATGGATACTAAGTTAGAAGAATGTAAATTGTAGAAACTAGGATTATACTTTTTAAGGGCACAAATAGATACAAATGCTAGTTTAATGGAGGGATGATATTGGTCGTATTATTAAAGGGAACCTGTGGCCAGCATTTCCCCTATTAAACCAGCAATACCTGGTGGAAGTGGGTGAAAAATCATTTTGGTGTAACCTATAATTATCTTCTAAGTCGGCTCTGTACCTTTTTAGTATTCCTCCACTGATACACGTAGTACTGGTGGTGGCTCTTTACCGGGGAAGACTTGATTGTGACACAATTAAAACATTTGTTGGGGTTAGAACGCATAGAATTGGAAAGGCGCAAGGAATTTGGAGGCGAGAAATTGTTTACAAAATGGAAAACCTTTTATTGAAACACCTTGAAATGGTCCAGAAATAGTAGAGATGGTCAAAGCATTTAAATATACTGCTTGGTACAACAGGGAGTATTTGAAAGGCACTTTAGGCGGGTTACAACTGCCGTCATAACACAATATAATTCGGTAGAATACTGTATTCAGGATATTGAGGTCATGCTTCTGGTGTGGGGAGGGCGGTTTCATGCTTTAAAAATTAAGGAAATTTGAGGCCATGTGTTTCCTTCTTATGCACTGTTCTCTATGTTTTATTGTAAAACAATATTTTTTTATGTACCTCTTTTTTGTTACTGATAAAAAATGAAAATGTTCTAATAAAAATGTTAGTAAATGTTTAAGAAAGAAAACAAAAAAACGGCAGAAGCACTCGCGTGAGCGCTGTGCCGCTTCGTTTCTGATTGGCTTCCCTCGGAAAGCTGAGTGAGAGGTATATGGAGACAGACATTCTGAACCAGCCAGCCAGCGTGCAGGAGAGTGTCCCCGTGCACCATGCCATTTTGGGCAGGGAGATCACAAGTGGATGTACACTTTAATCTCATATATCTGTAATATATACACGCGGCATTACAATAGTAAGTCAAATGCAAATATATTTGTTACCACACCAGGAGCTGATGTTTGTCTAGTGTTGAGTGGTCTTCTGTAGCTTAAAGGGGTTGTCCGAGATACCATCATATTTTCAAAAACCCTTTAATGCATGTCATTTATAAATGTAAATACATTTGTAATATACTTACATTTTCCAAAGTGGCCCCGTTTCCAGATCCTGCCGTGGGGAACTTGACAGGTGACGTCACTCTCTGCACTGGCTCTGGCCGCTGGGTTGATCTTGAATTCTTTGCTGGGTATACGACACGTCACTTGTGACGTGGTGTATATCGGCTTGTTCTGTTGTAAAATATGATGGTATCTCGGAAAACCCCTTTAAAGGGTTAGTCTGGAAAACTTTGTTTCACCGACCCTATTATGGAATTCTGAGTTAATAGTTAGGGCGATTCCCCTATTAGGACCCTAAACTATTATTCAGAGCGTAGAGAGTCTGGAGAACCTGGCACTTGCATTCATTACACAAATAGCCTGCTTGCTTTAATAAGAACTGTGTAATGCTGTCTAATGAATATAACAACTTTTCAAAAAGAAGCTGCCGTGATGATCAGTGAAACAATCTCTCACCTCCGGCGATCAGCTGTTCTCGCCAGGGAAATCTGCGGCCAGCCGCACAGCCACTGCAGGGGACTTGAAGCATTACATTCCCTGTTATTCAAATTCATGTTTATTCATGCAATGCACAGAAGCAAGGGGTCTGCCACAGCGTGAGCCACTCCTATTAGGACAACCCCTGTTTATATGACCATATTGATGTCATAGAGGGTGGTCCCCCGCTCTGACTGAACTGGCATAACCTTGCAGGGTAAATGTAGCGTTACATGCTGGCCATTTAAATGAATAGCTGTCGATGTAATGGATGGAGACACCCGGGCCGCCAGAGCAGAATCCGCTCTTATAAGAGTGTCTCTCCATTCTGGCAAGTAGAGGGGGGTCCCAAGCGAGGGACTTCACTCTATGATGTCCATCTGCCCTAATAGGGCAAATGGACAGGGATTCTCCTGATAGGACAACCCCTTTAATTTCTCCTGTGGTGGCACTGCTGGGAAATGTAACACTTTGTGCCACGTTCTTCATGGTGCTTTTACACAGGCCAAAGACCGGTAGTACTAACGCTTGTTCCCGAGCACTGCCCTGTGTAAACCGGACAAAGATCAGTCGATGAACAAGCAAATGCTCGTTCATGGGCATCTTTTATATAAATGGGGGAGATGTGCAAACGGATTGGGACGAATGATCGTAGTAACAATTGTTCATCCCCATACATTACCGAAAATTTCTCCTTGTAAATGGAGCTAACGAGTGCTGTATCGCCAATCGGCGCTCGTTTTCATGGCCTGCATCAGGCTGTCTATAAGAACCTTTACTGATCACTGGGGGTTCGTTCCAGCAGCTGGACACCCTGCGATCAGCTTCTTGTTTCTAGCAGAAAAAGGATTGTTCTAAGGGTATGTTCACACGGCGGGGGTCCGTAACGGCTGAAATTACGGGGATGTTTCAGCCTGAAAACATCCCCGTAATTTCAGCCGTACCGGCATGTGCAGGCGCTTGAACGCCGCGTCAATTACGGCCGTAATTAGCGCTGCTATTCATTGGAGTCAATGAATAGCGGCTCCAATTACGGCCAAAGAAGTGACAGGTCACTTCTTCTACGCGGGCGTCTATTTACGCGCCGTCATTTGACAGCGGCGCGTAAATACACGCCTCGTGTGAACAGACAAACGTCTGCCCATTGCTTTCAATGGGCAGATGTTTGTCAGCGCTATTGAGGCGCTATTTTCGGGCGTAATTCGGGGCAAAAACGCCCGATTTACGTCCGTAAATAGGCCGTGTGAACATACCCTAAGTGTTATCAGAAGTGCTTTCGTTAGACATGAGAGATTTTAAATGGTTATATGTAAGGCTACTGAGAATTTCATGGTTATGTACATCTTTTGAAGGGATTTTTTTTAAATAAATCAATGTTTTATGTGTTTTTAAATACATTTTAAATTGACTTGTATTCATTTTTTATTTTTTTTTACGATACAGCATTTATGTTTCCTGTATACATAGAAGCTGTATAATTCTATCTGAGCTGAGTCCGTAAGTTCAGCTGAACTGACGGCTCAGCTGAAAGTGGGTCCTGCTTGTCTTTGACACAGGATCCAGCTAATAAGAGACACACAGAACCTATTCCCAGCTGAGCCATCCGTTCAGCTGAACTTATGAACTCGGCTCAACAAAACGATATAACTTCTATGTATACAGGATACATAGAAGCTGGGTCCTAAAAAGTAAAAAACTTCAATCTAAAATATGTTTAAAAACACATAACATTGATATATATATATATATATATATATATATATATATATATATATAGCATCAAAAAGTAAATATTTCATTAATTCAATTCAAAAAGTGAAACTCATATATTATACAGCGTGTTCCAAATTATTATGCACATTAGATTTAAGTGTCATAAACATTTAATTATTAGTTTTTCTATTAAACTCATGGATGGTATTGTGTCTTAGGGCTCTTTGGATCATTGTAATCAATCTCCGACACCTGTGATAATTTGCCAGGTGTGCCCAATCAAAGGAAAACTACTTAAAGAGGCTCTGTCACCAGATTTTCAAACCCCTATCTCGTATTGCAGCAGATCGGCGCTGCGATGTAGATTACAGTAACGTGTTTTTTTTTTCAAAAACGAGCATTTTTGGCCAAGTTATGAGCATTTTTATATTTATGCAAATGAGCCTTTCTTAAGTACAACTGGGCGTGTTTAAAGTTAAGTCCAAGTGGGCGTGTATTGTGTGTGTACATCTGGGCGTTTTTACTTCTTTTACTAGCTGGGCGTTGTGAATAGAAGTGAATGATGCTGACGAATCAGCATCATCCACTTCTCTTCGTTAACACCCAGCTTCTGGCAGTGCACAGACACACAGCGTGTTCTCGAGAGATCACACTGTGATGTCACTTCCTGCCCCAGGTCCTGCATCGTGTCGGACGAGCGAGGACACATTGGCACCAGGCGACAGAGGCTACAGTTGATTCTGCAGCAGCATCGGCGTTTGCAGGTAAGTCGATGTAGCCTCTGTCGCCTGGTGCCGATGTGTCCTCGCTCGTCCGACACGATTCAGGACCTGGGGCAGGAGGTGACGTCACAGCGTGATCTCTCGAGAACACGCTGTGTGTCTGTGCACTGCCAGAAGCTGGGTGTTAACGAAGAGAAGTGGATGATGCTGATTCGTCAGCATCATACACTTCTATTCACAACGCCCAGCTAGTAAAAGAAGTAAAAACGCCCAGATGTACACACACAATACACGCCCACTTGGACTTAACTTTAAACACGCCCAGTTGTACTTAAGAAAGGCTCATTTGCATAAATATAAAAATGCTCATAACTTGGCCAAAAATGCTCGTTTTTGAAAAAAACAAAACGTTACTGTAATCTACATTGCAGCGCCGATCTGCTGCAATACGAGATAGGGGTTTGAAAATCTGGTGACAGAGCCTCTTTAAGAAGAACGTTCCACATTATTAAGCAGGCCACAGGTTTCAAGCAATATGGGAAAGAAAAAGGATCTCTCTGCTGCCGAAAAGCGTGAAATAGTGCAATACCTTGGACAAGGTATGAAAACATTGGATATTTCAAGAAAACTTAGGCGTGATCATCGTACTGTGAAAAGATTTGTGGCTGATTCAGAGCACAGACGGGTTTGTTCAGATAAAGGCATAATGAGGAAGGTTTCTGGCAGACAAATTAATAGGATTAGGAGAGCAGCTGCTAAAATGCCATTGCAAAGCAGCAAACCGGTATTTGAAGCCGCTGGTGCCTCTGGAGTCCCGCAAACCTCAAGGTGTAGGATCCTCCAGAGGTTTGCAAGTGTGCATAAAGCTATTATTCGGCCACCCCTAAACAATGCTCACAAGCAGAAACGGTTGCAGTGGGCTCAGAAATACATGAAGACTAATTTTCAAACCGTGTTGTTTACTGATGAGTGCCGTGAACCTTGGATGGTCCAGATGGATGAAGTAGTGGATGGTTGGTGAATGGCCACCATGTCCCAACAAGGCTGCGACGTCAGCAAGGAGGTGGCGGAGTCATGTTTTGGGCTGGAATCATGGGGAGAGAGCCGGTAGGCCCCTTTAGGGTCCCTGACGGGGTGAAAATGACCTCTGCAAAGTACGTAGAGTTTATGATTGATCACTTTCTTCCGTGGTACAAAAAGAACCGTGCCTTCCGTAGAAAAGTTATCTTCATGCTGCAAAGAATACCTCTGTGTCATTGGCTGCTATGGGCATAAAAGGAGAGAAACTCATGGTGTGGCCCCCATGTTCCCCTGACCTCAACCCTATTGAGAACCTTTGGAGCATCCTCAAGCAAAATATCTATGAGGGTGGGAGGCAGTTCACATCAAAACAGAAGCTCTGGGAGGTTATTCTGACATCCTGCAAAGATATTCAAGCAGAAACTGTCCAAATACTCACAAATTCAATGGATGCAAGAATTGTGAAGGTGATATCAAAGAAGGGGTCCTATGTTAACATGTAACTTGGCATGCTAAGTTTTTCTTGATTTCTGTAAATATGACCTCCTGATGCTGCAAATTCAACAAATTACCATTTTAGTTCTCTTTACAACCTTTAACCCCTTTAGGACACAGCCTGTTTTGGCCTTGTGGACACAGCCTATTTTTTCAAATCTGACATGTGTCACTTTATGTGGTAATAACTCCGGAATGCTTTTACCTATCCAAGCGATTCTGAGATTGTTTTCTCGTGACATATTGTACTTTATGTTTGTGAAAAAATTTGGTCGATAAATTCAATATTTATTTGTGAAAAACTTCAAATTTTAGCAAAAATTTGCATTTTTCTAAATTTAAATGTATTTGCTTATGAAACAGATAGTAATACCACACAAAATAGTTACTAGTTAACATCCCCCATATGTCTACTTTATGTTTGCATCATTTTTTTTTCAGATACTTTTATTTTTCTAGGACGTTACAAGGCTTAGAACTTTAGCAGCAATTTCTCATATTTTCATTAAAATTTCAAAAGGCTATTTTTTCAGGGACCGGTTTAGTTCTGAAGTGGCTTTGAGGGCCTTATATATTAGAAAGTCCCCATAAATCACCCCATTTTGAAAACTGTACCCCTCAAGGTATTCAAAACCACATTTAGAAAGTATTTTAACCCTTTAGGCGTTTCACAGGAATTAAGGCAAAGTAGAGGTGAAATTTACAAATTTCATTTTTTTTGCCGAAATTCATTTGTAATAAAAAAAAATCTGTAACACAGAAGGTTTTACCAGGGAAACGCAACTCAATATTTATTGCCCAGATTCTGCAGATTTTAGAAATATCCAACATGTGGCCCTAGTGTGATAATGGACTGAAGCACCGGCCTCAGAAGCAAAGGAGCAGATAGTGGATTTTGGGGCCTCCCTTTTTTTAGGAATATATTTTAGGCACCATGTCAGGTTTGAGGAGGTCTTGTGGTACCTAAACAGCCGAAACCCCCCCCCAAAGTGACCCCATTTTGGAAACTACACCCCTCAAGGCATTTTTCTAGGGGTATAGTTAGCATATTGACCCCACAGTTTTTTTGCAGAATTTAGTGGAATTAGTCTGTGAAGATGAAAATCACCTATTTTTCTGTGGAAACATAGAATTTTTTCATTTTTACAAGGAATAAAGGAGAAAAAGCACCCCAAAATTTGTAAAGCAATTTCTCCCGATTACGGCAATACCCCATATGTGGTCGTAAACTGATGTTTGGGCCCACAGCAGGGCTCAGGAGGGAAGGAGCGCCTTTTGGATTTTGGAATGCAGATTTTGCTGGATTGGTTTTCAGTGCCATGTCGGGTTTGCAACGCCCCGGAGGGACCAAAACAGTGGAAACCCGCCAAAAGTGACCCCATTTTGGAATCTACACCCCTCAAGGAATTTTTTTAGTGGTATAGTGAGCATTTTGGCCACTCAGGATCTTTTTTAGAGCTAGGGTGACCAAAAAACAGCGATTTTGGCGCTTTAAATTCTTTATTTATTACAGCGTTCACCGTGCGCAATAAATTACGTTTTAATTTATTCTGCCGGTCGGTACGATTATGCCGATACCATATGTGTATAGTTTTTTTTAAGTTTTGCAGCGTTTGCACAAAAAAATTACGTTTCTATAAAATAATTTATTTTCTGGGACACGCTATTCTGAGCCGTAACTTTTTTATTTTTTCGTCAAAACTGTGTGAGGTCTTGTTTTTTGCGGGACGGGTTGTAGTTTTTATTGGTACCATTTTGGGGTATATGCGACTTTTTGATCACTTTTTTTATTCTATATCTTGGGAGGGGTGGTGACCAAAAAATAGCGATGCTGACAGTTTTCCGTTTATTTTGTTTGCGGCGTTCACCGTGCGGAAAAATTAACATTATAGTTTCATAGATTGGGTCGTTACGAACGCGGCGATACCAAATATGTGTACTTTTTTTTAACGGTTTCATTTTTTCCCTATAATAAATGACTTATTATAGGAAAACAAAACCTTTTATAAAACATTTTGATTAACTTTTTTTTACTTTTTACACTTTATATTTTTGTCCTGCAGCTCTGATCGCTGCTAGAATACATTACACTACCTAGGTAGTGTAACGTATTCCAACTGTCAGTGTGACGTCACAGTCACTCTGACAGTTGGTCTACGAGGATCAGCAGAGGCTGATCCTCATAGGCTGACATACATGGCAGACTTGAGGGCCGTTGTCTGGCCCCCGGGTGCCATCACAAGCATCAGAAGCCCCCACGATTGCATGGGGGCTGCTGATGCGCTACAAACCCGATACATGCGGAGATCGCAATCGAGCCCCGCATGTAACGGGTTAATTGCCGAAATCAGCGGCGATGAGCCGCTGATCGGCAACACTGGAGAGTGTCAGCTGTCGGGGACAGCTGATCTCCAAGTTCCCGATGCACACTGTCGCCGACAGTGTGCATCGGGAACGGCACAGTGACTTTCTGTCACTCTGACAGGAAGCCTATCAGGACCAGCCGAAGGTTAGTCCTGATGGGCTTCCGTCCATGGCAGACCCGGAAGCTATTGTTTGGCTTCCGTTTGCCATACTAACTATCGGCAGACCCCGCGATTTCGGACGGGGGTCTGCCGATATGTTAGAAACCCCTAAAATTCGGCGATTGCACCTGATCGCCGAATTTAAGGGGTTAATGTGCCGAAATCAGCGGCAAAGGACCGCTGGCCGGCAAGAGGGGAGTGTCAGCTGTCGGCGACAGCTGACCTCCTGGTTCCCGGTGCACACTGTCGCCGACAGTGTGCACCGGGATTAACTCAGTAACTGTACGTCCTCGTGCGGCAAGTAACTTCCCGCAACGACGGACAGTTACGTCCTGGTGCGGATAGGGGTTAAAATGTTTTGATCTCTGTTGTGCATAATAATGTGAAACAGTGCATTTTTTGTTTTTTTTACTTCTAAAACAAAAATCTGTTATCATTACGAGATTTGTTCAATAAAATTCACATTATACTCCATCGGTTGATGGCTTGAAGATTATACTGACTGTCATTTGCATCGACTATTTAGGAAAATCAGCGGGAAATAACATTTGCATAATAATTTGGAACGCGGTGTATAGATTCATTACACACAGAGTGATCTGTTTCCAGCATTTTTTTCTTTTAATGTTGATGATTACGGTAACCGTTAATGAAAACCCCAAATTTAGTCTCTCAGAAAATTAGAATATTATATAAGACCAATTTCAAAAACTATTTTTAATACCGAAAAGTTGTCCTACTGAGAAGTATGTACAGTATATGCCCTCAATATTTGGTCGGGGCTCCGACTCTGCATGAATTACTGCATCAATGCGGCGTGGCATGGAGGCGATCAGCCTGTGGCACTACTGAGGTGTTATTAATGCGGCGTGGCATGGAGGTGATCAGCCTGTGGCACTGCTGAGGTGTTATCAATGCGGCGTGGCATGGAGGCGATCAGCCTGTGGCACTACTGAGGTGTTATTAATGCGGTGTGGCATGGAGGCGATCAGCCTGTGGCACTGCTGAGGTGTTATTAATGCGGTGTGGCATGGAGGCGATCAGCCTGTGGCACTACTGAGGTGTTATTAATGCGGTGTGGCATGGAGGCGATCAGCCTGTGGCACTGCTGAGGTGTTATCAATACAGCGTGGCATGGAGGCGATCATCCTGTGGCACTGCTGAGGTGTTATCAATGTAGCGTGGCATGGAGGCGATCATCCTGTGGCACTGCTGAGGTGTTATTAATGTGGCATGGAGGCGATCAGCCTGTGGCATTGCTGAGGTGTTCTCATTGCGGCGTGGCATGGAGGTGATCAGCCTGTGGCATTGCTGAGGTGTTCTCATTGCGGCGTGGCATGGAGACGATCAGCCTGTTGCACTGCTGAGCTGTTATGGAAGCCCAGGTTGCTTTGATAGCGTCCTACAGCTCGTCTGCATTAATGGGTCTGGTGTCTCATCTTCCTTTTCACAATACCCTATAGTTTCTCTATGGGGTTTGGGTCAGGCGAGTTTGCTGGCCCATCAAGCGTACTTTTGGCAGTGTGGGCAGGTGCCAAGTCCTGCTTGAAAATGAAATCCGCATCTCCATAAAGCTTTTCAGCAGAGGGAAGGATGAAGTGCTGGGAAATGTCCTGCTAGACGCTGCGCTGACTCTGGACTTGATATAACATAGTGGACCAACACCAGCAGATGACATGGCCCCAAACCATCACTGACTGTGGAAACTTCACACTGGACCGCAAGACACTTGGATTGACGCCTCTCCACTCTTCCTCCAGACTCTGGGACCAAGATTTCCAAATGAAATGCAAACTTTACTTTCATCTGAAAACAGGACTCTGGACACTGAGCAGCAGTGTTGGTCCACTGTGTTATATCGAGTCCAGAGTCAGTGCAGTCATCTGGCAGGACATTTTCGAGCACTTCATATATAGCGAATGAAGTTTACGTCGATTGTGGCCGTTTAACCTGTTAAATACTGCCATCAAGAGCGAGCACAGCATTTAACTTGTTTACAGAGGGAGCTCTCGCTCTCTCTCTCTCTCTCACCCATCTGTGGCCCGCAAATGCCTGCCCAGGCTATATGCCTATTAGGCTGTGCCAGGGGCACGTCCTAATTGCCTGTCAGTTTTACACTGCTTTGGTATACGAAGTATACCAAAGCATTATAGCAGCAACCAAAATATCGTATAGTGAAGTCCCCTAGTCGGGCTAAAAAATAAGTAATAAGGTGAACGCCGTTAAAAAAAAAATGCAAAAAAACTATGGCGGAATTGCAAATTTTTATTTCCATTGCCCCCCAAAAAAGTAATCATAAAACTTAAATTCAATAAGTCCCATGAACCCCGAAAAAGTACTAATGAAAATTACATCTCGTCTCGCAAAAAACAAGCATATTACTTCATTGACGGAAAAATATAAAAGTTACGGCTCTTGAAAAGCGACGATGCAAAAACAAATAATTTTAGTTTGCACAATAAAAATAATTTTTAAAAGTGGTAAAACATAAAAAACCTCTACATATGTGGTATCGTCGTAATCGCACCGACCCATAAAATAAATGGAACATGTTATTTACACCGTACTATGAACGGCGTCAATTTAAAACACATAGAATAATGGCGGAATCGCTGTTTATTTTTCTACCCCCCTCCCCAAAAAAAAAGTTAATAAAAGCTAATCAAAAATTATATGCATCCAAAAATGTTGCCATTAAAAAATACAACTAATCCCAGCAAAAATAAAGTTCTCATACTGCTGCGTCGACGGAAAAATAAAAGTTAGCTCTTTAAATGTGACGATGGAAAAACAAAAAAAATTGCTTGGTCATGAAGGCCTAAAATAGGCGGGTCATCTAAGGGGTTAAATAAAATGTTAGATACTGTATACCCCTGTAGTGTTTTTTTCACGTTTGTGTGAGGGTAGTCAAGCTGTTGCTATGTATTCCTGTCTTCGATCATGCTTCACTTCTCTTCCTTTATCTGATCCCCCTGTCTGACTGCTGTTTTTTGCTCCCTGTATTTGGGGTTGGGACTATGAATACTGCTTGCTGAAGTGCAGTGGTGTAAACTGCTTTTATTTTTTTATATTTTTTGCATGCTGCAAACTGTAAAATAAAAATTCTCCTTTTTGTTTTGTACAATTTTATTTGATTTTCAAGAAAACCCAAAACAAATAATACATATTCACATTGTATAGACTTTGTCTAGACATATTACAAACGTCACCCAACAATAGGTTTGCGTACCAGAATTTTTTTTTTTTTTAAAAATACACATTTCAGTATATACGAAATTAGAATGATTTTGTCAGGTAAAACACAACCTAACTGTAACCAAAGTTCTCCCCCCCCCCCCCCCCGCCACCCCCCTATGCTTCTCTTTTTTGATTAGTGTTCCTATAAGGCCCCATTTACAAGACCATAGTTTTGGTCCGCAATTACGGACTGTAATTGCGGATCAAATTAGGGTTCCATTCATTGCTATGGCCCACGGACACCTTCCCGTATTTTTACGGGAAGGTGTCCGGGCGTAGAAAGCTTAGTAAAAATTAGGACATGTCCTATTTTTTTATTTTATAGCCTGTGCTCCCATACTTAATAATTAAAGCATCGTGATTACGGACACGGTCGTGTGTATGGGTCCTAAGTGTTTCCGATTTTCAGAACAAAATCCTGTATATAAACCGGTACAAATGAATGCATTAAGTCTTTGATTACAACTACAATGTGACCACCTTGTTCAATGAACACAAAGGGGTACCATGACCACAGCCGGATGGATGTCTGTGACCGAACTGGGCACAGATCCAGACATTTGGTAAACCAAATGCCCAGATCTTACATTTGTGGGCAGCTTAATCCCTTGTGGCAATTTTGTAGAGATGGCACCGATAGTAGTGATCCCGATATATAATCCTCTTCTTAATGACCTCTATATAGTAAAGTGCCAATTATATGGCCGGTGAACTGTGCTTATGTTCCAGACCTTGAGAAAACCGCAGTGAGCGGCCATCCGTGTTGAATGATAGTGGGTGGCTAGATCTCCTGAATCCTAGTCCTGGATTGGGACTCCATCTAATTCTGCATCCATGTGTAAATACTTCTGTACCTTTCTATAGTTTACAGCGTGGACCATGCTATCATATATTCATTACGATCCTTTTGGAATCCATCGGCGTTTCTATCCATGGATCAAGGCTAAAAGTAGCATAAAAAGAACACAATGCAGAATACACGTATTTATTAAAACCAACCGGACACTAGAGTTGAGAGGTTAATCTTTAAAAAAAACCAAAAAAAACCCGCATCTTTATGCTGTAAATGTGGTTGACGGCGGACATGACCGCCATAACAGCTCCCACTACTTTAACCAAACCCCTTAATACCAATTTTGCCCTGTTTGCAGTGAGAGGCAGTGGCAATGTTCATCTGTAGAAATAGATTTACCATTCAAAACTCCTGGAAAACTCGTAATCGTAAATACGTTTAACCAGCTTTCCCCAAAGTGGATGAAAATGAAGCAATATTGCATAATATTTGAAAGCGCATATTTAAAAAAAAAAAATTCTGCTTGGTTTAAGAGGGAATACTACGTTTTACACACTATAAATAAGCATAGTTGTCGGCAATGTTGAGCAATGGATGATGTGGACTTGTACAACGAAATATAATCTCTACATATAATAAAACCGTAAACTTTGCGTGTCTATACATTGAAAATATTTGTGCAAAAAAATAATTGGGGGGGGGGGGGGATGAAGGATAAGTGATAGATGCATTAAGATCATTTTTGGAATGTTTGTTTGTTTGTGCACGCATCACGTAAAAACTACTGACCCAATTCGGATGGAGGTTTTAGAAAAACATAGGGGTCAAGTTGAGGTAACATTGAGTTTTTATTTCATCGCAATCGTTTCTCTCAATCAGAAGATATACAAATTGTTTAAAAAGATTCATTTACATTGCATTAGTACAACAACAACAACAACAACAAACACATGGAAACCATGGCAACCAATCACGTTTACTTTCATTTTGTATTGTCTTGGAAAAATAGACACCAGTAAGTTGCTATGGGCAACTGCTCCAAATTTCATCTATTCTGATTGATTTCAATCTCTCCCTTATATAAAATCAGATTGCTGCAAATTTTTGAATCTGCCTCAGACAAATTACAGCTGTGATCTGATTGGTTGCTAAGGACAACAACTCCAACTTCCGTCTATATTGTTTTTTTTATGCATCGGAGGCGCATATAACTACCAATCAGGTTTCTGTTTTCATTGTCCAAGCTGCCTCAGAAAAAAAGAACTGTAATCTGATTGGTTGTTATGGACAACAGCTCCAACATTTGTCTACATTGATTTTTACACATATCAAGGAGATGTAGCAACCAATCCGATCGCTGCTATCATTCACCTGCTGCCTCACAAGAATGTAAACTACAATCGGATTGGTTATTTTTGTTCTTACACATAGAAGGGAGATAAGATAACCAATCAGGTTGCTGCTTTCATTCCCATCTCATCGGATGTTTGCTACCACAAGATGAGTCAAATTTTTTTCAGATTTATTTCGTATCAGATTACAATGAACAGGTCAATATCAGAAATCAGAACTTTTCACAACTAAATAGTAACCTTATATCTCCACTTCCAAACATGCTGCATCAGGTCAATCCGGACGTGTATAGTTTCGAAGCTGCATTACAGTCTATTCCGCAGGGGCAAAGCAATGATTACAAAATGATCATCAGCGGAGATAAACATCCTGTTGCTGAACACCGCGCCAGGTATAACGCCCCGTTATACCTGGCGCGGTGTTCAGCAACAGGACGTTTATCTCCGCTGATGAAGTTGCAGTGGTTTTAGTTGATCAGGAGTGCGATAGGCGTGACATCGTGTTGCATACTCACGACGATCACCTGCAACGCATTTTCGAAACACACAGAGCTTACAACGCCCTGCAATATCCTTTAATTTATTGCCACGGCGAAGATGGGTACAATTTTGAACTCTACCAAGTTAATCCTACTACTAGGGTAACAAATTTTCATAAAAATATATCAGCCCAGCAATTTTATTCATACCTGCTGCAGATAAGGTGTAATCGTTTTATCTATTTGCAACGATTTCAAGGATTGTTCAGCCTCTTTATTGTGGACATTTATGCGAAAATAGAGACGGAGCGTTTAGTGTACGTACGCACTAACCAGACACGTTTACACACTGAAGATTACGTGCATCTGTGGGACGCCATGCAATAAGATAATAACGTGGGCGATTAGTTCTCCTGCCATCCAGTTTTACCGGTGGTCTGCGTTACATGCATGAACGTACACAAGATGCTTACTGCTACGTCCGAAAATACGGCCGGCCTGACCTTTTCATAACGTTCACAACTAATCCAAAGTGGTACGAAATTTCCCAAGAACTTCTCACAGGACATGCGTCTTATGATTGGCATGATATTATAGCCAGAGTTTTCCACTTAAAACTAAAGCTGATGATCGGCCTGATCACAAAACAAAAAGTGTTCGGTTCAGCTCTTTGTTTCATGTACAGCATTGAGTGGCAAAAGCGTGGCATGCCACACGCCCACATTCTCCTGTGGCTGCAAGAAAAAATTTGTCACGATGCTGTTGACATGGTCATAAGTGCTGAATTTCCTGACCGGAACGAGGATCCGATATTGCACGAGATTGTAAAGATGCACATGGTTCATGGGCTTTAAATAGAAACTCCCCATGCATGCAGGAGGGTCATTGCTCTAAAACATACGCTATGATATGCTGGAGCGCTATTAGAGCAAACAATGTCGCGGGAAAATGGGTATCCGTTGTATCGTCGAAGATCACCCCTACAGTCAGGTTACATGGTCAAGAAATTGTTTTGGACAATCGATGGGTTGTACCCTATTCACCGGTGTTATCAAGAACATTTCAAGCTCACGTCAATGTCGAAATATGTAACAGTGTCGAAGCCATCAAATATATATGTAAATAAGTCAACAAGGGTAGTGACCAGGGCACGTTTGCTTTGAGAAATAATCATGAATACGACGAAGTCACAAGATTCCAATCTGGCCAATATATAAGCTCTTCTGAGGCAGTGTGGCGCATTTTGAGCTTCCACATTCACGGGAGACATCCGCCAGTGATGCATCTTGATGTTCACCTTGAAGGTGGGCAAAGGGTGTACTTCAACCCTGAAAATGTGGCAGAGTGGTTAGAAAACCCGAGACAAACCACTTTGCTGGCATGCTTTCAACTTTGTGAAACAGATGATTTCGCAAAAACACTGTTATATAACGAAGTTCCGTCATATTATACTTATAATAAGCAGCACAGTGTTTTCAACTATAGAAGACGTGGAACAGCTGTGAATGGCGAGCCCGGCATTTTAAAAGAACACGTCATTGGAAGAGTCTATACAGTGCATCCAAACAACTCTCAATGCTATTACATACGCTTACTTCTACCTACAGTGCGAGGACCTACTTGTTTTCCGAATTGCGAAAGGTTTACGATATTGAATATCCTACTTACCAAGCTGCTTGCCGAGTGCGTCACTTGCTAGATGGTGATCAGCATTGGGATGGCGCTTTGGCCGAAGCATGCGTCAGCGATAGTTCACACTTGCGTCATTTGTTTGCCATTTTGCCTTTTTCTCTTTGTGGACTTTCGGATGCTGCACAGTTGTGGCAAAAATATCAGGATAAATTAGTTGAAGACTTTCAGGAATGCACAACTAAACAATAACGGCGAACTGAACGATTGGTTGCGTGAAAGTAATATGAATCTATATTTGCTGGCTATCCAAGACCTAGTTACATCTTTGACGGAGAGAGAGGAAGAAAAAATTGGATCTTATGGGGGCGCTGCTGCGTGGCGAGATTTGTAGGAATCCTACCTAGGTGAGCATGGTATTTGCCCCCTCGCTTCACCCACTTAACTTATTGACCTGCACAAGGTGGCGCCGTGTGTTTTTGCTCTCTCTCTTAGTTACATCTTTGTATCAGTGAGAGATTTTTTATATATATATATATATATCAGAAAAAGAATGGCGACAGCACACTGCGACACTAATGCCACCTAAACCACAAAATTTAAATAAATATGCACTAAATCTAAATCTACATATAATAGGGAGGTTCTTAGTGCACATTTTGATCAAAAAGGGTTTGCCCACCTGCCACGACAAGGCGACCTCTGTAAGGTGGGAACCTACTCTGCACATACACCCAGAACTGGGACTAAGCCTACATATATATCTGGGGATGGTAGGATCCAGCATTGGAAAGTGCAGAGTGTATCACTGTATCAACCGAGTCATTGAACAAGAAGATGCTACCAACTATTCGGTGGAATTTTTAAATTCCCTAAGAACACCCGGTCTTCCGTCGCACAAAATTAATTTAAAAGTCGGCGTCCCCATAATTCTCCTTCTAAATTTATGCCCACCAAAACTATGTAACGACACCCGACTAAAAATCACAAATCTACAACAAAACGTGATAGAAGCTGAGATTTTAACAGGATGCGGCGCAGGTGATAGCGTTTTTAAATCCTGAATCCCCCTCATTCCAAATAATTTTCCCTTCAGTTTTAAATGTGTACAGTTTCCTGTCAGCTTACGTTAGGCTATGACCATCAACAAAGCGCAGGGCCAAACGCTGCGCGTTGCGGGCGTGGACCTCCGTGTCAGCTGCTTTGCGCGTGGCCAGCTCTATGTGGCTCTCTCCCGTGTTAGCGACTCCACCAATCTTTATGCACACATCCCTGGTGGTTCTACTGCTAACATTGTTTACTGGGAAGCGTTGTCGTAGAGGACCTGACTCATGAAAGAAAACTATTTTTAATTGAAGTTTTGTTTATGGTCTTTGGTTTTTTTTTCACTTTGTTTTGAGTATGGTCCAAGGCTTATACTTATAAAAAGTATAAAAAGTTTTTCAGTGGTCTGCGTGTACGAAGTCGCGGGTACAGCTAGTTCTACATGGATTTACTGTGTGATTTGGCTAACAGTTTCCTATACAAACAATGGCTTAAGAACATGATGCTGCATATCTGCTGTGTCCGTTTTCTTTTACGCGGACAGGGCAATAGATTGTTCATCTTTCTGTTTTTCTGTTGTCCTCCCAAGCCCTGGTAAACGCCTATAAACTTTCTCTAGGGTCAGTGGGGAGTCATATATTTCCTGAACAGGATTTATATCAACTTGGAGTCGTACCAAGAAAAAAAGTGCATAGAAGTAATAATAAAGCAAGAGTCGGATTCAACCCTCTCGTGTCTGAAATATCAGATCAGCGTATAAACTAATGCAAGTAAATTCAATCTTGCCATTGGCAAAATCAGAGTAAATCTGTTCAATGGAATCTTACTAAGAGACCTGATAATAAAGAACCTTTACAGCGTTGTCTTCTATGGCTACGTTCACATGTGCATCGTTATTTCCATTTTTTTTTTGTTCCTTAATAGAAATGTCGGATCCACCACATGACCGGACACCAGTGATACCCGACAGAACCCATTGGGGGTGATTTATTAAGCACTCAAACAGATTTGTGGCTTAAACAAATGACATCATGCGCCAAAATATAGCGAATTTGTGTGTTTTTTTTACGCTGCTTCAGCCACTTTTCTGAAAACTGAGTTGGGCTTAGTGAAAGGGGGCATGGCCTGACGCTGCGTAACAACTTTACTATAATTTACGACAAGAATCGTTGGAAATTATAGCGGAAATCTACGAGCTGCTGTAGATTTCCCTTTCAGGTGGGCGGATGGCCAGAGATGCGCCTAACTTCAGAGGCGTGCACATTTATTGAAAATACATAGACTGAAATATCACACGTTAGTATTCAGACCTTGGCACACCTGTATTTGGGGATTTTTACCATTTCTTCTCTGCAGATCCTCTGAAGCTCTGTCAGGTTAGATATGGAGTGTCGATGCGTAGCTATTGTTACCTACGGTGCACGTGGCTGCTGTACAGCCTATTTCGGACTGCTGTAAATAGCAGAGAAGCTGCTCAGGCAAGGTTACCACCCCATAATCCTACAATCTACAATTTGGAAATAATATTATTCGTATCTGCTTCTTATTAGTAAAAAATTATTATTGGTGATACATTCTCTTCAACCCCTTGCCGAAATTTTTCTTGGGGTAGGAACACACTAGTCATAAACACAGCAGATTTTTCGCAACGGATTCATTTAGAAAAATCTGAGTATCTTATGCCCACACAGCTGAAAAGAGCCGCCAAAAAAACCGCACATAAATTGACCTGCAGTCCAGTTTCTTCAGCTGCAGCATGTCAATTATTGCTGCGGAATTGCTGCTCTTCTGTTGCAGATTTTCCCCATTAAATTCAATTGAGTGCTTAGACCCGCAACAAAGTAGTGTGTGTGTTGCGACATTTGCGGCGGAATCGGAAGAAAAATAAAGTTATACATACCCAGATTTCCCTGTTTCTTTACCAGTCCGACCTACTGGGATGACATTGCAGGCCATGTGAGCACTGCTGCCATTCACAGGCTGCAGCGGTCACATGGCCTGCAACGTTATCCCAGGAGGCCGGACCACGCACAGAAGAGAGGGAGGTGGTAAGTATGAAAGGCGTGTTTTTAATTTTTTTTCCATAGCTGAAATTCCGACTGAAAAAAAACAAATTTTCAGACGGCATTCCTTGTGGTGTTCAGGGCCAGGCTGTGTGTGTTGCTACCCATAGTTATGTTATAGCCGGCGAGGAGTAATGGCTGAGCCCACACCATACTCAGCAGGTGTTGGCTGTATGTTACAACTGACACTTCACTCCAACAGACAGGATCCGATCCCACCCGTTTACCCACTTAGAAAGAGGGGGCGGTCCTCTCCGATAGCCCGTCGTCCCTCTGTTTTTTTGCTCTATTCATCCTTCCCTCGATCCTGACTAGTCTCCCAGTTTCTAGAGCTGAAAAACATTCCGACAGTAAAATGCTGCCACCACCAGGCTTCATGACTTGAAAGCTAGAGCAAAATAAAAGACACGGTGCTCCATACTAAAAAACTGTATAGACAAAGGTAAAGTTATGTGGCAGTGCCAACAAGCAATCTTCTCACCCGGTGTAATAGTGCAACATGGCAGTGAAGGGTTTAGGATAAGGTAAATGTCATCCGCTGCTGTAAACCGGATCTGTATCTGAAGTACGTCCGTCTGCATGCTGACAATTTTGTACCTTGCTTGACCCATGAAACTTGAACTTCAGGCCAAGGAGTTCAATCTTGGTTTAATCAGCACTAATTATTTTTTATTTCTCATGGTCTGAGAGTCCTTTAAGTGTCTTTTGGGAAACTTCAAGCAGGCTGTCGTGCCTTTTACTGAGAAGTGGCTTCCCTCTGTCCACTATACCCTACAGAACCTTATTGGTAGAGTTCTGCAGAGATGGTTGTCCTATTATAAGGTTTTGTTAACTCTACAATAGAACTCTGGAGCTCCGTCAGTGACAATCGGGTTCTTGATCACCTTTTCTGACCAATGCTCTTCTTCTATTGTCAATTTAGTCTGACGGTCATTTCAAAAAATAGCCAAGGTGGTTGCCAAACTCTTCTTCCATTTAAAGGCTATGAACACCTTTGGGGACATTTTTTTAATTGCATTGGCTGTATTAAGTGCTAAAACCGTTTTTCACTTGGTTGGTATACATTTTTTTGCTCCAGCCTGAATGTATTCTAGTACATATCCGCCTGCAGTTAAATCTATCAGATTGTTTGTCTGACGGCTTCATTCTCTAGCCCTTTCTCTCCTCTCGTGGATAGAAAGGGCTAGATTTGTTCATGAATCAACTTCGATCGTTCAACGAGGGATTTTTGTCATAAATCAGCATAGAAGATTGTTCAGGAGCAAAAAGATAGGGGCTAGAGAAAGAGCCGTCAGAAAAACCGTCTGACGTATTTCACGGTGAATAACATTCTGCAGGCTGCTATGTGTTAGAATACATTCAGGCTGCAGAAGCAAAATGGAGCACATTTTTTAAAAACAACCAATTTTTAAAGTATTTTTTAGCACATACAAAAAACAAACAAACTCTAAAGATGTCCATAGCCTTTAAGAATAATGGAGGCCACTGTATTCTGTGGGACCTTCCACGTTGTAGCAATTTTTGTGTACGCTTTCCTTGATTTGTGCCTCGACACAATACAGTTTTGGATGTCTGCAGACAATCCACTTCATGGCTTTGTTTTTCTCTGACATGGACTGTCAACTGTGAGACTTTATATCAGAGGCGTAGCTGGGTTCCCCTGCACCCGGGGGGGGGGGGCAAAGATTCAGTTTGGCACCCTCCCCAACTTCTTTCCTGACATCTCTTTCCCCCTCACCACCCTCGTTTGCGTTATCTACCAATCAATGAGGTGTAATTTGTTTTTCACATTATTTTTTTATGTAACTCGAGCATAAAACCATTTTGTACATTTTACAAGCAATATAGTTATATAAAGTAGTTAACATAACAATAAATGCAAAGAAAATAAATTAAAGAGGTCAGTTACGGACTAAAACAGATTGTATAACTGAGGCTAATGAGACTATATGGTGACATAATGAACAGCCTCCTCTTGTAGCTATCTACAAGAGAAGGCTGTTTGTTATGTGTTGAAAACAGCCCCTCTGTAGATAGTGCCACACTCTGCCCTAGTAGTTAGTGCCAAACAACCCCCACCTTGAAGTGCCACACACACCCCTTGTTGATAGTGCCAAACACCCAACCCCCTTTTAGGTAGCGCCCAACTCCCCCTAGTAAATAGCGACACACAGCCCCTCCTTGTAGATGGCCACACACAGACCCCAAACAAATACAAAAAAACTTGTACTCGCATAGCCCCGTTCCCAAGACGATCAGAGCAGCTCCTCAGCAGCGTATGAGAGGGGATCCTTGCGTAGGCCAGCGTGATCCATTGATGTCCTCGTGCCAGCCTGCGTAGGGATCCTGTCCCAGCGCCTTAGTGAATCGCAGAGCAGAGAGCTAGCTCCTTGCTCTACCATAATATTCAATTGTATCTGCGTCCTAAGGAAACAGATACAATTGAATGTGGCAGTCGCCCGGGGGCCCCAGATGTCCGATGCAGGAGACTCCATCGGGAATGAGGGGGCCTATGCCGCACGGCACATTATCGGCTGGGCAACACGGGGACCCTCATGCCGCGGGCCCCGTAGCTTCCGCTATGGCTGCTATATCGGTAATTCTGCCACTGGTAGCAGTTGTACCAGCACTTGGTCAGGTGCGGTGCCTCCCCCTTCCTTCCCTCCTAGTTACGCCCAGGGCACATTGTTTGCCCCCCAGCTACGCCCCTGCTCATATAGGCAGATGTGTATCTTTCCGAATCATGTTAGATTTACCACAGGTAGACTCCAAACAATTTGTAAACAGGATGCACTGTAGACCAACTCAGTGTGTCATTACAAAGGGTCTAAATACTTAAAATGTAAATATAGTATATCAGGGTTTTTTGTTTTTAAAAAATGTGCCCAAATTTCTAAGAACCTTATTTAGCTTTCTCATTATGGGATAATGTATGTAGATTGATGGGAAGAAAATAAATAAAAAAATGAATTCTACTATTATTTTTTTTAGAATAAGGCTGTAATGTTACAAAATATGGAATAAGTGAAGGGGTCTGAATAATTTATAAATGCACTATATAATAGAAAATGTTCATTGTAATCCTGCCCTCTTCTTATAATAGGATGACTGCTGACCTTGTAACCCGTGTACACAGCACAAGCATAGAAGTGATCCCTACAAACCAGAAAGTATTTATCCTATTGTGAGGGCTCAGTTTGGCTACTTTTTCGCTCGTCTCCATTATGTATCTATGACCACAGCTTAGCTATAATTCCTATAGGGAGTCTGAGAGGGTTTGAGACACATCTCCTTCCTCCTCATTGGTTTAGGGTTCTCCCCAAAGTGTATTTTCTATTAATGTCTATAGGAGTTATTGTCTTATTGTCTGGCCACTAAATATCAAACTGGCTACTGGAGTTGTCCAAATGGCTGTGAAATCGTCAATAATGTGTCCACCCCTGCATTACTAGATATTTGCTACAATCGAAATGATTTTCCAAGTTGAAATATTATTTCGGTGCATTCGTGTATAGTCTTGTACAGGTGATTAAACCCTCTACTTATAGCATTTCATTTGTAATAACCCAGAAAAAATGTCAAGTCCTATGTCTGTTCTAACTAATGGAACATTGCGTTAATCTCTCTTATAGAATCAGGCGATTATAGTGTAAACGTATTTCCGAGAGTCAAACAGGATTCGAATGAATGGTGCGGAGTTGCAGTACCACGCATTTCTATCCTTACGGATAAGCCACTGTGCCTGGATAAACAATGAAGACGCCACGGCACTCACCGTTAAACAATGATAACTCATCAATGTTTGACTCAGGGAAAACCTAAAGTAGTGTGTGAGAAACCAAGAAAAGTACAGTTATGCATAAAGTATTTCACTGCTATAAGTTTTTAAAAACTGGTCTTGGCTTTATCTATATGTAGGAATCTGGAGCCCACTGAAAAAAATGTAGCTAAAAGAACTTAGTCCAATGTTATCGCAAGTCTTTGGCAAAACCTCAGGGGTCTGGCTCTCGCTGTCTGGAGCATCTGGAAACGATCATTATAAACAATTGGCGCCCCCCCTCCCCAACCAACTCTTGTGAGACAGTACAGGCAGAACATGAGAACTCCAAGCCTCCCGTGGACACTATGTGGTCTATCCCTTCAAACTAACAAGCCTGTGTGCCTTCCTCTCTTTGCTGTTTTGCTTGGCATAAAGATACCCCCTTCCACAATAGAATTCAGCTGTCCTTACATCATTCAACAAGCTCTTCTTCTGAGCCCTTGTGTAGCAGTGCCTTGTGCAAATATATAATTCAGCACGATGGGACAATCGCAGAATTTTCTGCGTCAAATCTGCCGTGCCTAAACGTACTCTTACCGATACAAATTGTGCAGACAGATGTTGCTCCTCTAAAATTGTGCCAACAACAGCATAAGAAAATCAGTTTAAAGGTCATTATAATACTAAATCCTGACTTAAAAAACATCATTGTAGAAACTTTGTGAAAAATCGTAAAGGGATTTAAAGAGGATCTGTCACTAGTTTAGTAATGCCCTATCTCCTAGCTAATCTGATAGGCGCGGTCACACTGATAATGCTACTGAATATTGTGTCCCAAAACGTTTATTATTTTAGAAGTTATGAGCTTTTTTCTAAAATATGTAAATGAGCCTTTATTATACAACTAGGTGTCAACCGCAGCGATTCTCTTGAGGTGGAGCCTCCTCACCGCCTCTGACGCTGTCCTATCAGCATGAAGCTGCTTCACACAGTGTGAGAGACTAAGGCTGGAGGGAAGGGGAATCATTTCAAACCGCCATATCCCGGGTCCACCTAGGACAGAGCTTCTAGTGGCATATGAAAGAGGAGATTCTAATCTTTCATATGACACCAGGTTGGCAGTTCTAGCTGGTGTCATATGAAATCACCAGTTGAATACACAGTCGGAATGGAAGTTGTATACTATATGATCACACTGTGTTGCTGGGTGGGTAGAGGGAGAAGCTGTATGCTGATTGGGCAGTTTAATGTCTTCTGTATGACGCTGTCCAGAGTGAAAAGAGAGAGTCACCTCCTATTTGGCTATTAGGGCTGCATTAGCATATTTAGAAATATGCTCAAAACTTTGCAAATAATAAAGATTTTTTTAAAACAAATCACATTGTAGTTAACTGCAGCTAAGCGCCTATTAGATTAGTTAGGAGATAGGTCAAGAACCTATGTAATGTCAAGGTCTGTAACAGATTCGGAGTCCAGTGGTTGAAACAATCTCACAGGATGGTGATCGTAGCAAGAGTAGTAAATCAACAGATATTAACACGGATAAGCGGCAACAGGTTGTAACATGAGGCAGAGATGTGGTAAGGAAAGAATCATTGTTTAGTACACAGATAAGCGTTTACAGGTTGTAGAATGAGGCAGAGATGTGATAAAGAAACAATTCAAGTTTGGTACATGTATAAGCAGCAACAGGTCTTTAAAGAGGCTCTGTCACCAGTTTATAACTGCCCTATCTTGTACCTAATTTTTATTTAATAGGCGCTTTAATGTAGATAACTAGTGTTTTTTTGTTTTTTTCTTAAATACGTTTATTTTTTATTTTATTTTTTTATTTTAATGCCCAACTGGGCGTTTTTTTACTTTTCACCAAGTGGGCGTTATAAAGAAAAGTGTGATGCTAACCAATCCGCGTCATACACTTCTCTTCATTCCAGCCCAGCTTGATCCACAGCACAGCATGAGCTCATGAGATCACGCTGTGACATCACTTCATTCCGCGAGTCCTTCACTGGAGTGATGGAAGACTGAACAGACATCGCCTCCAGCCGCTGCAGATTCGGATAAACGTCCTAGCACGGCTGGAGGCGATGGTCTGTTCACTCTTCCGTCGCTCCGGTGAAGGATCTTCGGGAGGAAGTGACATCACAGCGTGATCTCGCGAGATCACGCTGTGCTGTTGATAAAGCTTGGCTGGAATGAAGAGAAGTGTATGACGCTGATTGGTCCGCATCATACACTTTTCTTTACAACGCCCACTAGGTGAAAAGTAAAAAACCGCCCAGTTGGGCATTAAGAACAAATTTGCATAAATCTTATAATGTTCATAACTTGGTCAAAAATAAAAGTTAAAAAAAAAACAAAACACTAGTTATCTACATTAAAGCGCCTATTAGACTAGGTAGGAGATAGGGCAATTATAAACTGGTGACAGAGCCTCTTTAACCAGAGATGTGGTCAGGAAACAATCCAAGTTCGATACACAAATAAGCAGCAACAGTTTGTAGAATAAGGCATAAAGGGACTGCACTACATGAAGGAAGCTCAATAGTCCAGCAGTGAGGAGAACTGATATAGTAAACCAAAGGGATGAGACCAATCAGGCAATCAAGGCAAAAGCCTCAAGAGAAAGTAGACAACAGATTTAGCACTGGAGGTAAGCAGTTAGCTCAGTGAGTAGAGCTGCTGCCTGGGACACAGGATTTTCTGTCTTTAAATACAGTTGAAATTCAATTCCTAAGCTTCAGCAGTCTCAGGGGCTGGCTGGCCAATTTTAGCCTTGAGGATAAGCACACAGCTCTGGCCCATTGGTAGCGGCCCATCCTAAACCTAATAACTTCCACCTGCCGGATAAAGGCAGCAGAGGTAACTGAGTTTTAACCCCTTGACGACCTGCCACTTACGTGTACGTGGCAGCCATTAAGGGGAATTATGGAGCAGGCTCACAGACTGAGCGCGCTCCATACTTAGCAGGTGCTGGCTGTGTAATACAGCCGACACCTCACTACAACTGCAACCTCACTTTGATCCGCCCATTTAACCCCTAAGATGCCACTGTCAACCCCCCCCCCCGCAACGCGTTCACAGGGTGCCGATGGTCATCATGGAAGCCTGGGGTGGTTAATGAAGGCCCTCAGGTCTGCCACCTTGGTACTCCTATGAAGCCTGACTGTATAGGAGACTGCAAGAATCACGATATACTGCAATACATTAGTATTAGGTTTTGCCACAATTTTGCAAATGACGCAGCATTTTCCCGCAAGTTTCCAGTCGTTGAGGCAATAAATCGCGACATGCCTGCCACGTTTGTCTAGAAGGTTGCATTTTGTATAACCGATGGTTTAGCACTAATTCAGCAAACTTTGAAATGATTGCACAGAGCACGTCATGATTACAAAAAGTGTAGTAACTTTCTGGCTGCTATCAGCCGGAAACTCATTGAAGACTAGAAAACTCACCGCCATCAACGGAGTTGTGGGAGACGGCTGCTTCCTAGAGCAGTCTGGAGGAGGAGGACAACGTAGGTAAGAGAGAGCGGGAGAGGCGGAGCTTCTTGTTGCTGGCCAGTGTCAGGACCTTGTGTGCATCGCGGCTGCCGCACACAATGTCCTGATTCTGGAGTCATGTCCTTGTTTGCTGGAGCTGCCTGTAGTGGCCGCATTGAACACTAGTTACATCACCAATGCGCTGAGCGGCCCTACACATCTGTGAGGACCGGCCTTGGGCGGCTCATGCCCTCTTAGGGTATGTGCACACGATAACTGCATTTACATCTGAAATTACGGAGCTGTTTTCAGGAGAAAACAGCTCCTGAATTTCAGACGTAATTGCTCGTACTCGCGTTTTGCGGGGTGTCCATTACGGACGTAATTTGGAGCTGTTCTTCATTGGCTTCAATGAAAAACGGCTCCAATTACGTCCCAAGAAGTGTCCTGCACTTCTTTGACGAGGCTGTTATTTTACGCGCCGTCTTTTGACAGCGACGCGTAAAATTACAGGTCGTCGGCACAGTACATCGGCAAACCCATTGAAATGAATGGGCAGATGTTTGCCGATGTATTGGAGCCGTGTTTTCAGGCGTAATTCGAGGCGTAAAACGCCTCCATTACGCCTCAAAATAGGTCGTGGATCTGCTTATATTGAACATCAAAAATGTTAAATTTCCATAGAGATTATTTCATAGATTTGCATATGTAAACAGATATACCCTATCCATTCTGCTGTGAAATTTCATTAGAATGTAAATTAAAGGGTTTTCAGACACCTAAAATTCAGATTAAAATAGCTGTAAAAAAGTTAAGAAAATACTTTTACACTCAGCACTGTTTCTGCGGTGCTGATCACTGGGTCGAGTCCTAGTGTCCTCATTCTGCGTTGATAACAACAAACTACGCATTTTAACTTTTTAAGCCATTTTAGCTTTCTTATTTTTAGGGGGTCAGTAAAACCCTTTAAAGAGCTGTGGTGTTAGGGATTAAAGCTAGAGAAGTCCTTTAAGCGATACTACTCTATTAATCAGGTGATCCATCCTAGAAATGAATAAACAAACAATTTCTAGTACATCATTGTGATCTAACAAACATGTTAAGCTACATAAATAATTTTGCAAACTCCGGCCAGCACAAACTGCCAAAGAATAAGCCCTAGGAGACTCTTCTCAACCTACACTTGTCCCTGTCGGTCTAAGGATACTTCCTTCCTAACCTTTGCTGTTTCCCTGAAGGCTCCACAGGCTGTGTGTGGGATGAAATAGTTTATTTTGTTTTTTTGGCCATGATGAGCATAGTCGAGTAAGATCATCATATCTTCTGAGTCCGAAGGCTTTGTTTATTTCAAATGAATTGTGATAAGATGAGTTTAATGCAGACTATTCTTTTATAATTAACAAAGCAGGAAGAGCTAATATTGGTTCTCAATTTGCAATTCGCAGGCAGCCAAAATTCTGTAGGGTAATGCTGTGTTACGTACACCCTGCGTTTATCAGGGGCAGACATCAACAACAGAGGACCACTGTCCGAGAACAATACGGAGTCCCATTGTTTTCCTTCTGCCGATTCGGTGACGGCGGAGTGCTAGCTATAGATGGTTCTCTAAAAAATCCCTCACCATTGTTCCAGTCCATCAATAGTTGTGAGACACGGATGGGAATGAGCGTAGTCCTCTACATGTAATCTAACAAACAGAGGGGAGCACTATTTTTTTAAGGTATCAGCGTGCCCCTTGCAGCTGCACAGGTTGCACATATGGTATGTCCATCCCTGCCGCACTGCGTGTTTATAGAATGATTCATAGATATGCGTTTTTAGGCTACAAACAGCACAGTAACCATACATTGACAGCCCGTGTCTGCCGGCAGAGGTGTAATAGAAGTTAACCAGCAAATTGCAATTTATGTAATTTCCTAACGCAGGGCTGGACAAATCCCAGGAGCCAACTAGCCATTGCACTTACCTGCCTAATTTACCTGCCTAATTTTTCTATTCATAAATTAGGCATACAATTTTCTGTCCATCACATGACCAAGGAAGGTTTTTATCTCCTGGAAGGAAATAGTGAAGGTTCTTACTGAATAACAGCAAGCAGAGATCTTTAAGGCCTCATGCACACGGCCGTAGCCGTGTGCTCGATCTGTGATTACGGCACAGATGGCCGCAGATTGTCATCCGCGGGCCGTCCTGCAAATCGCGGGCCGTCCTGCAAATCGCGGGCCGTACACACATTGATTTCAGTGAGCCTGGACAGCACATGTGGCCCGTATAATGACTTGTCCTTTATTTTTGCGGTCCGGGCTCCCAGCCAATACACGGACCATGGAAACCACGGTCGTGTGCATGGGCTTATAGAAATGAATGGGTCCGCAATTCATCCCAATTTTTGCGGATGAACTGCGGACACAAAAATAAGTTAGTGTGTATGAGGTCTAATACTGTGATTAATACAGAATGAAAAATATTAAAACTTTTCATTTATAAAAAATACTAATTTGCTGAAAATGGAATACCCCTTATTTTAGGACACTTTAAATTATGACCGTGGTATTGACCACACTATAAGGCTAAATACACACGTTGCGTAATTTTGTGCGATTTTTTTTATGCTTTTGTAGGTCCGGTTTTTAACATTTAAAGAGGCTCTGTCACCAGATTTTGCAACCCCTATCTCCTATTGCAGCAGATCGGCGCTGCAATGTAGATAAGAGTAACGTTGTTTTTTTTTTAAAAACGAGCATTTTTGGCCAAGTTATGACCATTTTTATATTTATGCAAATGAGGCTTGCAAAAGTACAACTGGGCGTGTATTATGTGCGTACATCGGGGCGTTTTTACTTCTTTTACTAGCTGGGCGTGTATTATGTGTGTTACATCGGGGCGTGTATTATGTGCGTACATCGGGGCGTGTTTACTACTTTTACTAGCTGGGCGTTCTGACGAGAAGTATCATCCACTTCTCTCCACAACGCCCAGCTTCTGGCAGTGCACAGACACAGCGTGTTCTCGAGAGATCACGCTGTGTCGTCACTCACTTCCTGCCCCAGGTCCTGCATCGTGTCGGACCAGCGAGGACACATCGGCACCAGAGGCTACATTTGATTCTGCAGCAGCATCGGCGTTTGCAGGTAAGTCGATGTAGCTACTTACCTGCAAACGCCGATGCTGCTGCAGAATCAACTGTAGCCTCTGGTGCCGATGTGTCCTCGCTCGTCCGACACGATGCAGGACCTGGGGCAGGAAGTGAGTGACGACACAGCGTGATCTCTCGAGAACACGCTGTGTCTGTGCACTGCCAGAAGCTGGGTGGTAACGAAGAGAAGTGGATGATGCTGATTCGTCAGCATCATACACTCCCATTCACAACGCCCAGCTAGTAAAAAAAGTAAAAACGCCCAGATGTACTTTAGAAAGCCTCATTTACATAAATATAAAAACGGTCATAACTTGGCCAAAAATGCTCGTTTTTAAAAAAAAACAAAAAACGTTACTCTTATCTACATTGCAGCGCCGATCTGCTGCAATAGGAGATAGGGGTTGCAAAATCTGGTAACAGAGCCTCTTTAAAGCAGAAATAGGTGCGTTTTTATGCTACAGATTTTGGTGCGGTTTTTTCTACACTTGTCCGATACAATTTTAAGGCGGAAACACAAGATAAATTGACATGCTGCAGATTTTGACATACGCACAGCAATTCAATTTACGTGCGGAAAATTTCTGCAACATGTAGATGAGATTTCTTGGAATCTCATTTACTTTGCTGATACTGTATTACGCTGCGGATTTGGTGCAAGAAAATCAGAGCATCAAATGCGCATGTAATACATGGTGTGGTTTTGCTGCATTTTTGGCTGTGTGGCCGAAAACCGCACTGAAATAATGCATGCATTTTTTTCAGTGTGGTTTTCGCTCACTCTAAAAAAACTTGGCTAAACCCCATTTGTGTCAATACACCTTTAAAAGAGAAAAGGTCTATTAAAGATAGCCGCAAGTCATAAAGTTCTAGTACTAACTGCCAGTGATATGGTTTTGACCCTATTGCCAAGTTTTAGTAGTACTAGGATATCCCCAGTACTACTAGGGCAAAATATGTTCCTATTAGAGCTGCCGCCTGCTGGGTAGCCACATGCAGGGGGACAAGAGTCGTGTGACATGGAGCCACTGGTTTGGGAACACTGCTCTAGTCCACGGCTATAGCACATAGTATTAATGTATGTATTTTCATGTGGAATAACTAAGATATCGAATGTGAAAGCTTATTCAAGTCAGGCTATTCAAAATAGACCCCATGCTAAAGGGATGGTCCACTTTAACAACCAAACTACTTTTTTTTTCTCATTCCAATGCATCTAAAATGAAGCAAATTTACAGATAGTCTTAATAAAAATTTTCTGATTGTTTTGATCTACGGATCCTATGCAGGCATATATATTTCCATGGGAAATGCTACAAACAGTCCCTGTGTAGTCTGATCCTGCAGTCACACTTCTGTCCATCTGTCCACTAATTCTTACTAACTTACATGTGGTAGGTTAGCAAAAAGTAGGGGACAGACAGATGTTAAAGAGGCTCTGTCACCACATTATAAGTGCCCTATCTCCTACATAAAAAAAACTATCTATTTTTACCACTTTATTAGCGATTTTAGATTTATGCTAATGAGTTGCTTAATGCCCAAGTGGGCGTATTTTTACTTTGGTCAGCGTCATACACTCCCCTGTACAACGCCCACTTGGTCTAATCAGCCTCATGCACTCCTCTCCATTCATTTAGTCAGCGCATAGGGATCCTGTTAGATCCTTATGTGCTGTCTTATACTAACACATTAACAATACTGAAGTGTTTAGACAGTGAATAGACATTCCACGGAATGTCTAGTCACAATCTCTGCACTTCGTTATTGTGTCTGTGGTAGTTACAGCAGAGGACGTGTAATATCGCGAGATCTCGCTGTAAATGATAGGTTACAACGAGATCACGCTTCCTCGGCTGTAACTACCATAGAAACCGTAACGAATTGCAGAGATTGTGAATAGACATCCCGTGGAATGTCTATTCACTGTCTAAACACTTCAGTATTGTTAATATGTTAGTATAAGACAGCACATAAGAATCTAGCAGGATCCCTATGCGCTGCCTAAATGAATGGAGAGGAGTGCATGACGCTGATTGGTCAGCGTCATACACTCCCCTGTAGAACGCCCACTTAGTCTAAAGTAAAAATACGCCCACTTCGGCATTAATCAACTCATTAGCATAAATCTAAAATCGCTAATAAAGTGGTGAAAACAGATTGGTTTTTTTTAAAATAAAAAGCACTACTGTCACCTCCATTACTTCGCCGATATCCTTATGTAGAAGATAGGGCACTTATAATGTGTTGACAGAGCCTCTTTAATTTGACCGATCAGACTACCATAAATCCTAGGCAGCACGCCCGCTGTCTTGGGGTTATTTTTGACTCAGATCATTACTTTACAACTTATATTTGATCACTTGTACACGTTCACCTCAAAAACATCTCCAGAATCAGCACTTTTCTTAGGGCTTATTTACACGAACGTATAATGCGTCCATGCAACACGCGTGATTTTCACGCGCCTTGCACGGACCTATGTTAGTCTATGGGGCCGTGCAGACAGTCCGTGATTTTCACGCAGCGTATGTCCGCTGCGTGAAACTCACAACATGTCTTATATTTGTGCGTTTCTTGCGCATCACGCACCCATTAAAGTCAATGGGTGCGTGAAAATCACGTGCAGCACACGGCAGCACTTCCGTGTGACGTGCGTGATTCGCCCAAGAGCAGTAAAAAGTATGAATGAAAACAGAAAAGCCCCACGTGCTTTTATGTTTACAAACATCCAAACAGAGTGTCATGATGGTGGCTGCGCGAAAATCACGCAGCCACGCATCATATGGTGATGACACACGGAGCTGTTAAGCGCCTTTTGCGCTCGCAAAACACAGTGTTTTTTGCTCGTGCAAAATGCACACGCTCATGTAAATCCAGCCTTATTGTGTAAAGAACATTGATTCATTTTTGCATTAAATACTGTAACTCATTACTAATCCGTCTTCCACTCACTAAACTATCCCCTCTCCAATCTATCCTCAATGCAGCAGCCAGGCTCATCTTTTTGACCAACTGCTACACCAACGCCTCTACCCTGTGCCAGTCACTGCACTGGTTGCCCATCCCCTTCAGAATAAAATTCAAACTTATTACTCTCACCCACAAAGCTCTCCCCAGTGCTGCACCTCCTTACATCTCCTCCTTCATCTCGGTCCAGCACCATACTCGTGCTCTATGTTCTTCCAACGACCTTAGATTAACATTTGCCATAATCTGAACCTCCCACTCCCGTTTCTCTCGTGCTGCACCCGTCCTCTGGAATGCGCTACCCCAGACAATCAGATTAATTCCCAATATCCACAGTTTTAAACGCACCCTGAAAACACATCTTTTTAGACAGGCCTATAACATTCCCTAATCTGACTCCTTTCCCTGTATCCCCCCTTTTTACATTAGTCAAGGGAACCTGACCACCTCATTCAGCAGTATCCCCCGCACTCCTTCTCTTTCATGTCGGTCATACACAGATACTGGCTGGTGACCGGCTCATGCAGCTTTATGTGTATTACCCCATGTGTATAAAAGATGGCTGGACCGTTGTACTGATCAAGCACTTATTACATATTGTGTCTCCCTTATTTCCGCATAGATTGTAAGCTCTTGTGATCAGGGTCCTCACTCCTCTTGTTTGAATTGTTTTGTCACTATGTAACGTCTCATATTGTCTGTACATGAACCCTTTAAATTGTAAAGTGCTGTGGAATATGTTGGCGCTATATAAATGTTTGCAGTCTGTTACCATGGACACTTATAATAGGCCTACATAGAAGCTGTAAACAGAACAATAGGAACAATTTTATTAACACTATTTGCAAAGGGCTTCATTTTTCATTGGTAGATGCAAACGTGAAGAAAAAGGGAAAAGGTGGCTCTCCTCTGAGTCGATGTCGTCTTGTGTACGGTTTGTACAATTTGGAATTAGTCCTTTATCAAAAGACTCAACAGAAAGCCTTTTCTCTGGTAATGGTATGGGCCCACCACCAGAGAGTCTCTGTTATCGGTGTGTGCCGGAAGCCATCTACTGCGATCCCTGGAAGGATTAATCCGTGTCGTGGGGATGAAATTGTAAGCAGGAGGAAACTAAGAAAAAGTTAATGCAGTGTCTCGGTAACGGCGCCAGGCTAATAAGTAGAGATGAGATGTATATATACCCAACCTTATGAAGGGACCAGTTTGGTCCAGAAACGCGTAGTCTGAATAAATAAAGAAATAATTTTATTATATAAATCTCATCTCTACTTATTAGCCTGGCGCCGTTACTGAGACACTGCGTGAACTTTTTCTTCGTTTCCTCTTGCTTGACATTTTTCATTAGAACAATAAATAAAATTGTTTTCGAAGGTGGACCTTCCCTTTAACTATTTGTAAAGGGAAGTGTTTTATATATTTATATCTATGTTCATGTGAGCTTAGATATATATATATATATATATATATATATATATATATATATATATATATATATATCTCTATCCCTTCAGAAAGGTGTATCTCCAGCCTCCGGGGGAGGGGGGAGAAGACAGTGGACACATTCCCACTGCTTGCCCCCCCCCCCTCACCAGGTAATGAGATTCCATGGGGGAAGCCATAAACATGTCGCCCCCCCCCTTGCATGTACATGAGCATGTGATGTCAAACAGATGTGTACGGGAGGGTTTAAAAGGACAAACTGTCCCACACTCTGCCCTCTTGTTCCTGCCTCCCTCAAGACACACCAACTCACCAACTTTGGACCACATGAACTGCTAAGTATCCACGTGTAGCAGCAGCTACACGTAACCCTCTCACCCGTAAACACTTAACCCTTACTTCTCCCCCCTAACACAACACTTCCTTGGTCAACCCTTTACCACTTGCCTGACCTGCATATCCCCTGGTACCTGTACAACCCCTGGTACCTGTTTAACCCTTTCCCACTATTTACCTGCTATCTCCTGGTATACAGCAACCAATTCCCCTTGTTAACCCTTTATCCTCCTTATACCGTGTAAACCCTTTAGTGCACAGGGACAGTTATTGCTAGGAGGGAGTGGGACTGAAACAGTGAGCATGTGTATCGTATTCTAACGTAACTTCTATGTATTTTAGTTAGAGCCAGGTGGGGGAGGGTCTCACAGAAGCAAGCATCAGTGAAGGCCCTGTATGTTTAGGTAAGTGGGTCGTGGTATAAATTAGGATTGTGATACCGTGTTTATACTGTACTACGTATAGTGTGAGTATACTCAATATATTTTAATGTGTTATATGTATTGGGGTTTACTGATACTATACTGTGATCAGTTACTGTGTTCTGTGTTTGGTGTATTTTATATGTAAGTGTGATTATTGTTGGTAATAAATATTATCTTTATTTACGGTCTTATTCCCTTAAGTAGCAGCAAAAGCAAGAGAAAGAGATATACAAGAGAAAGGTAGGGGAACTAGGCATAACCCTAGTGACCCTGATTATAAAGGAGGTAGTAATAGTGGGTGACACGAGTAAGTGAACCCCGCTATTGCCCCAGCCCTTTAACACTATTGCATTTACCAGGGTAAATCATGATGCAGCTTATGCTTGTTGATGCTTTTCATTCCAATATCTGTGTTGCTTTATTTCAGCTTTTTCCAGAAATGTCTTTTATATATTCAATAAACTAAGAATTTAGGCCTTAGATGAGTTTTCAACCATATGAAAATAGTAAATGTTAGGAAATTATTTGCTTTTCCCTTAAACTGAGGAGCAGGCCGTTCTACATCTGGAAAATGATGACTAGCCCCTAGTGGTATTTTAGCATGAGGTGAAGGCGTCTGCTTGCTGTTGCAACTTTGCATGCTGTGGGCCTGTGTGTCATTCCCATGGGAGTGTGGCCGGGTTTTATTTGATATGTTCTATTGCTTGCGTGCGTGTGTGTATCACAAGTTGTGATTCTGTAATTCCCCTCCCTAGTCTCTATTACCACTTTATACGTCGATATTGTTTTTGTTTGGGTGATTGGGAGGAGATGCATTTGCTTGATTGTAAAATGGACAAACCTTCTGTGTGTGTAGTAGAGTTTTTCCATTCCTGTGTGCATGTCTACATCAATTTCCTTCTACTTGAAACCGATCGTCATATTTACTGTATTTGTAGCCCACCCTAGGGTATCAGTACAGTAGAACGTTTCAGCACCTCATTCAAAAGGAAGTGTAACTATATCAGTTGAAGTGATGTCATGACATTTTTGTATGACAAAAAGTTATGATTTTAATTCGATCTGTGCTTTTAGTGATTTTTCATAAGATAAGGGTTATATTTACTCTCTGTACATTAATGGAATGGTCAAAGTTGAAAAAACAATAGTAAGATACGTGACTTGCAAAGCTACGGAGAAAACTATTTCAAGAGGCATCTGATGACGTTGTGGTGAAAAATATTGGGGCGTGGTGGGGGGTAAATCCCCTATTACATCGGCCTATAAATCTGCCGGTGCAGCGAGCGCCAATCAACTAGACCCTGATCGGAGCTAGTTTGCTCCTGTCACAAGGAGCTACAGTATGTATGGGGACGAGCGGTCGTTACTCCAATTGCTCGCCCCCATACATTATTATCATGACGGCAGCACATCTCCCTGTTTACACAGGGGGATGGGATATGCGGTCAATGATAATATTTAACTTTTTTAAAACGATACGATCAGCAGATGAAGGAGCGTTTGCTTGTTTGCTTGTTCATCTCCTGATTACAGAGGGCAATTATCGGCATTGAGCGTTCTATGAAGTCTTGTCTGCCCGTTAATTGCCCAGTGTAAAACCCCCTTTAGTCTCCGGTTATTTCATTATGCCATATGGGCTTTTGTCACTGTTTATAGTTGTATGATGTATTTTGTATTTTATGAAGGTAAGTTTTCTGCTGATGCTATACTCATGTTTTGTTGTCATACTTTATGGATTCCTAATGTTGACCTACTATAAGGATTATTAATTATAATATTATATTATAATTATGACTTTTCACTAGGAAGGATCCACACACCATCTTTTTTTAGGAAGATTCTTAATTTTAAAATGTCTTACAAACCATTTATAAGGAGTTTTATTGAATATTGTGTTTTAAAATGAAGGTCCACTGTTGCAGCCAATTTTTTTGTATTGTTCCAATGCATCTAAAATGAAAAATGAAGATACTTTGGCTGCTACTCCTATGCAGACCTATGTATCTCCATGGTAACAGACAACAAACCCTTTGTTGTCTGATCCTGCAGTCATACCCCCTTTTACTGTCCCCTACTTCTTACTAACCTACCAAATGTACGTTCGTAAGAAGTAGGGGACAGATGGAAGGGAGCGCCACTTCAGGATCCGACAACACAGGGTTTGTTTGCAGTCCATTACCATGTAGAGACTTATGTTTCTATAGGAGTTTTAGACACAATATGTGATGTTTAATGAATACTATTTGCAAAGTTGTTTAATTTTTTTATTATAGATGCATTAAAACAAATATAAATATTGGGTTGCAAAGGTGGACCAGCCCTTCAGTAAAGTTTACTGTCATTTACTACATTTAGTAGTTTCTTGTAGGTTTGTATGGTTTAATTTTCCCTTTACTTGGTTAAATTATTGTGGCTACATAGGTTATAGATAAGCTACGTGGACAACAGTGTGTGGCAGCCAAGCATATCTGTTTGTGCTTGTGGAACATCTTATTACAAAACCATGGGATTTAGTTTAGAGATGGTCTGCTACACTTCTAAACTCTTCTGGGTGGGCTTTTTTTTACTAGAGTTTGGATAATGGGAATCTTGTCCAATCACAACACCCAGGAGCGCTGCTAAACTTTGAATACATACGGGGCGCTGGTTATCGGGGGGGGGGGGGGGGTAGAGGGATGCGACTTTCCAAGGGCAGTATTTTGTGCAACATCTGTCCTACACCCCCCAAATAATTTGTCCCTTCATAATTTCTTACAGCATACCCCGAAATATAGCACCTCCATAAGGCTATAGTGTTTTTACTGAAGATTTTGTATTTGCGGGCGGAAAATCCGCAGCTTAGTAGCAGCAAAGTGGATGCGATTTAACAAATCTCATCCACACGCTGCAGACAATTTTCACGTAGAAATCGACCCATGGTGTAGATCTTTAAACTTACAGCATGTCCATTTCTGATGCGGGTTGATTGTGCATTTGTTAAATATTTTCCCCATTAAATGTTATTGGGCAAGTGAAATTTGCAACAAATAGCAAATGTTGCATTTTTGCTATTGAGCAGTTGCAATGTGACCGTTGCAGTCAATCAAAGGCTGTAGTGTTACATGGGACGTGACATCATCCCAGAAAGCAGGCTCAACAAGGACTAGCCAATGACGGCCTGAGGGCATCGATACGGGAGCACCAGAGGAGGGGTGTATGGTCTTTTTTTTTTTTTTTTTTTAGCTTATCCACTCTTTTCCGCAGTGGGAAATCTGAATCTAGGTTGGCTTTGATGTGGAGTTTTCCGCAGCAAATCCGAACCTTGTGAACCTAACCTAACATGACTGACTAACACAATATGGCAGTAAATACAGTTTATACCGAATTAAACATGTGCAGTCAGAGGGAAAAAAAACAATTCCACTGACTTTAATAGTATTTGTTCACTTTCCGCGTTTTCTCCATCTGGCCCAGATCATCATGAAGGCTCCCTCCAGCTATGATGGACCAGACATTGATGCCCACGCTCCTCGTTATTACACCACATATTTCCCATGACAGAGACAACGTCCTTTATGCATGCCACAATGTCCCTGTGACGATAGCCTCAATGTTCTCACAAAAGCTGTGTCACAATAATGTCATCAATGCCCCATGACAACCAGATTGCCTCTATGGAAGTCGCAGTGCCTTCTTTGCCAGTCACAAGTCCCCCTCTGCCAGCCACAAAGCCCAAATGCCAGCCACTATGCCATCCACAATGCCCACATATCATTTATAATGCCCTGTCTGCCAACCGCTATGCCCCCATGAAAGTCAATATAATTTTAGGGAGGCACTGTGGCTAGCAAGGGGACATTGATGGCCATAATGAGTATGCCCATCAATGCCTTGCTAGCCACAGTGCCCCCATTTATTAACTTAGCCGATGCTTACCTGATACAAGCGGGCTTCTCTCTTTTTAAGTTGCGAATAACTTAAGTTATTTTAAAACTGAAAAGTCTCCCCTGCTAGTTTTCAATTGTAGCCAGGTCCTTAGAATAATTGCACGGTGACATCAGCAACCGTGAAGATGAGCACAGATATAAGACAAGGACTGAAAGTTGGTGTCCCAATTCCGCAATATTTCTGATGGGTCTGAGGTCAGGACAGTCCATTTCTTCTACGCTGAACTTATTTTGTGTACTTTTTTTTTCTTTAGGATATTATTGCAAGATTTAATTTGATACTTTTTGTGATATGTTATTGTTTAAAAAAATATGTAAATAAAAAATTAATATAATGGAAAAATGAATTGTAAGTTCGAAACATGCAACTAGCTCCACAGCATACCCATCTATTTAGTTCTGTTTCGTCATAAATCTTTAAGAAATAAACAAAACACCAGTCAGAAGACCGTAATATGGAAATACCAATGCGGAATGCTAGACATGCTGATGATCCTGAGATATCGGACTTTATATAAAATCCACATTGGGTTAAAGAGCTGATATTATGTAACATCACGACTTTGTCCACACCAGAAGTTATTAAAATACTCTGCATAATACTGAAAGCAACAGTTTCTTCGGAACTTATGTCCATCAACCAGATTTTGCTTTCATCAATGTTAAAAGAAATGTAATTGAACTAAAGAAAATTTTCACCGAAATCTGTGTAGGTAAACGCCATGGTATTGTCACTGCTTACTTTGCCCAGTGCCGTTTTTGCTTGTGGCTTGGTTTCTGAACTGCAGTGGAAGGAATCTTCGTAAATCCTAGCGGAAATAATGTGGTCTGTGTAAGTAACAGATTTTTTTTCCTGGAGATTTACATCCCTCTCAGCTTTTAATATGTTTAACCTCTTCAGAAAATGTAATAAGCGAGTGTGGTACTCTTACATGAAGGAGACTCTATTAAAGAATATGCCTTTGCGGATATTGATATGAAAGTAATTTAACCCAACTTTACAGCTTCAGAATTTTATTTTATTTTTTACAATACTTGAAGACTGGATCCAATTTCGCAACAAAACATTTTTTATTGCCCCACTGCATGTCAAATTAAAACTGAAGCAACTTTGCAAACCCTGTTAAGCCTGAGGGTATGTTCACGCGGCCTATTTTCGGGCCGTAAACTCCCGAAAAACGGCCGCAAAATCAGAAGCAGAACGCCTCCAAACACCTGCCCATTGATTTCAATGGAAAAACGGCGTTCTGTTCCGACGGAGTGTTTTTCGCTGCGTTCTTTTACGCGTAAAAAAAACTGCCACGAAAAAGAAGTGCAGGTCACTTCTTGGGACGTTTTTGGAGCCGTTTTCCATAGACTCTATTGAAAAAAGCTCCAAAAACGGCTGTAAAAAAACGCAGTGAAAATTGCGAGTGGCACAAAAAACGCCTGAAAATCAGGAGCTGTTTTCTCTTGAAAACAGCTCCGTATTTTGAGACGTTTTTGACTCTCCGTGTGAACATACCCTAATCCTGCAGCCATACTTTCATTTATTCTCTACTTTTTTCTTATATATTTGGCAGGTTAGCAAAATATAGGGAACAGATGATTTAGAGTATGGCTACAGGATCAGACTTTGCAGGGTTTGAAAGTTTTTAAGCACAACTCATTTGCTTTATTTTTCATTCTAAATGCATTGGGCAATAAAAAAAAAAATAGTTTTGTTATGAAGGTGGACAAAGCCTTTAACCCTTTCAGGATGCAGCCTGTTTTAGACCATGACAGAGCCCCATTTTTTTCAAAACGTACATGTGTCGCTTTATGCGTTATTTGTGATTGTTAAGAGCGTCTTTTTGTGACACATTATACTTATATTATTTGTTACATTTTGGTTGCTGTTTACTCTTTTGTATAGATAGATTGATAAAATGTAATTGAAAGATTTAGAAAAATTAGCATTTCTCTACATTTGAAAATCCTTTGGTTATAAAACGGTTAATGATAACACGTTTTTTTAGGATGTTATACGGCTTATAAAAGTTTAATAGCAGTTTATAAAAATGTGCAAAATCAATATTTTTTAGGTAACAGTTATGAAGTGGCTTTGAGAGGGTATGAGAAACCCCTCCATGAATCACTCCACCTTAAAAACTGCACCCCTCCACATTAAAAACTGCATTTAGGAAGTTTGTTAACCCTCTAGGTGCTTCACAGCCATTAAAGCAGAGTGGAGGTGAAATTTACGAATTTCGTTTTTTTCAAAAATGTAATTTATCAACAATTTATACTCCATTTTGTTTCTGTAACACAGCAGGTGTTAACAGTAAAACACAACCTAATATTTATTACCCTGATTCTGCAGTTTTCAGAAATATCCCATAAATGGCCCTAGTGTGCTACTTGACTAAAAACGGTCCTAAGAAATGAAGGCGCACCTTGTGGATTTTGAGGCCTACTTTTTATTAGGATGTTTACCAGGCAGCCGTTTTATGTTAGAGGCCTTGAGGTGAAAAGCATAAGAAACGCCCCAAAAAAGATCCTATTTTGGAAACTACATTCCTAGAGGAACTTATCTAGAGGTGTAGTGAGCAAATTCAGACCCCACAGGTGTTTAAAAAAAAATTGAAATTGGGGGCACCGATTACTTTTTTGCAGATGACCTCCACAATATATATCCCAGCCTTCAAAAGGGGTAACACCCTAAGAAGCCATCTTCCAACTAATTGGGGGGTGCGTCCCGTGATCCATTCCCCCCAACTACTTTTTACGACCTACTTCAAGGACTCTGCCCCCCCTTGCCAAAGCGAAATAGGCCTTGACCGCCTCAAGCCTGTGAGATCCTCCACACACCCACCGCTCGTTCAATTCCATCCATTAAAGCCAGACTCCACATATCCATTCCCACATCTTTCAGGTGCACTCCATTCTCCCTCAAAAAATGTCCCGTCCCAGACTCCAGGTCCCAATGTTGGACTGCAACACAGCCGTTACGTGCCACAAAGCCAGATATAGCCCGGCTGGCTTTAATACGGGCCTTATTGACCCTTTCCTTGGAGCGAGCCATACGCCAACTCTTCCTTGGGACCATTTCCGACTAAACAGTGACCGGCTTGGGATGTAACGACCACAAGCAAAGCTGGTCATGCTTGACATCCCGCACCAGTTCCCGAAAAGGGCGCCGTACCAGCACGTCTGGGGCCCTGTCTAACAGCACGTAATTATGAAACTCAGGCAACACCCGACTCCAGGTCATTCCACGGAAACCCATTCAATGCAGGACCACTGTGTCCCGAGGAATCCGGAGCTGTTGACCGTCCGGCCGTACGTCCGCCAGAAGGGCACCCCAGTACACATACGAATGCCCCATAATCCACACCATAAATGGGTTATTGCCTGCAAGACAAAGGAAACCATACACGCACACCAACACACACACACACACACACACACACACACACACACACACACACACACACACACACGAGCAGAAATCACATCACAGATCGTAACATTTGTGGGCGAACATAAGAACGGAAACGCGCCAATTCCCACCGCCTTATACGCCGCACCTCCGCTTTGTCTAATCCCCACCTCACTGCCTCAGTCGCAGCTCCAATACGAAATGAGTGGGACGAGTATTGTTCCGCACGCACGTGACATACCACCAGACATTTCTTAAAGACAGAGGCAAACTGAAAACGTGACAAAAATGTACCATCTGCATGTCTCCTGAACAGGGAATCCGAGAGGCCAACTCCCACTCATAACTCCTTGAGGCAAAAAACGGGACATACTAAATTCCCGGGTATCGCGAACAACACCACCCTTCTGCCCCTGCCGGTCTGATCAGTTTTTGAACGACAGAGAACTATCTCCACCCTATCCGCATATAAATCCACATTGTCCTGCATCAACCCACCTGGTCTAGACTAACTAGGCAAAACCAATTCCCCAATCCGAAAAGCCAGCAAGAAAGACAAACGAAACAGCTTGCTCTCATAAGGCGAACGACACACCCGCCACATATCTCCCATGGAACACGACAACGGAAAAGACACTGGATGCCTATGGTCCCACACAACCACACCCCGTCTTAGTCTCCACAGTGCCTGGCCCACCAGGAAATGCTTTGTGATGTCCACAAACCCCCGGAGTTTAAAACCGAAAGCAATGGCTGCCACAAAGCAATTGACCTTGGCGACCCCCAACCAAAACAATAAAGCAATTATCCTGTCATCATAAAACACAACATCACCAAGAGATCTCACCCAATCTTCCCATTGACGTCATCCAGCAGAGTATGCTGCCCATGTCGTGTTGGCCAGCGATCGTTCAATCAGGGCACCTGCGGCCCGGATACCAGCTCCCAAACATGACTGGGACAGTCCACACCAGTTAACTCCGCGTCCGGAACCAGCTGATGAATACGATCCCACTGCGAGCGATAAAGCGAGTCAGTAATACAATTCTCCACCCATGGAACATGAACCGCCACCACGCACGCATTCAACTTCAGACAGGCAAGCAATAACTGACGCAACAAACCAACTACAGAAGAAGACGCCGAAAATTTATTTATTGCCAACACCACCCCCAGATTCACGATGGAAGCAAACTTTCTTGTCCCGGAACCTGTTGCCCCAAATGGTAACTGCTACCGCGATGGGAAACCGCTCGAGCAGGGCCAAGTTGCGCATAAGACCCGACTCCACCCAAGAGGCCGGCCAATGACCTGCGCACGATTGACCTTTACAAAAAACGACGAAAAACCCACTGCCCCCGACTCATCCGTAAACAACTCTAGATCAGAACTTTTCAATGCCTGAGACATCCATAGTGAGTGGCCATTATACATAGCCAGGAAATGAAAGCTAAACTCGCAAATCGTCCCGATAATCGGCAACTAAACAAATAAAATGATGTGGTTCATGCACCCCTACCGTCGCTGTTGCCAAACGATGCATTATGCGGCAAGCAAAATTCAGTTTCCCTAGCAGTGACTGTAACTCACGTAGCGTAAGATGACAGGCCCTGTAAACTAAACAACGGAAAGCAACAAGCTTGTCGTCCGGCAATCTGCACTCCATGGCCTCCAAGTCTATCGTAATACCCAAAAAATAAATAGACGTCGCCGGGCCTTCAGTTTTTTCTGAAGCAAACGGGACGCCGTAATCCTGCGAGACCCATGTAACTACTTCCAGCAGGTTCGCACAAACTCCGGAACCCACCGGACCGACGCACAAAAAATCATTGAGATAGTGGATGACCGAATCCACGATGGCGACAACCCTAATTACTCATTCCAGAAACGAACTAAAAACCTCGGAGTAAGCACATGAAATAGAACAGCCTATAGGTAGGCAACGATCAACATAATAACCCCATCCCAGTAACATCCCAACAACCGCTGGCTGACCATGTGCACCGGCAGTAATCTAAAGGCCGCCTCAATATTAGTCATCTCCATCAGGGCCCTCTTCCCGTAACCGCGCACCAGCGCCACCGCAGCATCAAACGACGTATAGATGACGGAGCACAATTCTGGATCTATACCGTCCTTAATCGACGCCCCTTTCGAAAACTACAAATGGTGTATGAGACTGAACTTTTGGGACCACCCCAGGGGAGAAACAACCAAACCAGGCACTGGTACCGTCGGGAAAGGGCCCGCCATTCTTCCCAAAGCAACCTCCTTCTTAAGTTTCTCTGACACCACCCCTGCATGTTGATATGCAGACCAAAGGTTGCGCTGGGTAAAAGAGACAACGTGAGGGGGGGGGGGGGGTGGAATAATAAAACCGGAGCCAAAACCAGAGCCAATCAACCGGGCCCCATCACTATCTGGGTATCTACTTAGAAAGGGGGCCATCTTTGTGAGCCTCACTGGAGTCCCCCCCCCCCCCCCATGACCAGAGGAACCGATGGCTCCACCTTGCCGTCTCCCTTTTTAAAAACATTTTGAAGCCCCGTGAGACTGATCGTTGCAGTGGGAACAGACGTGCTTAATTTTGCAAGTGGCTCCAAATTTACATTGCCCCTCGTTAAACTGCCAACGCGTTTCAAGCTTGGAGCCCGAGGCCTGACCTGCATTACTGGAAGTTCCCGCTGCATTCCCGCTCCTGGGAAAAGACTGGCAAGGTTTAAACAGCGCAGTCACCTTCAACCACAAGGCTATATCCTTATGGTCCCACCGTATGTTAGGCCAAACCGCTTTTCGCTGACGAAATTGTTCGTCATACCGGAGCCAAGCCTGATCCCCCATAAGCCCTGTGCACCTCCCGCACCGCGTCCAAATAACAAAACAGAGCCGAGCAATTGTCCGGCGCCTTTTCCCCAATAACACTGGCCAATATAGAAAAAGCCTGCAACTAATTAACGAATGTTTTTGGGATCAACCTGTATCTCCGTTTTTCTTCCTCATCCTTCTTGGTTTCATCACGCTTAACTTTATCTAAATTGAACTTCTCCAGTGGCAGGAGGGAAAAAATATCAACGTATTCGTCCTTCCAAATACATTCCTTAATTCCTGCTTCAAATGGGCCCCTAATGGGCCCTTGTAACACACGTAAACATAGGCCAACCAACTCGCTACCCCTCCCATCTATTTTAGACTTGGAGGCCTCCCCTTATTTCCACTTTTGTCAGCAGTGCGGCCTATTCTTTATGCGCAAGCTAGGTTTTTCATGTTATTAATTCTTATCCCCCTTTAGGAACACGCTCTGCACCTTTTTTGACTCTCTCTTCTTTGCAGTTTGGGGATCTTCATTGGGCTGGGAACAGGTGGCCTTGCTTCCTGCAGAGATGATGACGTTTTGGGGAAGATGTGGGGCAGATGTGCTTTGGGCCTTCACCTTCCTTGTTGCCAGTTTTTTGGGCATTGATAACCATCTCTTGAAACCGAAGGAATGTTCCTTTCTGGCCTGAACATCAGGGCAGCAGACAAGAATTATACAATGCCATCTGTACGATGTGCACGTCCAGCTTTTTGTACCATGGGACATGGATGTTCTGTGAATCGGGTTATTGTATAAAATATTCACATTACTTTATTGACTATTGGCTTCTTCACTAGCTCCATATTCAGCACAAAGCCCCAAAACGTCATAATCTCTGCTGCGTCTAGGGGGTCTGGATGTCGGGTCTAGCAAATGAGGACGTGGGGTTTTATGCGGAAAACGACTGGGCTTATAAATTAGTCTGGGACATCATTTTGCATAATTGTGTTCCAAGAGACTTATTGGTTTAATCTTTCCGTTGTCATAGCTGTATGACCACAGCTTTTTTTTATCTTATTTTGCAGAACGGGTTCGATTTTATTAACCTCATTTGGTGTATATATAATGTATTGAAAAGCTTTTATTGACTTTATTTTGAGGGAAATAGAAAAAAGTCCAGCAATTCTGCAATAGTTTTTTTGGTTTAAGTTTTATGGCGTTTATCATGCGGTATATAGGACATGTTAAATGTATTTTGCTGGTCAGTATGAATACAGCGATACCAAAGTTATGTAGCTTTTTTTTTTTACTACTTTTACACTAGTTTATTTTAAAAGAAAAATCATGTTTTTGAGTTGCCATATTTGAGAGCCATAACTTTTTTTAATTTTTCCATCGATGGAGCGGTGTGAGGGCTTGCAGGTCGAGTTGTAGTTTTTATTTATGCTATTGTGGGGTACATGTGAAATTTGGATAACTTTTTATTACGTTTTTTATAAGCAAGGTGACTAGAAATAAGCTATTTTGGGATAAAGAATGTGATAAAACGGCTTTATAGCGTTACGTGGTTGAATCGCTGTGGTTCCTAAACACTTCGACTTCGCAATAATACCAGTCACAGTTAAGCGTGGAATATCTAGGAGGGAAGATATTTCACAAACTGACTTATTGCAACGGTGGCGTCCTATAGTACCACGCTGGAATTCAGTGAGCTCTTTAGAACAATGCATACTTTCACACACCTTTTATACACTTGTGGCAATGGGTCTGAATAAAACACCTAAATTCAATGATTAAGGCTTCATGCACACGAACGTGTTTTTGCACCCGCAATTCATCCGCAAAAATGCAGATGAATTGCGGACCCATTAATTTCTATGGGCTCATTCACACGACCGTGGTTTATACGGTCCAGACAATGACCGGGAGCCCCGATCGCAAAAAAATAGGACATGTCATTATACGGGCCGAATTTGCTGTCTGGACTCGCTTATATCAATGTGCACGGTCCGTGATTTGCGGACGGCCTGCGGATGACACTCCGTGGCCATCCATGCCGTAATCACAGGCCGTGCACACGGCTATTATATGTATGTGTGTGTATGTATGTGTATATATATATATATATGTATATATATATATATATACACTACCGTTCAAAAGTTTAGGGTCACTTAGAAATTTCCTTATTTTTGAAAGAAAAGCACAGTTTTTTTCAATGAAGAGAACATTAACCACTTAAGGACACGGCCAATTTTGGCCTTGAGGACAGAACAATTTTTTTACATTTCCCTCTTTGCATCCCGACGCTCATAACGCTTTTATTTTTTGTACGACGTAGTTGTATGAGACTTTGTTTTTTGCGGGACGAGTTGTACTTTATGTAGGTACCATTTTTTGGTACAAATACATTATCGTTTAATTTCTATAAATTTTTATGTTGGCGAAAATGCAGAAAAAAAGCAGTTGCGCAGCAGTTTTAATATTTTTTTTTTTTACACCATACACCGATCATCATAAATAATGTTATACATTTGTTGTACAGGTTGTTACAGTCGTGGCAATACCAAATATGTCTATTATTTCATGTTTTGGGACTTATATTTTAAAAAGTTTATTTATTATAAAAAAATGTGTGTTTCTGTGTATTTTTTTTTTACTTTTTATTTATCATTAATTTTTTTTTACATTCATTTAACTTTTTTTTTCAATCCCATAAAGGGATTTATCATTTTTATTTTTATTTTGTAACTGTAATGTACTGGCATAGATCTATATGCCAGTACATTAGCCTGTGCACTGACTGTACACAGGCAGTTGTTAGGGCAGACCTCAGTATGCCCTAACAGGAAATATGTTCAGACAGCCCTGGGGTCCTTTAATGGACCCTGGGCTGTCTGGCCATACGAGTTGTGGGCTTTGATCGCGTCACAGCTATCTTCTGTGACGCGATCAATGTGCAGTCCCCCTCTCTTTGAATGCCGCGATCAGCTTTCATCGCGGCGTTCAAAGGGTATTACAGCCGTTGCCCCGCTCTCGATCGCGCGCACAGACACGCAGAGACGTCTGTCACACAGGACGAGTATGCTCGTCCTAATGCGCGAAGTGCTCGTCCTGTGTCGGCAACCAGTTAAATTAATCAGAAATACATTGTTAATGTGCTAAATGACTATTCTAGCTGCAAACGTCTGGTTTTTAATACAATATCTACATAGGTGTATAGAGGCCCATTTCCAGCAACCATCACTCCAGTGTTCTAATGGTACATTGTGTTTGCTAACTGTGTTAGAAAGCTAATGGATGATTAGAAAACACTTGAAAACCCTTGTGCAATTATCTTAGCACCGCTGTAAACAGTTTTGCTGTTTAGAGGAGCTATAAAACTGATCTTCCTTTTAGCTAGTTGAGAATCTGGAGCATTGCATTTGTGGGTTCGATTAAACTCTCCAAATGGCTAGTAAAAGAGAGCTTTCATGTGAAACTCGACAGTCTATTCTTGTTCTTAGAAAAGAAGGCTATTCCATGCGAGAAATTGCCAAGAAACTGAAGATTTCCTACAACTGTGTGTACTACTCCCTTCAGAGGACAGCACAAACAGGCTCTAACCAGAGTAGAAAGAGAAGTGGGAGGCCCCGCTGCACAACTGAGCAACAAGACAAGTACATTACAGTCTCTAGTTTGAGAAATAGACGCCTCACAGGTCCTCAACTGGCAGCTTCATTAAATAGTACCCGCAAAACGCCAGTGTCAACGTCTACAATGAAGAAGCGACTCTGGGATGCTGGCCTTCAGGGCAGAGTGGCAAAGAAAAAGCCTGAGACTGGCTAATAAAAGGAAAAAATTAATATGGGCAAAAGCACACATACATTGGACAGAGGAAGATTGGAAAAAAGTGTTATGGACAGACGAATCGAAGTTTGAGGTGTTTGGATCACACAGAAGAACATTTGTGAGACGCAGAACAACTGAAAAGATGCTGGAAGAGTGCCTGACGCCATCTGTCAAGCATGGTGGAGGTAATGTGATGGTCTGGGGCTGCTTTGGTGCTGGTAAAGTGGGAGATTTGTACAAGGTAAAAGGGATTTTGAATAAGGAAGGCTATCACTCCATTTTGCAACGCCATGCCATACCCTGTGGACAGTGCTTGATTGGAGCCAATTTCATCCTACAACAGGACAATGACCCAAAGCACACCTCCAAATTATGCAAGAACTATTTAGGGAAGAAGCAGGCAGCTGCTATTCTATCTGTAATGGAGTGGCCAGCGCAGTCACCAGATCTCAACCCCATAGAGCTGTTGTGGGAGCAGCTTGACCGTATGGTACGCAAGAAGTGGCCATCAAGCCAATCCAACTTGTGGGAGGGCCTTCTGGAAGCATGGGGTGAAATTTCTCCCGATTTACCTCAGCAAATTAACAGCTAGAATGCCAAAGGTCTGCAATGCTGTAATTGCTGCAAATGGAGCATTCTTTGACGAAAGCAAAGTTTTGAGGCACTAAATCAAATAGAGAAAGTGCCTGGGACTATATGTGATAGGGGGAAAGAAGGGGGGGAAAAGTGCAGGAAAAAACAGGAGCAGAGATTGGTGGGACAAGGGGATAGAGGAGGGGTTAGGAGCAGATAAATAGTTGAGGTCAAGGGCAGTTCACCATCTTACCTGCTGGAGCTGCAAACGTCCCTCCCGCCCTCCCTCTTTAGGTAAAATTTGGGTGTGTAGTTATGGTGTTTCTCTGTCTTTTTAATTTCTTTGCTTTTCTATGCCATGTCTCTTATGGCTCGTCAGCTTCTTGCCTTTTTTCTTTGCGTAGGCGTGTTTCTGTGGTTTTTCTTTGTTTTTTCAGATGTCACAGCAGGCGGAGATAGGCTCTGAAGAGTAAAATCCGGAGAAGAACCTACATGCGCGCCGCTTCACAGTGGGCGGCATCACAGGAGATGTGAATAAATTAAGTGGTTACTTCAGGGCCATGTGATACAAAAATGTTTGGTTGTGTTAAATAAAGCTGTGGCCATTCCCACATTCTCCAAGAAACCGGTTTCGTTGCTTTATTTGTTTATTAAATTGGGTAATGATGCATCAGCGACACTTAACCCCTTCCCTCTTTAGCCACTTTTGACCTTCCTGACAGAGCCTCATTTTTCAAATCTGACATGTTTCACTTTATGTGGTAATAACGTTGAAATGCTTTCACCTATCCGGGCGATTCTGAGATTGTTTTCTCGTGACACATTGGACTTTAAGATAGTGGTAAAATTTGGTCGATACATTCAGTATTTAATTGTGAAAAACACGAAAATATAGTGAAAAATTGAAAAATTAGCATTTTTCTCAATTTAAATGTATCTGCTTGTAAGACAGGCAGTTATACCACACAAAATTGTTGCTAATTAACATCCCCCATATGTCTACTTTAGATTGGCATCGGTTTTTGAACATCCTTTTATTTTTCTATGACCTCACAAGGCTTTGAACTTTAGCAGCAATTTCTCACATTTTCAAGAAAATTTCAAAAGGCTATTTTTACAGGGGCCAGTTCAGTTGTGAAGTGGTTTTGAGGGCCTTATATATTAGAAGCCCCCAAAAAGTCCCCCCATTTTAAAAACTTCACCCCTCAAAGTATTCAAAACAGCATTTAGAAAATGTCTTAACCCTTTACACATTTCACAGGAATTAAAGCAAAGTAGAGGTGAAATTTACAAATTTCATATTTTTTTGCAGAAATACATTTTTAATACAATTTTTTTTATAACACAGAAGGTTTTACCAGAGAAATGCAACTCAATATTTGTTGCCCAGTTTCTGCAGTTTTAGGAAATATCCCACATGTGGCCGTAGCGTACTACTGGACTGAAGCATCGGCCTCAGAAGCAAAGGAACACCTAGTGGATTTTGGGGCCTTATTTTTGTTAGAATATATTTTAGGCACCATGTCAGGTTTGAAGGGCTCTTGCGGTGCCAAAACAGTGAAAATCCCCAAAAGTGACCCCATCTGGGAAACTAGACACCTCAAGGAAATTATCTAGGGGTGTAGTGAGCATTTTGACCGCACAGGTTTTTTACAGAAATTATTGGAAGTAGGCCGTGAAAATTAAAATCAACATTTCTTCAAAGAAAATGTAGGTTTAGCGATTTTTTTTTCTCATTTCCACAAGGACTAAAGGAGAAAAAGCATCGCAAAATTTGTAAAGCAATTTCTCCCGAGTAAAACACTACCCCACATGTGGTAATAAATGGATATTTGGACACACGGCAGGGCTTAGAAGGGAAAGAGCGCCGTTTTGGCTTTTGGAGCTCAAATTTAGCAGGAATGGTTTGAGAGGCCATGTCACATTTACAAAGCCCCTGAGGGGTCAAAACAGTGGAAACCCCCCACAAGTGACCCCATTTCGGAAACTACACCCATTGAGGAAATTATCTAGGGGTGTAGTGAGCGTTTTGACCCCACAGGTTTTTTGCATAAATTATTGGAAGTAGGCTGTGAAAATGATAATCTAAATTTTTTCAAAGAAAATGTAGGTTTAGCTAATTTATTCTCATTTCCACAAGGACTGAAGGAGAAAAAGCACCGTAAAATTTGTAATGCAATTTCTCCCGAGTAAAACAATACCCCACATGTGGTAATAAACGGCTGTTTGGACACACGGCAGGGCTTAGAAGGGAAAGAGCGCCATTTGGCTTTTGGAGTCCACATTTAGCAGGAATAGTTTGCGGAGGCCATGTCACATTTACGAAGCCCCTGAGGGGACAAAACAGTGGAAACCCCCCACAAGTGACCCCATTTTGGAGACTACACCCATTGAGGAAATTATCTAGGGGTATAGTGAGCGATTTGACCCCACAGTTTTTTTGCAGAAAATATTGGAAGTAGGCCCTGAAAATAATAATCTTATTTCAAAAAAAATCTAGGTTTAGCTAATTTTTTCTCATTTCCACAAGGACTGAAGGAGAAAAAGCACCACAAAATTTGTAAAGCAATTTCTCCCGAGTAAAACCATACCCCACATGTGGTAATAAACTGCTGTTTGGACACACAGCAGGGCTTAGAAGGGAAAGAGCACTATTTGGCTTTTTGAGATCACATTTAGCAGGAATGGTTTGCGGAGGCCAGGTCACATTTGCAAAGCCCCTGAGGGGACAAAACAATGAAAACGCCCAAAAAGGGACTCCATTTAGGAAACTACACCTCTTGAGGAATTCATCTAGGGGTGTAGTAAGCATTTTGACCCCACAGATGTTTCATAGAATTTATTAGAATTAGGCAGTGAAAATAAAAACAGTCCTTTTTCTTCAATAAGACGTAGCTTTAGCGCAAATTTTTTCATTTTCTCAACAAATAAAGGAAAAAAAGAACCCAAAATTTGTAAAGCAATTTCTCCTGAGTACGGCAATACCCCATATGTGGTCATAAACTGCTGTTTGGGCAAACGGCAGGGCTCAGAAGGAAAGGACCGCCATTTGGAGTGCAGATGTTGCTGGATTGGTTTCTGGGCGCCTGTGGGCCCAAAACAGTGGAAACCCCCCAGAAGTGACCCCATTTTGGAAACGACACCCCTCAATGCATTTACCAAGGGGTGTAGTAAGCATTTTAACCCTGCAGGTGTTTTGTAGAAATTAGTGTTCACTCGATGTTGCAGAGTGAAAATGGGATTTTCTTCCATAGATATGCCAATATGTGGTGCCCGGCTTGTGCCACCATAACAAGACAGCCCTCTAATTATTATGCAGTGTTTCCCGGTTTTAGAAACACCCTACATGTGGCCCTAATCTTTTGCCTGGACATATGACAGGGCTCAGGAGTGAAGAGTACCATGCGGAGTGGAGGCCTAATTTGGCGATTTACAAAGTATTGGTTCACAACTGCAGAGGCTCAGATGTGAAATAATAAAAAGAAACTAGAGACACACACCCCAAAAATTGTTAAAAGGGTTCTCCCGGGTATGACGATGCCATATATGTTGAAGGAAACTGCTGTTTGGGCACGCTGTAGGGTTCAGAGCCGAGGGAGCACCATTTGGCTTTTGGAGAGCGGATTTTGCTTGGTACTAAATTTGTTTGAGTATTGCTGGTGTTTTATAATGTGGGGGTACATGTAAGCGGGGCGGAGTATATAAGGGGCATAGTCAGGTGGTATGAAAAAAATAAAATAATCCATAGATGTGTGTTATGCTGTGAAGCAATCCTTTCCGCACAGGCCAGTGTCGCACTGATAAATGGTGTAATTTCTTATCCCCCTTTTGGTCCACACTCTGCACCTTTGCAGTTTGGGGAATTTTGCTGGGAAAGTGTTGTCCTGGTATAATACGGGCACAGTCGCTTCCAGCGGATATGTTTGGGCCCTCCCTTTCCTGGTTCCCTAATTTTAGGTCCTTGATAAATCGCCTCTTCAAACTGAAGAAATGTTCCCCTCGGGCACAACTGCATATTTTTTTATTTCCTGACTTATTGGAGCCATAACTAATTTTATTTTTCATAGACGTAGTGGTATGAGGGCTGTTTTTTTGCGGGACGAGCTGTAGTTATTATTGGTACCATTTTGGCGTACATGTGACTTTTTGATCACCTTTTATCCTATTTTTTTAGATGCCAGGTAAACAAAAAAATGCAATTCTGGCACAGCTTTTTTCGTTTTTTTTATACAGCGTTCACCATGCGTTATAAATTACATGTTAACTTTATTCTGCAGGTCCGTACGATTCCGGCGATACCTAATTTATAGCATTTTTTTATGTTTTACAACTTTTTTCACAATAAAATTACTTTTGTAAAAAGAATGTATTTTTTTTCTGTCGCCAAGTTGTGAGAACCATAACGGTTTAATTTTTTTGTCGACGGAGGTGTATGAGGGCTTGTTTTTTGCGGGACGAGCTATAGTTTTTATAGGTACCATTTTTGGATACGTGCGACTTTTTGATCACTTTTTATTCTAATATTTGTAGGGCAAAGTGACTAAAAAACAGAAACTCTGGTAACGTTTTTTACGGTTTTTTTTACGCTGTTCACCGCGTGCAATAAATAATACAATATTTTGATACCTCAGGTCGTTACGGTCGTGGCAATACCAAATACATATGGTTTATTATTATTTTTCAATAATAAAGGACTTGATAAGAGTAAAAGGGGGATTGTGTTTTATTTGATTACTTGAAACTTTTATTGTTTTCAAACTTTTATTATTTGCACTTTTTTTTACACTTTTTTTACACTTTTCTTCAAGTCCCACTAGGGGACTTGAAGGTCCAACGGTCAGATTTATTTTTTTCTAATACATTGCACTACCTATGTAGTGCAATGTATTAGATCTGTCAGTCATTCACTGACAGCAAGCCGATTAGGCTTCTCCTCCCGGCGGGGCCTAAATCGGCTTCCGTAATGGCAGAGCAGGAGACCATTGTGTCTCCTGTTGCCATAACAGCAGTCGCCAGTCCCGATTGCCTGTCAGGGCTGGCGATCTGCTAGTAACCGCTACGATGCAGCAATCGCTTTCGATTGCTGCTTCGAAGGGGTTAATGGCAGGGATCGGAGCTAGCTCCGGTTCCTGCTATTACAGGTGGATGTCAGCTGTACAGTACAGCTGACTTCCACCGCTGATGACGCCGGATCAGCTCTGCCTAGCACCGAAGCCGGGCGGATCTTGACCGGCTTCGGTGCTAGGCAGACCGGGAGGCCAGTATTAGGCCTCCGGTTGCCATTGCAGCCACCGGAACCCCGGCAATTTCATTGCTGGGGCTCCGATGAGCTGCAAACACCTTAAGTGCAGCGATCGTGTTTGAGCGCTGCACTTAAGGGGTTAATGGCGGGGATCTAAGCTAATTTCGGTCCCCGCCGTTACAGTCGGATGTCAGCTGTAAGATACAGCTGAGATCCGGTGATGATGGCACCGACTCAGTTTCTGAGCCGGTGCCAAACATTTGACGTACATGTACGGCATTTTGCGGGAAGTCAATGCTTTCCATGACGTACATGTACGGCAAATGTCGGGAAGGGGTTAATATGGGGATAACATTAGTACATGCAGTGTGAAGGAGAAAATTATTATTTTAAATAAAAATCATTATTTCTATCCTTGTCAATGTCTTGACTATATTTTCTAGTCATTTTGCAACTCATTTGATAAATATGTGTGAGTTTTTATGGAAAACACAAAATTGTCTGGGTGACCCCAAACTTTTGAACGGTAGTGTGTGTGTGTGTGTGTGTGTGTGTGTGTGTGTGTGTGTATATATATATATATATATATATATATATATATATATATATGTATGTATGTGTACCTGTCGGGTTTCAGAATCAATATACACAAATCAGCAACTTTGATTCTTAAAGCTGCTTTGGTCCTCAGGATATGCCTTTAAGTAGAACTCTGAATGCATCCCCTTCCTGGGCGTACGTATCTGAGCTGCTCCACAACGGGATCCTTGCATAGGCCGGCGTGACCCTGTAGCCTACTACAGAGTTTATCAACCTTTTCAGACTCGAGGCACCCCTGGAAATAAAAAATTTCCTATGGGCACCCATACCAAAAATTGTTTCGAGGAAAAACAGAAAACTTCTAAAAACTAGCAATACACTCAGGGAATGTTCACGTTCACACTCGGGGTATGTTCACACAGCATTTTTTGTAAGGCAGAAAAAATCTGCCTCAAAATTTCAGGAATTTTGAGCCAGATTTTGTATTGATAGCATTATTTGAAGTTTTTTATTTGTAGTTTTTTTTAAGCCGTTGAAGCTAATGCAAAAGACGCAAGCAAAAAAGCACTCCAAATGAGCGCCGCAGGTATTTTCTGCCTCCTATTAATTTCAATTGGAGGTCAGAGGTGGAAACCACTTGGACCATCAGCCTCCCACTCAGAGTAAAAGGACCATCAGACCACTACTCTCACTAAAATCAGCCCGCCACTCACAGCCCGGACCATCAGCCCGCCACTCACAGATTCCCCATGTAGGTAGTGCCACACAGCCACCTTGTAAGTAGTGCCGCACAGCCCCTTTGTAGGTAGCAGCCCCCTTGCTGTAGATCGCGCCACTGTAGTCTGTCTGTAAACTGATGTCTGTCCATTTATGGACAGTGAAGTCAAGGGCTTCTCTCTCTTGGAGTGGAATCCCCGGTCACAGCGTCAGCAACGCTGTGGACAGGGATTCCGCTTCAGGAGTTGCCCCTGATGTCACTGTCCATATATAGACAGAGACATCAAGTGCTCCGTCCAGGAGCGGAATCCCTTGCCACATGGGGATTCAGCTCCTTCAGGGAGCTACAGTGGCACTAGTCGATAATAGCAGGGAGACTACTCTGCTATAGTGTTCAATAGTATCTGCGTCCTAAGGACGCAGATACTGTTGAATGTGGCAGCCATGGTGGCTGTTAGCGGCGCCGCCGGCCATGGGCCGCCCTTATGCCCGGTGTAGCCACTATGCCTGCTACAGCGATAGCGACGCCACTGAGAGAAGAGGGGTCCGGGCGGAAAGGAAGCTGCTGAGTCGCCGGGCCCGGGCGCTTCTGAAACAAGCAGGGGAAGGGAACCAGCGCAGCGCCCCCTTCCACATGCTGGAGTGATGCACCCTGTGCAGTGGCACAGCTCGCACACCCCTAAGGCCGGCCCTGCGGCCTTGTCACCCAACCAACGGACCAACTCGCTAATTATGACTACATGGAAAACATGGACCAAGGCCAGATAACACTTACGGTTTTAATCCCAGATTCTCCCTACTCCTTCCCTGGATTGATAATCTTGACTTTCAAAATGCTAATCCTCACACGATATTTCGCAAAAATGGGCTTCCAAGAGATTGACCCAGATAATTGACACACCCACCCGTTGTCCTTACCTGTTCAATGAACTCTGGACTCAATATGAATATTTAGGAAAACATCCATTTTACTACATGCAGGCATGTAGTTATGTTCACAAGGTAATTAGACACTTACAAGACAAGGATTGAGATGAGTTCTTCTGTCATTTAACCCCAGCTCATCAAAATAAAAAACGACTGATAACCATATACTATAATATTTTGCGACAACCATTTGATTATTCTACAGGGTGGGCCATTTATATGGATACACCTAAATAAAATGGGAATGGTTGGTGATATTAACTTACTGTTTGTGGCACATTAGTATATGGGACGGGGGAAACTTTTCAAGCTGGGTGTTGACCATGGCGGCCATTTTGAAGTCGGCCATTTTGTATCCAACTTTAGTCTTTTCAATGGGAAGAGGGTCATGTGACACATCAAACTTATCGAGAATTTCACAAGAAAAACAATGGTGTGCTTGGTTTTAACGTTACTTTATTCTTTCATGAGTTATTTACAAGTTTCTGACCACTTATAAAATGTGTTCAAAGTGCTGCCCATTGTGTTGGATTGTCAATGCAACCGTCTTCTCCCACTCTTCACACACTGATAGCAACACCGCAGAAGAAATGCTAGCACAGGCTTCCAGTATCCGTAGTTTCAGTTGCTGCACATCTCGTATCTTCACAGCATAGACAATTGCCTTCAGGTGACCCCAAAGATAAATGTCTAAGGGGGTCAGATCGGGAGACCTAGGGGGCCATTCAACTGGCCCACGACGACCAATCCACTTTCCAGGAAACTGTTCATCTAGGAATGCTCGGACCTGACACCCATAATGTCACCCATAACTTGTAAATAACTCCTGAAAGAATAAAGTAACATTAAAACCAAGCACACCATTGTTTTTCTTGTGAAATTCTCGATAAGTTTGATGTGTCACATGACCCTCTTCCCATTGAAAAAACTAAAGTTGGATACAAAATGGCTGACTTCAAAATGGCCGCCATGGTCAACACCCAGCTTGAAAAGTTTCCCCCCTCCCATATACTAATGTGCCACAAACAGGAAGTTAATATCACCAACCATTCCCATTTTATTTAGGTGTATCCATATAAATGGCCCACCGTCTACATCAAAGTCTGGCATATCTTACTGGGCAGACGGCCTAGGTCATATAACACACAAAGGTATACTACTATCAATGATATTTGCAGACAAACATTTCCCATCAGCCATGTATTGGGAAATGTTGTTTAAAATAGCTCATAGAGCCTATTTCTCCCAACACAGGGGCTTTCTTATGGGAAACTCCTCTGACCATTCATGTTTAATATGTAAGATGTCACATTCAGACCGGTTTCATTGCTTTTGGTCCTGTCTGATTATTTCTGAGTTTTGGCGGAGGATAGAGCAGTTTGTGTTGGGCCCACTCTTAATACAATATACAATATCCACTTACTTTAGAGTAGGGATTGTTTGGTATTTTACCTTCCTCTTCGTCTTATATCCCGAAACACCATAAGAAATATATATAATATATATATATATATATATATATATATATATATATATATATATATATATATATATATATATATATATATATATATATATATAAAAAATATAAATTAAACTTTGGAGGTTTTTGGAGCTCCAGGACTAAAATCATACTTTTTGACTGGACTCTTTAAAAGGGTTTTCACACTATGATTAATCACCTAGGATAGGTGATAAATGTCAGACCGGTGGGGCAGAAGTAAATTGAGCGGTGGACCAGCATGTGCAGTCCCGCTCCTTTCCGGGACCCCTGTTCTCGTTAAGTGTGGGTCCCAGCGGTCTGACCCCCACCGATCTGATCATGAGAAATCCCCTTTAAGCTTAACTGCCTTGTCATTAACTCATTCTCCGTTAAAAACAGCAGCCTGATTGTAGTGACCGGTTCCCTTTAAGAAACAGCACATACTTCTAGTTACGCAGCAGTTCTGGAAGAGAGACTGTTAATCTTTTTTTTTTTTTTTTATAAGGGATATTATTTAACATGTGAAGCAATAACAGTACAACATAATATAAGCATTCTATATCTGTTGCCCAGTACATCTCCCAGAAGTCCCTGTAACTGCATTGCTAGTCCCTTACACACAGTTGATAAATGTAATCTTTAATGTAAACCCCAGAATGGTTCTCTTGCATGTCCCAACGACGCCACAGCAAAAATCTATTATTTTATGTTACTGAATATCATCCAGTTTTGGATACTGCTCAAACCCTCAAAATATTTGGCATGTTACTGACTCTTATACCATAAATTAGCCACAAAGTGAATAACCATTGTTCTCTATTGTGCTTATTCCCATTTATTAACTCCTTGCATGTTAGAGACATTGGAAGCAGGGAAAGGTTACTTGAAGTCACAAAATGAACATTTTCATGGCAGCAGCTTAAAGATACATGACTCAAATAAGTCGAGTCGCTTCTCCCTCAAGAAACCTACCCATTACTCAAAGCAGACACTGAAACAGAGTTAGATTTTAATGGCCAAACCAGCCATTTATTATTTAAATAACAAGGAATTTTAAATACCATAACTTTTTGAAAAAAGGAATTCTTCATAACATTAAATAACGAACTGCGACCCTATCAGGGTCATAACATTATTTAACAACCAGAATGACAGGGGCAAGTCCTTGAAGCCACCGATATTTTATTTACTGTTCATCTGCCCACCAATACCTTAGCCCCAGCTGTAACCCGACCCGGGGGCACCAATTACCTTTTGCAGATGACCACCATATATAACACCGCCATCAAAAGGTGTAACACCCTAAGAAGCCGACTAATTGGAGGTGCATCCCGTGATGCATTCCCCCCCCACCACTTTTTACGACCTACTTCAAGGACCCGCCCCCCGCAGCTGCAATGACAAAATATCCTGGCCACCGAAGACATACACCAGCGTAAAAACTTCTGGCCGGGAGAAAAACCACCAGCAGCAACCTTTGCCCCAATACACCAATCCACTCCAGGGCAGGAGGGCGGGAACATGTTCTTGCTTCTGTGTCCTGGTGAAGAGAGGGAAGAAGACCACAAGGAGACAGGTACAACCCCCTAAAACAGCTCCCCTAATTCCAATAACCCTCCTGCCAATCCTATCCTTAAATTCCCATAGGCCAACCAACTCACTATCCCTCCCATCTATTTTAAGTCATGGAGGCCTCCCCTTATTTCTTTTTTCGTCTGCAGTACGGCCTCTTCTATTCAACAAGTTCTTAATTTCCTTGTACCTGAAGTAAAATCTTAAAGGAATCAGAACAGACCCTGGGAAAGCCTGTTTTAATTAGGACATCTGTAATTATGTGAAACTTTAGGGTGCAGTCCAGAAATCCCGCCGCCCTAAAAGCACTTCACCGTGTCATGGAATTGCTTGACAGTCACAGTCATGTTGCACTACATAGAAAATAAACACTGAAGTTATAGGAAAGGGTTATTGCACACAGTCATGTCACAGAACAGGGATAGTGACATAGTAATGCCACAACAAAGAGAAATCAAGCCCAACATCATAATACCGGGATATGGTTGTTTGGATACAGTGATGTTACAGAACTGAGATTATAAACCTAGCGCCCAAGTCCGACTGCCACCTTTGCACCCTTTGTTGGGCAGGCATTTCATGAATACACATTGCGAACATAGTTACATAGTTACATAGTTAGTATGGCTGAAAAAAGACACATGTCCATCAAGTTCAACCAAGGGATGGGAAAAGGGAAGGGAAAAATTTCTACACATAGGAGCTAATACTTTTTTGTTCTAGGAAATTATCTCGTCCTTTTTTAAAGCCATCTCCTGTCCCTGTTGTTGTGACGGCTCCTGCGGTGACTATTCCATAGATTCACAGTTCTCACAGTAAAGAAGGCTTGTCGCCTCTGCAGGTTGAACCTTTTTTTCTCCAGACGGAGGTAGTGCCCCCTTGTTTTTTGAGGGGGTTTTACATGGAACAGGATTTCACCATATTTTTTGTATGTGCCATTAATATATTTATATAAGTTAATCATGTCCCCCCTTAGTCGTCTTTTTTCAAGGCTAAATAGGTTTAATGCTTTTAACATGTTCTAAATGTTTTGCATAAAGGTCTTTTAGAGAAATAAAATAAGTTTTTGACCAGCCTCTCAGGGAATGTAGGCCCTTCTGAACAGGCCAATTATTATGCAAATGAGCGTTCTTATGAATGTTCGTTCTCGATTATTGCCCTGTGTAAAAAGGGCAACGATCAGCTGACGAACGAGCAAATGCTCATTCTTCAGCAGATCTGCTTATGCGGCAACGAATACTATCTTTATCCGCAGCACATCTCCCTTTTTTTAAACAGGGAGATGTGCTGCCCACGTGATGGAAATGTATGGGGACGAACGGTCGTAGTAACAATTTCTCGTCCCCATGCATAACCAATCATTGCTCCTTGTGAAAGGAGAAAATGAGCGCCGATCAACGAGCTGTCTGGTTGATCGGCGCACGGTTTCACGTTCCATATCGCGGCGTGTAATATGATCTTTAGTTCCTTGGTTGGCCAAATAGAAATAGATTGGATAGTTTGATTGCAAGGGACAATGATCGGGCAAATGAGCGTTCATACGAACCCTCGTTCCCGATCATTGCTTCGTTTAAACAGGGCAACGATTAGCCGAAGTATGAGCAAATGCTCGTTCATTGGCTGATCTGCTCGTTTATGCAGCAATAAATATTATTGTCGTGCGCATCACATCTCCCTGTGTAATCATGCCTACATGATGGAAATGTGAACTATCGCTCGTCCCCATAATTAACCAATCACTGCTCTGTGATCCGCAAATTACCTTGTTTATTGGCGTTCGTTTTCACGGCCCAATATGGGCCGTGTAATAGGATCCTTAAGACAAGAACAAGAACACCGCTCGTTGCACTGCTGTGTATTACAGCAAAGACCTAGATGGATACATGTTCCACAAGACAATAGCAAAGAAAAGTCATAGATTAAAGTATCTAGATTGACCTTTCCACCCTGTTGTCTTTTTATTGTTTTTGCTTATTTTCTACCAGTCCAATTTTAAAAACCGACTCAACGGCTGGGCATTTAAGGCTAGATAAGCAAATAATCCATGATAATGAAATCATGTTACTTACTGTGCAAGCTAAGATCAAACAATACACCCAGTAAATCAGAGAAGTTATAACTCAGGCCATATGGATTTGGATATTCCTTATTCTATGGAGGAGATCTTATCTATGAAATAAAACTGTGACTAAAATCAGGAAGACGGCCAGGGTGGAGGAGATACTGAACAGAATAATTTGCTTTGGGCGAGGGTTTTTCACAAAACTATGGTGTACATGACTTAAATGGAATTTTTTTCATGTTTTTAATTTTAGTATCATTCATTTAATGTAAAATCTAAATGTGTTTATTGTAGCTAATTATGTTTTACTTTTGTTGTATTGAAGGTACACGCTTGCATCCTGTATTGTCTGTAGAGAAAGGGCAGGAGGGTGTATGTGTACTTTATGGCAGCTTCAATGAATGCGGGAAAATGGTCAGAAAGTGTCAATATATTAAAGCAGTCTCCATCCAAGTGATGAAGTACAGCCACCTCCCCCAGGGCATTGCGATAAAGAGTTGGGGCCCCGTGCCAGGCCCAAACCCTCCCTCAGCTATCATTAAATCACCCATCCTCTGCGGACCCTGTCTCAATCTACACAGCAAAGTTGACAAATGAGCTGCAGAAAAAAAGGAAATCAACCCATTTTACGTTCTCCATTGGCCAGTGTGAAAACTGGAATATTTTAATTTTTATTTTATGTCGACCGTCATAAAAAATATAAACAAAATGTGGAAAAAACACACAAAAAAAACAAAAAGTGCAGCAATGCTCATTTAGAGTGCCATGGGCCATTAAGAGCAGTACCTGATCTAGCAACTACCATACGCATGTGGATATGTCTGGTACTATAGCTAAGATTATTAAAGCGAATGGGCTTTGCGGGGTTGAGCTTCAGACACATCCACACGCATATTGACTAAGCTGTGTTGGGTATTGCAGTGAACGTGTGTTCTGTTGATCGAACCCTAATAATTATACATCTTAAGGATCAGCCATCAATTTGAAATCTCAAAAAAAAAAACTGTAACTGAAGGAAATATAACAAAACTTAATACTAATTTAACACCAAAAACTGATGACAGATACTTTTTAAGCCATGTTTCAGAGTTAAATGTTTGTGTTCTAACAAAGGCACTGTTGTTTTAATTTCATTTGCCAGGCTCGTCCAAAAGGGGAAGGTCTGACCCCATATCAAGGCAAGAAAAGATGTTTTGGAGAATATAAATGTCCGAAGTGCAAAAGAAAATGGATGAGTGGGAACTCCTGGGCTAATATGGGTCAAGAATGTATAAAGTGCCACATCAATGTCTACCCTCACAAGCAGGTTAGTCAGAAGTTTGTGTGTCATATGGGAATGTTTCTTCTCTTCTGTCCTTCAAGGCTTAATATAAGGACTAAAAATGTGTCAATCATAGACAAACTGTTGGGCAAAATGAACATTCCTATATTTCTAGGCTCACTAAAATCTAACTTTTAATAATATCGAACTAAAAATAATGGTGCCCCCCGCTCTGACCAGGGATTACGCCCCTCAAACATTTTTAAAATCCTGATATACCTGCATCACTGTTATAGCTCACTATCTGATTATCATGTTTCAATTGCTGTACATTTAATATAATCACTGGACGTATGCTCTCTGAGCAGAGGGTAGCTAAAAGCTCATCGGTCCTGGTGCAAAAGTTCCGCTTGGGGTCACATGGGCATGACATCATCAAAGGTCCTGTGGCCCCTTATTAAATAGTATTTACCCTGAGCATTTTATGTGAATCAACTCAGGCAAATGTGGTGCGAGGGCCCCTGGCAATTTCAACTGCTGCGACCCCTATAGCTACGCCACTGTCCCTGAGTAACTATTATTAAATGGTAGATAAATCGGCATAAGAACATGTAGTGGTAAAGTAGAACTATGCTATAGCCGCATAGTTGCCAACAGTCCCAAATTTGCTGGGACTGTCCCAAATTCACAGAAACAGTCCCGGCAAATTACTGTCCCGGACGTGTCCTGGCAACTGCCATATTCAATTGTAACTGCGTCCTCAGGATGGAGATAGAATTCAATACTATAGCAGAGCAGGAAACTAGCTGTTCCCTGCTCTGCCATTCACTCCTCCTCAAATGGAATCCCCGGCCATAGCGTTGCCGATGCTCTGGAGAGGGATTACACTCATAGAGGGAGCCCCTGATGTCACTGTCCATATATGGGCAGTGACGACAGGAGCTCCTCCTGGACAAGAATCCCCCAGCCAGAGAGTTTCGACGAGGCTCTGACCGGGGATTCCGCTCCTCCAGAAGCCCTGTATATGGACAGTGACCTCAGGGGCTAGCCCTGGAGTGGAATCCCCGGCCAGAGCGTCGGCAATGCTCTAGCTGGGGATTCCACTCCTAGAGGAAGCCCCAATGGCTCTATCTACAGGGAGGGGTGTGTAACACTATCTACAGGTTGGGGGGGGGGTCCTATCTACGAGGGTGTGTGTGTGGCACTATCTACAAGGGGGGTGTGTGGCATTATCAACAAGGGGGGTGTGTGGCATTATCTACAGGTGGCACTGTGGCATTGCTGTGTGGCATGATCTACAGGGTGGTCATGTGGCATTATCTACAGGAGGAGGGGTGTGGCACTATCTACTGGGGGCAGTGTGGGGCACCATCTACAAGGGGCACTGTTTTTTACATTACCAGTAGAGGTCAGCACATATCACCTAGTGATAAAGTGAGACATAACCTACCTGCGAATAACCGGTTAACCAGAGAGGGATACTGGCCACCAGAGTAGTTGTCAGCCAAACTAGTGCAGAAATTTTTGTTTGTTTATTTGTATGCAGAAATTATGGGAAGAAAGCAAAGTCCAATTTGTCACACCCACCAGATAAGCCACGTCCACAAGACACACCCACTAAAGAAGCCACACCCTAAGTGTCTCTGGAAAAATTAGTATCGCATAATTCGTATATATTAGTATATATTAAATTGATTACTGAAACAGGAGTCGTTGTTAAAATTCAACAGTTAGCCTCCTGAACATGTTTCGCCATGACCGTCATGGCACTATAATAGCACTATTTCTATTTTTGCAGATGACACCAAGCTATGTAATATAGTTCAGTCTATGGAAGATGTTCATGAATTACAGGCAGATTTAAACAAACTAAGTGTTTGGGCGTCCACTTGGCAGATGAAGTTTAATGTAGATAAATGTAAAGTTATGCACCTGGGTACCAACAACCTGCATGCATCATATGTCCTAGGGGGAGCTACACTGGCGGATTCACTTGTTGAGAAGGATCTGGGTGTACTTGTAAATCATAAACTCAATAACAGCATGCAGTGTCAATCAGCTGCTTCAAAGGCCAGCAGGATATTGTCGTGTATTAAAAGAGGCATGGACTCGCGGGACAGGGATGTAATATTACCTCTTTACAAAGCATTAGTGAGGCCTCATCTAGAATATGCAGTTCAGTTCTGGGCTCCAGTACATAGAAAGGATGCCCTGGAGTTGGAAAAAATACAAAGAAGAGCAACAAAGCTAATTAGGGGCATGGAGAATTTAAGTTATGAGGAAAGATTGAAAGAATTAAACCTATTTAGCCTTGAAAAAAGACGACTAAGGGGGGACATGATTAACTTATATAAATATATTAATGGCACATACAAAAAATATGGTGAAATCCTGTTCCTTGTAAAACCCCCTCAAAAAACAAGGGGGCACTCCCTCCGTCTGGAGAAAAAAAGGTTCAAGCTGCAGAGGCGACAAGGCTTCTTTACAGTGAGAACTGTGAATCTATGGAATAGCCTACCGCAGGAGCTGGTCACAGCAGGGACAGTAGATGGCTTTAAAAAAGGGTTAGATTTCCTAGAACAAAAAAAATATTAGCTCCTATGTGTAGAAATTTTTCCTTCCCTTTTCCCTTCCCTTGGTTGAACTTGATGGACATGTGTCTTTTTTCAGCCGTACAAACTATGTAACTATGTAACTATATCATCAGGGGGAGGAAGGCTAATGAAGAGCCATAGCTGTCCCAATACAGTATAATGTCCTCACAGCTGCCCCGTTGGGTGGGGAATTGGATGCCGAGTATTCTGAAATAAAATCAAAAGTGACTGTTCGTAGCCCATTTATTAAGATACAATAGCAATAGGCGCTCAGGAGCGAGCAGCGTAAGTATACTTTTACTGAAGTAACAGGGACCCATGTGGTTTACTACATAGGACCCAGTCACCACAGTAACCTTGGATAGATGTGGTATAGGGGGCAATTGTGACCGCTGCGACCCCTATAGATTAGCCATTGCTTTCTACTTTTTCATCTTTTTTTTTTTTAATTGAAATTAGCTTTTTTATGAAACCAAAAAAGTTCTATTCCTACACAAATAATACTATAATAGGATTTGCATTTACCCTAAACCATCCATATCTCTGTTGCCCTTCATGTTATTCCCTACTATAGAACCCTGGATATTTGCCACAGGATATTTACATCATAGCTTAAAAATGTGAGCACTAGAAAAAGCCATCCAATGTAAGGATAGACAAGACAGCTGGTTTTCATTTCCAGTCTTAAGCATTCAGATTCTCTGGAGATGACTAATTAAAAGGAAAAACATTATTTATGAGTGAACCTTGAATCTCAATCTGGCTACTAATCCAAATGTTGTTGTGCTCCGGAATAAAAGATATGGCCAAGAATGTAGAATTTATTTTGTAAGTGGTGATTATGTGTGCAAAATATGCTATAATGTATCAGAGCTCATAACAATATTTATCAATAATTATAGTACTGTGCAAAAGTTGTAGTCAGTTGTGGAAAAATACTGCAAAGTAAGTACGCTTTCAAAAATAGAAATGTTAATTTTTAAAAAAAAAAATTCAATTCACAAAATGCAAAGTGAATGAACAGAAGATAAATCTCAATCAAATCAATATTTGGTGTGACCACCCTTTGCCTTTAAAACAGCATCAATTCTTTTAGGTATACTTGCAAACGGGTTTTGAAGGAACTCTGCAGAGAGGTTGTTCCAAACATCTTGGAGAATTAAACACAGATTTTCTTCCTTAAACCTTTCTCTTCATGTAATCCCAGATGGACTCAATGATGCTGAGATCAGGGGTCTGTGGGGACCATATCATCACCTCCAGGGCTCCTTGTTCTTTTTTAGGCTGAAGACCGTTCTTAATGACATTGGCTGTATGTTTGGAGTCGTTATTCTGCTGCAGAATAAATTTGGAGCCAATCAGACCTGATGGTATTGCATAATGGATAATCTGCCTGTATTTCTCAGAATTAAGGACACCTATGTACACCTTTTTAAGGGCATTTATTTTTTATTTTTTTGTAAATAAACAGGTTCAGTCAGTGTGTTTGGTGTAACTTTATAAATAGTATTTGTTAAAAAAAAATGTTACTTTTTTGGACTTTAATGACTTTTAAAATTTCTTTTTACAGATTTCAGCAAATTAATGTTATTTTTTGTATAATTAAAAGTAATTTCATTTTCCAATATACTTTGTGTATTAATTCCTCGTGGTTTTCAAGTTTATTGCTTGTTGTTGTTCAGTAGGAACATTCATTGTTTACTTTCAGTGGATATAATTCTGCCATGGTCATGTGATGGACACGCAGGTGCACAGCTCGTTACAGTATGTTTATCGGAGCTGTGTCTTCTAACGATCCCAGCACCTGTGTGTCCAGCAAACCGTGAGGAGTTAATACAGAAAGTATATTGGAAAGTTGTATCGCTTTTAATTGTACAAAATGTAACGTTAATTTGCTGAAACCGGACAACCTCTCTAAAACCTAATTATTGTATAATAAACACTTAAAATTTTCTTTTAATTTTACTTTGTGCTTCAATTCTTCATCCTTTTTTCTGATCTCTATTTGGTTTTTTTTTCGAAAGCTGGGTGACCACTAATATGGTTGCTTTCATTGAATGGACACAATCTTGTTCAGGTCAGCTAGACTAGAAACATTTTTACTCTCCGCTGTCAGTAAAATTTAGTAAGTACAGGTTTTCAGCAAACAAGATGGTTTCTATTCACTGACAATCAGATCTAGAAGATGGTGAGGAATTGAAACAAAAAGTTTTCGTGTTGCAGAAAGTTGAATTTATTCCATGATTAAGCCCTACATACATAAGGCTGGGTTCACACGAGCATGTTCGGTCCGTAATGGACGGACGTATTTCGGCCGGAAGTCCCGGACCGAACTCAGTGCAGGGAGCCGGGCTCCTAGCATCATAGTGATGTACGATGCTAGGAGTCCCTGCCTCTCCGTGGAACTACTGTCCCGTACTGAAAACATGATTACAGTACGGGACAGTTGTCCTGCAGAGAGGCAGGGACTCTTAGCGTCGTACATAACTATGATGCTAGGAGCCCGGCTCCCTGCACTGAGTTCGGTCCGGGACTTCCGGCCGAAATACGTCCGTCCGTTACGGACGTTAATGTGCTCGTGTGAACCCAGCCTAAGACTTGACAAGCTCTATAATATAGCCTAATTTCTCAACATTTAACCCCTTTCCGCCACAGCTATTTTTCCTTTTTTTGCAATTCAGTTTTTTCCTCCCTGACTTCCAAAAGCTACAACATTTTTCTTTTTCTGTCGACATAGGCGTATGTGCCATGTTTTTTGCGGGACGAGTTGTAGTTATTGTACATATAATCGACTGAAAAACATAAAAAATATATTTTTGGGGTGGGATAGAAAAACCAAAAACAGTGATTCCTCCATTGTTTTTTGGGTTTCCCTTTTACAGGGCTTACCTAGCGGTAAAAACGACATGTTAACTTCATTCTGCGGGTCAATTCGATTACGGCGATACTAAATATATATAGTTTATTTTTATAATTTACTACTTTTAATAAAAACAAAACTATTTGTTAAAAAAAAAATTGTTTTGTGTCGCCATATTCGGAAAACCAGAACTTTTTATTTTTCAGTCGATGGAGCTGTGTGAGGGATTATTTTTTGTGGGGAGAGCTGTAATTTTTAATGATACCATTTTGGGGTGCACTGTTTATAAAAAATGTTTGTGGGAGGTGAAATGATAAAAATCCGGCAGTTCTGGCGTGTTTATTACATTCACACTGCAGGTTAAATAATGTTAGATTGTATTAGTTTGTACTTTTACGGACGCAGCGATACCAATTATGTTTGTTTTATTTTTTTACATTACTATAGGGGGGAAATAATTTTTTAACATTTTTTTTTTGTCTTGAACGAGCGATTGTAAGATCACTGGTATAATTCAGTGCAATACCTGTTTATTGTGATAGGGGCGATGGGGTGACGGGGGCCTCCTACCACGTTGTCTGAAGACTTAAGGTATGTTCACACGGCAGCGTCTGATACGGCTGAAATTACGGAGCTGTTTTCAGGAGAAAACCGCTCCGGAATTTCAGACGTAATGGCATGTGCAGGCGTTTTTCCCTGCATCCATTACGGACGTAATTGGAGCTGTTTTTCCATGGAGTCAATGGAAAACGGCTCCAATTACGTCTCAAGAAGTGACAGGCACTTCTTTGACGCGGGCGTCTTTTTTAAAAAATGACCGTCGGCACAGAACATCGTAAAACCCATTCAAATGAATGGGCAGATGTGTGCCGACGCTTTGGAGCCGCATTTTCGGACGTAATTCGGGGCTAAAACACCCGAATTACGTCCGTAAATAGGGTGTGTGAACCCAGCCTTAGGGTATGTGCACACGACCTCTTTTCAGACGTAATGGAGGCGCCTCGAATTCCGCCTGAAAAGACGGCTCCAGTACGTCGGCAAACATCTGTCCATTGCTTGCAATGGGTCTTACGATGTTCTGTGCAGACGAGCTGTCATTTTACGAGCGTAAAATTACGCCCGCGGCAAAGAAGTGCAGGACACTTCTTGGGACGTAATTGGAGCCGTTTTTCATTGACTCCAATGAAAACCAGCTCCAATTACGTCCGTAAAAGACGCAGCGAAAAACGCGTGCACTTGTATAAACGTCTGAAATTCAGGAGCTGTTTTCTCCTGAAAACAGCTCCGTAATTTCAGACGTATTTGGCGTTGTCGTGTGCACATACCCTTAGATGCCGCAGCCGCTGTTGACCGTGGCGTCCAAGTGTTTAAATGGCTGGGATCTCTGATCACGGCCGTGAATGTGAGGTAAAAGCTGTAATTTACAACTGATGTCCGCAGCGTATGGAGCTTTCTGTATAAATTCCTCATGTTTAACAAAATATCTCCTTGCAGTCATTCATTAGAAACCTTCATTGTTTCGTTTTTTCCAGGGAATATTAATCTGACCTCGCCGTGAGATGGCCACACAGGTGCATATAAGTTCCCTGCCTTAACAATCTTTAGGGGGGAAATAATATTCCCAAAGCTAAAGGGAAATGAAAAAACCAAACTGGCTTCCATCAGTAAACATGATAAACATGGACTTCAGATCTCCAGTTTTGGCCTCTATATGGGATGATTCTAGCCAGCTGCATGACTCCGCGCTGTGATTCCCACTAATAAAGCCAAGTCCTGTTTAAAAAGAGAGTCCTCTGTAGATCCAGGTAAATTCTATGATCTCACACTAATTTATAAATTAGGATTGACTAATATAGATCTCTAATACGATCATGAATTGTGTCATTTTATAACATGTATGATGGCTTTCTCTGGTCAATTTATGAGTCCAATGAGCAAGGGCCGCCCACTGGACTCATAAGTCAGAGAGCAGTGATTTGGGAGAGTTTGCAGGAATATGATCTGCAAACGACATTTTCTGTAGGTAAGGACAGCCACCTAGCGACAGCTGATGGGTACAGACGACTAGCCTAATAAATGGCGTCTGAAAAATGATTGAATGCATTAGGGTATGTGCACACGATAACGGCAAATACGTCTGAAATTACGGAGAAAACAGCTCCTGAATTTCAGACGTAATTGCTCGTACTCGCGTTTTGCGGGGAGTCCATTACGGACGTAATTTGGAGCTGTTCTTCATTGGAGTCAATGAAAAACTGCTCCAATTACGTCCCAAGAAGTGACCTGCACTTCTTTTGACGAGGCTGTAATTTTACGAGACGTCTTTAGACAGCGACGGGTAAAATGACAGGTCGTCGGCACAGTACATCGTAAAGCCCATTGAAAGTAATGGGCAGATGTTTTCCGACGTATTGGAGACGTTTTTTCAGACGTAATTCGAGGCGTAATACGTCTCCATTACGTCTGAAAATAGGTCGTGTGAACCCAGCCTTACTGTGCATGCAATCACTGTTTTACGTGAAGTCCTGAATTGGGCAGGGTTCTTCTCAGGTTGAAGTACTGCTCAGACAGGGCTTTGCCGCAGATTTTTTTTTACTAGAGATATTAAGGTATGTTCACACACAAACTCAAAAACTTCTGAAAATACGGAGCTGTTTTCAAGGGAAAATAACTCCTGATTTTCAGACATTTTTTAAGCCACTCCCTATTTTCGCAGCATTTTTCTCTGTGTTTTTTTACAGCTCTTTTTGGAGCTGTTTTCTATAGAGTCAATGAAAAACGGCTCCAAAAATGTCCCATCGGAACAGAACGCTGTTTTTCCCATTGAAATCAATGGGCAGAATTTTGGAGGCGTTCTGTTTCCGGTTTTCCGGCCGTATTTCGGCCGTTTACGGCCCGAAAAACGGCTGAAAACACTCTGTGTAAACATACCCTAAGAGTTATATGATGGGAAGGCACAAAACTTTTGTAACTTCGGTATAAGAAGTGCATTTGATAATAATTGAGCACTGTCAGATCTAATGTCTATATAGAAAATACATACAAGGTTTATCCACTGTAATATCATAGCATACATAGACTTGCAATGTAACAGAAAACCACCCAAAACTGTATGTAACCAAAAACAGTCAAAAAATAGTTTTGTTTGTTGACCACTTCTTGTAGTTCCCAGATTTTAGGGTCTTTCTGGACTTTTAAAACCTTTGTTGTGCCTGCAAACTCTATGAACTGTTGCAGGTTATACCCACATTACATAAGTGCATGCAATTCTGAAAGTAATGGCAGACCTAATAGTGGGAGCGCGGGAGGGGCGCTGTTGCTAAGTGGCTGTCTTTTCCCTAGAGAAAATGTAGTTTGCAGATCATAGATTTCTGCTAGCTCTCTTTTTCTCTTAGGGAGACAGCCGCCTAGCAACGGCTAAGGAGTAGAGTAGCACACACCTAACAGTAGTCTTGAATTGGAGAGACCATACTCAGTAACTCCAGAACTGACCAATATGTGTTTTTCTCAATTAGACCCTCTATGACCGCACACAGGACGTTGAGTCTCCAACCCTAAGGCTGGATTCACACGACCATGTTACGTCCGTAATGGACGGAACGTATTTCGGCCGGAAGTCCCGGACCGAACACACTGCAGGGAGCCGGGCTCCTAGCATCATAGTTACGTACGACGCTAGGAGTCCCTGCATCGCTGCCGGACAACTGTACCGTACTTTAATCATGTTTTCAGTACGGGACAGTAGTTCCATGGAGAGGCAGTGACTCCTAGCATTGTACATAAGTATGATGCTAGGAGCCCGGCTCCCTGCACTGTGTTCGGTCCGGGACTTCCGGCCGAAATACGTCCGTCAATTACGGACGTAATGTGCTCGTGTGAATCCAGCCTAACAGGGACAGGAACACACAAAAGGTTAAATAGCCCCACCCCACCTCAGTGTTTTTGCTGTCCCAGCTAGGGGCATACAAGAGGTTACTACTCTTGCAGCAGCGTAAAACTTATCTTTCTTTCAGTTGGCCTTCGGTTCCGTTTTTCTGTTCCCTAGTACCTTGTGAAGACCTCAGGGTCATATGCCGCCTCTCCTGTGCCTCCGGATAATGCTGAATAGCAACTCCGGTCCTCCTGTTGGCTCCCCAGACTTTCTTCCCGTTGTGGGATTCTCTCCTCTTTCCTTACCACTCTAGTGAGTCCAGTAGTGCGTGTGACGCCCTTCCGGTGGTGCGTCTGACACCCTCTCGGTCCGGAGGATGTGCGTGCATGCGCAGAAAGCGTTCTATGCATCTGTCCTACGGACATGGAGTTACTCTCTCCCTACTCACTCTGGATCAGGGGGAGGAGTTTTTTCATGCAGTCAGTACGGTTGATTGAAAACCCCACCAGACTTCGGATGGATCTCCATTAGGTAAGATGCTGTACTACTTATTACCATGAGGCTTCAACTTCTAAACTATGTTCTGAGCCTTCAGTAAGTTTTCTGGCTATGGGTTATCTTCCCTATATTGGGTTCGGGTCTTATTCGCCTTCTTTATATGCTTTTTTTTGTTGGACACTCCTAGGGAGCTATCCTCTAAAACCAAAAGGGAAAGTCCATTGCGCAAATGTTCTATATGTGGGAAAAAGTTATCTTCTAACAAAAAACCTCTCTATCAGCATTGCACAAAGTAGATCATAAGTGAGGAACAACCATCATTAATTGACGAAAATAGAAGGATTGTTAAGCAGGAAGTTCAAACCTCCTTAGCATCTTTTTTCCAAACCTTTGTGCCCTCTGTACCATCACCGGCACCAAAAAAGAGAAAGCTTGCTATAGAGATGGATTCAGATGAGTGGTTCCTATATGATGAATTAATATCTGCTGTAAGATCCAAGATGAACATTGGAAATGTTCAGGAATCTTGCTCTATATATTATGAAATGTTTGCAGGGCTTAGGCTCAGAAGAAAATTAGTTTTTCCCATTCATGAAATCTAAAAAGCCATTATAGAGGAGGAATGGACGCACCCTGAGAAAAGGCTATCACTTCCACAAGAGATAAGAGACGGGTTCCCTCATACAGGTGGCTAAAGTGGGTAAAGAAAACGACTTTACCGTTCAAAGACTCCTCCCAACTCAAGGATAGGAAGGCTGACCGCTTGTTGAAGAAAACCTGGGAAGCCTCAGCAGCTCTTCAACAAATTAACATCGGAGCCACGTGTAGCAACAGCAATGTATAGGTGGCTTAACCAACTAGAAGACCACTTAAAAGGAGGATCCCCCAGAGAGAATATTGTAGCCTCCTTAACACTCCTCCAGAAATCCTCAGCAGATTCAGTAAAAGTGGCACCAGAACTGGCGTTCTATCAAACACCACCAGATGTTCTCTGTGGCTTAAGATGTGGACTGGTGATCTACTTTCTAAACAAAAATTGTGTGCCTTGCCCTTCCTAGGGGAATATGTCTTCGGTCCTGTCCTGGATATTATATTAGAGAAAGTTGCTGACGAAAAGAAAACATTGCCAGAGCCGAAAATAACTAAGAAAAACCCAAATTTTCATCCCTTTTGTGATTATTTATTTTCTCAGGGACTAATAGGTTATTCCTCAGTAAGCAGGGTTTTCATCTTCATGGGATCTAAATATTGTTCTTAAAGGTCGAACGTCCACTCCTTTTGAACCCATATAAAAAATTGGAATTAAAAATCTTTCCTGGAAGGCTCTGTCAACACATAAGCCATATCTTCAAATTTTGGATGATCGAATTTTCCCTTGCCCTGATCCGATCTTTTTACCTAAGGTGGATTTACATTTGCATATGTCACAAGATATCATACTTCCATCCTTTTACTAAGAGCCCAAGAACAGAGAGAAACTGAGTTTCCATACATTAGATGTTAGGAGAACCATACTTGCCTACTTGGCAGCTACAAAAGACCGGATGATAGATCATAACTTATTTATCCAGTCTTTTGGAGCATATAAGGGAAAAAAGTCCTCCAAAAGGATTCTTTCCAACTGGATGAAGAAAGCCATCTGTGGAGCCTACCTGCATCAAAATGTATCCCCTCCAGATAAACTGAAAGCTCCTTCAACTAGAGCCATGTCTTGGGCTGAAAAATTGAACACCCCAATAGAACAGATTTGTAAAGTGGCCACGTGGTCGTCTATCCATACCTTTTGTGAGACATTATAGACTAGATCTGTCTCACAACAGTGATCTTTCCTTTGGTAGGAAAGTCCTGCAAACCGTAGTCCCTCCCTAGTAATATTAATTTGGTACTCTCCCGTGTGCTGTCATGGAGGGTGTAAATGAGAAATTAGAATTAGTACTTAGCGGTAATTTGGTTTCTAGTAAACCATCCATGACACCACGGTTATTACCCTACCAATGTGTAGATTTACCTTACCAATATGTTTATGAAGTAATAGATATGTTGGATACTATGCCTTTCGGTTATTTAAAATACACTGAGGTGGGGAGAGGCTATTTAACCTTTTGTGTGTTCCTGTCCCTGTTCGGGGTGGAGATTTAACCTCCTGTGTGCGGTCATGAAGGGTTTACTAGAAACCGAATTAACGGTAAGTAATAATAATTCTATTATTGGGATGTGTGCTTCAAGTTAGCAGATGTTCTATCATAGACCATCATGATTGTCCACACAACAATTGTATATATTTTCCATGATATTAGATTTTGGGCAGTAGTAAGTGTTGTAACATGTCATAAAGCAGATAAGGTTTTTAGATTGGCATTTGATAATAAAAAGAGCACTTTTGTAATAAACTGATTCGAATCATCTATGTACTGTATATAAAGTCTCATCAATGCATTTAAGATCGAAGAAAAGAAACTTGACAGTGTCACCCGTACCACTTTAAAACCAGATAAGAATTATCCAGAGAACCTAATACAAGGGGGTTATTCCTCCCAACGAAGAATTATGAGGGATAACTGGTTTCTTGCCATGGAATCCTTTGCCCAACAGAAAATTTTAAGGAAAGTCTAAGTTCTGAAAACCATATTTTGCGTTTGGTGCAGCATATATTACTGAGCCTCAGATTAAGCTTTACTGATACATGAGCAAGAAATATATAACAAACATCCAAAGTATAGTGGATAAGAAAATAAATCACAACTTCCTTGCAATTGACCTGTTGTGATTCCAGAAGTGTTTTCTGTGTATCACTTGCCAAATAGATTCTAGGTTAGTCAGGTCCACATAGCCACAAGTCTTATAATAATGCTCATTCCGCTACCACATCCAGTTGTCAGAGCCATTGTCAGATGTCTAATCTACCAGAATATATATTGCAGACTCAATACAAGGGAACTTGTGCAAGGCGTTCCATATTTAACTTATTTTGCAAAGTAACGAAGATAAGCCAACTGCTTTCCACATTAAGGTATGAAATTAAGCAAATGTATGACCAGATACAAACTTAAGGATGTCTTAGTGGAGGACCTCACGAAATCCAGTCCTGTAGATAAGGAGATTGATTTATTCATTATTTATTATAAGTTCCTGCAGGGTCAGACTGGCCCACCAGAGGATCCTCTGGTGGGCCCAGATTGTGACCCCATAATGGGTCTTAAAAGGTCTAGCAGAAGACAACCCCATTTAGAACTGACGAGAGTCAAGCACATGCCACTAGGGTCTATTTCTATTGGGTGATTCACAAATAACCTATTAGACCTTACTGAGGATATGTCCTATATGTACAATGATAACAAGTGTACGTGCAAATATTCTGTAGAGATAGTGAATGGTGGTTGGACCCTCAATCATTCCCTCTGGTGGGCCCAAGTACCTCAGTCCAACGCTGAGTTAAAAAGTAAAGGGTCCAAATCTTGATTGCCTCATTTAGTCATTGGATAGAAACACAATGCAAGGTGCATCTTGCACTAATGAGACATAGGTGCCCTTTCTGATCCAAGGCACACATAGAGGTTAAATGAGAGCCCGATTTATGTTAATAATAATGTAATTGATGCAATAAAGAGATCATTAGTCCAAGTTATCATGTGAGGAACCAGTCAAAATATAACTTCTCCAATGCTTGACAACATTGGAAAGGAAAACGGTCAACACGGGCAAGGCAGCACCTCTAACCACTGAGCTATCTTACCAATTAGGAAGTATTTGCCACAGATGCAGTGTCGTGTAAGCTGCCATAATTTATTCTGACAGGCATTTGCAGGATCTCTGTTAAATGATAACTTTGCTCATTGGGGAAATTTATTATAGTCTCTAAAATGGTGCATATTTTGGCAAATTTATTAGAAACCTGCAGATGGAATAATAGATTTTGGCTAAACTTGCAAGGCCTGTTAGACACATGTTTCTTCCTTACCTCACCTCGTGGCTGGCCTACATCTATACCAGTGATCTGAAGCAATGAATAGTGCATTATAAGACAACCCTTAGCCGAGTCTTTCTTTTTGAGACCGTATAAACTGTCAAGTTAAAGAGGCTCTGTCACCAGATTTTGCAACCCCTATCTGCTATTGCAGCAGATAGGCGCTGCAATGTAGATTACAGTAACGTTTTTATTTTTAAAAAACGAGCATTTTTGGCCAAGTTATGGCCATTTTTGTATTTATGCAAATGAGGCTTGCAAAAGTACAACTGGGCGTGTTGAAAAGTAAAAGTACAACTCGGCGTGTATTATGTGCGTACATCGGGGCGTGTTTACTACTTTTACTAGCTGGGCGTTCTGATGAGAAGTATCATCCACTTCTCTTCAGAACGCCCAGCTTCTGGCAGTGCAGATCAGTGACGTCACTCACGGGTCCTGCATCGTGTCGGCCACATCGGCACCAGAGGCTACAGTTGATTCTGCAGCAGCATCAGCGTTTGCAGGTAAGTAGCTACATCGATTTACCTGCAAACGCCGATGCTGCTGCAGAATCATCTGTAGCCTCTGGTGCCGGTGTGTCCTCGCTCGTCTGACACGATGCAGGACCTGTGAGTGACGACACAGCGTGATCTCTCGAGAACACGCTGTGTCTGCACTGCCAGAAGCTGGGCGTTCTGAAGAGAAGTGGATGATACTTCTCGTCAGAACGCCCAGCTAGTAAAAGTAGTAAACACGCCCCGATGTACGCACATAATACACGCCCAGTTGGACTTTTACTTTAAACACGCCCACTTGGACTTTTGCAAGCCTCGTTTGCATAAATACAAAAATGGTCATAACTTGGCCAAAAATGCTCGTTTTTAAAAAATAAAAACGTTACTGTAATCTACATTGCAGCGCTGATCTGCTGCAATAGCAGATAGGGGTTGCAAAATCTGGTGACAGAGCCTCTTTAAGAGCAGATAATTTGGCACATTAATATTTAGGTTCACTTTACGATATGATTCTGGTGTATTTTGCTAAGTAAATCTCTCACAAGTGAGAACACGAGAGTTTCAGTCCTTCGGAGATTTCACAGCCTTGAGAGTCATCCACCAAAACCAAGAAACACAAAATTACAGATATAGGATGCTGCAGCTCATTAATACGGTGATGGTCTCTGGTGATATTCTCTACAATCATCTCCAATAATGGACCAAGATCTGGCTCCATGTGAGGTGCGATTAGCATGAACATGAGGACCTAACAAGCATTGAATAAAGGATCTCACATATGAGGACTTCCCCTTGAAGCTATAATTGTTTGTGTATACAAAGCCACTCTGGACCTTTTGTCATTTTTTTTTCTTTACATCCACCATGGGCAGCTGTGTGCCAGAATTTCTCCCAAAGGAGTAATATGGAAGAATTTCCACTGTTACTACAGATAACGGAGTAGAGTCAGGCTCACATCATTTATGAGGTAATCTGTTGGCGATAGATAAATAAGGAACCAATCGCTTCATTTGCCTCAGAGACGACATGACTTCACTCAGATGAGCTTCTGAGGTGTTTATATGTTGTAAAACAATAGTGGAGCAAACGCTCTGTTCACAGAATGCAGACACCTTGCCTTGGGCCAAATGTACACGATGCGTATTACGTGCGGATTTGCCGCGCTTATTTTCCTGCAGCAAATCTGCTGCATAATACTGTACCAGCAAAGTAAATGAGAGCACTTGAAATCTCATCTACACGTTGCAGAATTTTTCCACACGTAAACTGACCTGCGATATTTTAGAGTCAATTTATCTTGCATTTCCACCCTCAAATTGTATGTGACAAGTTTATTAAAAAAAACAACACACAATTCTAAAGCATAAAAACGCACATATTTCCGAATCAAAAAGTAAAAACTACATCTAAAAACGCATTAAAAAAAAACACAAGTGCGGATTTTCTGCACCAAATTACGCAACTGCGTATTTTAAAATCCGCACCGCAGGTAAATTTATGTGCGGAAAAATACTGCGTGTACATGAGATTTCCTGGAATCTCATTGATTATGCTGGTATTGTATTATGCTGTGGTTTTGCCACACGCAAATATGCACAGCAAAACCGCATGTAATACGCATCGTGTGCATTGACCCTTCAAACAAACACAGGCCATTTTCCTGCAAATGTTATGGTCTTCCCAAAATAGACATGTCAAGGGGTCTCTGTCACCAGCTGCAGTCACGCATTATCAGGGTTGCAGGGTTTGTCACCAGCTGCAGTCACGCATTATCAGGGTTGCAGGGTTTGTCACCAGCTGCAGTCACACATTATCAGGGTTGCAGGGTTTGTCACCAGCTGCAGTCACGCATTATCAGGGTTGCAGGGTTTGTCACCAGCTGCAGTCACACATTATCAGGGTTGCAGGGTTTGTCACCAGCTGCAGTCACGCATTATCAGGGTTGCAGGGTTTGTCACCAGCTGCAGTCACGCATTATCAGGGTTGCAGGGTTTGTCACCAGCTGCAGTCACACATTATCAGGGTTGCAGGGTTTGTCACCAGCTGCAGTCACGCATTATCAGGGTTGCAGGGTTTGTCACCAGCTGCAGTCACGCATTATCAGGGTTGCAGGGTTTGTCACCAGCTGCAGTCACGCATTATCAGGGTTGCAGGGTTTGTCACCAGCTGCAGTCACGCATTATCAGGGTTGCAGGGTTTGTCACCAGCTGCAGTCACGCATTATCAGGGTTGCAGGGTTTGTCACCAGCTGCAGTCACGCATTATCAGGGTTGCAGGGTTTGTCACCAGCTGCAGTCACGCATTATCAGGGTTGCAGGGTTTGTCACCAGCTGCAGTCACGCATTATCAGGGTTGCAGGGTTTGTCACCAGCTGCAGTCACGCATTATCAGGGTTGCAGGGTTTGTCACCAGCTGCAGTCACGCATTATCAGGGTTGCAGGGTTTGTCACCAGCTGCAGTCACGCATTATCAGGGTTGCAGGGTTTGTCACCAGCTGCAGTCACGCATTATCAGGGTTGCAGGGTTTGTCACCAGCTGCAGTCACACATTATCAGGGTTGCAGGGTTTGTCACCAGCTTCAGTCACGCATTATCAGGGTTGCAGGGTTTGTCACCAGCTGCAGTGCCATATTATTAGTCACAATGAACCCTACTATGATGGTCCTTTTCGGAGGGCTGTAAGGCAATGTTCACACGCCGGATTTTGCTTGGCGGGTGCCTCCGCAAAATCTGCCACAGAATTATTCCTGCCATCAGCACGAATATTCCTACTCCCATTCCCTCCAATGGGAGGTTAGGGCGGAATCTGCCCGAACATCGGGCAGGCCGGCTTCTTTTCTCCACTAGCTGAAAAAATAAGCTAGCGGGAATAAGAAGCGTCCGCCTCCCATTGAAATGAATGGGAGTCGTATTCCACCGCAAAAATCCCTTTTGTGTGAACAGAGCCTTAGACCGTTATGATGAATTAAGCCGGATAAGCATTATCCTGTACAAATCGCACAAGGGAAAACGGGGTTATGTTTTTTGTGGTTCACCCTATATATCACTGGTTATATTTGCGAGAGAGTTGATATATAATTTGGACCAAGAGTATTTTTTGAGTTTAGAGATCAATTCTTATCAGAGCAAAACTGAACATAATTTTTTTCTTTGACGTTAAAGTCAGCAGGATGAAACATGCAAAAGTGGATACATTGTTGTCCACCATCCCATTGACTTCGATGGATTTTGAAGTGAACAAAAAATAGATCGCAACAAATGACCACGTACATTCGGATATATAAAAATGGATGAAGAAACAATGACCATTGATTAATTTTTTTGCCAGATTTTCACTAGTAAAACTAAAGGGACTTTAGAAAACATTGAATTTCTAGTCTGAATGCATCATTGAAAGTCCTTATATCTGACTCTTCCCATGCAGGAAGCGGCCATGTTTCTTCAGTTATTTACCAGCTACACCCAACAACCTCACATCTGGTTTGTTAAGCTGCCAGAAACATTATTGGTATGTCATGGCATACTTTAAAGGCCAAAAAAACATGATGTCACAAAAGGCGCACTGAAGAGATCTGGGAATAGTTTATTGAATTTGTTTTTCAATACAACTGCTTCAGTAGAGGGTTCTCCTTGGTATGTATACAAAGGATATAGTGTAGCTTTACTTTCAGAAACTTCCTGCAAGGGCATTTAGCATTGTCTCACTTAGCAATATATTGCTATAAACAGCACGTGCTATTCTATTGCTAAAAAGCAACTGGAGGAACTTTTAAAGGAAATCTTTGCAAAAGCAGATCTTTACCTTGAGAATACCCCTGGACAACACCGTCTGCATTATGATTGGTAATGTAGGTATTTATCTTTCTGCTAGAAGAGGGTGTATAGTGGTGCCGGGAGTAGTACTGGTGTGAAAAGTGAGGCGAGTGACCCTGCTTGGACCATTTGACTACAATGAGTATTGTGGGGGATAGGCCTGTTGTAAGTAGATTGGAGGGGGCTACTAAGGAAGTCTGGGTTCTGCTGTTACTACTGTGGGGGAAGTTTGCTATTACTTCTGGAAAGCAAGGGGTTTCACCTGTTGTATGTACTGGGATAGTGGCATAGTTGCCAACATTTCCATTTTTTTTCCAGCGACACTTAGGGTGTGGTGTCTTTGGTGGCTGGATCTTATGGGGGAGTGGTTTATCTGGTGGGCGTGGCTTTCCAGAATTTCTGCATACAAAAAAACGAACAATTTCTGCTCTAGTTTGGCTGACAACTACTATGGTGGCCGGTATGTCTTTGATTATCAGGTTGTTTACAGACAAGTGATGTCTCACTTTATCACTAGGGCTAGGCAATATGTGCTGACCACTACTGGTAGTGTAAAAACCAGCGTAGATAGTGACTCAGTGCCCCTTGTAGATGGTGCTCCATACTGCCCCCAGTAGACATTGCCACATACTGCTCCATATAGATAGTGCCACACACTGCTCCCTGTAGATGATGACACAGTGCCCCCTGTAGCTAATACCACAATGTCCTCTGTAGATAGTGCCACGCAGCCCCCTGTAGATGATGCCACGCAGCCCCCCTGTAGATGCCACGCAGCCCCCCTGTAGATGATGCCACACAGGCCCCCTGTAGATGATGCCACACAGGCCCCCTGTAGATGATGCCACACAGGCCCCCTGTAGATGATGCCACACAGGCCCCCTGTAGATGATGCCACACACAGACCCCCTGTAGATGATGCCACACAGACCCCCTTTAGATGCCACACAGACCCCCTTTAGATGATGCCACACAGACCCCCTTTAGATGATTCCACACAGACCCCCTTTAGATGATGCCACACAGACCCCCTTTAGATGATGCCACACAGACCCCCTTTAGATGATGCCACACAGGCCCCCTGTAGATGATGCCACACAGACCCCCTGTAGATGATGCCACACAGACCCCCTGTAGATGATGCCACACAGGCCCCCTGTAGATGGTGCCACACACAGACCCCCTGTAGATGATGCCACACACAGACCCCCTGTAGATGCCACACACAGGCCCCCTGTAGATGATGCAACACACAGACCCCCTGTAGATGATGACACACAGACCCCCTTTAGATGATGCCACACAGACCCCCTTTAGATGATGCCACACAGACCCCCTGTAGATGATGCCACACAGACCCCTGTAGATGATGCCACACAGACCCCCTGTAGATGATGCCACACAGACCCCCTGTAGATGATGCCACACAGGCCCCCTGTAGATGATGCCACACAGGCCCCCTGTAGATGATGCCACACAGGCCCCCTGTAGATGATGCCACACACAGACCCCCTGTAGATGATGCCACACACAGACCCCCTGTAGATGATGCCACACACAGACCCCCTGTAGATGATGCCACACACAGGCCCCCTGTAGATGATGCAACACACAGACCCCCTGTAGATGATGCCACACAGACCCCCTGTAGATGATGCCACACAGACCCCCTGTAGATGATGCCACACAGACCCCATGTAGATGATGCCACACACAGACCCCCTGTAGATGATGCCACACACAGACCCCCTGTAGATGATGCCACACACAGACCCCTGTAGATGATGCCACACACAGACCCCTGTAGATGATGCCACACACAGACCCCTGTAGATGATGCCGCACACAGATCCCCTGTAGATGATGCCGCACACAGATCCCCTGTAGGTGATGCCGCACACAGATCCCCTGTAGGTGATGCCGCACACGGATCCCCTGTAGGTGATGCCGCACACGGATCCCCTGTAGGTGATGCCGCACACGGATCCCCTGTAGGTGATGCCGCACACGGATCCCCTGTAGATGATGCCGCACACGGATCCCCTGTAGATGATGCCGCACACGGATCCCCTGTAGATGATGCCGCACACGGATCCCCTGTAGATGATGCCGCACACGGATCCCCTGTAGATGATGCCGCACACGGATCCCCTGTAGATGATGCCGCACACGGATCCCCTGTAGATGATGCCGCACACGGATCCCCTGTAGATGATGCCGCACACGGATCCCCTGTAGATGATGCCGCACACGGATCCCCTGTAGATGATGCCGCACACGGATCCCCTGTAGATGATGCCGCACACGGATCCCCTGTAGATGATGCCGCACACGGATCCCCTGTAGATGATGCCGCACACGGATCCCCTGTAGATGATGCCGCACACGGATCCCCTGTAGATGATGCCGCACACGGATCCCCTGTAGATGATGCCGCACACGGATCCCCTTTAGATGATGCCGCACACGGATCCCCTTTAGATGATGCCGCACACGGATCCCCTTTAGATGATGCCGCACACGGATCCCCTTTAGATGATGCCGCACACGGATCCCCTTTAGATGATGCCGCACACGGATCCCCTTTAGATGATGCCGCACACGGATCCCCTTTAGATGATGCCGCACACGGATCCCCTTTAGATGATGCCGCACACGGATCCCCCGTAGATGATGCCGCACACGGATCCCCCGTAGATGATGCCACACACGGATCCCCCGTAGATGATGCCACACACGGATCCCCTGTAGATGATGCCACACACGGATCCCCTGTAGATGATGCCACACACGGATCCCCTGTAGATGATGCCACACACAGATACCCTGTAGATGATGCCACACACAGATCCCCTGTAGATGATGCCACACACAGATCCCCTGTAGATGATTCCACACACAGATCCCCTGTAGATGATGACACACACAGATCCCCTGTAGATGATGACACACACAGATCCCCTGTAGATGATGCCACACACAGATCCCCTGTAGATTATGCCACACACAGATCCGCTGTAGATAGTGCCACATACTGCCCTCCCCCTGTAGATAGAGCCATTGTGGCTCCCTCTATGAGCAAAATCCCCGACTAGGCGTCGGCAATGCTCTGGCCGTGGATTCCGCTGCAGGAGGTGCCCCTAACGTCACTGCCCTTATATTGGACAGTGAAGTCGTGGGCTCACTCTGAGCGGAATCCCCGACCAGGCGTCGGCAATGCTTTGGCTGGGGGTGCCGGCACTCCAGGAGAAGCCCCTGACTTCATTGTCCTCTATGATTGGAATCCCCGGCCAGGCGACGACCATGCTCTGGCCAGTGATTCCACTGCAGGAGGTGGCCCTGACGTCACTGCCCTTGTATGGACAGTGAAGTCACGGGCAACTCCTTGAGCCCCGGAATCCCGACGCCCCGGCTGGGAATTCCTCTCATAGAGACAGCCCTGACTTCATTGTTCATAAAAGGTCAGTGACGTCAGTGGCACCTCCTTCAGTGGAATCCTCGGCAGGGTGTCGGCAACACTTTGGCTGGGGATCCCACTCCAGGAGGAGTGAATGGCAGAGCAGGAAGTGGAAAGTTTCCTGCTCTGCCATAGTATTCAATTGTATCTGTATCTGAGGACACAGATACAATTGAATGTAGCAGTTTCCGGGACAAGTGCTGGGACTGTCTCTGTAAATTCGGGACAGTCCCGGCAATTTTGGGGCATTTGGCAAGTATGGTAGTGGGGGAGCTGTACCTACTGGAGAAGTTATATGGCGGCCTGCAATTACTCCTGGGAACGTGGGGGGCTTCTGTGGCTACGGGGGGGGCTTCTCTGATTGAAGAAGTGGAGAGGAGAATGGAGAACACAATTACTACAGGGGAGTACACTGCTGTGAGCAGCATTAAGGTGAGCTCTATGATGATCACTGGGGCAAAACCTCAGGGTCACACATCCCCGGTTGTAGTGCATTCTAAATATGGTTGCACGATGCATCAAAACTTCGATACCGTGCATCCTCAAACGGTTCAATACCGTTAATTCATGTATTTCGATACAAATCTGTATGGCCACACAGCTTAGTGTTGTAACACATGAATTTAGTTAGAGCAGTGCTGCGGCTGTGTAATACAGCCATTGCCCCGCTCCTGAGTCCTGACAAGTGCATGCACACTCAGCATGATGTGATGCGACCAGCGCTGCACTGATTGCCGGCACTGAAGACCGAACATGGCGGGCGCACTACAAAACACCCCCGTGTTCTGTCTTCAGTGTCGGCACCGCCTCTCATTACTGCAGTGCAGGCGCAACATCACCTTTTGCTGACCGCGCTCGCACACTTGTTGTCAGGAGTAGGGGAATGGCTTTATTACACAGCCGCAGCCCTGCTGTAACTGCGGAGATCAGAGAAACCTCTCATCTCCGCCGCTATTCCCCTGAATGCTGCAATGAAAGCTGACCGCAGCATTCAAGGGGTAAATGAGAAGGGAGGATGCCCTTTGGAAGTGTTACATATATGGGCAGGCAGCCCGGGATCCATTGAAGGACCCCAGGGCTGTCTGACCATATTGCCTGTTGCTAGGGCATGCTTAGGTATGTCCTAGCAACTGCCTATGTACTATCAGTACACAGGCTAATGTACTGGCATATAGATATATGCCAGTACATTAAAGTTTAAAAATAAAAAGGTAAAAAAATAAAAGTAATGTTACATAAAAAAAATACACTCATTTTTTACAATAAATTACAGTAAATACGTTTAAGTCTCAATACATACAATATACACATATTTGGTATTGTCGCGACAGTAATAACACATTTATAGCATCATTTATGATGTTTAAGCTGTTATAAAGTAAAAATTGCTCTCTTTCACTTATTAATGTGGGGCACGTGGTGTGATGAATTTTGAACCTCCATGTGCCTGACAGTAATAGTAATTAACCCCGAAGAGAAGAGAAGAATGATCCAGCGCCAGTGATGGTATTAAAAGGGAAAGGCAATTCCCATGTTTATTGAAGAAAATATTAAAATCTTGGGTGCAAGACGCGGTCTCGGAGCAAGAGTAAGCAGGTAGTGTACCAAAGCCTACGCGTTTCGAACGCACACTGCGTTCTTAATCATGCCATGATTAAGAACGCAGTGTGCGTTCGAAACGCGTAGGCTTTGGTACACTACCTGCTTACTCTTGCTCCGAGACCGCGTCTTGCACCCAAGATTTTAATATTTTCTTCAATAAACATGGGAATTGCCTTTCCCTTTTAATACCATCACTGGCGCTGGATCATTCTTCTCTTCTCTTCGTGTTACATGTCGCGGGGATCCGAGCGACATCGCAGCAGACGCAGAAACCGGTGAGCTGGAGGCTTTCTCCCTTCTCTATACTATTCAGTAATTAACCCCATCATGTACCTCACACATTAACCCAATATTGTCCATTATGACTGTGAGGGACATGATGGGGTTAATTACTATTAATGTCAGGCACAAGGAGGTTCAAAATTCATCACACCTCGTGCCTCACATGAGAAAATGGAGGAACTGTTTTTTTTTTAATCATTATTTTATTGTTGGCAAAGTATCGTTTTGGAATCGAGTATCGCAATACTACACAAAGTATCAGTATCAAAGTCCAAATTCTGGTATCGTGACAACTCTAATTCTTAACTTTCTTTTCTTTTCTAATAAATGTGTAGCAATCACAGGTAGTGTGCTCCCGGCCTTACAACGTGTCGTTGTTTGCTCCTATCTTGTAAAGCTAGCTTCAAGACATGTCTACAATTTCTTCCAGGCCAAGATTAGGGCCAAGCACAAAGATACATTTTTAAAGATGCTTTTGTGATCCAGATCATGATCTATGGTATGAGACTTAAAAGTTCAGATTCTATATTGGGCCGCATGCACACGACCGTAAAAATCGTCCGCAATTACGGACCGATTCACTTCTATTGACCACGGACAACTTCCCGAATATTTAAGTGTACCGCAAAAGATAGGACATGTCCGTTCTTTTGCATATTACGAGATGTGCTCCCATACTTTCTATTGGAGCACGGACTGAGAATGCGGTCGGCTGTCCACAGACGTTGGCGGCCCGCCTTATACAGCAAGTCTCCATCTTCATTGGTAACTAATAGAATTCTCGAACACTCAGATAGCTAAGTATGCACAAGTATTGGAGGATGAGGGCTGAGAGAAATGCCCTAGACAGCCGCGCTGTCTAATGTTAAGGATAGGGGTGAAGTTCGCCAACAGCTGCTGAGTGACTACGGTGTCCAAACGTGGTATTAGGTTGCAGACACATTAATTAATGCTTTGTTCCTTTCTTTTCCATTAACAGCGACCTTTAGAGAAACCTGATGGTCTGGATGTATCTGATCAAAGCAAGGAGCACCCCCAACATCTGTGTGAGAAGTGCAAAGTTCTTGGCTATTACTGCCGTCGTGTCCAGTAAACATCACAAAGATCCTTGGCTGGAGAGCTGAGGCAGGACAAGGGAATGACGACGACACAGTGACTAGCGTATACACTATTAATATGCCTTATGAGTATTAGAATGTAACATTCTTCCTGTGTATGTGTACTATTTGTATTTATGAAGTATTAGGGCTGTTCAATTGTTAACTCAATTGTCTTTTGCCTCCAGATTTTCCCCATTTTTCTGGGGTTTAAAAACTTGGGAACTGGATATTTAATGATGCAGTTATTAATAATTATTCTCTATAATGTGATATATTTAGGAGGTCTGAAAATGGTTAAAACGGTTTTGCTTCTCTCCAATGTAGAGCTACAAATCAAATTCTTATATTCTTTCCATAGGTTTGAATCCATTAACTAAATATAAAAGTGTTTAATTTATTTACGGCTGGATTCACACATACGGTATTGATGCAGCTTTTTGCGTTAAACCAAGGAGTGGATGCAAAAGAGAAGTATAAGCCCTTACTTGATCCTTTTCCTTCCTATTGGATCCACTTCAGGCATTGGCAAAAAAAAAAAGTGCCATAAAAAACAACGTGTGAATCCAGTCTAAAACAACATTTCCGAATTACAAACCAGGTTAGCTAATGTTTTTAGTGTCCTCATGGATGTAAAGCAGTTAATCTTCCTAACACATTTCATGCCTAGGACTGGTTACTAATATGAGATAGTTATAGGTTATCTCAGTCTTCTGTTATCATAACCTTTCTAAGGCTGTTCACATCAGCGTTCCTTTCCGTTGAGGGGTTCATTCGGAGGTTTACGTTGGGTTAACCCCTCAACGGAATGGCAAACTGACAATTGAACTCAATGGTGACAGATACCTAGCTACTTGGTTTCCGTTTGTCACCATTGTGACAGGGTTCCGGCGTTTGGACGGAATCAATAGCGCAGTCAACTGCGCTATTGGTTCCGTCAAGAACAACGGAACCCTGTCACAACGGTGACAAACGGAAACCATTAGCAACGTTTCCGTCACCATTGAGTACAATGGTGAGGGAAACGGAAGCTAAGGTTTCAGTTTGCCTTTCCGTTGAGGGGTTAACCCAACGGAAACCTCAGACGGAACCCCGCAACGGAAGGGCAACTCTGATGTGAACAGGCCCTAAGGCTGCATTCACATCTGCGAAGTGGCTTCCGTTCTAGCGTATCCGTCAGAGGACCACAAGGTTGAAAGTTAACGTTTCCATAAAAAAAAACAAATTGATTTCAATGAGTTTTATTTTTGCATTAGTTGTGCTCAGTTAGGCTCCGTTCCATCAGGTAGTCTACTGCGCTATTGTTTTTTGTCGAAAATGACGGAAACCTGACTGAAAGAAGCTTTCCGTTTTTTGTTAATATTGAAGTCAATGGATGACTGATACAAACGTATGGTCCGTCAAAAAGGGCCTGTTCACATCACCGTTCATTTCCGTTCCGGGGTTCCGTCGGGTGAACCCCGCAACGGAAAGGGAAACTGACAGCACAGCTTCCGCTTCAGTCACCATTGATCTCAATGGTGACGGAAACATCGCTAATGCTTTCCGTTCGTCACCATTCCGTCTGGTTTCCGGTTTTCCGACGGAATCAATAGCGTAGTCGACCGCTAAAACGAATGCCACAATGCAGATGTGAACGAAGCCTAATTTGTAGAGAACATTTTTATTTTGAAATGACTGCAAATAAAAAATGTGGATGCATATGGCAACATTAAGTTACCAATAATAAAATACCTGCCCTCATTTGAGGGAGCAGGGGACTTTTGTTTACATGTACTTTAGCCTTTTTGCTACTGGAATTCAAGGAGATGTCCACAGCAGCAAAATGGAGTAGAAAAAAAAAAACTGGCCTAGATACAGATAAGTTAAGTTAATATTTACATGTGTCATAAAGAATCAGTGTTACTCGTTGTCTTCAACTTATTCTTCTGTAGGCCAAAAGCACACATAAAATGATAACTGTGAATATCGGGGTGTCCATGGATGGAAATCGTCTCTTATCCCTGAACTAGTGATTTGCAACAAGAAATATTTATAATTGTTCTTTTTAAGCCACTTTGTAGATTTTGTTTGTCTATTTGTGTAGTATTTTTTTTTTTATTGCGGTCTACTGGATTCTTCTTATTTACCGAACTTCAAGCCAAATCGGGGAAAGCTTACTCATTAACATCCCTGGTTTTGTACAGCTCCAGGTAGTTGTACGTTGATATTTTTTCTCTATTCCTGTACAGTGGTCTCTGACCCTCCACTCAAAAGCAGCACCCCCCCACCTCAATGCAAGATACCACACAATTCTATGTATGAAAAATTTTTGTAAGCTGTGGAATACTGCCAAACAACGTAAAAAACAGCGATGCCCTATATGTTTTCTAGAGGAAAGGCGTGAAGGGCTAGACATGTAAAACCTCAAGCATCTTCACATTACATAACATGATCCTAATTCTGCTGCACTGAATGCCTTGTACCCTACCGCAGATTTAACAGAAGACCTTATGATTAGTCTTCCAAACGCCAAAAGTTCAGCTTCACTGTCCATCCAGTAAATTAGGATTTTTTTCCAGAGGAAGAATTACCCCTAGTAAGGCTGGGTTCACACGAGCATGTTCGGTCCGTAAAGGACGGAACGTATTTCGGCCGCAAGTCCCGGACCGAACACACTGCAGGGAGCCGGGCTCCTAGCATCATAGTTATGTACGACGCTAGGAGTCCCTGCCTCGCTGCGGGACAACTGTCCCGTACTGTAATCATGTTTTCAGTACGGGACAGTAGTTCAATGGAGAGGCAGGGACTCCTAGCGTCGTACATAACTATGATGCTTGGAGCCCGGCTCCCTGCAGTGTGTTCGGTCCGGGACTTGCGGCCGAAATACGTTCCGTCCTTTACGGACCGAACATTCTCGTGTGAATCCAGCCTAAGGAAGTGGCTGCTTATGAGAATGAAGAGTTGAGCTACGGCAGAGTATGTAGAAAAAAAACAAACTGGAATTCGGAGATATAAACTTTTTTTTTACCATGGCCTTAAGACTCTTCCGTATATGACAACTGTCACTTATATAAGAGATGTAGAAGCAGGAATATTGTGTGCTCTGTTAAGCATAGGATTCAGATTTTCTTATTCATAAATATTTTTTTCAAAAATCACAAAAATGACGATGTAAATAGATAGTAACTACGAGGACCACCGGGTCACTACTTTTTGCAGCTTCTCTTAGCAGCAATATAAATGGTACGTTACAAGGTAGTAGGCAGTTTACGTGATAGATATTCATGGCTTATAGATTTAAGTTAAATTGGTCAGGGGCTGGTGTCTTACAAACTGGCTAGAAGGGGGAGATCTGCAAGTGCCGATAGTGTTGATGGACACCGATATGTGGTCACCACAAACACTTCTATTTTGTTTTGGCAGAAGAATGTTATTGTATGAGGGGAGCATAGCCGTAGTTGTACCATTAGAGACCATTGTTGGATTGAGGAAGCCTTGGTTTAGAAGAGAACATTCGTGCGCTCCTAACATTTAACATAGGTCAGGACTACTACGTAGATTATACAAACAATATAGAATTTTATAGGTGATTTTTGTGCCTCATTCTCTAGACCAAGTCTTTCTATTTTACCCACACCCAGATTTTGATTGGTCAAGCTCCTTTGCATTTCTGCCGTTTTAGTCACTTCCGTTTTGTCCAGCCCTTGAAGGGGTTTTCTCATGAGGGACATTTATGACCTATCCACAGGATAGGTCATCAATGTCAGATGGGGTCCCACCTCTGGGACCCGCACCAATCTCTAGAACGGGGGCCCCTAAACCTCGTTCTAGCTTTTTGTGCTCACGCTGCCTCCCAGCCAATTACTGATTACATAGTTGGGAGTTACGGAAACAGCGTAACTCGTTGTGCTACGCTGTTTCCGTAACTCCCATAGTAGTGAATGGCAGTTATGGCAGCTACGCTAGTTCTGTAACTACTGTTCAGTTCGATGGGGACTTACGGAAACAGCGTAGCACAACGAGTTACGCTGTTTCCGTAACTCCCGACCATGTAATCAGGAAGTGGCCGGGAGACAGCGGAGCCGAGTAAGATAGAACAGGGTTTAGGGGGGCCCAGTTCCTGAAATAGAGGTGGGACCCGCATCTATCTGACATTTATGACATATCCTGCGGATATTTCTATCATGAGATGTCAACATTATCGATGAAGCATTGAGTGGAAATCTGACTATGAAAGTATTTGTAACAAAGGTCCATTTACATGAAATGATAATCATTCATTATAAAATGATTATGACCTTATGTTCCTAAAACTGCTTTGTGTAATTTAGCAAAACCATGTTGAATGAGGAAAATATTGTTCAAAAGACAACGTGAGAGGTAGCGACTCCTCAAAGATTGGATTAAAGATAAAGAAGTTCTATTTTTTTCCCCTAGGAAACAGCGCTACTCTTTTACATGGACTGTCTGGTATTGCCATTCTTCTCCATGTACTTGAATGAGAGTTGCAATACCAGACACAGCTCATGGACAAGAGTGGCGCTGTTTCTGGGGAGAAAAAAAAGCTGACTATTTTTTCTAATGTCATACAACCCCTCCAAATCCATGTTGAACAGTTGTCTCAATAACTGTTGATGCTTAATCTATTATAATTCACTCCATACATTTTACAACAAGCATCATATCTAAATACAATTTCATTCATTTTGGTGGCTGGGAAGTGAATTCAGTTAATAAAATTGCTTCATTCTGGCTCTGATCATTTCATCTAGGATTTCTCGCTCCGTAAAAAAACCAAAACCCCACTAATGGCTGTAGGCTAATAGGGCTATACCTAATAATAATAATATGGTGTTCTTATCTCTGAATCCAACCCTATCCTCTCATCATGTACATGGGCCGAACAAGAGAAAATGGTTAATAAAACCTTTGGTTGGTGTATGTTGGAATAAATAGAAAAAACATGGACTAGAGAATTGTAGCACTTCTAAAACGGGTCAGGCGGACCGATCTGGTATTTCTATATGGACAAGTCATAGGCGGCGAGGCTTTGAAAATGATTGATGATGTAGAATGTGAATATTTATTACATACTTCATTCCAGCTGATCTGTTGTTAAGGAATCAGAGGGATTGAGCATGTTATGCTGGGAGATGAGCCCCAGATCAGTCATTTACATTGAGAAGATTAACAGGTATACTGCACACCTGTATAGTCAGAACTCTGGATTTACCACTGATCTGGCTACTCTCGAAGGAAGATACTGGCAAGTACTGTACATGTGGTTGGGGTTTGCCGAGAATTATCATTTTTTAATAGATATTTGCGTAGCACAATTTAGCTCAGCTTTGAAATAGAACTATTCCCGGCAACGTTTGGTTCATTGACTTCGGTACATGTGTACTATAGTGCTAGCATAGGTTTATTTTGCACAAAAAGAGATTACAAAAGAAGTGGTAACGGTTTACAATAGGGACTTTTAAGTTTAGAGGTCCATGTTTTCTGGTCTATCGAGAACTCACCAGTCAACTGACTTCAAACATGGCACAGTGACATACAATGTCCCAGTAAGACATTCAGGCTAAGGATTGTATTGTGTAGTCCGCTATGAAGCTCTTCTGACAAACAGAAGTGGTCAATATCAAATAAGAGATTTGATGTGATCTTTTGCTCTTCTGATCGATTATGGGAACCAAACGATATCTCACTGATCGTAGGTGTGAGTGACGCATCTCATATGGCCGGCTTAACTGTGCCAAAATCTCAAACTTCAAAGCTTCCGCTGCTGCAGATAATGAACAGTATTATTAAAGAGGTTTGGTTGTTGGGGGGTGGGGGGGGGCACTATTACAGATTTGGCTGCCCAGGATCTCCTAGTTACACCACTTCTAATAGTTACATCCCTGACTTGTTAGCCAATAAATATACTTAGAATACGGATAATATCGCTGAATGAGTATAGAGTGTGGTAGATGGTGTGTCAAGCTTGACACCTAGGGAGATAATGATCATGAGAAGAGCTTAATATTACCCGAAGAGGGTCCAAGGATGGACAGATTCTCACTGTGAGAAAAACATGTACAGATGTAGTCGTCTTTATCTGGACTTTTAACGCATTAAATAAACAGTGGCTAGATCTCTTGACTTTTTCAATGGCTTTTGAATGACTTTTTTTGTGTGATATCACGCTGAAGCAAGTTATCAGTTCAAGTTAAAGATGGCTACATCTGTATATCCTTAGGGTATGTTCACACGCTAAGCCAAAAACATCTGAAAATACGGAGCTGTTTTCCACCTGATTTTCAGAAGTTTTTTGAGCAACTCGCGTTTTTCGCGCTGTTTTTGCGGCGTTTTTTCGCTCATTTTTGGAGCTGTTTTCAATAGTCTATGAGAAAACGGCTCCAAAAACGTCCCAAGAAGTGTCCTGCACTTCTTTTGACGAGGCTGTAATTTTACGCGTCGTCTTTTGACAGCGACACGTAAAATGACAGGTCATCGGCACAGTACATCGGCAAACCCATTGAAAGCAATGGGCAGATGTTTGCCGACGTATTGGAGCCGTCTTTTCAGGCGTAATTCGAGGTGTAAAACGCCTCCATTACGCCTGAAAATAGGTCGTGTGAACCCAGCCTTAGACTGGTCTTCATTTACCAGATAACCGGCTATAGAGATTATGTATTTCAGTGCCATATTATTATGGTTTCTTCAGACCCCACTGTGATATTTGACTAGTCTTTTTGGTAAAACTCTACTCCCCTGAGTGGTACTTACTTTTTTTTTTTTTTTTTTTTTTTTTTACGCAAATGGATTACCAAATGTATGCATGCATTATACATTATATTTTTTGGGAGGATTATCTCTTTTACGCATTTTAGTGTGTTTCCATCTATTTTACTATGGTATATATGAGTGCTGCTGGAGGGGGAAAAAAACAAATCATGGATTTCTGCAAGGTTTTTGCCCGAGCCCTTCCTCTTGTATTTGAACTCCGTATTTAAAAAAGACAAATCCCATTTTTCAGATTTATTTTTGTTTGTGTGTATCTTGTATAATATTTAAAAAGGGACAATCGTATATTTCTGTTTAACCAGATTTGTAACAACTTTACTTGCAGATACCTATTTATACCCAGTTTTACTTGACATAGCATATTTGTTATCTTTTGTTTTTAATTATTATTATTTTAATACTATGTGTGTATTTTGGAAGAACAACTTTGTAGATGTTAAATTTTATTTGGAACTTGCTACAATTAATGATCTGATAAAGGAACAGTTTGCAACAATGTTTTATTCTGTATATATTTTGGGGCCTATCAGTTTACTAGAAAGTTTTCAAGTTTTTTTTTTTTTTTTTGCTTAAAATGTTTTGAAACTTTTTAAAGGGCCTTTTTATCTCTATTTGAACACTAATGAAGAATTCTTTTCGTACATATTTTAGGATGTTATGTTTAGGATTTATCCTATAGGAAATATTTATGGAAGATTTTGTTTTGTTTGCTTGTTGGTATTTTCATGTCTGTATAAAGTATGTGTATGTAACCAAACGTCATCAAGATGAACATATTATCTGCAGAAAAGTATTATATTAAAGTTGGTACATAATTTCTAAAGAAAAACCCTTACCTTTATGTAAGCGAAATGTTATTGTTGTTTTAATGCCTTTTATCCTTATTTCTAATGACTGAACATATTATCAGAGCAGGTCAATGGATCGCTGTCTTTTTGTATTGTATCAAATATATGCAAACTTTTGAAGATTTAGGTTTTTGTTACTGAAAAAGAAATAGCTCTTAAAAGGGAATTTTTGCTTTGTGTTTTCAATAAGATGTTACACTCTAGTTACCTTTTTTCTTTAACATAGGCAAGAGGAAAACAGTATTAAACCATATCATATCATCAGGGACATATCATTGGACTGTAGCCCTGCCATAGAGTGTGGCATACCGCAAACTATAAAGTGTAGGTTCTCCTAAACTACGTTGATTTATCTAATAAGTGACGGACCGCTGAAATCAGATCCACTTTTAAATATGTATCTACTATTTTTACTCCAATTTAAAACTATATAACATGGAGCAAAGAATTGGAGCCTCCATCAGCCATTGATTTAAAAGGGCAGTCGTGTATATACAGCCAAGGGGGTCCTATAGCAAAATAAAAACATAATAGATTCCTTGCTGGTTTATGTCGTACACTTTTCCATTCTGGAACAGGAGGGATCAGAGCTGGTTGCCCCGTCACCGCTTTCTCATCCATTGTAGAAGACAATCATGGCATGTACCTCTAGCAGTTTCCCCCTCACCTAAGCTGACTCCCCTATTTTTATGGGCTCCAGGGCAGCTATAGGATATGCTTCTATGGTATGCATGTTATTGAAGAGGACATGCACATGTATCATTACTAGGTCACTTTCACCTGTTTGGTCTGTCAAATCTGAAATAACATAGCTTGTGCGCATCCGCTGTTACTATCATACTCTTTTTATTTTATACTGCAGAGTAAGGAATTATACATTTATTAGGGATCACTGATCACTATATAAGCAACAAGACACAGATGGAAGAGTGGCTGTCGGTTCAGACTACACAGAGTTTGTTTGTGATAGTAACTATGGAGACACATAGGTCGCCATAGGAGCTGTATGCACAAAACGGTAGATTTTTAATCAGGACTGTCTGCAAAGTTGCTTCATTTTTTAAATTTAATATGCATTCGAGCAATAGAACAAAATAGTTGCCTATAATGGTCATAGCCAATAGTAAACACAAAAGTAAGTTGCACGGCCGTGATTTCCAGGTCGGCCGGCAACGGAGTGACAGCCGCGAGCCGCCCGCAAATCACGGGCTGTGCACATGGCCGCGGCCATTATTTTCAATGAGCCCGGACCGCAGAACACGGCCGTTATACGGTTTGCCCGTTCTTTCTGCGGTCCAGGCTCCGGGGCCATGCACGGACCGTGAAAACCACGATCGTGTGCATGGCCCCATAGGAATGAATGTGGCCGCAATTCTCCCGTGGATTTTCGGGGGAGTTGCGGCCGCAAAAGCACATTCGTGTGCATGGGGCCTAAATTAAATAGATTCCTTTAACTAGACCCCTCCTACATAAAAGTTGCTGTGGCTTCCAGTAAACAAGCTCCATGTTACATAGTTTTATCATTACTTCATCGTGTTCCAGATGTGACAAGTTTCAACTGGAAACACTAATAGAAAAAACAGAAACAATGGACTGTCTCGCCAGCGTTTATAGAAGACATTTAATTTAGAAATGCTTCTATTTTCAGCAATAATGCAAGCACTAATGTAAAAGTATATTTTAATATGTATAACTGAGAATGTAGACAGTAGAACATTTCTCATATTTTTGACTTTGTGATTGTACTGTTTTTTTAATGTATAGATTGAATAAACTGTTACTGGGTAATATGTAGCGCTAAAAAGGATGGGTGGAGCTCAAGATCCAGTAGCCACAAAGTGACAGTATCTGGTTTTGGCTCCGTTCCCATATTGGCATTCCGACTTGTGCCTTAAATGCTTTGCCTTCTTTGTAGTGCTCTAGTATTTTAACTAATAATTAAATTTTTAAAAATAAACGGTCTTGTGTGTTTCTTTTTGACTTGGTCGATATGTCAGAGGGTCACAATGACGGACTGCAATATCCATTACTAATTTTACTTGTAATCATTGCAAATTTAGCAAATATTCAAATAAATTTCAGTACCCTCCACTCTTGGTTACGTTTCTATAAGATATATATATATATATATATTATTTTTTTATATGACATTTGGATCTGAGTCTCCTTTGCTTGGGCATTGTGGTCATCTCAAATAATTGAAAAACAGTGCTTTGTTTTGAGTATATAGTACAGTTGTATCAAAAAGTAAAACTAATTCTTATTTAATATTTATAAATTTGCACCTAACACACTGACTGACCTTTTTCTTAAAAAAAAATATATTTTCTTTTCAAAGATGTACATAGCCTTTAACCCTTTCAGGACCAAGCTCATTTTGGTCTTCAGGACAAGCCCCACTTTTTCAAATCTGACTTGTCATTTTATGTGGTAATAACCCTGGAATGCTTTTGCCTTTGTTTTCTTGTGACATATTATACTATGTTAGTGGAAAAATTTGGTCAATAAATTCATTGCTTAATTGTGAAAAACACCAAAATTGATAGAAAATGTGCAAAAATTATGATTTTTCTCATTTTAAATGTATCTGCTTGTAAAACAGATAGTAACTATTTTGTGTGGTATTACTATTTCCCATATCCCATATGTCTACTTTATATTTGCATTGTTTTTTGAACATTTTATTTTTCTAGGACGTTACAAGGCTTAGAACTTTAGCAGCAATTTCTCACATTTTAAAGAAAATTTCAGAAGGCTAATTTTCAAGGACCAGTTCAGTTCTGAGGTGGCTTTCAGGGCCTTACATACTAGATAGACCACATAAATCACCCCATTTTTGAAAACTGCACCCCGCAAAGTACTCAAAACCGCATTCAGATAGATTCTTAACCCTGTAGGCGTTTCACAGGAATTAAAGAAATGTAGAGGGGAAATTAAAAAAATTACATTTTTTTTGCCAAAATTTGTAATACATTTTCTTCTGTAACACAGAAGCTTTTACTAGAGAAACGCAACTCAATATTTATTGCCCAGATTCTACAGTTTTTAGAAATATCCCACATGTGGCTCTAGTGTGATAATGGACTGAAGCACAGGCCTCAGAAGCAAAGGAGCACCTAGAGGATTTTGGGGCCTCCTTTTTTAGAATATATTTTAGGCACCATGTCAGGTTAGAAGAGGTCTTGTGGTGCCAAAACAGTGGAAACTCCCCAAAAGTGACACGGTTTTAGAAACTGCAAACCTCAAGGAATTTATCTAGGGGTAAAGTGAGCATCTTGAACGCACAGGTCTTTTGCTATATTTATTGGAGTTTCTGTGAAAATGAAAATGTACTTTTTTTTTTCTGAAAAAATATAAAAAAATTAAATTTTTACAAGGAATAAAGAATAAAAAGTACACCAAAACTTGTAAAGCTATTTCTCCCGATAACAGCAATACCCCATATGTGTTAATAAACTGCTGTTTGGACTCATGGCAGAGCTCAGTAGGGAAGGAGCACTATTTGGATTGTGGAGCGTAGATTTTGCTTGGTAACTGTTCTTTTTGGGGTTTTGCTGGTATTTCAGTTTATGATGTGGGGGCACATGTAATCTGTGCGGAGTACATCAGGGCATAATAAGCGGGTATAATAATGCGGTAAATAATAATAATTCATAGATATGTGGCCAGTGTCGCACTGCTAAATGGTGCCAATCTTATCTGCTTTTGGACACTTTTGCGGGATGGGTTGTAGTTTTTATTGGTACTATTTTGGTGTACATGCGACTTTTTATTCTATATTTTGGGAGGGGCGATGACAAAAAAAATTGTGACAGTGGCGGTTTTTTTTTAGTTTTTTTGCGATGTTCACCATGCAGGAAATATAATATTTTATATATATAATATTTTATATATATAATGTTTTATAGTTTGGGTCGTTACGAACGGGGTGATACCAAATATGTGTACTTTTTTAACGTTTTCATTTTTTTCCTATAATAAAATATTTGTTATAGGAAAAAAAGCATTTTTTGTTTTTGTAACTTAGAACTTGTTTTTACACTTTTATAAAACCTTTTCATTACTTTTTTTTTTTTTTACTTGAAGACCTGCAGCACTGATAGCTGCTATAATACATTACACTACCTAGGTAGTGTAACGTGTTCTAAACTGTCAGTGGCTGGTCCTCATAGGCTTCCCTGCATAGCAGACCCGGAGGCCGTTGTATGGCCTGCGGTTTTGCCATGCAGCCCCACGGAATGTTTGTTGTAGCAAACTTTCCCTGCGATCACATGATCAGGACCTGAACTAATCAGGACCCGATCATGTCTCCGGGGCCAGAGGCAGGGGTTAACAGCGCGATCCGGGTGTCAGCGCTACTCTGAGACACCCGGATCGCAGTTTTAACACCCACTGTGAATTCACGTCAGCGCTGCTCAGAGCCCAGCAAGCGCCGACATGAATTTACAGTGGGCGGTCGGGAAGCAGTTAACCCCTTCGCGCTAAGCGGCGTAATAATCCGTTGCGCTAACTATATCGTTAGCTCTCAGCGACGGACTATTACGTTGCGGGAGTAACGCCCATTTCGGCCGTCCTCCCGACACATGCAGGAGCTGTGACAGCTGCTGTCTCGTACAGCAGCTGTCACAGCTCCTACAGCGGGGACAGATCGCTGTGTCCCCGCTGATTAACCCCTTAAAAGCCGCGTTCAATAGTGATCACGGCTTTTTAGGGGTTAAGCTACAATCGCCAGCCTGCTACACGATAGCGGCTGGCGATGGTAACGATGGCAACCGGACACCAAACAATGGCGTCCGGCTATGCCACCGACGGAAGCCTAGTGGGTCCTGATGAAGTCAGGACCCACTATGCTTGCTGTCAGTGAGTAGCTGACAGTTCTAATACACTGCACTACGCATGTAGTGCAGTGTATTAGAATTGCGATCAGGGCCTCCTGCCCTCAAGTCCCCTAATGGGACAAAGTAATAAAGTTACAAAAAAGTTAAAAAAAATGTGTAAAAATAAGAAAATAAAAGAATTAAAAGTAAAAATCCCCCTTTTTCCCTTATCAGTCCTTTATTATTAATAAAAATATATAAACAAACCAATAAACTGTACATAATTGGTATCGCCGCGTCCGTAACGGCCTGAACTACAAAATTATTTTGTTATTTATCCCGCACGGTGAACGCCGTAAAAGAAAATAATAATAAACCGTACCACAATCACAATTCTTTGGTCACTTCACCTCCCAAAAAATGGAATAAAAAGAGATCAAAATGTCGCATGTACCTAAAAATGGTACTGATCGAAACTGGAGTTCGTTACGCAAAAAATAAGTCCTCGCACGGCTTTATTGATGGAAAAATAAAAAAGTTCTGGCTCTTAGAATAAGGTAACACAAAAAGTGAATGATTTTTTTACAAAAACTACTTTATTGTGCAAACGCCATAAGACATAAAAAAAAACTATAAACATCTGGTATCGCCGTAATCGTATCGCCCCGCAGAATAAAGTGAATATGTCATTTATAGCGCACGGTGAACGATGTAAAAAAAATAAAATAAAAAAACAATAGTAGAATTGCTGTTTTTTAGTCACCACGCCACCTAAAAATAGAATAAAAACTGATCAAAAAGCCGCATACACCCCAAGAAAACTACAATGGATTCCTCAAGGTCTCTAGTTTCCAAAATGGGGTCACTTTTGGGGGGTTTCCACTCTTTTGGCACCACAAGACCTCTTCAAACCGGACATGGTGCCTAATAAAAAGGAGGTCTCATAATCCGCTAGGGGCTCCTTTGCTTCTGAGGCCGGTGCTTCAGTCCATTACCGCACTAGGGCCACATGAGGGATATTTCTCAAAACTGCAGAATCTGGGCAATAAGTATTGAGTTGCGTTTCTCTAATAAAACCTTTTGTGTTATAAATAAAATGGTATAAAGAGGATTTTCTGACACAATTTTTTTTTTAATTTCACCTCTACTTTGCTCTAAATTCCTGTGAAACACCTAAAGGGTTCATAAACTTTCTATATGCTGTTGTGAATACTTTGAGGGGTCTAGTTTCTAAAATGGGGTGTTTGATAGGGGTTTCTAATATATGGGCCCCTCAAAGCAACTTCAGAACTGAACTGGAACCTAAAAAAATAAATAAATTAGGCAATACTTCGCTTCTTCCATTATACTGATAATGAGCCGTGCCCACCCCGAGATGACCCCAGTTTTGACCGTTTGTATAAACGGAGACCCCTATTAGACCGTTTCAGTGCCCGGTTTTCCCAATCATACACCCCGAGAAGTGTATTTCTATTGATGAGTCCTTGGTAGATTTTAAAGGGAGGGTTCAATTCTGCGAGTACCTGCCGGGTAAGAGGGCAAGGTATGGCGTAAAGATGTATAAGCTGTGCGAGAGTGCATCAGGGTATACCTACAGATTTAGGATATATGAAGGGAAGGACAGCAGTATTCAGCCCCCAGAATGACCCCCCTTACTGGGAGTTAATGCAAAAATTGTGTGGGATTTGGTGCACCCACTGCTGGACCATGGTCACCACCTCTACCTGGATAATTTTTATACCAGCGTCCCACTCTTCAACTGCCACACTTCCAGAAGTCCTGCGGCATGCGGCACTGCTAGAAGAAATCTGAGAGGCCTCCCTAAGACTCTGCAGGGCAAACAAGAAGGGGTTAGAGTAGGGCACATTCTAGCAGCAACATATTGTATGTCAAGTACAAGACCAGAGAGATGTCACACCAGTACCCATGTACCAGTACGAGGTACCAGTACAGGGACCCCCACACCAGACTGCATCCTGGACTACAATAGGTACATGGGAGGGGTGGCCTTGTCAGATCAAGTCCTGAAGCCCTACAGTGTCATGTGGTGTGGTATAAGAAGCCGGCCGTGCACATCATACCGATGGCTTTGTACAATGTGTACGTTCTACATCGATGTACAGGCCAGACAGGAACTTTCCTGGAATTTCAAGAGGTGATTATCAAGAACCTAATCTTTAGGGACCAAGAAGGGGGACACCCAGTACTTCTGGAAGCGAGGCCACACGCATTGTACCAGGGAAACATTTTCCAGGAGAAGTTCCCCAAACTGGCAAGAAGGGAAAAAGTCAAAAGAGGTGCAAAGTCTGCTATAAGAGGGGGATAAGGGAGGACACAATATACCAACGTGTCCCGAAAAACCAGAGCTCTGTATGAAAGTGTTTTAAAATTTATCATACATCCCTTGGTTTATAATTTACCCCAATTTTACTTACCCTGATGTACTGCGCACAGCTTATCCCCCTCATCTTTCCCTTCTGAGCCCTGCTGCGTGCCCAGGCAGCTGATAACAGCCACATGTAGGGTATTGCCATACCCGTGAGAACCCACATTACAGTTTATGGGGGGTATGTCTCCGGTCAAAATGCTCACTACACCTCTAGATGAATGCCTTAAGGGGTGTAGTTTTTAAAACGGGGTCACTTCTTTCGAGTTTCAACTGTACTGGTACCTCAGGGGCTTCTACATACATGACTTCGCACCAGAAAATCCCCAGTAGGCCAAATGGTGGTCCTTTCATTCTGAGCCCTCCCATGGGCCCAAACGGCAGTTTATCACCACAAATGGAGTATTGCTGCACTCAGGACAAATTGCGCAACATAATGGGGTATTTTATTTCTTGTGAGATTAAGAAATTTTCAGCCAAAACTACATATTATTGGAAAAAATTTATTTTGTTTTAATTCCCAGCCCAATTCAAATAAGTTCTGTGAAAAAACTATGGAGTCAAAATAGTCACAACACCCATAAATGAATTCCTTGAGGGGTGTAGTTTCCAAAATGGGGTCACTTCTGGTGGGTTTCCATTGCTTTGATACCTCTGGGGCTCTGCAAATGCGACATGGCACCCGAAAACCAATCCAGCAAAATCTGGACTCCAAAGAACAAATAGCGCTCCTTTCTTTCTGAGCCCTCCCATGGGCCCAAACGGCAGTTTATCAACACACATGGGGTATTGCCGCACTCCGGACAAATTGGGCAACAAAATGTAGTATTTTATTTCTTGTGAAAATAAGATATATTTTTTTAATTCCCAGCCCAATTCAAATAAGTTCTGTGAAGAAACTATGGTGTCTAAATGGTCACATTACCCATAAATGAATTCCTTGAGGGGTGCAGTTTCTAAAATGGGGTCACTTCTGGTGGGTTTCTATTGCTTTGATACTTCTGGGGTTCTGCAAATGCGACATGGCACCCGAAAACCAATCCAGCAAAATCTGCACTCCAAAGAACACACAGTGCTCCTTCCCTTCTGAGGCCTCCCATGGGCCTAAACGGCAGTTTATCGCCACAAATGGGGTATTGCTGCACTCAGGAGAAATTGGGCAACAAAATGGGGTATTTTATTCCCTGTGAAAATAAGAAATTTTGATAAAAAATGACATCTTATTGGAAAAAATAACATTTTTTTCATTTCACAGCCCAATTCAAATACGTGCTGTGAAAAAACTGTGCGGTCAAAATGGTAACAACAACCATAAATGAATTCCTTGAGGGGTGCAGTTTCCAAAATGGGGTTACTATTGGGGGATTCCTACTGTTTTGGCACCTCAACACCTCTTCAAACCTGGCATGCTGCCTAAAATATATTCTAATAAAAAAGAGGCCTCAAAATGCACTAGGTGCTTCTTTGCTGCTGGGGCTTGTGTTTTAGTCCACGAGCCACTAGAGCCACATGTGAGACATTTCTAAAAACCGCAGAATCTGGACAATACATATTTAGTAGTTTTTCTCTGGTAAAAACTTTGTGTTACAGAAAAAAATGTGAATAAAATTGAAATTCAGCAAGAAAAATGAAATTTGCAAATTTCACCTCCACTTTGCTTTAATTCTTGTGAAATGCCTGAAGGGTTAAAAAACTTTCTAAATGCTGTTTTGAATACTTTGAGGGGTCTAATTTTTAAAATGGGGTGTTTTATCAGGGTTTCTAATAAATAGGCCCCTCAAAGCCACTTCAGAACTGAAGAGGTACCTTAAAGAAAAGGCTTTTGAAATTTTCTTAAAAATATGAGAAATTGCTGTTTATGTTCTAAGCCTTGTAACGTCCAAGAAAAATAAAAGAATGTTCAAAAAACAATGCCAATCTAAAGTAGACAAATGGGAAATGTGAACTAGTAACTATTTTGGGTGGTATAACCGTCTGTTTTACAAGCAGATGCATTTAAATTCTGAAAAATGCTATTTTTTCAAAATTTTCTCTAAATTTTGCAATTTTTCACCAATAAACACTGAATATATATCGACCAAATTTTACCACGAACATGAAGCCCAATGTGTCACGAGAAAACAATCTCAGAATCACTTGGATAGGTTTAAGCATTCCGACGTTATTACCACATAAAGGGAAATATGTCAGATTTTAAAAATGGGCTCTGAGCCTTAAGGCCAAAACTAGGCTGCGTCCTTAAGGGGTTAATAATAGTGGTCACATGCTCAGTAGCCAAACCAATCGGTTCGGCTGTCAGAGAACAGGCTGCTGGGGAGCCGGGGACACTGACACCACCGGGGTCAGAGTGCTCTCCTCAGCGCTATGCCGGCAGAAGCAGAGGTCTGCAGATTCACGTCCTGGCTGCATGGGGTATATGCGGATAGGACGTGACTCTACAGATTGTCGGCATGAAAGGATTAAAGGGGTTAACCCAGTCGCTAAAAATTGATGGCCCTCAGGATAGGCCATCAATAGCGGATGGGTGGGTGACCGACTCCCGGGAACCCCGCTGATCAGCTGTTAGCTGCGATTCCCAGGTATTGCAGCCCTCTACTCCTATTTACATCAGTGGGAGAAGAAGGCTGCAATACCTGTGAATCGCCTCTAAATGCGTGTCGGAGATTCACAGTGCAATTTATTTCTAATAATAAATTCTCTTTCGGATCATACTGGTGTGAGTAGTTTATGTGTATTGTATTATTACAATGTCATTACAGTGAGGGTAACATAAACACATGACATTTTAACCCCTTAAAGACAGGGCCTGATTTGGGTATTTTTGGGGGTTTTCCAACTGTGCCATCCGAGAAGCCATAACTCTTTTTTATTTTTCCGACAATGTATGAGGTCTTTTTTTTGCAGAATGGGGATTTTTTTAATGGCGTCCTTTACATTTATTGTATTGACTAACTTTTTTTTTTGTTAGGGTGGTAGGGAAAAAAACTGTTATTCCGCCATTGCTCTTGACTTTTTTCTATGGTGTACATTGTGCAGATAAATAAGATAACTTTATTCTCTGGGTGTATTATGGATACCAAATTTATATATATGTTTTTATGTTTTACTACTTTTTGCACAATAAAAACATTTTTTTTTAAAAGAATTGATTTTGTATTTTAAATTTCCATCTTCAGAGGTTAATGAGGGCTTGGTTTTTGCGGGATGAGTAAAGGTATGTTCAAACAGATTATTTTTATGTTCAGGCTGAGTTTGCAGCAGAAAAGCCTAGTTTTACGCTCCAAAATACACTTGAAACAAGCCTGCACACATTTTCCCATTAATTGCAATGAGAAATACACTGTGTTGTTCACATGAGGCTTTTTTTTACGCTGCTGAAGTAAAAAAAACGCCACATAAATAGAAGGAGCATGTCACTTCTTGAACCGTTTTTGGAGCTGTTTTTCATAGGGTCAATCCAAAACTTCTGTTGTTTTTGGAGGCAGGATGAAAAAAACAGTAAATCTGGAATTGTTGAACATGCAAGATAAATGTAATAATTTTATAGTTAAGGTCGTTATGAATGCAGCTATACCAATTATGTGTATATTAATTAAACCGCTGGGTAAACTCCGTACAAAAAAACGACAACGAAAATGCTTATTTTTTTTCCATTCCCACCACCAAAATATAAAATAAAAGTTAATCAATAAGTCCCATGTACTCTAAAATAGTACCAATGAAAACTACATCTTTTGTCCCGCAAAAAACAAGCCTACATATGGCTACATCGACAGAAAAATGTTACAGCTCTTGGAGAGTGGAGATGCAAAAACAAATATTTTTGGTTTTAAAAGTGTATTAATTGTGCAAAAGTAGCAAAACATAAACAACCTATACATATTTGGTATTGCCATAATCATACCAACCCATAGAATAAAGTTAACATGTTGTTTACACCGCACAGCGAATGGTCTCTATTTGAAACGCGAAAAAATGACGATCAAGTTCAACCTTTCTCAAGAAATTACCTGAGGACAAGGAGTCACAGCGCCACAGATAATAGAAATAACTACAAAATTTTATTTAATACAATATCATACACTAAACAAACAGTTAAAAACAATAGCGAGGATCTAAAATACAATATACGTGTAGACCACTCAAAGATAATGATGTTGCCACGGGTATGCTGTATAGAGCACACAATTGAAACGTGTGTGCACCAGGCAGTAAGAAACAGTCTTACCCATGTAGGTGAAAACAATAAGGTGGTCCACAAAATATAGCCAAGTGTAATGATGCCCCGATGCACGTTTCGCTGATACAGCTTCATCAGGGGACCAGCGTAATGAATAAAAGCAAAAAAGGACACGGCGCCAAAATGGAGTGTAGGAGATGTGAGATATATCGGGGAATATTATTTCCAAATGTGCAAATACTGGTAGGTAAGTGCAATGCGGTGCAAGCTGCTGCCGATCCCCAAACGCAAACACCTTACGGAGTTGCCTTACATGTAAGAGGGATACTTGTAGGCACTGCTTGGTTGATAAAAGTTGGTTTATTGCATAAAAGCAAGGTAAACAGAGTGCTACGCGTTTCAACGCCGGACTGGCGTCTTCCTCAGGCAGATCTAGGGGACCAGCGAACAGATGTAAAACTTACTGGACGGTAGTTACTCGGTTCCACCTTTTTACCCTTCTTAAATATTGGTACAACATCAGCCGTCCTCCAATCCTGTGTCACTGATCCTGTTACAAGAGAATCTAAGAAGATGAGATACAATGGTCTGTCCATTACTGAGCTCAATTCCCTTAATACTCGTGGATGAATGCCGTATGGGCCAGGGGATTTATTAATATTTAATTTGCTCAGACGCAGCTGTACTTCCTCCTGTGTTAAGCAGGTAATATTGGGTGCGGAACCTCTATTACTGTCCCCCTGAATATCTGGCACTGGGAGCTCACCAGTAAACACTGAGCAAAAGTACATGTTTAATATCTCAGCCCTCTCTTTGTCCTGATTGTCATGCTCATCTTTAAAGGGTCCAATATTATCTGTTTTTTTCTTTTTGCCATTATTATATTTATACAATTTTTTGGGGGGATTCATTTTAATGTAGTTAGGGGTTTTGTTTTTCTGTAGATAACTTTGCTAACTTGATTTCATTTTTACATTTCTTATTGAGATCTTTGTAAGTCTGGAATGCTTTTGCTGAGCCCTCAGCCTTCAATGTTTTGAATGCTTTCTGTTTTGGTCTTACTATATTCAATAATTCCCTATTCATCCATATTGGTCTCCATTTGTTTCTAAACATTTTGTTACCAGTTGGTATAATCTTACTACACGATTCATGTAATATATCTTTAAAAACTCCCATTTAGCTTCAGTATTCCTATTTACCATTACATGATCTCAGTCAACACGAATGACTAAGTGCTTCCCACAGTCGATTGAATTTTGCTTTCATAAAATTCCAGTATTTGATGCTCCCCTTCGTACTGTTTTTTTGAATATTATATTAAAACTTCCCATATTGTGGTCACTATTGCCCAAGTGCTCCCGGACCTCCCTCTGAAATTGTGTCTGGTTTATTAGATAAGACTAGATCCAGCTTATCATCCCCTTCTCACGTACTGTTACGTGACGACACTAAACTGTCATCATGTGAGATGACATGGCGACAACGGGCAGATCGCGGCGGCGAGTGACAACAGACACTTAGCGCTCGCCGGCACAGGACGAATCAGAGCGGTCCTGTGATGTCGATGGCTGTGATTGGTCAGTCAAAACTGAATTACCAATCACAGCATAGGTAAACAAAAGACACAGGATTCTTCTCATCACCGGCTCTGACAAGCTCATTTCTGTCAGAGAGCTTGTGAGAGTCGGTGTGTGAAGCCCTGTCAGAAAGTAAAAGAACAGTGAATAAAGATCTATTCTAGATCTCCCCAGATCTCTCCTGTTCTAGTAATTATAGAATAGCCCCCAAATCGCCCACCCATTACCCCAGGGAAATTACTGCGCCATATTACTTTAGGCGATAGCCTAAAACCCCCAGATTGCCCCCTCTCTGCCCAGTGAGAGAACATTGAGCCGTGTCAGTGTCCAGTACGATCCACACAGATCGCCACCATTCACTGTTGCCGTGCCAAATACAGTGACCGTTTTACGCAGTGATCCAGTCCGTTCCATCCCGCTCCTACATTTTTGGGAGCGCCAGTTTTTTTTCTAGTTAATACAAAAAAAATTATATATAATAACACATTTTTTTTTTCTTAGGGACAGTTACGTTTTAAAATTATATCTGTTACATTGTAGTGTGCATTACCGCAATATGGCACAGAAATTTTATAGCCCAGAGGAGGCATATGCTATGCTATGCTCGGATACAGACTCTGCTAGCGAGGATGAAATGCAGTTCGTGCTGACATCATCTTCCTCTAGGGAGTCTAGCGAGTCTAATCAGCAGCGCAGAAGAGTTGCTGGTTCTGACCAGCCCCCCGATAGTCGGGCGATATGGATGCCTGCTACAAATTATGCCCCCCAAGTTCCCGACTTCACCGCATCCTCAGGAATCCAAGTGGAGACCACAGGGTTCGGAGAGTTTGATTTTTTTCAAATTATTTTTCTCCGCTGCATACATAAATGTAATGGTCAAACAGACTAATTTATATGCGGAACAATTTCTCGCCCACAAACCCACATCCTACTATTCCAAAGGCCAAATTTGGACCCCACAAACTAATAATACCCCCCTTTATGGCACCATTATGAGATTTGAGGTCATCCTGCATTACACAGATAATACCTGCTGCCCACCCCCCAATGATCCAAATTATGACTGGTTATATAAAATAAGGCCTGTCATCAACCATTTGAATTTAAAATTTGCCCAAATTTACACCCCAGGTAAAAATATTGCGGTCGACGAGTCTCTCGTCAGTTTTAAGGGAAAGCTCCACTTCCGTCAATACCTCCAAAAAAAAAGGGCCTGGTATGGGTATGGAATAAAGCTATATAAGATCTGCGAAAGTTCCACCGGGTGCACACATTGTTTCCAGATTTATGAGGGAAGGGATTCCAAAACTGATCCCCCAGAGTGCCTCCCTTCCCTTAGTGTCAGCGGAAAAATTGTGTGGGATCTTATACACCTGCTACTTGGCCAGGGATATAATGTCTATATAGACAATTTTTATAACAACATCGCTCTCCAAAAGTGCCTTTTGGCAAGAGTGACAGTGGCCTGTGGCACAATAAAAAAAAATTCTAAGGGCCTCCCCAAAACCCTCCTGGGTCAAACATTGCCAAAAGGAGAAAGCAAAGCAATGTGCAGCGAGAATATGCTGCTAGTGAAATACAGGGACAAGAAAGATGTCCACATTCTATCAAGCATCTATAAGGATAGCAGCATCCATGTTCCAGTTCGTGGCTCCAGCACCACTACTGCCAAGCCTGCCTTCGTACCCTCAAATATATTTCCCTTCAGTCCAATACAGTTCTAATTTTAATTCTCCCTGCTTTAACTGTTGTTAACAGCTATGGACGAACACATTTGTTGTTCATCTGCTTTGTTGGCATGACATAGTTACATACACTGGCAAATGCACTACGGGTTAATATGCTGTGGAAGGCAACCATGCCCCAAACATAATAGATTTTGTAAAAAAATTACCACCTAAATACCATGATTCCGGCTATGAAAACCTAGCGGTACAAACACTCATTAAACCACTTGGTGAATACCTTAGGGGTGCAGTTTTCAAAATGGGGTAACTTCTAGGAGTGTCAGATCGTTCTGCCAGCTCAAATACTTTATAGGCATGGAGTGGGGCCTATCAAGTCATTCAAGCTAAAATTATGTCCTGAAAAACCAAAGAGTTCTTCTTTGCTTTGGGGCCACACTGTGTGGGCATGCAGCAGATTACGGCCTAAGTGGGGGTATTTCTGGACACAGGAGAAACTAGGTAATAAATGTTGGGGTGCGTTTCATCAGTTTCATGTACTATGTAGCAACAATATGTCCTAGAAATGACGCATTTGTGAAAAAAAATGTAAATGTTATTCTTCATGCCAGATTTCCACAAGATTCTGCAAAAACACTATTGGGTTAAAAAAGTGATCACACAATTCCTTGAGGGGTTTAGTTTCCAAAATGGGGTGACTTTTGGGGGTTTCTACTGTTTTGGTCCCTCCAGGGCGTTGCAAACACGACATGGCACCGAAAACCATTCCAGCAATATCTGCACTCCAAATGGCACTCCTTCCCTTCTGAGCACTGCCGTTGGTCTAAATAGCAGTTTATTACCAGATATGGGGTATTCCTGTAATCAGGAGAAATTGCTTTACAAATGTTGGGGTGCTTTTTTCTCCTTTATTCCTTGGAAAAATTTGAAAATTCTATGTTTTTTCAGAAAAAAAGTAGATTTTCATCTTCACAGACTAATTCTACTAAATTCAGCAAAAACCTGTGGGGTCAAAATGCTAACTATACCCCTAGAAAAATTCCTTGAGGGGTGTAGTTTCCAAAATGGGGTCACTTTTGGGGGTTTTCCACTGTTTTGGTACCACAAGAGCTCTTCAAACCTGACATAGTGCCTAAAATATATTCTAAAAACAGAGGCCCCAAAATCCTCTAGGTGCTCCTTTGCTTCTGAGGCCTGTGCTTCAGTCCATTCGCACACTAGGGCCACATGTGGGATACTTTTAAAAACTGCAGAATCTGGGCAATAAATATTGAGTTGCATTTCTTGGGTAAAACCTTCTGTGTTACAGAATTATTTTTTTTATTACAAATTTTGGCAAAAAAAAAAAGAAAAGTGTGAATTTCACATCTAATTTGCTTTACTTCCTGAGAAACACCTAAGGGGTTAAAACACTTTCTAAATGCTGTTTTGAATACTTTGAGTGGTGTCGTTTTCAAAATAGGGTGATTTGTGGGGACTTTCTAATATATAAGGCCCTAAAAGCCACTTCAGAACTGAACTGGACCCTGAAAAAAATAGGCTTTTGAATTTTTCTTGACAAGCAGATACATTTAAAATTTTGAAAAATGCTAATTTTTGCAAATTTTCTCTTAATATTGGTGTTTTTCACAAATAAATATTGAATTTATGGACCAAATTTTTTCACTAACATAAAGTCCAATATGTCACGAGAAAACAGTCTCAAAATCGCTTGGATAGGTGAAAGCATTCAAGTTATTACCACATAAAGTGACATGTCAGATTTGAAAAAATGGGGCTGGTCCTGAAGGCCAAATTCAGCTTGGTCCTGAAGGGGTTAAACCTTCTAGCTTTTAGCACATTCAGCGGCCTCTATGTCCCAATTAATGTTAGGATAGTTAACCCTTTCCTGACATTTGACGTATCCATACACCAAAGTCGAGTAGGGAAGTAAGGAACGGGCTCAGGGAGTGAACCCGCTCCATACGATGCCAGTGTCGGCTGTATGTTACTGCCAACACTTCAGCGTAATGAGTGTGATCACACTCGAGCGCGATCCCGCTCGTTTAACTCGTTAAATGCCACGGTCAATAGCGACCTCAGCATTTAAATCGTTAGAAAGAGAGGCAACCCTCTCTAACAGCTCATCGCGCCCCCCACAAAGCAATTGTGGGGGCGGGCCATGGTTGCTACGGCTGCCTGGGGGCCTAATGAAGACCCCCAGGTCGGCCATCTTTGTGCTCCTATTAAGCCCTGCCTCTGCGAAACGCGCTTTGGGTCAGCAAGTAAAGGTTCACTCCCCCCCTGATGGCCGCAGCCATGAGTCGGCGAGCACTGGCCCCAGTCTCCTCCTCAGGAGATGCCAGCGCTCACTTCCACTCACCTCGGCCGGATCCCGGACTTTGAACTATTAGCCCATGAGTGCCCTGGATTATAAGAGGGATTCAGCCCCTTGCTTCTATGCCTGAGCGTTGTTGTCGTACCCTAAGTTTGTCTATGCGATGGTCTCCTAGTGTGTGCCTGTTCCCGTTACCTGTATCCATGCTATCCTGGTCGTGTGCCGTGCTGAGCCAGAGGCGTGCTGTATACCACGCCTGTCCTGCTTCACCACGCCTGACGTCTACCTACTGCCTAGTCCCAGCCGAGCCTGCCTTGCTACTGTCCGAGCTGCCACAGGTACCCTATACGAACTGTAGACTTTAACCTGTGCCCTGTTGGCCAGCTGCCATACCGCCAAGGCAGTACGGCCCAGTGGGTCCACGAACCCTACGTGACCGTTATGTTCAGTGGCTTATAAAAAAAATCCAATTAGCAGTTTACAGTTATTAACCGCACCATTAATATTTACCTGACTCCACACTGTCACAGTCTCCCCCAATGTCTTCATTCAGGACTGATCTTAGACTAAATTTTACAAACAGACAAACCCTTCCACCTTTTTTATCTTTTCTATCCCTTCTAAATACGGTGTAGCCCTCCACGTTTGTTATTCATGGCTTTCATCCAGCCAGGTTGCTGTTATGCCCACTACATCATAATCTATGTCGGTGATTAGAATCTCCAATTTCATCTCCAACTTATTTGCAAGACTTCTTGCAATCGCCAGCATACATTTGATCTTATTACTCTTAGGTCCATATTTATTCCTAGTCACCTCCCTACTCTGCTTGCCAATAAAATCCCCATTAACCCCTGCTGTATCCCGCTCCCTATGTACTCTATCTAGCCCCGCTTGTGTATCCCAACCCTCCCTCCCCCAGATCCTAGTTTAAAAGCTCCTCCAGCCGTCTAACCATTTATTCCCCCAGCACAGCTGCACCTTCCCCATTTAAATGCAGCCTGTCCCCACCATAGAGCCTGTAGCCTTCCCAAAAACAAATTAACCCCTTAAGGACACGGCCAATTTTGGCCTTGAAGACAGAACAATTTTTTTTATATTACCCTCTTTGCATCCCGACGCTCATAACTATTTTATTTTTTGTACGACGTAGTTGTATTAGACTTTGTTTTTTCCGGGACGAGTTGTACTTTATGTAGGTACCATTTTTTGGTACAAATACATTATCCTTCAATTTATATACATTTTTATTTTGGCGAAAATGCTGAAAAAAAGCAGTTCCGCTGTATTTTTAATATATATATTTTTTTTTACACCACACACCGATCATCATAAATAATGTTATACATTTGTTTTACAGGTTGTTACGGTCGTGGCGATACCAAATATGTCTATATTATTTCATGTTTTGGGACTTATATTTTAAAAAGTTTATTCATTATAAAAAAAAATGTGTTTGTGTATTATTATTTTTTTACTTTTTATTTATTTATCATTCATTTTTTGTTACATTCATTTAACTTTTTTATTTTTAATCCCATAAAGGGATTTTTCATTTTTATTTTTTAACTGCAATGTACTGGCATAGATCTATATTCTAGTACATTAGCCTGTGTACTGATTGCACACAGGCAGTTGTTATGGCATACCTCACCTCCGTATGCCCTAACAGGAAATATGTTCAGACAGCCCTGGGGTCCTTCAATGGACCCTGGGCTGTCTGGCCATACAAGTTATGGGCTTTGATTGCGTCAGTTATTTTCTGTGACGCGATCAAAGTGCAGTCCCCCCTCCTTGATGAGCTTTTATCACGGCATTCAAGGGGTTAACGGTGGAGAGAGGATGTTTCTCTTCTCTCCGCTGTTAGAGCGGGGCCATGGCTGTCGATCGCGTGCAGAGACGGCTCTCACACAGGACGAGAATGCTCGTCCTAATGCGCGAAGTACCCGCAGCTCAGGACAAGCATTTTCATCCTGTGTCGGCAACAGGTTAATAAATGTTAATATAATATATACATCCAAAAATTCAAAAATACTACTTGTCTAGCAAAAAACAGCACTACTATTTTTTGACATAAAAATATAAAAATTATGACTCTTGGGAGGAAAAAACAAAAAAGAATACTTGGTAATTAACCCCTTCCCGTCGCAGCCACTTTTGGACTAAATGACATAGCCCCATTTTTAAAGTCTGATGTGTTACTTTATGTGGTAATTACTTTGGAATGCTTTCACCTAGCCAAGCGATTCTGAGATTGTTTTCCCGTGACAAATTGTACTTTGTCAGGGGTAAAATTTTGTCGATAAATTCATTGCTTATTTGTGAAAAACACCAAAATTTGGAGAAAAATAGCCAAAATTTGCTTTTTTTTAACAATTTGAATGTATCTACTTGTAAGACAGATAGTAATACCACACAAAATAGTTACTAGTTAACATGTCACATATGTCTACTTTATGTTGGCATAATTTTTTGAACATTTTATATTTCTAGGAGGTGACAAGGCTTATAAATTTAGCAGCGATTTCTCACATTTTTATGAAAATTTAAAAAGCCTATTTTTGTAGGGCCCAGTTCAGTTCTGAAGTAGCTTTAACCCCTTACGTGATGGAAACTGGTGTTTTAACGCATTTCCACGTAACTATACGTGAAGGAGATGGAGCCAGCTCAGGAGCTGAACAGGCGTCATCACCGCCGGGTGCCAACTGTATGTTACAGCTGGCACCCTGAGGTATCGGCCAGGACCAGAGCTAGCATCCGATCTGGCCGATTAACCCCTCACATGCTGCATTCAATAGAGGTCGCAGCATGTGAGGAGTTTTTAGCCACTGGCACCCCAGCAACGTGATCGCTGGGTTGCCGGTGGCTGCAAAGGCGACTGGAGGCCTAATACTTACCTCCCAGTCTGCTAGCAACGAAAGCCTCCTATGCCCCGCTCGTCGGCGGAGCCTAAAAGGCTTCCGGTACCATTGGCAAGATCATCAGAAGTGAGTGTCCACTGTATGTTACAGCGGACACCCCGATGTATCGGCAGGAACCGGAGCTAGCTCCGATTCCTGCCACTAACCCCTTCGATTATGCGATCCAATGCGATTGCTGCATCTTAGCGGTATGTAGCAAATCGGCAGCCTGCCATGCGATGGCAAGGCTAGCTACTGCTACTATATCAAATGACTTCCTGTCTGCCATTACGGAAGCCGATTAGGCCCCGTCCGGAGGCGGAGCCTGATCGGCTTACTGTCAGTGAACAATACAGTGACAATACATAGATAGTGCAATGTATTAGAACATCAAACACACAATTAGAGCTTCAAGTCCCCTAGTGGGACTAAAGAAAAGTGTAAAAAAAAAAGTCTAAAAAAAGTAAAAATAAAAGTTGTAAAAAATACAATAAAAGTTTCAAGTAATATAAAACACTATCGCCCTTTTTCCCTTATCAAATCCTTTATTATTGAAAAAAATTATAAAGCCATACATATTTGGTATCGTAGTGACCATACGACCTGAACTATAAAAATATTATGTTATTTATCCCGCACAGGGAACGACGTAAATGCTGCCATAATTGCTGTTTTTTTGGTCACTTTGTCTTCCAAAAATTGAAATAAAAAGTGATCAAAAAGTCACATGTATCCAAAAATGGTACCTATAAAAACTATAACTCGTCTCGCAAAAATCAAGCCTTCATACAGCTCCGTCGACTAAAAAATTTAAAAGTTATGGCTCTCACAACTTAATTGAAAAAATACATTCTCTTTACAAAAATAATTTTATTGTGCAAAAAGTTGTAAAACATAAAAAAGTGCCATAAATTAGGTCTCGCCAGAATCGGACTGATCCGCAGAATAAAGGTAACATGTAATTTATGATGGTTGAACGCTGTATAAAAATAACTAAAAAAGTATGCCAGAATAAGGATAACAAGTGATCAAAAAGTTGCATGTATCCCAAAGTGGTACCAATAAAAACTAAAACTCGTCCTGCAAAAAAACAGCCCTCATGCCACTACATCTATGAAAAAAAAAAATTCGTTAAGGCTCCAATAAGTCAGGAAAGAAAAAATATGCAACTGTGCAGGACCAAGGTGAACATTTCTTCTATTTCAAGTGGCGAATTATCAAGGCCCCTAAAATTAGGGAACCAGGAAGGGGGGGCCCAAACATATCTGCTGGAAGCGAGGGTGCCCGTATTATACCAGGACAACACTTCCCAGCAGAATTCCCCAAACTGCAAAGGCGCGGAGTGTGGACCAAAAGGGGATAAGAAAGGACATTTATCAGTGCGACACCGGCCTGTGCAGAAAGGATTGTGTCACAGCGTAACACACATCTATGGATTATTATTTTTTTTACCCTATTATTATACCACCTGACTATGCCCCTGATGTACTCTGCCCAGCTTACATATGCCCCCACATTGTAAACGGAAACACCAGTAAAACTCAAAACAAAACTACTACCAAGCAAAATCTGCGCTCCGAAAGCCAAGTGGCGCTACCTCCCTACTGAACCCTACAGCGTGCCCAAACAGCAGTTTACTTCCACATATATGGCATCGCCATACACGGGAGAACCCTTTTAACAATTTTTGGGGTGTGTATCTCCAGTGGCACAAGCTGGGCACGACATATTTGCCACTAAAATGACATATCTAGGGAAAAATTTTAATTTTTACTTTGCACATACCGCAGCGCAATCATTCATGGAAAAGACCTGTGGGGTGAAGATGCTCACTACACCTCTTAATAAATGCCTTGAGGGGTGCAGTTTCCAAAATAGGGTCACTTTTCAGGGGTTTCTTTTATTACTTCACATCAGAGGCTCTGCAGTTGTGAACCAATACTTTGTAAATTGACAAATTAGGCCTCAATTTCACATGGTACTCGCTCATTCCAGAGCCTGGTCGAATGTCCAGGAAAAAGATTAGGGCCACATGTAGGGTGTTTCTAAAACCGGGAAACACAGCATAATAATTAGAGAGCTGTCTTGTTATGGTGGCAGAAGCTGGGCACCACATATCGGCATATCTATGGAAACAATCCCATTTTCACTCTTCAACATCGAGTGCACACCAATTTCTGCCAATCACCTGCAGGGTTAATATGCTCACTACACGCCTAGGGGAATACCTTGAGGGGTGTTGTTTCTAAAATGGTCTCACTTCTGGGGGGGATCCACTGTTTTGGTCCCACAGGAACTTTGCAATTGCAACATAGCACCCAGAAACCAATCCAGCAACATCTGTACTCCAACATCAAATGGTGCTCCTTCCCTTCTGAGCCCTACTCTGTGCCCAAACAGCAGTTTATGACCACATATGGGGTATTGCCGTACTCGGGAGAAATTGCTTTACAAATGTTGGGGTTCTTTTTTTCCTTTATTTGTTGAGAAAATGAATTTTTTTTAGCTAAAACTATGTCTTATTGAAGAAAAAGGATTTTTTTTATTTTCACTGCCCAATTCTAATAAAATGTATGAAACACCTGTGGGGTCAAATTCTCACTACACTCCTAGATGAATTCTTCAAGGGGTGTCGTTTCGTGAATGGAGCCACTTTTGGGGAGTTTCCACAGTATTGGTTCCTTAGGGGTTTTGCAAAAGCGACATGGTGTCAAGAAACCAATCCAGCAAAATCTGTGCTCCAAAAGCCAAATGGCGCTCCTTCGCTTCCCTTCCTTGCCGTGTGCCCAAACAGCAGTTTATGACCACATATGGAGTGTTTCCGTACTCCAGAGAAGTTACTTTACACATTTTGGGGTTCTTTTATTCCTTTATTTGTAGAGAAAATGAAAGATTTTGAGCTAAAGCTACGTCTTATTGGAAAAAAAGGATTTTTGTTATCTTCACTACCCAATTCTAATAACATCTATGAAACCCCTGTGGGGTCAAAATGCTCACTACGCCCCTAAAGGGATTCTTCAAGGGGTGTAGTTTCCTAAATGGAGTAAATTTTTGGCATTTTCACTGTTTTGGTCCCTCCAGGGGTTTTGAAAATGCGATCTGGCCTCCGCAAACCATTCCTGCTAAATTTGAGCTCTAACAGCTCTTTCCCTTCTGAGCCCTGCCGTGTGTCCAAACAGCCGTTTATGACCACATGTGGGGTATTGTTTTACTCGGGAGAAATTGCTTTACAAATGTTACAAAAAAAAATTAGCTAAACCTACATTTTGTCACGAAGCGGGTTAGTGGACCCACTTGGCTGTACCGCCGCAGCGGGGAGGCAGCTGGCCAAACAACAGGACACCCCAGAAATACAATGTCCTGCACAAGGGTAGCTGAATAGTCCAGATGGTGGCCGCAGCTCTGGCACAGATGAGATGGGTGCAGCAGATGGTGCCAAACGTGGCGGATGACACAGGAGCCGCAAGTTGCGCCAGATGTGGCGGACTCCCCCGGGCGTGGCAGAAGACACAGGACGTGGCGGATTCCTCCGGACGTGGCAGATGACACAGGACGTGGCGAATTCCTCCGGACGTGGCAGATGACACAGGACGTGGCACGACTCGATACTAAGGCACACCACAGGACACAGGAACGGGTAACACGGCACGGAGAACAATTGGAACGGGAAACACTAAGGGACCATTTGCAAGACAGACTGGGAAAACTAACAATGCTCAGGCAAGGATTGGAAGGCCAAGGGCCTTCTTATAGACCAGGAAATCGTGGCAGTTGATGATGATGACGATTTCCTATTTGCGCGTGCTGGCCCTATAAGGCCGAGCGCGAGCCTGCGCGCGCACCCTAAGGGACACAGTCGAACGGAGCGGAAGTGAGCGCTGGCGTCTCCTAGGAGGGAGACGGGGGCTCACGGATCCATGGCTGCGGGCGTCGGGAGGTGAGTGAACCCGATGGCCCGCGGCCATGGACGCTACACATTTTCTTTGAAAGAATGTAGATTTTCATTTTTACGGCCTACTTCCAACCATTTCTGCAAAAACCCTGCGGGGTGAAAATGCTCACTATACCCCTAGATTATTTACTCAAGGGGTGTCGTTTCCAAGGGGTCACTTTTGGGGGATTTCCACTTTTTTGGCACCGCAAGCAAGAGCCCTTAAAACCTGACATGGTGCCTAAAATATTTTCTAATAAAAAGGAGGCCCCAAAATCCTCTAGGTGCTCCTTTTCTTCTGAGGCCAGTGTTTCAGTCTATAAGCGCACTAGTGCCACATGTGGGATATTTCTAAAAACTGAAGAATCTAGGCAATAAATATTGAGTTGCATTTCTCTGGTAAAATCTTCTGTGTTAAAAAAAAATAGATTAAAAATGAATTTCTGCAAGATATGAAATTTGTAAATTTCACCTCTACATTGCTTTAATTCCTGTGAAACGTCTAAAGGGTTAAGAAACTTTTTAAATGCTGTTTTGAATACTTTGAGGGGTGAAGTTTTTAAAATGGGGTAACGTATCAGGGGTTTCCAATATATAAGGCCCTAAAAGTCACTTCACAACTGAACTGGCCCCTGTAAAAATAGCCTTTTGAAATGTTCTTGAAAATTTGAGAAATTGCTGCTAAAGTTCTAAACCTTGTAACGTCCTAAAAAAAACAAGAATGTTCAAAAAACGATGCCAATCTAAAGTAGACATATGAGGGATTTTAATTAGCAACAATTTTGTTTGGTATTACTATCTGTCTTACAAGCAGACGCATTCAAATTTAGAAAAATGCTAATGTTTGCAATTTTTCTCTAAATTTTGGTGTTTTTCACAATTAAATACTGCAAATTTTGCCAGTAACATAAAGTCCAATGTGTCATGAGAAAACAATCTCAGAATCGCTTGGATACATAAAAGCATTCTAGAGTTATTACCACATAAAGTGACACATGTCAGATTTGAAAAAATTAGCTGTGTCCTTAAAGGGGTTAAGAGGCCTATATTTTGGGAAACCCCCATAAATCACACCATTTTAAAAACGGCACCTCTCAAAGTATTCAAAACAGCATTTAGAAAGTTTCTTAACCTTTTAGGCGTTTCACAGGAATTGAAGAAAAGTGGAGAGGAAATTTACAAATTTCATTTATTTTTTTGCAGAAATTCAATTTGAATCCAGTTTTTCTGTAACACAGAAGCTTTTACCAGAGAAACACAACTCAATATTTATTGCCCAGATACTGCAGTTTTTCAAAATATTCCATATGTGACCCTAGTTGTGCTAATCGACTGAAACAGTGGCCTCAGAAGCAAAGGAGCACCTAGTGGATTTTGTGGCCTTTTTATTAGATTATATTGTAGGCACCATCTTGTGATGCCAAAACAAAGGAAACTCCTCAAAAGAGACCCCATTTTGGAAACGACACCCCTCATGGAATTCATCTAGGGGTGTAGTGAGCATTTTGATCCCACAGGTATTCCATAGATTTTATTAGAATTGGGCAGTGAAAATTAAAAATTAAATTTTTTTCCCACTAAGACGTAGATTTAGCTCAAAATGTTTTATTTTCTAATCAAATAAAGGAGAAAAGGCACCTAAACATTTATAAAGCAACTTCTCTAGAGTATGGAAATACCCCATATGTGGTAATAAACTACTGTATGAAAACACATCAGGGCTCAGAAGGGAAGGCGCGCCATTTGGCTTTTGGAGCGCTTATTTTCCTGGATTGTTTTTTCTGCACCATGTCACTTTTGCAAAACCCCCTAAGGTACCAGTACAGTGGAAACTACCCAAAAGTGACTCCAATTGACAAACTACACCCATTGAGGAATTTATCTAGGGGTGTAGTGCGCATCTTGACCCCACAGATGTCTCATAGATTTTATTAGAATTGGGCAGTTAAAATGAAAAATTTAATTTTTTTCCAATAAGACGTAGCTATAGTTAAAAATTTTTAATTTTCTCAACAAACAAAGAAGAAAAAGCACCATAACATTTGTAAAGCAACTTCTTCAGAGTAGGGAAATACCCCATATGTGGTCATAAACTGCTGTTTGGATACACGGCAGGGCTCAGACTGGAAGGAGCACCATTTGGCATTAGGAGCGCAGATTTTGCTGGATTGATTTCTGGGCACCATGTTACATTTTCAAAGCCCCTGAGGTAGCAGTACAGTAACAAACCCTGAAATGTGATTCCATTTTGTCACGTAGGGTTCGTGGACCCACTGGACCGTATCTTCTTGGCGGTAAGGCAGCTCGCCAACAGGACGCAGGTCAAAGTCTATAAATTTTCTGCCTCTTCGTTTTAGCGATTGGTGGGGGTCTCAGTGCTCGGATCCCCACCAATCAAAACTTCTGACATGTCACTATGACATTTCAGAAGTTTGTTGAACGTTTAGTTACACTTTAAATTGAAAGTCAGAGCTTAAAACACAATTATCTTAAGTACCTTACTTCACTAATGGCTGATATGATTTGAAAAATTTATTAGAAAGCCTGCCCCTAAAAAGTGTGGGCTCTTACAGCAACCAAAGGCAGAATAACTCCATATTGATGTCCATGATAATGAGATGAACAACAAGCACATATGGATATGGTGTGTCATTACAAACCATGTAGTGCAAAATCCTTATTGCCATATAACATACTTGTTGGCAAATCGCATTACAGTGCCACCAGTGCTACTATCTCCACGGTAGTACTGCCAAACTATAAACCTTCAACTCATCTGAGAAAAAAAGTCTTTATTGTGGTTCCAGCAGTGATGATCAGAAACTGATCTTTCGACCTTACATAAAACCTCATGCACACATCAGTATTCTGGTCAGTATTTTGCTTCAGTATTTGGAAGCCAAAACCAGCAGTGGGTCCAAAACACGGAAGAGGTGCAAATTTTTTCATTATAGGTTTTCTCTGTTTATGTTCCACTACTGGTTTTGGCTTCCAAATACTGAAGCAAAATACTGACCAGAATACTGACGTGTGCACATCAAGTGCCCTGTCTCTGTGACTGCTTGACCCCCCCCCTCCCATTGTAATACACTACTGAGTTATACTCAACTGCCCAATATATATCTAAAACTGTTGGCTGGTGTGAAACTGGTTAAAAAGTTGGACAAAATGTATGTGAAATATTTAAGAAGCAGAAATGCATGTGATTAATATAAACTGGTATACTGCGATCCCTCTGTACAGTAGACTTCCTGTGTACAAGATTATTGTAAGACACGACAGGAAGAAACTTTACTGATTAGAAGGGACAATAGTGAACAAGATAAAAAAAAAAAAAATTGACAGAGCACTTAAATTAACATCTCATAAGACAAATAGAAGAATTTTAATAAGAATCTAGTAATCTAGTAATTACTGTTAGGCCTAAGTGCCTGTTCACATCAGTGTTGGCTTTCCGTTCCGGGGTCCGTGGGAGGTTTCCGTCGGGTGAACCCTGCAACGGAAAGTCAAACTGAAACCACAGCTTCCGTTTCAGTCACCATTGATATCAATGGTGATGGAAACAATGCTAATGGTTTCCGTTCGTCACCATTCCGGCAGGTATACGGTTTTCCGACGGAATCAATAGCGCAGTCGACTCCGCTATTGATTCCGTCGTTAAAACAGAAACCTGCCGGAATGGTGACGAACAGAAACCATTAGCAATGTTTCCGTCACCATTGATATCGATGGTGACGGAAACGGAAGCTGTGGTTTCAGTTTCACTTTCCGTTTACTAAACCCTGGAACGGAAAGCGAACGGTAATGTGAACAGGCCCTAATTCATACAAACGTTGATTACGTCCGTGTGTTGGTGTTAAAACAACGGCCGTCACACGGACCTATGTAATTCAATGGGGCCGTTCACAAGGCCATTGTTTCAACGGACCGTTTGAAGGGTCCTTTGAAAAATAGTATTGAATAGTATGCGCTTCATGCATTCCTCCATAGACTATAGTCTACAGGGGATGCGTGATAACGCATCCCGCAGGGGTCCAGCACGGATGTACCTCGGTACGTGAAAAACGGCAGTTTGTTACGTCTGAAGTTTCATATGCTCTTGTGAAGCTAGCCTTAAAGGGGTTGTCCCAAGTTGATAAATGGAGCTATAAAGCTCCCCCATGTAAAAATAAGAAGAATTCTAATTACCTGTCCGTCGTCCAGCGATGTCGTTTTCTTGATATCGTTGATTGAAGTTGCGGTCGGTCCCTCTTTGTATCCTGCTCGTTGCCTAGGTTCCCGGCCACCGCTATTTACCTTTAGCGGTGGCCGCGCATGCGTAATGACATCCTCTGCGTCCGGAGCAAGGAGAAGTCTGCGCTCCGCTAAAGGTAAGTGTGTATATGTTTGTGTGTGTGTGTGTGTGTGTGTGTGTGTGTCTGTGTTTGTGTATATATGGGTGTGTTTGTGTATATGTGTTTGTGTATATGTGTGTGTGTGTTTATGTGTGAGTGTATATATGGGTGTATTTGTGTGTATGTGTATATGTTTGTGTATATTTTTGTGTATGTGTGTGTGTGTATATGTTTGTGTATATGTTTGTGTGTGTGTGTGTTTTTGTATATGTGTGGGTTTGTGTATGTGTTTGTGTATATATGGGTGTGTTTGTGTACATATGTTTGTGTGTATATGTGTATATGTTTGTGTGTATATGTGTGTGTTTGTGTATATATGGGTGTGTTTCTGTATATGTTTGTGTGTGTGTTTGTGTATGTGTGTTTGTGTATATTTGGGTGTGTTTGTGTACATGTGTTTGTGTATATGTTTGTGTGTATATGTGTGTGTATGTGTGTGTGTGTTTGTGTATATATGGGTGTGTTTGTGTGTGTCTGTGTTTGTGTATATATGGGTGTGTTTGTGTATATGTGTATATGTGTTTGTGCATATGTGTGTTTATGGGTGAGTGTATATATGGGTGTATTTGTGTGTATGTGTATATTTTTGTGTATGTGTGTGTGTGTATATATGGGTGTGTTTGTGTATATGTTTGTGTGTATATGTTTGTGTGTGTGTGTGTGTGTGTGTGTGTGTGTGTGTGTGTGTTTGTATATGTGTGTGTTTGTGTATGTGTATGTGTATATATGGGTGTGTTTGTGTACATATGTTTGTGTATATGTGTATATGTTTGTGTGTATATGTGTGTTTGTGTATATATGGGTGTGTTTCTGTATATGTTTGTGTGTGTGTGTTTGTGTATGTGTGTTTGTGTATATTTGGGTGTGTTTGTGTACATGTGTTTGTGTATATGTTTGTGTGTATATGTGTGTGTGTATATGTGTGTGTGTGTGTGTGTGTATATATGGGTGTGTTTGTGTATATATGGGTGTGCTTGTTTATATGTTTGTGTTTGTGTATGTGTATATTTGGGTGTGTTTGTGTACATGTGTTTGTGTGTTTATGTGTGTGTGTATATGTGTGTGTGTGTGTGTGTTTGTGTATATATGGGTGTGTTTGTGCATATGTGTATATGTTTGTGTGTATGTGTGTGTATTTTTGTATATATATATATTTGTGTGTTTGTTTATATGTGTGTTTGTGTATATATGGGTGTGTTTGTGTACATATGTTTGTGTGTATATGTGTGTGTTTGTGTGTATATGTGTTTGTGTATATGTTTGTGTGTATGTGTTTATGTGTGTGTTTGTGTAATATATGGGTGTGTGTTTATATGGGTTTGTGTATATGTTTGTGTGTGGTTGTTTGTGTGTGTGTGTGTGTGTGTGTGTGTAGGAGAGTATAAGTATCGGTATTGTTCACATTGATAACTTTTTTTTTATGTTGTTGCAGATTTTGGACTACGTCTTCGATTCGTTGGACTACTGCGTAGATCTACGTTTTTTGAAAATTCTAATAAAATGGTTAACGAGGGTTTTGTTGGGGATTTCTTATTTCAATAAAAAAAAAATTGTCTTTGTCTTTTTTTTTCAAACTTTATTAGTGCCTAGATAATGGCAGTTGGCTGATTGACAGCGTCCATTATAAAGGCGGTACTTAGTGTTAGCCGGTGCAGAGGCTAACACTAACCACCCATTATTACCCCGGTACCCACCACCACCAGGGGTGCCGGGTAGAGCTTGGTACGATCCAGTACCCGACCATCTGTTGTGATGGTTGGGTACTGGGGCGGCCGTAGGCTGGTATTATGAGGCTGGGAAGGGCCAAAAACAGTGGACCTTCCCACCCTTGTAATGATAGGCTGCTGCTGCTGTGTTGTATCGGGCTGGTTATAAAAATGTGGGGGATCCCCACGTCGTTTTTTTTTTAAATTTAACAATAGACGGGTCCCCCACATTTTTAATAACCAGCCATATACAAGGCCACAGCAGCCTGGCATTACACGGGTGGGAGGGGCCACTGGTTTAGTACATTCCCAGGCTAATAACACTGTGTTGTTTGTGGCTGGTTATGATAAATTGGGTGGAACCCCATGTCTTTTTAATAAAAATAATAAATAAATAATAAAAAAAAAATGACGTGGGGTCCCCCCCATTTTTATAACCAGCCAGATACAACACAGCAGCAGCAGCCTAGCATTACAAGGGTGGGAAGGTCCACTGTTTTTGGCCCTTCCCAGCCTCATAATACCAGCCTGCGGCCGCCCCAGAGCCCGACCATCACAACAGATGGTCGGGTACTGGATCGTACCCAGCTCTTCCCGGCACCCCTGGTGGTGGTGGGTACCGGGGTAATAATGGGTGGTTAGTGCTAGCCTCTGCACCGGCTAACACTAAGCCTCCCCTTAGTAATGGACCTTGTCACTCAGACAGCGGCCATTACTAAAGTGATAGTAATAAAACTTGAAAATAAAACACAAAGATATAGATAAAATATTTTATTGAAATAAAGCACCCCCAACACAACCCTCATTAAACATTTTATTGATGAAATAAAAAAGCGTCATCTAAGTAGTCCTCGAAACCGACGTAGTCCAAACACCAAACCTGTAAAAAATCAAAAATATAAAAAAAAATGAAATAAAACATGTCGTAGGCTTAGTTTCACTTTCATGTGTGATACTGACTGTTATACCATGTATAGAAGCCTGCAGCAAAGTTGGCTTAGATACAGGGCGCCAGCAGACAGTATCATACATGGCCATACAGACATTTATACAAACAAACATACATACATGCATACATACATGCAAACATACATGCACATATAGACATACATACAAGCAAACATACATACATACAAGCAAACATACATACAAGCAAACATACATACAAGCAAACATACATACAAGCAAACATACATACATGCAAACATACACATACAAACATGACAACATACATACAAGAAAACATACATGAAAACATACATACATGAACACATACATACATACATACATACATGCAAACATACATGCACATATACACATACAAACATGACAACATACATACATGAAAACATACATACAAGCAAACATACCTACATAAAAACATACCTACATGAAAACATACATACATGGAAACATACATACATTCAAGCAAACATACATACATACAAACATACATGCAAACATACATGCAAGCAAACATACATACATACAAACATACATGCATACATGCATGCAAACATACATACATACATGCAAACATACATACATGAAATCATACATGCACATATACACATACAAACATGACAACATACATACAAGAAAACATATATGCACATATACACATACATACATACATGACAACATACATACAAAAATAAACTCACTAAGACGTTCCCACGAAGAGCTGAACGATCCCGTCACTTTTCTTCTAATGCTCCCATTCACAATAACATAGCGGTGGGTGCAGATGACATAATCACGTGGGCCTGATATGATTACGTCATCTGCGCCACAACGCATTGTTACTATGAATGCGAGCGGCGCCAAGAAGAAGGAAGATGGCAAGTGACGGGACCGTTCAGAGCGCCGTTAGAACGTATTAGGTGAGTTTATTTTTTTAAATATATTTTTAGTTGTTCGCCGGGTGCTGATGCAGCACCGGTACGGCGGCTACAAACATTACATGTAGTGACAGGGTGGGGGAGAAGTTATTTGCCGAAACGGTGTGAATGTAGTGTAGTGTAGTGTAGTGTATTGTAGGGTTGATGACATTCACGGTAAGTTCGTCTCAATCGGGCTTACCATGCCCGCTTGAGACGAACATTCTCCCGATGTTGGTAGAACTACAGTATCTAGCAACATCGGGAGCGCGCACGCTGCAGAGCAGAGCGGCTTGATTGACATCGAGCCGCTCACGCCCCTTTTTAGAAAAGATAACCAGCACTTGCTGAGTTATCAAGTGTAAAAAAAAGGCACTTAGGAAATGAATTTTTAATTTTTTTTAACAGCAAATGTTTTAAAATTCATTTCCTGCTTAGAATGTTTAAAAAAAAAAATTTGAGTCAACTTGGGACAACCCCTTTAAAAGAATTATGTTTGGTAAATTACTTAGTTACAGGTGGCCAGTAGGTGACAACCCTTGATTTTTAACCCCTTCAGGACACAGCCTGTTTTTGGCCTTCTGGTCACCAACGATTTTTTAAATCTGACATGTTACTTTATGTGGTAATAACTTTGGAATGCTTTTACCTATCCAAGCAATTCTAAAATTGTTCTTTTGTGACAAATTGTACTTTATGTTAGTGGAAAAAAATTGGTTGATAAATTCAGTATTTATGTGTGGAAAAACACCCAAATTTTGAGAAATATCAGCAAAAATTAGCATTTTTCTAAATTGAATGTATTTGCTTATAAAACAGATAGTAATACAACACAAAATAGTTACTAGTTAACATTTCCCATATGTCCACTTTAGATTGGCATCATTTTTTGAACGTTATTTTATTTTTCTAGGACCTTACCAGGCTTAGAACTTTAGCAGCAATTTCTCACATTTTCAAAGAAATTTCCAAAACCTATTTTTTAGGGACCAGTTCAGTTCAGAAGTGGCTTTGAGGGCCTTGTATATTAGAAACCCCAATAAGTCACCCCATTTTAAAAACTGCATCCCTCAAAGTATCTACAACAGCATTTAGAAAGTTTCTTAACCCTTTAGGTGCTTCACAGGAATTAAATCAAAGTGGAGGTTTTTTTTTTAGAAAATCAATTTTTTTCTGTAACACAAAAGGTTTTACCAGAGAAATGCAACTCAACATTTATTGCCCGGATTCTGCAGTTTTTAGAAATATTGCACATGTGGCCCTAGTGTGATAATGGAATGAAACACAGACCTCAGAAACAAAGGAGCACCTAGTGGATTTTGGGGCCTTTTTTTTTAATTAGAATATATTTTAGGCACCATGTCCAGTTTGAAGAGGTCTTGTGGGGCCAAAACAGTGGAAACACCCCCAAAGAGGCACCATTTGGTAAACTAGACCCCTCAAGGAATTTATCAAGGGGTATAGTGAGCGTTTTGACCCAACAGGTTTTTTGCTGAAATTAGTGGAATTAGACAGTGAAAATTTTAATTTTAACTTTTTTGCAAGCCTGCTACAGCGCAACGCCACTGACCACTACCAGTTCCACAGGATTGGGGATACAAGTGTGATCGCTGGGACCCCCAGCGATAAGGAGAACGGAGGACTTCCGGGGTCTGTGTCCGGCAGCTCCGTAGAAATGAATGGAGAGCCTGTCACGCTTGTGCGCATGCGTGACCGGCGCTGCTTTCATTTTTATTGAGCTGCTGGACACAGACCCCATTAGTCCGAGGGTTCTGATGGAGAACTTTGGGAGACTTTCGGTCCCCCGTTCCCCTTATTGCTGGGGGTCCCTGTGAATAGGGTATACATGTCTTTTATGGGACAAACCATAGGCTACAGGCCATTTTTGTGGGGGGAGGGGGGGGGGGGTTGGGGGTGCATGGTGTTATCTACAGGGGGGTTGCATGGCATTATCTACAGGGGGGCTGTATGTGTTATCTACAGGGGGCTGTATGGCGTTATCTACAGTGGGGGATGTATGGTGCTATATACAGGGGGGCTGTATGTGCTATATACAGGGGGCTGTATGGTGTACAGGTGGGCTGTATGGTGCTATATACAGGGGGGCTCTATGGCATTATCTACAGGGGCTGTATGGCGCTATCTATGGGGGGCTGTGCTATATACAGGGGGCTGTATGGTGCTATATACAGGGGGGCTGTATGGCGCTATATACAGGTGGCTGTATGGTGCTATATACAGGGAGGGGGCTCTATGGCGCTATCTAATGGGGGCTGTATGGTGCTATATACAGGGAGGGGCTGTATGGCACTATCTACAGGGTAGCTGTATAGCACTATCTACAGGGGCTGTATGGTGCTATCTACAGGGGGGCGCTGTGTGGTGGAATCTACAGGGAGGCACTATCTACAAGGGGAGTTGTGCGACACCCAGGGGAGGGGAGAAGTTTGCTATGGGGCCCAATCTTGTCTAGTTACGCCCCTGATAGAGGGAAAGGGTTAATGAAAGGTTTAATGCTCGTTGTCTAGGGGGAGAGCGATAGGAAGAGGGGTAGTGGTACTTAATGTAGCTCGTTCATCCTGGGGATCGTTGGTGGTGGTGAGCGGTGCAGAGGAGTGCCAGTGGAGGGATCCTTCGTTAGTGGAGGGAGCATCAGGAGAAGAGAACTATTTAAGCCCAGCGGGTGTGCTCGTTCCTGAGCCAGGCACAGCCACAATAGTGACGCAGGCACAATAGTGCCGCTCGCGCCCTGGCTCACATGGGTCGGCATGGTGATATGACGTCACTGGCCAACTCATGAGCGCGCCGGGGGGGGTAATGTGGAAATGTCCTATGATGCAGGAATGCATAACAGGACGTGTCCTTAGTTTATGCCTCCAATTTCCCCTGCAGGAGACAAGAGGATCCGGTGCCAAATTGTCTTGTCTTGCTTTGCCAGGAGCAATTTCTCATGGCCAGGGCTGTGCTTTTACAGCCATGGCTCATGGGACATTGACATATACATACATACATACATACATACATACATACATACATACATACATACATACATATTAGTCCTTCTCAATGAATTAGAATATCAATGAAAAAGTTAATTTGATTCAGTAATTCAATTCAAAAATTGAAATTCATATATTCTATAGATTCATTACACACAGAGTGATCTATATCCAGCATTATTTTCTTTTAATGTTGAAGATTGTGGCTAACAGTTAGTGAAAACCCAAAGTTTAGTGTCTCAGAAAATTAGATTATACATGCCCAATTTCAGAAATGATTTTTAATACCGAAATCTTGGCGTACTGTAAAGTCTGCACAGTATCTGCCCTCAATACTTGGTCGGGGCTCCGACTTTGCATGAATTACTGCATCAATGCGGCGTGGCATGGAGGCGATCATCCTATGGCACTACTGAGGTGTTTTTCAATGCGGCGTGGCATGGAGGCGATCAGCCTGTGGCACTGCTGAGGTGTTATCAATGTGGCGTGGCATGTGGCGATCAGCCTGTGGCACTGCTGAGGTGTTATCAATGCGGCGTGGCATGGAGGCGATCAGCCTGTGGCACTGCTGAGGTGATATGAATGCGGCGTGGCATGGAGGCGATCAGCCTGTGGCACTGCTGCGGTTTTATCAATGCAGCGTGGCATGGAGGCGATCAGCCTGTGGCACTGTTGCGGTTTTATCAATGTGGCGTGTCATGGAGGCGATCAGCCTGTGGCACTTCTGAGGTGTTATCAATGTGGCGTGGCATGGGGGCAATCAGCCTGTGACACTGCTGAGGTGTTATGGAAGCCAAGGTTGCTTTGATAGTGGCCTTCAGCTCGTCTGCATTGTTGGGTCTGGTGTCTCATCTTCCTCTTGACAATACACCATAGATTCTCTGTGGGCTTTAGGTCAGGCGAGTTTGCTTGCCAATCAAGTGCAGAGATACTGTGGTTATTAAACCAGGTATTGGTACTTTTGGCAGTGTGGGCAGGTGCCAAGTCCTGCTAGAAAATGAAATCTGCATCTCCATAAAGCTTGAAAGCAGAGGGAAGCATGAAGTGCTGGGAAATGTCATGGTAGACGCTGCGCTGACTCTGGACTTGATATAACACAGTGGACCAACACCAGCAGATGACATGGCCCCAAAACCATCACTGACTGTGGAAACTTCACACTGGACCACAAGACACTTGGATTGACGCCTCTCCACATATATATATATGTGTATATTTGTATGTATGTATGTGTATATATGTATGTATATATATATGTGTATATATGTATGTATATATACAGGGGGGCTCTATGGTATTATCTACGGGGACTGTAATCTCTATCTCTATGCGAACATGCAGAGGAGGATTCACTTTAATATATATGTGTATATATGTATATGTGTATATATGTATGTATATATATGTGTGTGTATGTATGTATGTATGTATGTATGTGAGTATGTGTGTATATATGTATGTATATATGTATGTATGTATGTATATATATATGCATGTGTATATATGTATGTATATATATGCAAAATGACTAGAAAATATAGTCAAGACATTGACAAGGTTAGAAATAATGATTTTTATTTGAAATAATAATTTTCTCCTTCAAACTTTGCTTTCGTCAGAGAATGCTCCATTTGCAGCAATTACAGCATTGCAGACCTTTGGCATTCTAGCTGTTAATTTGCTGAGGTAATCGGGAGAAATTTCACCCCATGCTTCCAGAAGGCCCTCCCACAAGTTGGATTGGCTTGATGGGCACGATACTGTCAAGCTGCTCCCACAACAGCTCTATGGGGTTGAGATCTGGTGACTGCGCTGGCCACTCCATTACAGATAGAATACCAGCTGCCTGCTTCTTCCCTAAATAGTTCTTGCATAATTTGAAGGTGTTCTTTGGGTAATTGTCCTGTTGTAGGATGAAATTGGCTCCAATCAAGCGCTGTCCACAGGGTATGGCATGGCATTGCAAAATGGAGTGATAGCCTTCCTTATTCAAAATCCCTTTTACCTTGTACAAATCTCCCACTTTACCAGCACCAAAGCAACCCCAGACCATCACATTACCTCCACCATGCTTGACAGATGGCGTCAGGCACTCTTCCAGCATCTTTTCAGTTGTTCTGCGTCTCACAAATGTTCTTCTCTGTGATCCAAACACCTCAAACTTCGATTCGTCTGTCCATAACACTTTTTTCCAATCTTCCTCTGTCCAATGTCTGTGTGCTTTTGCCCATATTAATTTTTTCCTTTTATTAGCCAGTCTCAGTTATGGCTTTTTCTTTGCCACTCTGCCCTGAAGGCCAGCATCCCGGAGTCGCCTCTTCACTGTAGACGTTGACACTGGCGTTTTGCTGATACTATTTAATGAAGCTGCCAGTTGAGGACCTGTGAGGCGTCTATTTCTCAAACTAGAGACTGTAATGTACTTGTCTTGTTGCTCAGTTGTGCAGCGGGGCCTCCCACTTCTCTTTCTACTCTGGTTAGAGCCTGTGTGTGCTGTCCTCTGAAGGGAGTAGTACACACCGTTGTAGGAAATCTTCAGTTTCTTGGCAATTTCTCGCATGGAATAGCCTTCATTTCTAAGAACAAGAATAGACTGTCGAGTTTCACATGAAGCTCTCTTTTTCTAGCCATTTTGAGAGTTTAATCGAACCCACAAATGTAATGCTCCAGATTCTCAACTAGCTCAAAGGAAGTTCAGTTTTATAGCTCCTCTAAACAGCAAAACTGTTTACAGCGGTGCTAACATAATTGCACAAGGGTTTTCAAGTGTTTTATAATCATCCATTAGCCTTCTAACACAGTTGGCAAACACAATGTACCATTAGAACACTGGAGAGATGGTTGCTGGAAATGGGCCTCTATACACCTATGTAGATATTGCAGCTAGAATAGTCATTTAGCACATTAACAATGTATAGAGTGTATTTCTGATTAATTTAATGTTATCTTCATTGAAAAAAACTGTGCTTTTCTTGCAAAAACAAGGAAATTTCTAAGTCGCCCTAAACTTTTGAACGGTAGCATTCTAGAGATTTGCCTACTCCAATAAAATACTCTTTAAACTCCTATTGCTTTTTGGTGCTAATATAACAGACCGTTATGTCTATAATGGATAGCCACCACACGAAGGTGCGGGTGACAGACCATATTAGACATGGAGCTTGTCTGATACACTACATTGTAGATGTTGGTGTCCAGATAATGAATGACCTGGTCTGCTAAGTTCTTTTTGATACTATGGAGTATAGTAGATTTAAGTACCAAGTGAGACATATAATGTCAATGACCATTACTTTTGGTGTAATCTATAGACCCCCCAATATAACTGAGGAGATGGAAGGTCAGATATATAAACAGATGGAGCGGGCTGCACAGGCGGGTACTGTAGTGATAATGGGAGATTTTAATTTCCGGGATATTAATTGGTGTCATGGTTCGGCTTCAACTGCAAAGGGGAGACATTTCCTCAACCTGTTGCAGGAAAATTTTATGGGCCAGTTTGTGGAAGACCCGACTAGAGGTGAAGCTCTGTTGGATCTGGTCATTTCTAATAATGCAGATCTTGTTGGGAATGTCAATGTTCGTGAAAACCTCGGTAACAGTGATCATAATATAGTTACATTTTACCTATACTGTAAAAAACAAACGCAGGCTGGGAGGGCAAAAACATTTAATTTTAAGAAAGCCAATTTCCCCAGGATGAGGGCTGCAATTCAGGATATAGACTGGGAAGAACTAATGTCAAATAATGGAACAAATGATAAATGGGAGATTTTCAAATCTACTTTGAGTTATTATAGTGCAAAATTTATTCCTACAGGTAATAAGTATAAACGACTCAAATTAAACCCCACATGGCTTACACCTTCTGTGAAAGGGGCAATACATGACAAAAAAAGGGCATTTAAAAAATACAAATCTGAGGGTACAGCTGTAGCCTTTGTAAAATATAAAGAGCTTAATAAAATCTGTAAAAATGTAATAAAATTAGCAAAAATACAAAATGAAAGGCAGGTGGCCAAGGATAGTAAAACAAATCCTAAAAAATTCTTCAAGCATATAAATGCAAAAAAGCCAAGGTCTGAACATGTAGGACCCCTAGATAATGGTAATGGGGAGTTGATCACAGGGGATCAAGAGAAGGCAGAGTTACTAAATGGGTTCTTTAGCTCTGTATATACAACAGAAGAAAGAGCAGCTGATGTAGCCGGTGCCAGTGCTGTTAATATATCAGTTGATATACTGAATTGGATGAATGTAGAGATGGTCCAAGCTAAATTAAATAAAATAAATGTGCACAAGGCTCCGGGACCAGATGGGTTACACCCTAGAATTCTTAAAGAGCTTAGTTCAGTTATTTCTGTCCCCCTTTTCATAATATTCAGAGAATCTCTAGTGACTGGTATAGTGCCAAGGGACTGGCGCAGGGCAAATGTGGTGCCTATTTTCAAAAAGGGCTCTAGGTCTTCCCCGGGTAATTATAGACCAGTAAGCTTAACATCCATCGTGGGGAAAATGTTTGAGGGGCTATTGAGGGAACTATATACAGGATTATGTGACAATAAATAGCATTATAAGTGACAGCCAGCACGGTTTTACTAAGGACAGAAGTTGTCAAACTAACCTAATCTGTTTTTATGAAGAGGTGAGCAGAAGTCTAGACAGAGGGGCCGCTGTGGATTTAGTGTTTTTAGACTTTGCAAAGGCATTTGACACTGTCCCCCATAGACGCCTAATGGGTAAATTAAGGACTATAGGTTTAGAAAATATAGTTTGTAATTGGATTGAGAATTGGCTCAAGGACCGTATCCAGAGGGTTGTGGTCAATGATTCCTTCTCTGAATGGTCCCCGGTTATAAGTGGTGTACCCCAGGGTTCAGTGCTGGGACCACTATTATTCAACTTATTTATTAATGATATAGAGGAAGGGATTAATAGCACTATTTCTATTTTTGCAGATGACACCAAGCTATGTAATATAGTTCAGACTATGGAAGATGTTCATGAATTACAGGCAGATTTAAACAAACTAAGTGTTTGGGCGTCCACTTGGCAAATGAAGTTTAATGTAGATAAATGTAAAGTTATGCATCTTGGTACCAACAACCTGCATGCATCATATGTCCTAGGGGGCGCTACACTGGCGGATTCACTTGTTGAGAAGGATCTGGGTGTACTTGTAAATCATAAACTCAATAACAGCATGCAGTGTCAATCAGCTGCTTCAAAGGCCAGCAGGATATTGTCGTGTATTAAAAGAGGCATGGACTCGCGGGACAGGGATGTAATAATGCCACTTTACAAAGCATTAGTGAGGCCTCATCTAGAATATGCAGTTCAGTTCTGGGCTCCAGTTCATAGAAAGGATGCCCTGGAGTTGGAAAAAATACAAAGAAGAGCAACGAAGCTAATAAGGGGCATGGAGAATTTAAGTTATGAGGAAAGATTGAAAGAATTAAACCTATTTAGCCTTGAAAAAAGAAGACTAAGGGGGGACATGATTAACTTATATAAATATATTAATGGCACATACAAAAAATATGGTGAAATCCTGTTCCTTGTAAAACCCCCTCAAAAAACAAGGGGGCACTCCCTCCGTCTGGAGAAAAAAAGGTTCAAGCTGCAGAGGCGACAAGTCTTCTTTACTGTGAGAACTGTGAATCTATGGAATAGCCTACCGCAGGAGCTGGTCACAGCAGGGACAGTAGATGGCTTTAAAAAAGGGTTAGATAATTTCCTAGAACAAAAAAATATTAGCTCCTATGTGTAGAAATTTTTCCTTCCCTTTTCCCTTCCCTTGGTTGAACTTGATGGACATGTGTCTTTTTTCAGCCGTACTAACTATGTAACTATGTAACTATGTAACCATTCTAAGCTGAATGTGCCTGCTCTCGTCAGATCGCAGAAGTTACACAGCTTAAGGCCTCGCTAGTACCAGTATGGGAGACTGTCTTGGAATCCGTGGTGCGGTTGACTTTGGCATTTTCCCTTGAAAAAATAAGTTTTACTTACAATTCATATGTTTCTTGAGTGATGTCAAGAGCTGAGGATTTGTAACTCTCACTACTGGACAAACTTGTTTCTGATTGGCTGCTGTAGACTTTTGTCATGGCAACCAGGGACGCCGTCCGCTGATTGGATGTTTGCCCTTCCTTGCACAATGAGTTGTTAGTGCATGCTCTGTTGACTATTTCAGACACTGGAGGATTGTAGATTTTAATTGAAACAGCACTTGCAGGATTTGGTCTGAGGCTCTGCGACTGGTGAGTGGCTCGTAACTCCCCCCCCCCCCTCACTAATACATATACTTGTTCAATGTCAGTGTAATGGATTAAATACACTGTTTTGTAACACAGAACTTTTATATACACTTTATGCAATAACGGTTTGTACATTGTTATATGGTGCTGTGCACTTTTTTACATTTGTATTAGCCAAATGTTGGCCTTTTTTACATGCTTTTATGTCGATCACTGCTGATTATGCTTTGTTTGCCCTGCTTTTCACATGTCACTTCAGCTTGAAAAAGGTCCTGAGACAGGACTGAACGTAGCTTATCCTTTGAAACATGGAACAATAAACCACCGTTTTTGTTTGACAGCAACCTATTGGAGTGCTGCGATCATTTCTTCACATATGTATGTATATATATATGTATGTATGTATGTATGTATGTATATATATATATATATATATATATATATATTAGACAAATCACCAGCTCCTGATGGCATACACCCCTTACTGCAGTAATGAAGTCTTCATATGTAGCTTCTGGGCCCCTCAGGCACCAGGCATGACTGCTACCTCTGCACCCCTTATTGCTACGACCCTACTTGCCGCAAATTAGTTCAATATTTTGTTCAATTTATCTCAAGTGTCTTTTTAGGGTTAAAGAGTTAACCTATAAAAAATTTATTCTGTTTAGCCACACAAATATATATTTCTTTTTAATTTTATGACTCACCAAGGGCGTATCCTTGCCAATCTAGCAAAGTTATAAGAAGTATACAGTGAGTTTTGCCTGCAAGGATTTCCACAGTAAATAAAGGCTGTTAAATGTTCCTGTTCTTTATAAGAATCCATGTAATGACCCCTGGGAAATCAGAGTATGACATAAGAGAGCTAAGATTTCTAAAAATCTTGGATGCCTGCACTGAAGACCAGGGTTATTCAAGATTTATATCTCTCACTCGGTAATAAATCTCAGATGGTCTAAGCCTGAAAAGTTTTAACATTTATATCTTTAAAGGCTATGTATATCTTTTGAATTTTATATATTTTTTTTAAATGTAATAAAAATCGAGCTTTACCGATCACATCTAAGTTCATAACTTAGATGTAATCGATAACAGGTGGATCCTGCGTGTCAGAGACCGGCAGGACCCGCTGTCACTGAACCTGTCAGTCCCACTGGCCTGATGGATTCAGGTTTCAGCATACGATACAGCTGCTCTGTAAACAGGATACAAAGCAGCTGTATCTCAAAAAGTAAAAATCATTTTTAATAAAAAGTATTTAGAATGTTGCATTACATTGATAGTGGCGTTGCAAGCACCAGAGGAATGTGGATGAAGCCTGGAAAACCTGGAAAAAGGATGTGGATGAAATTGAATACTAGGGCCGGATTCCCACGGGTCAGATACGCTGCGTAAAAACTGTGCAGTGTATCTGACCTGGAACCCGCAGCACCTTCTGTCCGAAAAACTCACATTGTGGTGCGGTTTTTCGAACGGAATTTCCGCTGCGGAATGCATCACGGGGACAGAAAAAAACACGTTCATACTTACCCTCCCTCTTCTCTGCACGTAGTCTGGCCTCCTAAGATGACATTTCAGGCCATGTGACGCTGCAGCCCGTGATTGGCTGCAGCAGTCACATGCAATGAAACGTCATCCGAGGAGGCCGGACTGCAGGAAGAAGGAGAGCATTCTGGGTAAGTATGATTTTTTATTTTTTTCCGTAGTTTTGACTTTTGTGGCGTAATCGCTGCTATTCTGCTGCAAAAGTTACAACCCCTTTGAATTCAATGGGAAAAACCTGCAACGAAAACGCAGCATAAATTGACATGCTGTGGATTTAAATTCCGCACCACAGGTCAATTTATTAAGGTTTACGCTGCGGTTTTCTTCCCGCAGCGTGGGGATGAGATTTTCTTAATCTCATCCACTTTGCTACTACTGTAAGGCCTCATGCACACGACCGTAGCCGTGTGCACGGCCGTGATTTTCGGGTCGGCCGGCTGCGGACTGTCAGCGGACTGTCAGCCGCAGGCCGCCCGCACATGCACATGGCCATTGTTTTCAATGAGCCCGGACCGCAGAACCGGGCCGTAATAAGACATGCCCGTTCTTTCTGCGGTCCGGGCTCCCGGGCCGTGCACGGACCGCAAAAACTACGGTCGTGTGCACGGCCCCATAGAAAAGAATGGGGCCGCAATTCTCCCGTGGATTTTCGGGGGAATTGCGGCCGCAAAAACACGGTCGTGTGCATGAGGCCTAAATGCTGCGAATTTTCCGCACAGAATTCCGTTGCGGAAATTCCACAGTGTTTACGCTACGTGGGAACTTGGCCTAATGCCGTTTGTGGTTGAGCAAGAATGTAATCGGAGGGGCAGTAGGCTTAGCATTGTAGGCACCTGAAGCAGCAACATAGTATAATATTGGGCAGCAGCAGGCTGTCTCTGCAGGAGTAAGAGTTTGTATTTGTAGAGAAAGTGACAAGGCAACAAGCCTAAGATGTCTGGGTGGAAAACGATGCTGTACCTGTAAGAAGTCTTCATGACTTCATGACCGCCTAAATGGTGGTATTGTTGAAGTGCTATTGGATGGTAATATTGGATATTTATGATGTGGAGGTATTATCCTATGATTGTGGTATCGATATAGATATTGTGGTATCTAAATATAAAGCAGTGTTTCCCAAACTGTGGGTCGTGACCCCCTGGGTGGTCGTGTGTAGACCTCCGGGGGTTGCTAGCCTCTCACTGATGTCCCGTTTTCAACTGTATCTGCGTCCTCAGGATAACTCCTTTCTCCAGCATTCACTATGTAATGCAGGCCGTGAGTGGCTCGGCGCAGATAGGAGAGTTGTAGTGATATCATCTTACCTGTCTGTGCCGAGCCACACTGCACAGACCAGAGGAGCAGAGGGATCTCCTCCACTCATCGTGGGAACGGGGATAGGTGGGTACTTATTTTATTATTAGGCACTATGGGGACATTATACTGGCTATGGGGGACCACTTTGGGGCAATATACTGTATGGTGGCAGCTATGGGGGCATTATACTTTGTGGAAGCAGCTATGGGGCACTATACCGTGTCAGAGCAGCTATGGGGCATTGTACTGTTTGGGGCATTTTATTGTGGGGGGCAGCTTTAGGGACATTATACTGTGTGAGGAGGCACTATAGGGTCATTATAATGTGTGGGGAGGCACTATTGTGGCATTATACTGTGTGGGGCAGTTATAAGCATTATACTGTGTGGGGCAGTTATAAGCATTATACTGTGTGGGGACAGGGGCATTATCCTGTATGGGGCATCTTTAGGGGCATTATACTGTGTAGGGAGGTACTATAAGGGCATTATACTGTGTGGGGGCAGCTATAGGCTAATGGAAGCTAGAATCAGCGCTGAGGCCTATAAGGTGCTGGGAAGACTCCCTGCGCAGGCCGGCTTGATAACGTCACTGCATCGCGTTGGTCTGCGCATGTGTCCGGACTGGAGCCTGTGCAGCGCTCTGTCCGTCGCAAAGCCAAGGTAAGTACAATATTTTTTTTGGGGTGGGGGGGGCTGAGTGGCTCTATATACAAGGGGGGCAGGGTGGCACTATATACAAGGGGGGCAGGGTGGCACTATATACAAGGGGGAGCAGGGTGGCACTATATACAAGGGGGAGCAGGGTGGCACTATATACAAGGGGGCAGGGTGGCACTATATACAAAGGGGGAGCAGGGTGGCATTATATTCAGGGGCCCGCACATGCACATGGCCATTGTTTTCAATGAGCCCGGACCGCAGAACCGGGCCGTAATAAGACATGCCCGTTCTTTCTGCGGTCCGGGCTCCCGGGCCGTGCACGGACCGCAAAAACTACGGTCGTGTGCACGGCCCCATAGAAAAGAATGGGGCCGCAATTCTCCCGTGGATTTTCGGGGGAATTGCGGCCGCAAAAACACGGTCGTGTGCATGAGGCCTAAATGCTGCGAATTTTCCGCACAGAATTCCGTTGCGGAAATTCCACAGTGTTTACGCTACGTGGGAACTTGGCCTAATGCCGTTTGTGGTTGAGCAAGAATGTAATCGGAGGGGCAGTAGGCTTAGCATTGTAGGCACCTGAAGCAGCAACATAGTATAATATTGGGCAGCAGCAGGCTGTCTCTGCAGGAGTAAGAGTTTGTATTTGTAGAGAAAGTGACAAGGCAACAAGCCTAAGATGTCTGGGTGGAAAACGATGCTGTACCTGTAAGAAGTCTTCATGACTTCATGACCGCCTAAATGGTGGTATTGTTGAAGTGCTATTGGATGGTAATATTGGATATTTATGATGTGGAGGTATTATCCTATGATTGTGGTATCGATATAGATATTGTGGTATCTAAATATAAAGCAGTGTTTCCCAAACTGTGGGTCGTGACCCCCTGGGTGGTCGTGTGTAGACCTCCGGGGGTTGCGAGCCTCTCACTGATGTCCCGTTTTCAACTGTATCTGCGTCCTCAGGATAACTCCTTTCTCCAGCATTCACTATGTAATGCAGGCCGTGAGTGGCTCGGCGCAGATAGGAGAGTTGTAGTGATATCATCTTACCTGTCTGTGCCGAGCCACACTGCACAGACCAGAGGAGCAGAGGGATCTCCTCCACTCATCGTGGGAACGGGGATAGGTGGGTACTTATTTTATTATTAGGCACTATGGGGACATTATACTGGCTATGGGGGACCACTTTGGGGCAATATACTGTATGGTGGCAGCTATGGGGGCATTATACTTTGTGGAAGCAGCTATGGGGCACTATACCGTGTCAGAGCAGCTATGGGGCATTGTACTGTTTGGGGCATTTTATTGTGGGGGGCAGCTTTAGGGACATTATACTGTGTGAGGAGGCACTATAGGGTCATTATAATGTGTGGGGAGGCACTATTGTGGCATTATACTGTGTGGGGCAGTTATAAGCATTATACTGTGTGGGGCAGTTATAAGCATTATACTGTGTGGGGACAGGGGCATTATCCTGTATGGGGCATCTTTAGGGGCATTATACTGTGTAGGGAGGTACTATAAGGGCATTATACTGTGTGGGGGCAGCTATAGGGGCATTAAACTAGTTAGGGCGCAGCTATACGGTCATTATCCTGTGTGAGGGCAGCTATGGGGCACTATACCGTGTCAGAGCAGCTATGGGGCATTGTACTGTTTGGGCCATTTTATTGTGGGGGGCAGCTTTAGGGACATTATACTGTGTGAGGAGGCACTATAGGGTCATTATACTGTGTAGGGAGGCACTATTGGGGCATTATACTGTGTGGGGCAGTTATAAGCATTATACTGTGTGGGGACAGGGGCATTATCCTGTATGGGGCAGCTTTAGGGGCATTATACTGTGTAGGGAGGTACTATAAGGGCATTATACTGTGTGCCGGCAGCTATATGGGCATTAAACTAGTTAGGGCGCAGCTATACGGTCATTATCCTGTGTGGGGGCAGCTATGGGCGCATTATACTGTGTGTGTGGGGGCAGCATTAGGGGTATTAGGGGTATTATACGGTGTAGAAGGGCACTATAAGGGCATTATACTCTGTGTGGGGCAGCTATAGGGGGCATTATACTGTGTGGGGGCAGCTATAGGGGCATTATACTGTGTGGGGCAGCTATAGGGGCATTATCTTGTGTTGGGGCAGCTAGGGAGGCATTATACTGTGTGGGGGCAGCTTTAGGGGCATTATACTGTGTAGGGGACACTATTGGGGCATTATACTGTCTTGGGGCATCTATAAGGGCATAATACTGTGTGGGGGTCACTAATGTGTTATTATATTGTGTGGGGGGCCCACTCAGATGTGTTTCACCCCCTGTGCTAAACCCCTAGCTATGCCAGTGATGGCCACTGACGGACGGGTCAGGTCACATAACCCACAATCAGTAGCTATAGTCACGTCTCTGCGACGCACAGCAGCAGGATACCTTGAGCCCGCCCCCTCCCGCACAATTATCAATGTTTTCGTTGCAGGGACTTATTTTTTGAATGGAGCTAAGTACCGGCATCTAGCTAAGAATGATGTTGACATATGTCAGATGAAATGGGGCTAAGTACTGTAGAGGGGGGTCCCAAACAAAAGTCTCGGCCTAAATCACTCAGTTTGGCAGCTACAGGATAACCCACAACAGGCTTTCGGTCCTTGGTGTTTAGGAGTCCCCTCTTTTAGACCGTCTTTTATATGTTTTAAAGACTATTACATCATAAAAAATATGCCACATCAGGATGAAATGTCGCAAAAAGATATTGATGTAAACACAGTGACAGCCACCTCGGAGGTTTGTGATATACAATGACTTTCAAAAATAAAAAATGTCACTCAATTTTTCTTCTCCTCACAGTGAATATTGTAAAACTCATGCAATCTTTATGTGAACTGTGTTGTCATACCTCATGGAGGGGCGGGGGGATTTTCTGTCATTTTGATATTACATAAAAAAAAAAAATTGTAGCTGTAGTTTGTTTGGAGAATTTTGTGTTACACTAAAAATACCAATCTAATGTTATACTATGTGTTTTTAATGGAGTTGAGCAACCTCTAGTGGACTAAATTACTTTTAAAACAGCTTTAGGCCGCTTTCACACGGCAGTACTTCGGCCAGTATTTTGCTTCAGTATTTGTACGCCAAAACCAGGAGTGAAACCTCACAAAGAAAATGTTTAATGGAAAAAAAATTAACTCTTTAATGTTTTGGACCAACTCCTAGTTTTGGCTTAAAAATACTGAAGCAAAATACTGACCTAAATATTGCAGTATGAAAGTGATCATAAATGCAGGAATTCACTTAACCCCTACCCGCACCACGACGTATTAGCACGTCGTGGTGCTGGGGGTGATGTTTGGAGCGGACTGACCTAAATATTGCTGTATGAAAGTGTTCATAAATGTAGGAACTCACTTAACCCCTACCCGCACCATGATGTAATAGCAAGTCGTGGTGCAGGGGGTGATGTTTTGAGTGGACTCACACACTGAGCCTGCTCCGTAAGCAGCGGGTGTCAGCTGTGTATTACAGATGACACCCAGGACTAACGAATGGGAACATTAATCGTTCTATTCCTGGCCGCTTAATCCATTAGATGCTGCGATCAATCACGATCGAAGCATCTAAGACGTTACAATGCGACGCGATCGGGTAGTGCCGATAATTGTCATGGCAGCCCAAGGGCCTAATGAAGGCCCCCAAGACTGCCTTTCTTCATCTCCATTGCGATAGAAGCTGGCTTATGCTTGACTGATAGTCCGGCACAAGCCAGCTTCCAATAGTCCGGCACAAGCCAGCCTCCGATAGTCCGGCACAAGCCAGCTTCCGATAGTCCGACACAAGCCAGCTTCTGATTATCCAGCAAAAGCCAGCTATCCAGGTACTCTCGCCCTAGTGACTGTCATTGACATTTTGTTTGACCAGCTGCTACTCCGTTATAGCGGAGTGGCCCAGTGGGTCCACATTCCCCACAGACGTGACAGTTTGCTCAGGCCATGGAGCCTGCTGGTCAATACAAGACGCCGGTCCAAGTAATGCAAGTGGACATGCGAGATCTCCGAGCTCGCCAGGATCAGCTTCTGCAAGTGGTCAATTCTATTGCCACACACTTGGATCTTGCTTCAGTTGCTGCTCCACCTACTCCACTACCCGCCATCACTCCAGTCAGTTCTGGGACCAGAATTTCATTGCCAATTCCACTTCGTGACAATGGAGATGCAGGAACCTGTCGAGACTTCCTGAAACAGTGCAAGATCTACCTTCAGCTGCATACACCTCTATTTCCATCTGATCTGACCTAAGTTGCCTTTATTGTGGCCCTACTCTCTGGCAAAGCTCTGGCATGGGTGAACCGTATCTGGGAACGTGAGGGGTCAGAATCTTCCAACCTACAGTTGTTCTTAGAGATTTTTCGCACTGTGTTTGAGGAACCAGGCCGAACTTCTTCTGCCGCTGCTTCACTTCTGACTGTTCGCGAAGGGGAATAAATTCTATCCAGTTCCGTACTTTGGCAGCGGAGCTTGCCTGGAACAACGACACCTTGGTGGCAACCTTCTGGCAGGGATTAGCCTCTCAAATCAAAGATGAGCTGGTGGGCCGTGATCTCCCATGTCCCTTGGATTCTCTGATTCTTCTGGCTACACGAATCGACATGAGGTTCCAAGAACGAGCCCAGGAAATTTGTCGATAAAGAAGGTTTTACAGAATGGCGTCTAAGTTGCAGAGACCTCTGCTACCTCCTTCGGTTGTTGTCCCTGAAGAGCCTATGCAGGAGGACAGAGTCAGACTGTCTGACCAGGGCAGACGTTCCGCTGGCCTATGCTCGTTCTGTGGCCAATTAGGTAATTTTGTGCGTCAATGTCCCCAGAAGCCGGAAAACTCCAGCTCCTAGGATTGATATGAGAGACTACCCTAGGTGGACCGACTGAAAAATCCTTCTGAAAAATTCTCTCCCAAATTATCGATTCCTGTGACAATGTCCTCTGGTGAAGAATCGCACTCTGTTTCCGCTTATCTGGATTAAGGAGCGGCTGCAAACTTCATCCATCAGGCCTTAGTAGACCATCTCCACTTGCCCATGCAATTGCTTCTGTGAATGGTCAACATCTGCCAGACCCAATACTTTCCATCACAGAACCTTCACTCCTCAGAACAAATAACCTTTTATGTTCTGAGTAAAGCTATTAACCCAATCCTGCTGGGACTACCATGGCTCCGCCAACACGCTCCTGTCCTCGACTAAAATCCCGGAGAGGTTCTCCAGTGGGCATTCTGATGTCTACACCGCTGCCTGCCTCAGGTTTGTCCTGTCCAGTCACCGGTACCTCAGTCACTCTCTAGTCAGTATGCCTGTTATGTGGATGTCTTCAGCAAGGAGGCTGAGGTCCGGCCTCCCCATCGTCCTTACAACTGTCTGATTTAATTGCTCCCTGAAGCTTCACCTCCTTGTGGATGGATCTATCCAGTGGCATAGCTACTGCGGTAGCAGCCGTAGCAGTTCCCGATGCCCATGCAGGGGGGACCCGGTGCTAGCGACAGCCACATTCATTTGTATCTGCGTCCTCTGGACGTAGCTACAAATGGATATTATAGGCTGCTGCACCACTAAAAACAGCCCCCGCCACCCCCTCTTGCACTAATTGTACCTGCGTCTATAGCACGCAGATACAAATACATGCATTAGCGCTGAATGGCCGGGCACTTTCCGCAGCCCGAACATTCAGTGCCTTACAATGACGTTGATTGGCAGGGCAAAATGACTTGCAATCCAATCAGCGCCTTTCAACGACGCTAGCGGCGCAATGACGTCATCGCGCCGCTTCCGTTGTTGAAAGGCGCTGATTGGGGCAAGTCATTCTGCCGTGCCAATCAGCGCCTTTCAACTACACTAGCGTCAGAAGAGAGCAGGTCTGCATTGCCACCGAACGGCGCGGAAACGGGATCACCTGAGTATGTAAAGTTTTTGTTTTTTTCTAATAAAACTGTGAATGACATTATCTACAGGGGGGTCTATATGTAGGGATGTGGAGCACTATATACAGGGTGAACTATATGTAGGGCACGGTCCACAGGGTTGGGCTATATGTGGAACACTATCTATAGGGGGAGCTATTTGTAGTGCAGCACGGTGGCTCAGCGGTTAGCACTATTGCCTTGCAGCTCTGGAGTCCATATGTGGGCACTATCTACAGGGGGCTGCATGTGGGGCAATATCTACAGGGGCTTCTATGTAGAGCACTATCTACAGAGGCTCTATGGGGGTCACTATCTACAGGGGGGCTATGGGGCACTATCTACAGGAGGCACGGTGTGTGTGTGTGGGACACAGTGTATGGTACTATTATAATCAGGGACACAGTGTATGGCGCTATTAGAATTAGAGGTGCAGTGTATATTTAGAGGTGTTAAGAATTTTATCTTCGTTTATAGGTGCAGAAATGTTTTAAAAGTGAAAAGCTGAAGACATCTGAGTGGAAAACTGCAGAAATGGGTTGTGGCCGGGAGAATTCATAATAGAGGTCTGGATGGAGAAGAAAAGAGAAAAAGAACCAGAATCTGAGACGTCACCGGTGAGTCACTTAATGTAAATGTTTATTCTGCTGCTAATCAGTAATGTAGTCGCTGTATGATCTGCAGCGAGATGATGGGTGGTGTGATTATATGATTTTTTTTTGGTGAAACTGAGTCTCCCAGCATATCCTTACCATTGTTCGGGCCATGCTAGGAGCTGTAGTTTTACGCCTTACAAACCTATACGGCAGGGGTTGCACTAAATTGAGCTGTATTTGTTCTAGTGCTGTATTTATGTACTGAGCTTTGTTCTCTGCTGTATATATGTACTGAGCTTGGTTCTGGGGCTGTATATATGTACTGAGCTTTGCTCCGGTGCTGTATATATGTGCTGAGCTTGGTTCTGGGGCTGCATATATGTGCTGAGCTTTGTTCTGGTGCTGTATATATGTACTTTGCTTGGTTCTGGAGCCCTATATATGTACTGAGCTTGGTTCTAGGGCTGTATATATGTACTGTGCTTTGTTCTGGTGCTGTATTTATGTACTGAGCTTTGTTCTGGGGCTGTATTTGTGTACTGAGCTTGGTTCTGGTATTGTATATATGTATTGAGCTTAGTTCTGGTACTGTATATATGTCAGAGCTTTGTTCTGATGCTGTAGTTATACAGGATATATTTATAATAACAAAATTGCAGGCAGATCGAATGGTTTTCAATTCATTGTATATGTAAGGGTATGTGCACACGGTAGCAGGCTTTTACGTCTGAAAAGACAGACTGTTTTCAGGAGAAAACAGCTGCCTCGTTTCAGACGTAAATGCTCCTCCTCGCATTTTGCGAGGCTTCTCTGACAGCCGTAAATTTTGAGCTGTGCTTCATTGAGTTCAATGAAGAACGGCTCAAATTACGTCTGAAAGAAGTGTCCTGCACTTCTTTTGCCGAGGCTGTATTTTTACGCGTCGTCGTTTGACAGCTGTCAAACGACGACGCGTAAATGACAAGTCGTCTGCACAGTACGTCGGCAAACCCATTCAGATGAATGGGCAGATGTTTGCCGACGTATTGTAGCCATATTTTCAGATGTAAAACGAGGCATAATACGCCTCGTTTACGCCTGAAAATAGGTCATGTGAACCCAGCCTAATGGGAATCTGTCTGGTAGTTTTAACTTTGTGAACAGCTGCCATGCGGTAAAACATGACCTGATAATATTTCCAGATGTATGTTTTTTCAGATGCAGCAAAATCTATAAAGTCAACTTTTAAAACGACGCACACTATATGCTAATTACTCATTAAAGGTCATGGGGCAGTGCCGCTATCCTGAAGAGTTACATAGTCCTGCCTCCAAACCCACCTTTCCATGTTTGATTGACATTCCCTTGGCTGATACAACTTTTTTGGATGCGCCATTGCCTTGTACTACTTGGGCACGCACCGTGCAGTGAGGTGTACTCTGCCCGCCTCCATCGCTGCACCGTGCATGCCAGGGGAGTACAAGGCAACGGCGCATCCACAACAGTTTGAGGAGGCTGGTCGTGATGTAGAACAGGCAGGGGGATGTCAATCAAAATCTGGAGGGCGCCATTTCGATTTTCGCCTCAGGTAGCAGAGAAGCTAGAATCAGCGCTGAGGCCTATAAGGTGCTGGGAAGACTCCCTGCGCAGGCCGGCTTGATAACGTCACTGCATCGCGTTGGTCTGCGCATGTGTCCGGACTGGAGCCTGTGCAGCGCTCTGTCCGTCGCAAAGCCAAGGTAAGTACAATATTTTTTTTGGGGTGGGGGGGGCTGAGTGGCTCTATATACAAGGGGGGCAGGGTGGCACTATATACAAGGGGGGCAGGGTGGCACTATATACAAGGGGGAGCAGGGTGGCACTATATACAAGGGGGAGCAGGGTGGCACTATATACAAGGGGGCAGGGTGGCACTATATACAAAGGGGGAGCAGGGTGGCATTATATTCAGGGGGAGCAGGGTGGCACTATATAGACAAGGGGGAGCAGGGTGGCACTATATACAAGGGGAGAGCAGGATGGCACTATATACAAGGGGGGGCTGTGAGGCACTGTACAGGGGGCTGTGTGGCACTATACATAAGGGGGAGATGTGTGGCACCATATACAAGGGGCTGTGTGGCACTACTAAGGAGGGGTTATGTGGCCCTATCTACTAGGGGGGATGTATGGCACTATTTACAAGGGGGAGGGCTGTGGCGCTATCTACAGGGGGCTGTGTGTGGCGCAATCTACAGGAGTCTGTGTGTGGCACTATCTACTAAGGAGGGCTGTGTTGCACTATCTACTAAGGGGGAGGCTGTGTGGCACTATATGTAAGGGAGGGGGGCTGTGTGCCACTATATAAAGGGGGAGCTGTATGGTGCTATCTACATGGGGGGCTTTATGGCAATATATAGAAGGGGGCTGTATGGCACTATCTACAAGGGGGAGGTGGGGCACTATCTACAAGTGGGGTTTGACACTGTCTACAGGGAGGGCTGTATAGAACTGTCTACAGGGGGGCTGTATGGCACAATCTACAGGTAGCACTATCTATAAGGGGGCGTGTATGGCACTAGGGGGGCCCAGTCAAAAGTTTTCTATGGGGCCCATGCTTTCCTAGTTACGACCCTGGGTCTATCCTCTCTCCTTGCTTGAAACCCAAGCCATGTCGGCATACGTCAAGGAGAACCTAGATTTATCAGGAAATCTACTTCTCCAGCTGGAGACAGATTCTTCTTTGTGGAAAAGAAAGATGGATCTCTCTGGCCTTGTATCGATTATCGTGGTTTGAACCAAATTACTGCCACTCTTCCACAGAATATGTGAGGCAAAGATTTTCACAAACCTGGATCTATGTGGGCTTATAACTTGATCCGTATCCGCAGGTGAAAAATGGAAAACCGCATTCAATACCAGAGATGGTCACTACAAATATCTCGTGATGCCCTTTAGATTATGTAACGCTCCAGCTGTGTTCCAGGAATTTGTGAACTATATATTCCGGGGTCTACTGTATGTCTGTGTCGTGGTGTATCTGTACGATATCTTGATCTACTCACCAGATCTGGCGACTCACCGGAAGCATGTTCTCCAAGTCCTGTCACGGTTAAGGGGGAATAACCTTTTACGTCAAATTAGAACAGTGCATTTTTTAAAAGAAGATCCCTGCCCTTTCTGGGCTATATAGTTTCGGATCTTGGACTCCAGATGGATCCGGAGAAAGTGAAGTCTGTCTTAGGGTATGTGCACACGAGAACTATCTTTTACGTCTGAAAAGACAGACTGTTTTCAGGAGAAAACAGCTGCGTCGTTTCAGACGTAAAAGCTCCTCCTCGCATTATGCGAGGCGTCTTTGACGCCCGTAATCTTGAGCTGCTCTTCATTGACTTCAATGAAGAACGACTCAAATTACGTTGCAAAGAAGTGCCCTGCACTTCTTTGCCGAGGCAGTCAATTTACGCGTCGTCGTTTGACAGCTGTCAAACGACGACGCGTAAGGCTGGGTTCACACAACCTATTTTCAGACGTAAACGAGGCGTATTATGCCTCGTTTTACGTCTGAAAATAGGGCTACAATACGTCGGCAAACATCTGCCCATTCATTTGAATGGGTTTGCCGACGTACTGTGCAGACGACCTGTCATTTAAAATGGCTGCCTCAGGGCACTTCTTTGCAACGTAATTTGAGCCGTTCTTCATTGAAGTCAATGAAGAGCAGCTCAAGATTTACGAGCGTCAAATACGCCTCGCATAATACGAGGAGGAGCTTTTACGTCTGAAACGACGCAGCTGTTTTCTCCTGAAAACAGTCTATCTTTTCAGAAGTAAAAGGTAGCTAGCGTGTGCACATACCCTAAATTACAGGTTGTCTGCACAGTACATCGGCAAACCCATTCAAATGAATGGGCAGATGTTTACCGACGTATTGTAGCCGTATTTTCAGACGTAAAACGAGGCATAATACGCCTCGTTTACGTCTGAAAATAGGTCGTGTGAACCCAGCGTTAGGGCGGATTCACACGAACGTGAATTGCGTCCGTGCAGGCCGCGTGGTTTTCACGCGGCTCGCATTGACCAATAGAAGTCTATGGGGCAGTACAGACAGTCCGTGCTTTTTGCACAGCATTTGTCCGCTGTGTACAAAGCGCGACACATTCAATATCTCCGCGTATTTCGCGCATCACGCACCCATTGAAGTCAATGTGTGTGCGTGAAAACCACGCAGGTCCCACGGAAGCACTTCCGTGCGAACTGCCTGTTTCGCGCAACAGCGGTGAAAAGGATGAATGAAAACAGAAAAGCGCCACGTGCTTTTCTGTTTACAAACATCCAAACGGAGTGTCATAATGATGGCGGCTGCGCGAAAAGCACGCAGCCGCGCATCATACGGGGCTGACACATGCAGCTGTCAAGTGCCTTTTTCGCACCCAAAACGCAGAGTTTCTTGAGCGCACAAACGCACACGCTCGTGTGAATCCGGCCTAAGGCAAATGAGCATATTTGCGCTGCTCGCCATTAAGAGGATGCAATGATATATTGATCTATTTATTTTAAAACAATGAGGGTATGTTCACACAGCTTATTTACAGGCGTTTTACGCTGTCAAAAGACGGCACGTAAAAAGACGCCCTTCTCAAAGAAGTGCATGTCACTTTTTGGGACGTAATTGGAGCCGTTTTTCATTGACTCCAATGAAAACCAGCTCCAATTACGACCGTAAAAGACGCCGCGAAAAACACGTGCACTTGTCAAAACGTTTAAAATTCAGGAGCTGTTTTTGCCTGAAAACAGCTCCGTAATTTCAGACGTAATTGGTGTTGCCGTGTGACCATACCCTAAGGCCTCTAACCAGGCGGAGATGTCATTAGTGCTCCCATCGATACAAATGCAAGAGACCTATTAATTGACCGTATGTTATCAATATCGTTTTTAGAATGCCCATGCGGATATTTAAGTTGTTCAATTAATGTGGAAATGCAATCTAATTTTACTAGTCATTTAGAGCAAGATTTAGAAAACTTTCTTCTGGAAAGTGTTTAGCATTACAAAATTCACAGATTTGGTTAAGAGTGCCACATGAAAACGCATCAGCATTTTCATCATGTATGTCGTTTAAGGCCTTATAGCTTGTAGCATTTAGTCTAGTTCGGAATGCTCTAAGGGTATGTTCACACGACAGCGTCCGTAACGGCTGAAATTACGGGGATGTTTTCAGGAGAAAACAGCCCCGTCATTTCAGCCGTAACGGCATGTGCAGGCGCTTGAACGCCGCGTCCACTACGGACGTAATTGGCGCTGCTTTTCATTGGAGTCCATGAATAACGGCTCCAATTACGTCTGAAGAAGTGACAGGTCACTTCTTTGACGCGGGCGTCTATTTACGCGCCGTCATTTGACAGCGACGCGTAAATATACGCCTCGTGTGAACAGACAAACGTCAGCCCATTGCTTTCAATGGGCAGATGTTTGTCAACGCTATCGAGGCGCATTTTTCGGACGTAATTCGGGGCAAAAACGCCCGAATTACGTCCGTAATTAGTGCGTGTGAACATACCCTAACATCTCTAATTTTGCGGTTTTGAGGCCATATTGTCAGGCCCTCATGTCTCTTTTTGAGTTGTCTTTGAGCCTTTCGATTGCGGAGACATGCACTTTTTTAGGGGGTCATGTTTTGTGTTTCTGCAATATTCAGATTACGCCTGCGCTGAGATTTAGCTTCAATTTGTTGTGGTGTCGTTTCATTATGACGATCACGCTGAAGCTCGGCATTTCTTTTATCTGCAGTTCGTTGTTACCACCTTGTTCTGTCATAATTGGCATCAGTTTGTTCTTCTGTAGTTATCTGCCTTTTTAGACGTGGATTTTGTCATCTACGTTTAAATAATGATATGGGGCCCCCAGAGCAGTATTGCTTAGGGGACACGATGGCACAGGCACATTTATTTATTTCAATAGTTATTTTAAGATGATGGTTTGTGGTTCGTTCTGTTGGTTTCTCCCCTATTTTATTTCAATTCGTACTTACCTTGTGGAATTTTCGAGTAGCTTCTAGAAGGTTCCGTTAGTCGGCCCACTACCCGGATTCCTTTGGTGATTGGCCACTAGGCCCAGTTTTGGAGGAGCGGTGCCAGCACATCATGGCTGCATAGGACATAGGTCAATACACAGTGGCGAGGAGGAACAGAAGTGGCGGCGCTGGAACGACAGGGATCTGGGAATTGAGCAACGGCACTTTTTGTTTTTTGGCATCCCTCCTACCCCATGCCAATTTTTTTAAATAACTCAGAACACCCCTTTAAAGCTCTTAGTTCCCATATTAGACTTGCTGGACAATTAAAGGAAGATTTAGGAGTTTGGTTGAAGATTCTTAGTAAATTCAATGGTTGCAGTTGTTGGCAACATGATTTTCAGGATTCTGGCTCTATTTACAGATGCTGCAGGTAGTGTAGGTTATGGAGCATATTGGGGTAGTTGGTAAGCTGAGCAGTGCACTATGGCTTGGATAGAAAATGGAGTCACAAAAAATATAATATTGTTGGAATTATTTCCTGTTATTGTGCCTCATCATTTGAGGACCTCATTTTAAGAATAAGAAAATTCTCCTCAATTTCAGCAAAATTGTATGCATTTGTTACATCCGCTTACGTTGTTTTTCTTAGTATACGTGGTATACGTTTTTATACGCTTGTGTCCGTTCTTCCTTCTAAAAACTTGTATGTTTTTTGTTCTAGAGCCAAAATCAAAACTTGGAGGCTCTGTCACCAGATTATAAGTGCTCTATCTCCTACATAATCTGGTCGGCGCTGTAATGTAGATAACCGCTAACTCCGATCCCTGCCATTCATCCCTTTGATGCAATGATCAAAAGCGATCGCTGCATCTTAGCGGTTTATAGCAAAAACGGCACCCGTGTTGGGTCGACAGCTGCTATGGCAACAGGAGGCCTCCTGGTCTGCTAATTACAGAAGTTGATCAGGCCCCGCACAGAGGCAGAGCCTAATCAACTTGCTGTCAGTGAATGACAAACAGATCTGATACATAGCTACTTTTTAGGGGTGTAAAGGGAGGGGGGGGGGGCAAAGAAACCTGAAATTTCGCCATTCTTTTTTGCATCTTAAATTTACGCAATTTTCCATGTGGTATAAATAACTTTATTCAGCGGGTTGTTACAATTGCAGCAATACCAAATTTTTGGGTGTTTTACACAACAAAAACCGCATTATAGTCTAAGGTAAGAGTGCGCCACCCGGAGGCAATGTAAATTCAGTTGGCTAAAAATATAAACTGGGTAAGTTTAAATTTAGCATTAGGCATTCTAAGCGGTTTCTTATCTAAAAAGCAAATGGACAACGGTGTAGGGACCGTAAGTTGGCAAATATTAGACAGTGTACTATAGGGCAAGACCACCATATATGACACATGGCCCCTTCAGCAGAACATCTCACTTTGACATGTAGGAAGTTTGTCAAACGTTTAGTTACCCTTTAAATGCAGAGATTGAGCCTGAACTACTCGCTACTTATAATGTAGGTCAGATGCCGTAGTAAACACATCATAGACTGATAGGGAAATGTGATTGTAAGGTGTCAGATTTCTCCATCTACTCCTTTTCTTCCTCGCCAAGTAACATATCCAAAAGATATTTTAACATTTAGACCACAAGACATTGAGGTTTTATTAAAATAACATTTATTGTTTCAAGTTCTTTATCCAAAATTACAAATATTTTGTTTATAAAAGAGAGTTCGGCAAAACAAAGTTGTTTTTTTTTGTTCGGAAACAAAAGCTTATAAAGAATAAATAGACATTTTCTTTCAGTGTACAAAACAGGTCAAGTATTTACAAATCACCCCATTGTAATAGATTAGCACATAGCAGTCCGCCTTAGGAGAGAACTAAACTGAAGTCTCCATTTACTCTCCCCCACAACTAGAGCACACAAGGCATAGGTTCCCTTCTCGTGCCATTGACAGATCAGGACATGCTGGGCACTCACAGGGTATGCAGAGTAAACCCCGACTTCCCAGCTAACAATGTGCCCTGTGAATACTGCAAGTTATATAACCCGAGCAGAATGGATACAGCTGCATATAGGGCATATTTGTCTCACAATCTAATTATAAAAAGACACTGTGTAATTAATGGTACCATGCATAATACTTTCTGGGTGTCGTACTATTGCCTCGACAACTGTACCGCCCAGCATGCACGGACGCCCCACACCCCGTGTCAGATCAGGCAAGAGATAGGAATTGAAGCGACACTAACATTTAGTTTATAGCGGGATGAAGCATTTTGTTCACACGGCTTATTTTCGGGCCGTAAAATCGGACGCAGAACATCTCCCTGTTGATTTCAATGGGAAAAACAGCGTTCTGTTCCGACAAGGCGTTATATTACGCGTCCCAAGAAAAAGTGCTTGTCACTTCTTGAGCCGTTTTTCATTGACGCTATAGAAAACAGCTCCAAAAACAGACACGAAAAACGGCTGAAAATCAGGAGCTGTTTTCCCTTGAAAACAGCTCCATATTTTCAGAAAGTGTGTGAACATAGCCTTAGTCAGACTGGTCTGTTTTGCATCCACATTTAATCCGTTTCAGTTCAGTGTGGTATCAGTGTTCCTGGTTTTTTTTTTCCCCTCAAATTCTGTAGCAACTGGTGCGTGAAAAACACGGACAGCACACAGACGTGCAACGTAGTCCGCAAAAAACTGACCAAAATAGGATATGCAGTGAGAATTCATGCAACGGGCACCGGCTGCGTGAAAAACTACGGACGTGTGAACAGCCCCATTGAATTGCATAGGTCTGTGTGCGGTCCATTTAGACAGGGCAATGATAGGGGGTATGGGGGACGAACATTTGGATCTGGTCGGCAGTACATTCCGATTACACGGGAAGATGCGCTGCTGACGAGAGACTATTTTTATGACCGCATAAAAGATGCGATCAGCATTGCTCGTTTGTCTGCTTTTCGCTGCCCTGTTACAAGAGCGTTCGGGCCTTTAGGAGGAAACCTCCGTGTAATCGTTTGAGCCATGCATCACTACCTGCCAAGGTAGACCATAAAAGCAAAAAGAGGAGAAATATAATGTAATAGAAATGTAAGGTGAAAATAGCCATTGACACACCAGCACCTAGGCACTTGTAAACTTACAGCAAACGACTTGAAACATTAAACCCATTACAGTAATATAATAGGTCAGGTACATAATATACTATGAAATGAAGCGATTCACAAAAATCAGAGAATCTCACTTATATTTAGTTCTCTTTATATATAATTTAGTTAATAGAATAAGTGGCAGTAAACTTCACATTTTATAATCATACTAGTCCGTTCCTCAATAACATAACAGGCTCAGTCGGCGCATCATCAAGTTTATAGTTTCACCTTGTTACCCCATTCAGGCTGGATTTACACGAGCATGTTCAGTCCATAAAGGGCGGAACGTATTTCGGCCGCAAGTCCCAGACCGAACACAGTGCAGGGAGCCGGGCTCCTAGCATCATAGTTATGTACGACACTAGGAGTCCCTGCCTCTTCGTGGAACTACTGTCCCGTACTCAAAACATGATTACAGTACGGGACAGCTGTCCTGCAGCGAGGCAGGGACTCCTAGCGTCGTACATAACTACGATGGCAGGAGCCCGGCTCCCTGCACTGTGTTCGGTCCGGGACTTGCGGCCGAAACACGTTCCGTACATTACGGACCGACCATGCTCGTGTGAATCCAGCCTTATAGTTCTGAATACATTTCACATTGCAAGTAGTTTGAGAGGTGTCCAGAAATTCACAGCTACCAAGTGGACCATGTAAAAGTGGTTTAAGGTTTCTTTAAATCAAGTTCGCCGCAGTCCAATATGACTATCTTTTTGGCAGGACGTCCAGTTTTGCTTCCGAAAGATTCCATTTTCTTTATGACCTCAAAGCCGTCTTTAACATATCCAAAAACGACATGTTTGCCATCCAGCCTGAAATTAAAAACACATACAGTAAATGTCTACACTCTTAAATCGAACGTATGAGGGAAAAAATAAATAAATAAATTCTCTACAAACTTCGTCATATTACGCGCAGGAGCCATGTATTGAGTGGAAAGGATGGGATCCAACGCAGCTCTGTTGGGATCAGGACTATTCCTGATCACATAGGACGGAAACCGATCCCATCCTAAGGCCTTATTCACAAGAGCGTATTTCACGTCTGTTACGCGCGTTAAAAAAAAACAGACATCACATTGAGTTATGCAATTCAATGGGACCATTGAGTGTTTGACGGAGCAGGTCCGCTGCATGTCCTATTCTTGTGCGCCATCCGTGTGCTGTCCGTGATTCACGCAACAGTTGCTAAAGAAATTCTGAGAAGAAAAACACCTCCTCCCAGTTTTTTTTGTGACTTAAAAAACGCACAACATTTACACCCACGTAAAAAACACAAACGCGCACCGTACACGAATGTCACGCGGAACTGCAACGCAAGATAAACGCTGCGTTTTTTTACGCGCGCAAACCGGACACGTTCATGTGAATAAGGCCTTCGTTCTAAACGTTCTCGTGCACAAAGCCGTAACATGGGTGCATGCACAGGGCCTAAACCATATGACTGTAAGCAGGAGCTCTTGTATATGGTCTAAAATATGTGAACACGTGGCCATGAGCTTGTTGGACATTCCATTAGAAAAGGAGTCAATCTAGCTTTTGTGGCTGTGACTGCCTCCACTGCTCTGGGAAGGGTTTCCACAAGATTTCAGTCTGTGGGGTTTGTGCAAATTCAGTAAAAAGAGCATTGGTGAGGTCAAACAACTAATGTTGCATGAGAAGGTCTGGCTCGAAGTCCACATACCAATTTATTCCAAAGGTGTTTAATATTCAGGGCTCTGTGCAGTCCAACCGTGTACCTCCACACCAAACTCGTGAAACTTTGGCGCAGATTTACAAAGACTTCATACGCCAGCCTTAGGACCTATTCACACGACTGGGTTTCCCGGCCACAAAAAAAAAAAACCCGGTCGTCACAGGGCCACAGTAGGAACAATAGACCCCAAATGGGGCTATCCACACAACAGTTTTTTTTTATGGCTCGGGATACCGGGGCGTCAAAAAAAATAAAAATAAAAATGGGACATGGCCAATTTTCGGCTGTTATCCCGGCCCCCATAGAATTCTATGGGAGCGGGTAATACACGGCCATCACTTGAACGTGTTCCGGGTGACGGCCATATCTTCCGTCGCTCGCTCTCTCCTCCTCCTAGTGCATGTGAGGAGGAAGAGGCTATTTGTTTGCTCCCTGTAGGAACGGAATCCCCAATCCGCAGCTACAGCTTCGGCAACGCTGTGGCTGAGGATTCCGCTCCAGGAGAAGTCCCTGACTGGGAGTATCTGCCTTCAAATTTTGTATTGTGGAAAATTTCAAGCGAAGTCAAGTGTCAGATGAAAAAAAAATAAAAAATAAAATATTCTTCCCAAAAAGGAAAAAGTTTATGCAACACAAAAACAATTCAGTTCTACAATTGTTAAAAAGGGTACATAACATGGCACCGGCATTACATAGACCCAAGAAGATATACAGGTTATTATACTCACCATTCTGTTTTTGCAGTGCAAATAAAGAATTGAGAACCATTGGTGTTCGGCCCTGCATTAGCCATCGAGAGGATACCTATACAGAGTTGAAAAACAAAACACAATCTTGATTAATAAAAAGATCAGACATGGTAATTCTGTTTTATATAAATTGCCTTCACACTTACTAGCCGGTCATTTTGCATCAAGCTGAAAAATTATGATCTTGGCTTTAAAAGGGACCGGTCAGCAGTTTTGAGGACTCAAAACCAGTAACAGAGCGATATAAGGGAGTGGGAGGGCATGTTAAACTTACATTTTTCTCAGTCGTGCAAATTGCATGACCGAGAAAACAATGGGCAATTCCCCCACCACGGCGGTCGCATGTGCCACTGAGGTGAGACTTGATGTGCAAGCACTGCCCATCTGCTCTGAGTGACAGCTCTAACGGTATCCCGATTGGCCACTAGAGCCGTCCCTCAGAGCAAAGGGCGGCACTTGCAAACGCTGCACCAGTGGAATCCAGTGTCAGTTTCTCCGTCATGCAACTTGATTGACCGAGAAAAAACAGGTTCCCTTTAAACCACTATGTGCTAAGTACAGTACTGCAATAGCTTAGTAAAACTAAGAACTGTGTGTGTATATATATATATATATATATATCTCTGCAACTACAACTCCATATCGCAGGGGTGTGCGGATCAGCCGACAGAGTAACCACGGTGTTCTCGAAAGTTATGGATATATATATTGGTTTTCATTACACCGGGCAGGTGCCATGAGTAACGCAACTCTTGCCTCCAGCTAGTAGACGGTTGTCAACATCTCTCCTTCAATTAGAACAGCATTTCATAAAAGTAGATATAAAAAAAAAAAAAAAAAAAAAAGCTGTCTAAACATTAAAAAGGTTACTCTATTATAATTGGTCTCCAAAAGGATTCACACAAGGTTTTGACGCGTTTTTTGCTGGAACATGAATTTTTAAAACGGATTTTAAAAAAACAAAAACGCGTGTGAAAGAGGATGAACAAAGATTTCAGAAGCTGGGGCTTGTATGGCCATTGATGGTACCTACTTAGTGTGGTCAACTGATAACGGTAGGCCAGAAAACTAGATTTTATGCCAACAATCATGGGACTGGTCATGCTTCGATCCATATAGGCAGTGCTCCGGATAACCTCCACTATGTATGCAGAGTCAACCACTTACCTGGTCCAGTGTGTTTCAGAATAAAGTTCTCATCGGGGAAACGGCTTCCATAAATAGATTTGCCACCAGTGCCATTATGATTAGTGAAATCTCCACCCTATAAAAAACACAACACGCATTTTTACTTCTATGACCGCTACAGCAAAAATCCATCTGCCACCAATATTATTAGTGGAGATCTCGGTATAAAAGCGAATATTTACTTACATTACAGCTACATATGAAAAAATTCATGGAGTCAGATGGCAGATATTTATGGTCTAAATAAAGAATTTAAAATGACTGAAACGGGAAGGCAGTGGACAACAAAAAAAAATTGTTCTGTCTTCAAGGCCAAAACTGGCCGTGTCCTTCGGGGGGGGGGGGGGGGGGAATAACCCAAGTGATGGGGGTCACTTATTAACGTAAGGCACATGATGAATTTAGTACCTCCATGTGCCTCAGATTAATAGCAATTAACCCCATCGTGTACCGCATACTCATAACGGGCAACATTGGGTTAATGCGTGAGGGACATGATGGGTTCATTACTAGGAGTGAAGAAGGAGGGCCTAAATTCATAAACATCAGAAAATGGAAGGACGTATATATATATATATATATATTTTTTTTTTAATGGTTGCCAAAGTATCGTTTTGGTATCGAGAACCGCAATACTACACGAAGTATCGGCATCGAAGCCCAAACTCTGGTATCAGGACAACCCTATGCCAATATTTAAAAAAAGGGGCCAAAAAGTGATCCTAAAACTATAGGCCTGCAAGTTTAACCTTTTTTGTGGGTAAAATATTTGAAGGTCTTCTACGAGATGCTATACTGGAGTATCTCAAGTGAAAATAAAATATAGAACTCCATATCAGTATGGGTTTATGAGGGATCGATCCTGTCAAACTAATCTGGTCAGCTTCTAAAAAACCATTAACATAAAGTTTCCCCTACCTGGAGAGTGAAGTCTGAACTGTACCAACATTTGGGGTTACGCGGAGAACAAACTATTTAGCGAACCTATACTATGTCAAACTAGGAAGACCAAAGAAAAGACCAACTACATACCTGGCACATAAAGCTGGGAATTACCCTGTGAAAAGTGGATCCTTTATAACCAAAACCCTTCTCACCAGTGCACAGGGACCGGAAATTTTCTGAGGATTAAAATGAAAGCTCTTAGATTGTTTTATGAATAAAAAAATTCAGGTCATTAATCACGGATATAAAAGTTAAATATACATTTAATTAGATGAATAGATTTATTTTATTTTCCACGTGATTCAACATATTCAAATTTCTGTTTGACGCCTGTGGTCCTTTAACCCTGGAGAGACGTGCCGCAGCTGATGCTGACCCTAGGGCCAATTAGACAATAGACTGCCATTCATGGCAGGGGCCCCAAACACACGGCCCACATGCAGGCTCTGAGGCTGTCATCTGCGGCCCACGGTGCAGCGAAGGTCCAGACATTCTTGGGACAGCAGGCTGAAGAAAAAGCGCCGCAAACCCCCCCCCCCCCCCTATAGAAAGTGCTGCACACACACCCTGTAGATAGGGCTAACCTCTCTTCCTGTACATAGCGGAGGGACGGCATCAGCACCCGGCGAACCCGGGCAAGTGCCAGGACCCACTACCCTTAGGGGGCCCACTCGGCCGCTGAGTGCTGACGCTATCGTCATAGCTCCTTCAGGAATTATCTTCAGATTATTACTCATTGTAGTGGCAGATAATCTGACAGTTGAGTATATTAAGTAAATGCATGTAATTCCGTAATATATCATCAAGTGTACCTCCGGACCAGAAGTAGCTTGCATCTCTGATAATCCCGCATGTAATTTCATGATGTCCACCAATACCCTGCAGGACCAGTGCGGTGTACTGCTGAAGGGCGTTGTGGCAGTACAGGACCCATAGAAGACGGGCTGAAGTAATGGGAAGGCCATGAGGAGACCATGCTAGTGTGTAGTATTACTGCAAGTCATCCTGGACAAACAAGAATTCTAAAAACTGCGCCCATTTGTAGCATGCCGGCATGGTTTTCTACCACATTGTGCCCTTAGACAAACCATGTCCATATGCCCCATTGGGCAATATGGACGGCTTAGAGGGGGTTCTCCGCTCTGGCCACCTCTGTAAGAGCCGGTGGAGAAACACGAATGAGCAATGGTTGCTCCGGTCAACAGGCGCCCATGTATTTGTCTGGATGGCTGCAGAGTCCCTTGGCTAAAACGGCTTTGATGAGAGGGTCTTTGTTGAGACACAAATGTGTTATGAATATTTTTGTTTCGAGGCAGTATCCCAGTTTATCAGATCACACTTACCAGCTGTTTTTGGCACCGCATCGGCTTTCAACTGCAAGAAAATAAAAAGATAGAAGTAAAAAAGGGGGCCAACAAGAGATTTGTGGAAGAGTATGATCTGAACGCGTCTCACATAGAAACTAAATCCAATGGCCCTCCAGATATTCTTCAATTTGACATTGGGAAGTCTCATGGGGGACAGAGACGGATGACAATATCTGTACAGGTCTGCAGAATAGGTTTGTGCTGTATAAATACGGGCGCATCATGATCGGTCACATACAGTACACACGGCTATTTTTTGTTCCTGATTCGGAGCGGACAGTCTAGTCACATGTAAGAACGGGACTTCCTCTCCAACAACTTCCGGCACAGCAGAGTATATGACTAAACGTGTACGAGTGTCTGGGTTATCTAGAGGTGGACTATACTGGAGAACACCACAAAAGAGGAACCTTCGAGTGACTCCCGTAAAGCAGATCCTGCATACATTTGACTAAAAAGCACCAGCTTAGAGGAAGCCAGATGAAGGAAATATTTGCATGTGCTATGGTCTGATTATACCAATCTAAAATGTGAACCCTGTCCTATTCTTCAAGTCTTGTATGAACACAGGAATGGATTTAGTCCTAGTGACTTTGGGAGCCAGTAAGACCAGTGCAGGAGCAGAAGGAGCGCCCCCTGGATTCCTGAACCCAGATCCAGCAGGTTTGAAGAAATAACTTACAAGTTATACTAAATAATTTCCCAAATAAATATAGATCAATCTGCTCATCTCCTCCTGCTCTATATCATGCTGCCCGCAGATTAGATGTGACAGGTTCCCTTTAAAAACGGGTTTCCCATAATCAATATTTATCACCAATCCACAAGATAGGTGGACAATACCAGATTGGTGGCTGTCCTACTGCTGAGACCTCCACCAATCTCGAGAAAGCTCTTATGCGGCAGTCCCGGTGAGCTCCATATGAATGGAGTGGGTACTGTGCATACTCGGTCACCGCTCCATTCACTTTCTAGGAGGCTGCATTTAGCTCTCAGGTAGCGTCTTAGAGAATAGCGCGGTGGCCGAACATGCACAGTACCGCTCCATTCAACAGCAAATCCTAGCCGCCTGGAGGACTAAAGGATGTGACATGTTAAACTTCATCCTGTCTGATGCAGACACTGGGGGATGATCAGGCAGGTAGGATCCCCCCCGAGCTTAAGGCTATGTTCACACGCTTAACAAAAGAAGTCTGTAAATACTGAGCTGTTTTCAAGGGAAAACATTTTCGGCTGTTTTTTTAATCAAACTAATGTTTTTCGCTGTTTTTCTATTGAGTCAATGAAAAACTGCTCCAAAAACAGCTCAAGAAGGGACATGCGCTTCTTTTTAAGGGGCATCTTTTTACGCGCAGCTTTCTGAAAATGAGGCTTGTTCATCTGCTGAACGTATCGTTTTAACAAAAAAAATATATATTATCAGTCGGCAGCAGTGTAAACAGGGTGACGTGCTGCCGACATTATAATAATGCATGGGGACGAGTGATCGGAGTAACGAGCGCTCCTCCCAATCCATAGCTCCGGGTGACAGGAGCAAACCAGCGCCGATCATTGATGTCTCGTTGATCGGCGCTCGCGGCACCAGCCAAAATTGGCCGGGATAATAGAGCCTTTAGTCAGATGACAATTTCTCTGGAAACTGAACAGGTTGGACAGCACGAGAGAATATAAAATGATGCAATACAATCTTAATTATTAACTCAAGTCTTCAAGCTAAACAGATTACGTTTCAAACACCTATCAGAACTAAGCCGAAATTAAAAACCCCAGTAATGACGATCAACTTATTTATTATTCATTTTGGCTGCTATATCTGGAAAAAACAGGGAGAATGTCCTGACTGACCAATCTGCTTTATCATGCAGAGATACATCCTAAGTGTCTGCACCGCTACATAACGAGATCCTGCTCCGCACTGCAGCCACCCTTATGGGACCGGTAACGGGAGCACCACAGGTTTCCAACCAGCTTTCCCAGAAACCGGTAGAGCAAAAAGGCAGCCGATGGAAGAGCACAGGTTATGTAAAGTACAGATCAGAGATGACCAGTACATGGATACTTACACATCAGCTGTAAAATGTAGCACTTCACTATAGTGGGGTTTTTTTAGTGAGAGATTTCCATCATCCGCATGAACAATCAGGTGTCACATTACTACAAAATGTTAAACCTATACACGTCACTATTTCATAAAAGCTCATGTAGTGGAAACAGAGGAGTAGATAGTGAGGGGGGGGGGGGGGCAGGGAGGGCTGTTGCCCCAGGCCCACAGATGGTGAGGCCCATGGCAGTTCCCCCAGCAGTGGTATGCCCCGGTTATAACTGTATCTGCGTCCTCAGGGTGCAGTGCAGATACTGTTGAATCCAATGATGGAGCAGGGAGCTCCACTATTCACTGTAAAACGCCATCTGAGAGCGGCCCGAAGCAGACAGGCACGATGTAGTGACGTCATCACACCGGTCTGCGCAGAGCCGAGGAGCAGTGGGATCTTCTCCACTCGTCGTGGGAACAGGGATAGGTAAATATTTTTTTTTATGAAGCACTATGGGTCATTATACTGTGTGGGGGCAGCATTATACGTTGTAGGGGGGCAGCTATGGGAGAACTATACGGTGTAGCCCACTCCGATGTGTTGCCCCCCCCCCTGTGCTAAACCCCTAGCTACACCTGAGCGGATACTCACAGGATGGTTCACATGGTTTTACAATGATGGTAACTTAACAGACCAATAAAACTATGTACATCATCACATAGCGGCTAAATGAATATGAACAACCACCCAAATCTATAAAAACAATGTGTTGAGAAATAGGTTGTGGAGGAGACACAATGGACTGTCATTGGAACTTCCCTGGATCTGGGAACAGCAAACCTGTCCAGTTAAGCAGAGATGCATTTCCTACCTCAGCTCTGCTGCATCACTCAATAGATCGCTGCCCCGGATTCTAGGAATGCAGCGGTGACAACTGCAACGGCCGACCTGAATTCTTAACAATTCGACAACTCAGTGAACGGGATTTACTGGTGACTTTTTCCCCCCTCTTTATGTTAGAGGACTATACTCTTTACAGTACACAAAGCAACCCGCACTCTGTGGTTGCACTAATGCTGCTCCATCAGCAAACATTACATTTGCCAGCTATGCACTTTCCACTTGGCAGGCAGCGTGTGTTAATGGCTGAACTAGGACTAAGGTCACCTTGTGGGTACACGGGGACAAGTGTGGCCATGCCAGCAGACACCACGACCTTCACATAGGCAGAAGAGCTGACATTCTATTACATTTATATACCGGAAGTCCCAGACTAGAACATTTCTGAAATGTTGGAAACAAAGCTTCAGCCGCATCATTTTTACACCACATTTAGAAGATACTTGATCAGGATTGTAATACTTTCCCCATGAGAAAACAGCACCTGGGAGTAGCGGGACTTTTTGTAAGGACAGACGCAGATTATTGCTCCGATTTTACCCGGAATATTGGCATTCTAAAGGGACAATATTGCCGGAATTCTTAAAGAAGCGAGTCGGTTATAGTGAGAAAACAAATAGTTCTTATAATAGAAGTTTAAGAATGATCGACAGGTCCATGAGAGTTTACAGGGACCCAATGATGCCTCATACAGGGACCCAATGATGCCTCATACAGGGACGCCATACTAGACTTTGCCAATTGCATAAGCCCTAGTCAAAAGGTCCCCACTAAAGGACAATTATTCACATTTCACAGGTAAAACTGGACAAGGTAGATAGGAGAAGAAGGACTACAAAAGTATTAGGACAGAAAGTGCTATAATCTGGTCAAGGTCATTCATACTGCTACTGTCAAACATGTATTACCACGGCTACCCACAGGGGGCGCTAGATAAGATCCTCAATACATACGACAACCTCACTCTCCATTGACATGCAATATCTGCTACTAACGCTAGATGGCGCAACATCTAATCCGCAAAACGTAGAATACTTGACTTCGTTGATCTCTACAGCCCGATGCTAACACTACGAGAATTGACAAGTGCAGCAAAACCACCGCTAAATAATGGACGGGGGGCAAGATAGATGCTTACCTCTAAAACAATGCGCCCAAGCGGCTGGTTATCTGCAACTACATCCATGAACACCAGCGGGTTTTCTTTACTTGAACCCCGGCCATCATCACCACCACCACCACTGCACGTTCTTACGGAGGTGAGTGACCCGGCTCCTGGCCGGCAGATCCTCAGCAGGACTCGACTAGAGCACGACAGCATGGTGCAAGTAATATGATCTGTAAGGTAAAGCCGGGCGGGACATATATATTCTGTCCACAGCGACACTGGCGGTCAGTCGTGGTACTGCAGAAGAAGTAAGGACTGAATGTTCTGACAGGAATTATCATACAGTACAGGAAAGTCATGAAACACGTGGACGAAATGTCCTGACGTCACCCTGACGTCCTGCAGGTCACTGTCCTGTAAGCAGTTTGCTTCAAACTTACCACAACAATGGGGCACATTAATTAACTCTTTCAGGACTGCGACATTTTTTTAATTTTCATTTTCGTTTTTCACTCCCCGCCTTCCAAGAGCCATAACTTTGTGTTTTTTCCGTCAATAGAGCGGCGGTGAGGGCTTATTTTTTGTGCGGGAGGAGTTGTAGTTTATATTGGTAGCATTTAAATCACCATATAATGTACTGGGAAACTGGAAAAAAAATTTGGAAAGAAGTTGGAAATTTTTTTTATTTCTCCATGCTTTTTTAGGTTTCGTTTTCACGGCTTTCACCGTGCGGTAAAAAGGACAACTTAACTTTATTCTGTGGCTCAATACGGTTTCGGTGATACCAAATATATAGAGTTTTTCTTATATTTTACTACTTTTATAAAGAAAAAACTATTTGTTAGAAAATTAATAGTTTGGTTCACCTCATTCCGACAGCCAGAACTTTTTTATTTTTTGTCGATTGAGCGGTGTGAGGGTTTATTGTTGCCAGGACGAGCTGTATTTTTTAGGCCTCGTGCACACGACCGTAGCCATGTGCACGGCCGTGATTTTTGGGTCGGCCGGGGACGGAGTGTCACTCGCAAGCCGCCTGTGCACATGGCCGCGTACATTATTTTCTATGAGCCTGGACCACAGAACACGGCCGTACTAAGGCATGTCCGCTCTTTCTGCGGTCCGGGCTCCTGGGCCATTCATTCGTGGAAACCACGGTCGTGTGCATGGCCCCATAGAAATGAATGGAGCCGCAATTCTCCAGTGGATTTTCGGGGGAACTGCGGCCGCAAAAGCACGTTCGTGTGCATGGGGCCTTATAGGTACCATCTTTTGGTACATACAGCTTTTTGATCACGTTTTACTAAATTTTTTTTAGAGCTAATGTGACCAAAAAAGCAGCGATTTTTTACAGCGTTCACCGTGCGCTATAAATTACTCTATTCTGCGAGTTGATACGATTATGGCGGTACCATATGTATATAAATTTTTTGGGTTTTGCGAGGATTGCACAATAAAATCACTTTTTTTTATAAAAAATAAAAATATTTTCAGTCAAAAAAAGCTGTATAAGGGCTTGTTGTTTGCGGACGGGTTGTAGTTTTTATTGGTATTATGTTGGGGTTCATGCGACTTTGTGATCACTTTTTATTCTATGTTTTGTGAGAGGTGGTGACCCAAAAATAGCGATACTGGCATTGTTTTATTTTTTTGCGGTGTTCACCCTGCGGGAAAAATAACATTATCGTTTTATAGTTTGGTTCGTTACGAATGCGGTGATACCAAATATGTGTACTTTTTTTTTACCATTTTCATTTTTTCCCTATAATAAAAGACTTAGGCCCCATGCACACGAACGTAAAAACGCCCGTAATTACGGGCCCATGGACTTCTATTGGCCACGGGTACTTCCCCGTATGCTTATGGGAAGGTGCCCGTGCCGTTGAAAAATAAAGAACATGTCCTATTTCAGGCCGTAATTACGGCACGGGCAGCCCATAGAAGTCTATGGGGCTCCCGTAATTACGGGTGACTACGTGTGCGCACCCGTCATTACGGCAGCGTTGTTAGGCGACGTCAGTAAATAGTCACTCTCCATGGTGCTGAAAGAGATAAACGATCGGCAGTAACTCTTTCAGCACCCTGGACAGTGACTACCGATCACAATATAGATAAAGCTGTAAAAAAAATAGAAGTTCATACTTACCCAGAACTCCCTGCTTCTTCCTCCAGTCCGTCCTCCCGAGATGACGTTTCAGCCCATGTGACCGCTGCAGCCAATCACAGGCCAATCACAGGCTGCAGCGGTAACATGGACTGCCACGTCATACAGGGAGGTCGGACTGGATGTCAAGGGAGGGACGCGTCACCAAGACAACGGCCGGGTATTTCTTTTACTTTTACCTCGGAAAGGGCTGCCACTTCTCTCTATCCTGCACTGATAGAGAGAAGGGGCTGCCGATTAGTGCATTGCAATTTTGCAGCGAAAACGTGCCCGTAAATACGGGTGGAATACGGGTGACACCGGAACCGGATTTTTCGGGCACGGGTCCGTAAATACTGGTGCAATACGGGTCGAATACGTGTGACCAAGGACCCGTATTTACGCCAGTATTTACGGGAGGAAAAAAATATGATCGTGTGCATGAGGCCGAATTGTGGGAAAAAAAAGCAGTTTTTGTTTTTTAACTTGTAACGTTTATTTTTACTCTTTTTTAAAACATTTTTATAAGCTTTTTAACTTTTTTTATTTTTAATCCCGCTAGGGGACTTGAAGCACTGATTGCTGCTATAATACATTATACTACCTACGTAGTGACGCTATTGTGACGCTGACAGTCACGCTGAGGGGAAGCCTATCAGGACCAGTCGGAAAGCTGGTCCTCATAGGCTTATGTACATGGCAAACCTGGAGGCCATTGTCTGTCCTCCGGTTGGCATGCCAACCATCAGCACACCCCGCGATTGCATCGTGAGGGGTGCCGATGGGCTACAAACCCCTTATATATTCCGACATATTCCGCGGCACTTTACAATACAGAGGGAACATGTACAGTCAATATCAGACATTACATAGTGCCAAAAGTCATTTACAATTCAAATAAAAGGAGTGAGGACCCGGCTCACAAGAGCTTACAATCTATGAGGAAATAAGGCCCGATGCACACAAACTTATTTTTGCAGTCGCAATTCTTCGGGTGAATTGTGGTCCCATTCATTTCAATGGGCCCATGCAAACGACCGTGGTTTCCAAAAATGTAATTAAAATCTAGTTATTATTTCTTGATAGTATTGGAAATCACGGTCTACCACACTACGGAACAGATTAGTCCATAATCACAATTAGATTAGATTAGGCAGATTTTGAGCTGTCTAATTAAGGCATGGAATCTAATGAGTCAATTAGTTTTAACCTGGGGTCTCTGAAAGGAAGTATTGGATCTCGACACAGGGGACACTGGTTGCAGCAGCCAGAGTAGCCTTTTTGGAAGACTTCTGCTACACACACAGATGAGACAAAGCATTGTCAGAAAAGATAAAAGTTGAGGTTACAATGACAGATCCAAATTTGAGAGTCAATCCAAGGGTCAGGGTCACAAGCACAGGGCGGTAGCCGTGGGTCAACCCAATGGTCAGTAGTCATTTGCCATGCACATACGCCCTAATAATAAGATCTGGCATGCAGAAATAGGTAAGAACACCGCATCTACTCCTCATTGAATACACCAACTTGTTTGTTACATTTCATTATCAATATCTTTCTTCTCATTGACTCGTAGTGACTTTTTGATTCTTTTGCAGTCCAGGGTCACATTTTCCTAGGTCTGCTGCAGCAGACATCTTTGTTAATAAAAGGGGTTATCCAAAAATGTATCCTTTTTGCCAAAAGTCCGGAACCCTCTTTTTTGAAAATAACCTGCCCATGCCCAAATTCACTTGCTAGGTGCTTACTTTCTATATATATTTTGATCCCTTTTCTCTCGTTGGTGCAGCTTTCTTCACAGAGAAAACAGGGTGGTCCTTCTGCTCAGACCACGGAACCACCATTTCTAGCTGGGTAAGTACAGTTCCCACACAGCCGAGTGGCGTGGAGCGAATGCAGGGAACGCAGGCAAAGCTGAGAGACACAGCAGTCTTCACTGTACATGCTCGCACTATACAGTGAAGACGGGGAAACTGCGCATGTGCAGACTCTGTGCACAAGGAGAGCAAGCAATGCCATAGAAAGGCAGCGGCAAGTAAAGAACTACTGTAGAACATGTCCAGTAGCAGCGGGGGTACAACACTGACTTTGCATGGGTTATTAAGTTGGCTTGATTATAGAAAATGTATTGTATTTGCAAAGATTATTCATTTGACATATAGGAGACACTGAACCATCAATGAGATCTTGGGAATAACCCATTTAATGCTATTAAACATGTCCACTGTTACGGCCGCGGTCGCAGACCGCTGCCTCCCCTTACTTGCTGATGGCCGCAACCGCAGACACCTCTCATGCTGCCGACGTTTCCCTCCACAGAGATGCCAGCACATGCGGCCGTCCTGCCCTGCAGTGACCACAAGGGTGCGTGTGCGAGTTCGCTCCTGCCCTTTCTAGTGTTGGAGTCGTGTTGTGCCATCTGCTACGCCTGCTGTCATACACTACGTCTGGTGTCATCTGCCACGCCTGGTACCTTTCGCCACGTTTCGCATCACCTACCGTCAAAGTTACATCTGTGCCTAAGCCTCTGCTACAGTCTGGACTAATACAGGTACCCTTGTGCTTGGACTTTGTATAGACTTGGTACACTGTTGTTTGGCCAGCTGCTACTCCGCTACGGCGGTGCGGCATAGTGGGTCCACATACCCACGGATCGTGACAGCCACAGCGCTGTAATACAGAATAATTAGTCAGATATAATCTCCACTTCATAAGGTGAAGTAGTGGGGTTTAAGGCATAGACTTTTGAACTCCATTTTAATTTATACGTACCGTGCTGCCCCTCACCCGATTTCGTCTATTTTTTTCTAATTCGGCACATTTAAATATTTCTGCTCCTTCAACAAATTTTTATCTAAAAAAAAGACAACACAAGTAAACACAATATGCAGCTTTAAATGATCATTAAATTTATTTAGGATAAAGATTTATTCTAAACTTATATCACCCATACAAAAAAGTAATTGCCCCCCTAAACCTAATAACTGGTTGTGCCACGCTTGGCAGTAACAACTGCAATCATATATATTCGCGATGAGTCTTGTGTTAGTCTTGTTATCCGTGTGGTTTCTGTGTGCACTCTGTGATTCCGTTTCCGAGCGCTGAGCATGGTACTGCCCGGGTACTGAAAGAGCAGGGTTGTTCAGCGCTAGTCACTGTACAGGGTGCGGAAAGAGTTAATGTGCTGCACTGATCGGCGGTAACACTTTCAGCACCCTGGACAGTGACTAGCGCTGAACAACCATGCTCTTTCAGCACCCTGGACAGTACGGTGCTCGGGGCAGCACGGTGGCTCAGTGGTTAGCACTATTGCCTTGCAGCACTGGGGTCCTGGGTTCAAATCCAACCAAGGACAACATCTGCATGGAGTTTGTATGTTCTCCCCGTGTTTGCGTGGGTTTCCTCCGGGTACTCCGGTTTCCTCCCACACCCCAAAAACATACCCATAGGAAATTTAGATTGTGAGCCTCAATGGGGACAGTAAAAAAAGTGGCGCTATATAAGTAACTGAAATAAATAAATAAAATAAATACAATTCTATTTGAGTTGTAGCCTTTAATGTCACCATTTAAACTACCATATAATGTACTGAGAAACTGAATGTGGATGGAATTGGAAAAACTTCGACTCCTCCATTAATTTTGGGGTTTTATTGTAACTTTATTCTGTGGGTCATTTAGATTACGGTGATACAAAATTTCTATTGTTTTTTTTATGTACTACTTTTACAAAGAAAGAACTATTCGTTGTTTAAAAAATAATTTTATGTCGCCATATTCTGAGACCAATAACTTTTTATTTTTTTTGTTGATGGAGCGGTGTAAGGGCTTGTTTTTGTAGATCGAGCTATAGTTTTTATTGGTACTTGGGGTAAATATGCCTTTTTAAACACTTTTTGTTACATTTTTTGGAAAGCAAGGTGACCAAAAAACTGGAATTCTGGCACTGTGTATTTTCTATTCAGTTCACCCGGCGGGTTACATACAGTGATATTTTAATAGTTTTGACTCTTACAGATGCGGCAATACTAATTCTGTTCACTTTTGTCATTTTTTACATTACTTTATTGGAAAATTGGATGTTTTTAAACTTTTAATATTTTTTTAATTTTTGTTACATTATTAAAAATTGTATTTAAAGTAAAGCTAAACGTTTGACAAACTTCTGACGTGTCATAGTGACATGTCAGAAGTTTGGATTGGTGGGGGTCCGAGCACTGGGACCCCCACCAATCACTAGAACGAAGCAGCTGAAGGTCTCGTGTGAGCGCTCATCTGCTTCATGTCTGTTCGGCTTTTTCCGGAAATAAAATCTATCAGTGTACGTTATCAATACAAAGTCTATGAGCCCGTACTCCGATACATTTATTTCCGGAAAAAGCCGAACGGAAACGAAGCAGCTGGACGCTCACACGAGACCTTCAGCTGATTCGTTCTAGAGATTGGTGGGGGTCTCAGTGCTCGGACCCCCACCAATCCACCTATGACATGTCAGAAGTTTGTCGAACGTTTAGCTACACTTTAAATGTTTTTTACTTTTTTTTTTTTTTTTAGTCCTCCTAGGGAACTTGAACAAACGATGGTATGTACACCTCTGTTGTATCTGTAGTTATACTAAGGCCTCACTGATATTTCGGAGAGGTGTGACCATATTACTAATTTGTTTCGTATTTGTTTCTAATCAATTGTCTGTATTCATCGTTAATGAGAAACAATACAGAGTAACAATAATACAGCACTGCTGTGTATTGGTTATCCGTGACACGATGTTGTATTGTGCAGATTTACTAATGTCCTGTTGTGGTAGTAATATGAGTGTTCTCGATCTTCTTATGAAACGTGTTTACTCCATCAACCAGCCTGTGACACACAGTAATGAAATGTAACAATATGTCTATAATGCTATGACTGCGAATGTCTTATGACAGAATGTTGTGTAGAATGTGTCATAGCTGCATGATATGACTACTTAAGACACAATGTTATGTACATTATATGAAGTGTACAGTGATCAATAACAGATTGTAGAACTGTAAGGCCTCATACACACAACCGCAGTCATGTGCACGGCCGAGATTTTCGGGTCGGCCGGCTGCGGACTGTCAGCCGCAAGCTGCCTGCAAATCGCGGGATATGCACATGGCCGCGGCCATTATTTTCAATGAGCCTGGACTGCAGAAGACGGCCATAATAAGACATGTCCGTTCTTTCTGCGGTGCGGGCTCCCGGGTCGTGCACGGACCGTAAAAACTACGGTCGTGTGCATGGCCCCATAGAAATGAATGGGGCCGCAATTCTCCCGTGGATATTCGGGGGAATTGCGGCCGCAAAAGCACGTTCGTGTGCATGGGGCCTAAGGCTGAATTCACATGGAATGGAAATGCTGCAGATTTTCCATGCCGAATTTTGCGAGCGGGAAAATCTGCTGCAGATTACAGTCCCAGCGATGTGGATGAGATTTAAACAAATCTCATTCAGACGCTTCTGCGGATTTCAGCCCTTTCAATGTAGAAGGGGTGAAATACTCAATATGCACATAAGCACAGACATGCTACAGAAACGCTGGGCAAAGTCTGCTGCATTTCTGTCCCATGTGACTCCAGCCTAGTCGTTACAATGCTATCGCCTTGCATTGCATGCTTTCTAACATGTTACTCCAATCTTTGATCACTGTTCTCTGCATGTGTGAAAGTCTCAGTAGTAAGTTTACTAGAAGCCTATATATCCGCATACAGACCAGTCTACTTAGCAACAGCTACAGGTTGATGCAATTTTGGGATTTAGAGCACTGTGGTAGAAAGAATCTGTCAAAAAGATAATATTATATACTATAACCCTAATGCATTGTTTGCCAACGACTTGAGAACCAAAGTGACTCTTGGATATTCTGCATGTGACTCTAGTTGGCAGATACTGTGTTGCATCATTAACATGATTGCAATACTGAAACTAGGGTGCAGCTCATAATATCACACACAGCTCATAGACCAGAGTGGTGCTGTTTTTAATCTCATACAACCCCTTTAAAACACCAGCTTCAAAAAGTGCTCAACAACACACGATGACTGTGCTAAATTTATTATGGACTGCTAGTGGTCTCTGGACCAAGGGTGCTAGTCTGTGAAACAGTCTGTCGCGTCGAACCTCCTGAGTGCGTTCCTCGATCCTCATGCCAACCCGGGTGGCCAACAGGATGAGGGCATCCAATGTAGAAGGAAGGTCGCAGGCTGCAAGCTCGTCCTTGATGTGTGATAACAGTCCTTGCCAAAAGGTCGCCACCAACGCCTCATTGTTCCATGCCAACTCTGCTGCCACGGTACGAAAGGAGATAGCATACTCTCCTACAGTGGAGCCTCTTTGCTTGAGGTTAGCAGAGTGGCAGCGGCAGAAGATGTTTGGCCCGGCTCCTTGAACACGGCGCGGAAAGACTGCTGGAACAAGTCTAGGTCTGAGGATTCAGGTCCCTGTTGTTCCAAGATGGGATTCGCCCACGTGAGGGCTTCGCCAGCGAGGAGGGAGATAATAAATGCTACTTTGGCCTACTCAGCGGGGAAGAGATGAGCTCGTAGCCTAAAATGAACAGTGCATTGGTCGATTGACTCTCTACAGGCTCTGGGGTCACCGTCATAGCGAGGTGGAAGTATGGTTGTGTAAGTTAGGGTATGCCATTTAGTTTGAGGGGTCTGGGTTTGGAAATAGTTTAGGGGAATATGAATAAATTGTTAGTTGTGTGTTATTTGGCCCTTGTAGGAGTTTTGTTTGGAGAAACTTAGTAGTAGGCAGGGATTCCATTCCCGTTCTGTTAATTGTTTTAGAATTAGTCTCCAATAACTCTCGACTTGAAGTTAACTAAAACGGTCAATGGGAAGTTCTGGAAATTTGGAATAGAGTTTTGGAAGTGAAAGAACCCTACGTTCCTCTAAGTTTACTAGTTGCTTTAGGGAGGTAAGTCCCAACGTGTGCAAACTATGATAGAACGTAGGTTTCCATCCTGAAAGCTGGGTTTACAAATTAAAGGTAAGTGAACAGGTAATAGGGGGGAAAGCCGAAAATTACATCTAATCTTCTGCCATGCCTTCCAAGTGTTAAAAAGTAGGGGATCAGCTCTTGTATCAACTGATAAACCCTCATATGGGAGATGCAGGAGACCTGACAATGCACGCCCAGAGAAAAATCTGGAATCCAAAGAAACAGATGTATAGTTAGAAGTATTCCGAAGCCAATCAGAGACCAAGCAAAATAAGGCCCCCAGATTATAGTGCTTTATGTTGAGAAAATGAATGCCCCCATTAGCCCTAGGTTGTTGTAAGCAATGCAGGATCCCCCCCGCCCCACCATACAAAGGCTCTATAGAGACCATTATTTTTTTTTCTCTTTTGAGGGGAGATATATTGAAAAGGGTGGAAAATGTAAAGAAGGCGGGGGAACTCTGTTATTTTAAGTAGGATAGCTCTTCTTAAATATGAAAGTGTAAAATGTTTCCAGGTGGAAAGAGTTTTTCCCAGTTCCTCTATATAATGAGAGATAGTATTTCTATAGAGTTTAGCTGAATGTTTGGAAATTTGGACACCTAAGTATTTAATAGCATGAATGTTCCAATGAAACGTGAAAGCGGACGACCAGAGGGGTCTGGAGGGTCCCCCTTAAGGGCTTATTTACACGAAAGTGTAATACGTCTGTGCAACGCAAGTGATTTTCTGTTTACAAACATACAAACTGTCGTAATGATGGCGGCTGCGCGAAAATCACGCAGCCGCGCATCATATGGTGATGACACATGGAGCTGTTAAGTGCCTTTTGCGCGCGCAAAACGCCTCGGTTTTTGCACGCGCAAAACGCACACGCTTATGTAAATCCGGCCTCACAGTAATGTTTCCATCTTATCTAGGTTAAGAGAATAACCCAATAGTTGGCCACAATTTCTAGTTCATTAAGAAGTGGGGATAACACTTTTTTAGGGTCAGAGACAACTTACAGGATATTTTTGGGAAGCAAATATCAGGGGAGAGTCGTTTGAGGTGATAGAGCACCTTTTTTCTTTTAAAAAATTCCAAAAAACGAAGCAGATGAGTGGAGGTGTGTGATAAGTGTCAAGATGTTGTACATTTAAAGTACTCATCCTGTGTCCAGAAGATGGATCCTGATGGAAAAAACGTAATAATCAAGCACCGCACCACACGATCCCAGCTAGTGTACAGTCCAATCATAATGGTGTGTCTAGAGGTAAGAACCATCCATCCAACCGTCTGTAAAAAGAAAGAACACAGCACAAGCGAGCATGAGAAATACAAAATAAACAGACAAACAATATTGATAGCGATCCCAACCAGGAACAACAGTATCATTGCCATCAAGAAAAGAAAGAAATTGTGTGTAACAATTATTAACCGTAAGCATAGTGAACGCATGTCCATAGATAAAATGGATGAACTTTCCCTCACAGGGGATATGAATTACTCTGCACTATTCTCTTCCAATCAAAGTTTTCTCCTAGCATGAGCAGAGTCCTCAAAAATGTGTGTGTGGACTTCCGGTTCCGGCGCTGGGGATGCAGGACGCGAGTGACTGAGCTCCCGCTCCCTTCCAGCCTGTAAGCTCGCAATAGTCGCTACGGCGACGATAATCAGCGGGGAAGTCACCAGCCTTGCACACAGCAACATCATCGGTGGTGCCTGTATGGACAGGTACCTCCTCAGAAGCGCGCAGAAGCCAGCCATGGAGGAATCAGCCGCGGCCGTGGTAAAGGGAGGTAAGATGGCGGCGCTTCCCGCCACTGCGACCCTGCTATACACACAGGAAGATGAGCGGCAGCACCATCAGTCCCAGCTTTCAAGCCCGGCAGAGCATGTACTGTCCGCTCTTCCAGTAGCCATTGACTATGTAACCCTGGCCCGTGAAGTAGCCAAACAGATAGCGCCAGACCTGCAAAAGGCGCTGGAAAAAACGGTGCAAGATTCTCTAAACCGCGTGCATGCGGAGCTGGCACAAGTCACTATCAGAGCTGATGAGTTAGAACAGCGTATGACGCTGTTGGAGGATGAAAATGAACGCCTGCAATCCAAACTCAAAGGGGTGCTGTCTGTTACTGCGCAGTTGGGAGACAAGGTGGAGGATCTGGAGAACCGCTCCAGGAGGAGCAACCTGCGACTGGTGGGGCTGAAAGAAGCGGTGATATCTGCTGATTTGCAGCGAGTGTGTGAGAGGACATTGCCGGAAGCCTTAGGTCTCCCCCGTCCCTGCCGGGTGGAGAGGGCGCATAGAGTGGGGCCGGACCCCAGAAACCTCCCAGCAACAGCTGACCATAATTCACATCGTCCCAGACAAGTGATCTTCAAACTGTTGGATTACAATGACAAGGTGGCACTCATGAAAGCTTTCCGCAGCAGATCGCGTCCTTTGGAAATACTGGGCATGAAAGTGCTACTATTTGAGGATTTCTCGGCGGAGGTTGCAAAACGAAGGCGGGCTTTCAGCAAGATCTGCACCGCGCTGTTCCAAGCGAGAATACGCTTTAGCCTGCAGTACCCAGCCACCCTGCGGGTGTTTCAAGAGAACGGGCGGAACAAGGTTTTCACCACTCCACAGGAAGCGGAGGACGCACTTGCGGAGCTTTGTGGGAACAGATCACAGCAAGAGGAGCGTCACAGTCCAGTACATAGTCCGCAACGCAAGTCAAGAGAAGACAAAAGGCACCGGCTAAATATGGAGCGTCAAAAACCACAAAAAAGGCCATACTTACTAGGTAGGTGGGTGGGTGAAAACCCGTTCCCATCAGGACGCAGACGGGTCAAAGAATGCTGAAGAAGGAGTGTGCATTAAATAGTGATAGCCCCTCCCACTAGTCTTGAGGGGAGTGGCAAACTAAGTGCTCAAAGGTGTGCGATAAATGAGTGTCAGTGTAGTGCTAGGGTGTGAATGGATGGTAAAAAATAAATATGTATGTATGAAAGTGTCAGAATTGTAATAATGTAATAAAAATAAATAAATAAATAAATAAATAAAATAAATGACGACCAGCACATTATCCCTCCACGTATTACACATAGTACTGACACCCCATGTACTATTCACAGCACTGACCCCTATTCATCACATTTATTTTATTTATTTATTTATTTATTTATTTTTATTACATTATTACAATTCTGACACTTTCATACATACATATTTATTTTTTACCATCCATTCACACCCTAGCACTACACTGACACTCATTTATCGCACACCTTTGAGCACTTAGTTTGCCACTCCCCTCAAGACTAGTGGGAGGGGCTATCACTATTTAATGCACACTCCTTCTTCAGCATTCTTTGACCCGTCTGCGTCCTGATGGGAACGGGTTTTCACCCACCCACCTACCTAGTAAGTATGGCCTTTTTTGTGGTTTTTGATGATATCAATGTCCCATTTTTTCTGTTTGTGTTTTTAAATTAGGAACGTAAAGTTCTGGTTAGGGACTCGCAAGGCACTGGGGACCCTTGACGTTGGGTTGCGAGCTTTGCGTATTTTGGCCAAAATAACAACTAATACCCCATGTTTCATGGATATTTCTTACTACGTATACTACACTTTTTTTCAGGACGCAGCCGGGTCTTATATGCTGGGAGGGCATGATGTGCTGGCGTTTGGTTTGGAATGCAGAGCAGCCCGCTTTAGCTAACACTAGCGGCGTTACAAATAGGCTGTTATTCGGCAAGTTACGCCATGCCTGACGACCAGCACATTATCCCTCCACGTATTACACATAGTACTGACACCCCATGTACTATTCACAGCACTGACCCCTATTCATCACATTTATTTTATTTATTTATTTATTTATTTATTTTTATTACATTATTACAATTCTGACACTTTCATACATACATATTTATTTTTTACCATCCATTCACACCCTAGCACTACACTGACACTCATTTATCGCACACCTTTGAGCACTTAGTTTGCCACTCCCCTCAAGACTAGTGGGAGGGGCTATCACTATTTAATGCACACTCCTTCTTCAGCATTCTTTGACCCGTCTGCGTCCTGATGGGAACGGGTTTTCACCCACCCACCTACCTAGTAAGTATGGCCTTTTTTGTGGTTTTTGATGATATCAATGTCCCATTTTTTCTGTTTGTGTTTTTAAATTAGGAACGTAAAGTTCTGGTTAGGGACTCGCAAGGCACTGGGGACCCTTGACGTTGGGTTGCGAGCTTTGCGTATTTTGGCCAAAATAACAACTAATACCCCATGTTTCATGGATATTTCTTACTACGTATACTACACTTTTTTTCAGGACGCAGCCGGGTCTTATATGCTGGGAGGGCATGATGTGCTGGCGTTTGGTTTGGAATGCAGAGCAGCCCGCTTTAGCTAACACTAGCGGCGTTACAAATAGGCTGTTATTCGGCAAGTTACGCCATGCCTGACGACCAGCACATTATCCCTCCACGTATTACACATAGTACTGACACCCCATGTACTATTCACAGCACTGACCCCTATTCATCACATTTATTTTATTTATTTATTTATTTATTTATTTTTATTACATTATTACAATTCTGACACTTTCATACATACATATTTATTTTTTACCATCCATTCACACCCTAGCACTACACTGACACTCATTTATCGCACACCTTTGAGCACTTAGTTTGCCACTCCCCTCAAGACTAGTGGGAGGGGCTATCACTATTTAATGCACACTCCTTCTTCAGCATTCTTTGACCCGTCTGCGTCCTGATGGGAACGGGTTTTCACCCACCCACCTACCTAGTAAGTATGGCCTTTTTTGTGGTTTTTGATGATATCAATGTCCCATTTTTTCTGTTTGTGTTTTTAAATTAGGAACGTAAAGTTCTGGTTAGGGACTCGCAAGGCACTGGGGACCCTTGACGTTGGGTTGCGAGCTTTGCGTATTTTGGCCAAAATAACAACTAATACCCCATGTTTCATGGATATTTCTTACTACGTATACTACACTTTTTTTCAGGACGCAGCCGGGTCTTATATGCTGGGAGGGCATGATGTGCTGGCGTTTGGTTTGGAATGCAGAGCAGCCCGCTTTAGCTAACACTAGCGGCGTTACAAATAGGCTGTTATTCGGCAAGTTACGCCATGCCTGACGACCAGCACATTATCCCTCCACGTATTACACATAGTACTGACACCCCATGTACTATTCACAGCACTGACCCCTATTCATCACATTTATTTTATTTATTTATTTATTTATTTATTTTTATTACATTATTACAATTCTGACACTTTCATACATACATATTTATTTTTTACCATTTATTTTTTACCATCCATTCACACCCTAGCACTACACTGACACTCATTTATCGCACACCTTTGAGCACTTAGTTTGCCACTCCCCTCAAGACTAGTGGGAGGGGCTATCACTATTTAATGCACACTCCTTCTTCAGCATTCTTTGACCCGTCTGCGTCCTGATGGGAACGGGTTTTCACCCACCCACCTACCTAGTAAGTATGGCCTTTTTTGTGGTTTTTGATGATATCAATGTCCCATTTTTTCTGTTTGTGTTTTTAAATATGGAGCGTACCTGGGCAGAAGCCTTAATGCCCACACCTGGAAGATCCAGGGGGGGTCGAGCCGGAAATAGAGGGGACTCTCCGAAGCCGCAGAGGCGAACACGGGACCGCACCCGATCCACGTCTCCTGATTGACGGACGAAGTCCTTTTTGGCGCATTTTATTTAAGCTGATGTGATTTTGTGGACGCTGTAGACCAATTGCAGATTCCGACCAGATACAGATAAGTTTACAGATAATCTGAAAGTTATTGAGGGGGATATTTTGCAGTCTTAAACAGCACTATGTACCGGTCAATAGTTGACCTATTGTTACAATGTTACAATGTTATCAAGGTTGAAGTATATGCATTCTGATATTTCCCTGCTTTTTCAATGCAAGATATTTGTGAGGGAGTTAGATCAGGATCTGAGATTGTCCCTGGTGGGCGGGATTGAACGGGAGTTATACAATGCCTCCCCCACGCAAGGGATTAGTGTTATCTGTTACAATGACAGACTGAGGGACATTGTGGTAGGAGATAGGGGGCACGGAGGTAGGGAAACCTTGAAGCGAAGCAAGGTTCATAGGGAAATGTGAGGATGCAATCCTAACGGACTCTAGGCTGTTAAAGTAATGATAAGGGAAGGTACATAAGGGTGCGCAGGTGACAAAGAGGTACTGAGGGGGCAAGGGCAGGTGTTACTTCCTCATGGAAGGAGCCATATAGGCAGGCTGGGGGGGAGGGGGAGGGAGGGGCGCGTTCTGGCATAACAGAAAAAAGTGAAGTCACATACACCAGTGGGTATTAAGGGAATGCTAACCCTTGCCGCAGGTGATTTTATGATTTTGTTAGGTAAGGGATGGTTGGCATTGTTGGTTCTGGCTTACAAGCCAGGGTTTGGTTATGATGTTAATGTTAATGTGTGTACATGGCTCTTGGGAAAAGACGGATCTGACTCCCTGGACTCCACACGACTTTTAGGCACTTTAGCTCATCTTAAACACGGTCCAATAACATGAAAATAGTTTCTTGGAACGTTAAAGGGCTGAGATCCCCACAGACAGGGGCGGACATACCGCATGTGCAGCCGGTGCAGCTGCACAAGGGCCCCGCGTGGGAAGGGGGCCCGTTCCTCTGCTGGCCGACTCAGTTCTCAGCTGCGCGATGTTGAGGACTGAGACAGAGGCCCGTGGACCACTGGCGTAGCTATAGGGGTCGCAGCGGTCGCAATTGCGACCGGGCCCCGAAGCCAGGGGGGCCCACGGCCCCCCGCACCACATCAATAAAAAGTTACTATAGTAACTCGGGCCGCGGGCCCCTGTTACTATAGTAACATACTTTACTTACCTTCCTGGTTCCGGATCGCAGCGGAGGTCCTGACGTCAGGCGCTGTGCGCAGCACATGACGTCACAGCGCTATGCGCCGCGCACAGCATCGAGACGACAGAACTCCCGCCGCGGCCGAAGAGGAAGGTAAGATAGCCCTGACTGGCGGGGTCCGACTCCTGGGACCCGCCAATCAGCTGTTTTGAAGGGGCCGCAGCACTCGTACGAGAGCTGCTCCCCTTCATTCCTGTCACTTCATTCCGGTCACACTGTGAATCGGTTTCGGCGATTCACAGTGTGGGCGAGTAGTGAAATGAAGGGGAAGCAGCTCTCGTACGAGTGCTGCGGCCCCTTCAAAACAGCTGATTTGCGGGTCCCGGGCGACACATCAGCTATTGATGGCCTATCCTGAGGATAGGCCATCAATGTTTAGGGACTGCACAACCCCTAAGCCTACGATGTAGCAGGCTTAGGGGGCCCATGAGACAGGATCACAGATTGTGTGATGCTGTCTGCTGGGCCCTGTATCTAAGCCAATCACATGGTAGGCTTAGATACATGGCCCATGCGTGATCCTGTCTGCTGGGCCCTGTATCTAAGCCTACCACACTGTAGGTTTAGATACAGGGCCCCAGCACACAGTAATCTTATACTGTATAAGATTACTGTCTGCTGGACCCTGTATCTAAGCCTACCTTGTGGTAGGCTTAGATACAGGGTCCCACAGACAGTATCACACATGGGCCCTGTATCTAAGCCTTAGGGTATGTGCACAGACACTAATTACGTCCGTAAGTGACGGATGTATTTCGGCCGCAAGTACCGGACCGAACACACTGCAGGGAGCCGGGCTCCTAGCGTCGTACTTATGTACGACGCTAGAAGTCCCTGCCTCGCTGTGGGGAAACTGTCCTGTACTGTAATCATGTTTTCAGTACCGGACAGTTGTCCGGCAGCGAGGCAGGGACTCCTAGCGTCGTACATAACTATGATGCTAGGAGCCCGGCTCCCTGCAGTGTGTTCGGTCCGGTACTTGCGGCCGAAATACGTCCGTCAATTCCGGACGTAATTAGTGTGTGTGCACATACCCTAACACATGTGTTACTAATCATTTTTTGTGTGTTTTCTTACAGGTTCGGTCGTTGGACTACGGCGGATTCCAGGACTACTTCGATGACAGCTTTTTTTTTTATTAATAAAATGGTTAATGAGGGTTGTGTTTTTTTTTTTATTTCAATAAAATATTTTTTCTATGTCTTTGTGGTTTTTTTTAAACTATATTACTACCGCCTTAGTAATGGCCGCCGGCTGATTGACAGCATCCATTGCTAAGGCAGGGCTTAGTGTTAGCCGGTGCAGAGGCTAACACTAACCCCCTTTATTACCCCGGTACCCACCGCCACCAGGGGTGCTGGGAAGAGCCGGGTACGATCCAGTACCTGACCATCTGTAGTGATGGTCGGCCACTGGGGTGGCCGCAGGCTGGTATTATCAGGAGGGGAAAGGCCAGATACAGTGGCCCTTCCTACCCTGGTGATGCTAGGCTGCTGCTGCTTTATTGTATCTGGCTGGTTATGAAAATGGGGGGGACGCCACGTCATTTAAAAAATAATTGGAAAGAACGATGTCGGGTCCCCCCCAATTTTCATAACCAGCCAGATACAACACAGCAGCAGCAGGCAGCATTACAAGGGTGGGAAGGGCCACTGTTTTTGGCCTTCCCCAGCCTAATACTACCAGCCTGCGGCCACCCCGGTGCCTGCCCGTCACTACAGCTGGTCGGGTACTGGTTTGTACCCGGCTCTTCCCAGTACCCCTGGTGGCGGTGGGTACCGGGGTAATAATGGGGGTTAGTGTAGACTCTGCACCGGCTAACATTAAGCCTCGCCTTAGTAATGGAGGTTGTCAATCAGCCAGCGGCCATTACTAAGGCGGTGATAATAAAGTTTAAAAAGATACAAGCACATAGAAATTTTTTTTATTGAAATAAAAACACAACCCTCATTAACCATTTTATTGAGAATAAAAAAAACGCCGTCATTGAAGTCCTCGTATCCGAAGTCCAACAACCGAACCTGTAAAAAAAACACAAACACACAAAAATAATCAGTAACACATAAAGAAGCAAAATTATTATTCTTACCTTTCCTGGGTCCAGCGCTGGAGCCGCAATGTCAGCGAGCTGGGCCCTGTATCTAATCCTATCATGTGTGATACAGTCTGCTGAGCTGTGTATCTAATCCAATCATGTATGATACTGTGCTGGGCCCTATATCTAATCCGATCATGTGTGATACTGTCTGCTGAGCCACTGTATCTAATCCTATCATGTGTGATACTGTCTGCTGAGCCACTGTATCTAATCCTATAATGTGTGGTACTGTCTGCTGAGCCACTGTATCTAATCCTATCATGTGTGATACTGTCTGCTGAGCCACTGTATCTAATCCTATCATGTGTGGTACTGTCTGCTGAGCCACTGTATCTAATCCTATCATGTGTGGTACTGTCTGCTGAGCCACTGTATCTAATCCTATCATGTGTGATACTGTCTGCTGGGCCACTGTATCTAATCCTATCATGTGTGATACTGTCTGCTGAGCTGTGTATCTAATCCTATCATGTGTGATACTGCCTTCTGAGCCACTGTATCTAATCCTATCATGTGTGATACTGTCTGCTCAGCCACTGTATCTAATCCTATCCATAGTTTATAGGGTCGTAGTGCTATAGATATGCTATGCTGTCTCCTATACACACACTTTTTTTTGGGGCGGACACATATGTATTGGGGCTATTTCCCGGACATTTTAAGCCCTGAGGGTATGTTCACACGGCAGCGTCTGTTACGGCTGAAATTACTGTGCTGTTTTCAGGAGAAAACAGCACCGTAATTTCAGCCGTAATGGCATGTGCAGGCGTCTTTTGCTGCGTCCACTACGGAAGTAATTGAAGCTGGTTTTCCATGGAGTCCATGGAAAACGGCTCCATTTACATCTGAAGAAGTGACAGGCAGTTTTTTACGCGCCGCCTTTCGACAGCGGCGCGTAAAAAAAAATGACCATCGGCACAGAACATCGTAAGACCCATTCAAATGAATGGGCAGATGTTTTCCGACGCTTTTGAGCCGCATTTTCGGATGTAATTCAATGCTAAAACGCCCAAATTACGTCCGTAAATAGTGTGTGTGTGAACCCAGCCTTAGTGACGCCCCGGCTGCTAGTGCTGCATTGTTGGGTCACTTAGGAGACCCAGCGATGCAGCTGAAAGCGGACCGTCGGCCATGAGAAGTTTGCGGGGTGGGGGGGGGGGGCCCTGGCACATTATCTGCACAGGGGCCTTTTGCAGTCTGTGTCCGCCACTGCCCACAGAAACGGACCAAACTTTTAAGGCACATGAAACGATTGCATCCTGATGTGGCCCTATTGCAGGAAACTCACCTAACCGAGCCGGAGTTTAAGTATTTGCAAAAGTTCTGGGTGGGTCAGGTTTTTGGCTCGTCGGCAAGGGAGGGTAAGGCGGGAGTTATAATTCTGGTACATAAAAACTTTGCGTTTACGCTGGTGTCCCAGGAACGGGATGACGAGGGCCGTTGGATCCATCTAGTGATGGAGCATGCAGGGGAAACCATCAGTATTTATAATGTGTATGGCCCAAATACGGTTAACACTGGTTTTTTTGGTCACTTGGAAACCCAACTCCAGCAGGATCGCACTAGGTTTTTGATTTTAGGGGGAGACCTTAACACTGTAAGGTCTTCAAAGGAGGATAGGAGCGCAGGGACTAGTTCGCAGAGAAATAGAGATAAGATCTTGCCCGACTTTTTAAGACACACGGCCCTAATAGATGCGTGGAGGAGTTTACACCCAGATGCGCGGGAATATACACATTTCTCTCATGTTCATCAGTCATGGTCGCGTATTGATTATTTGTTAGTTAGTGACGCAATGTCGCGACGTTTACGTGAAGCGACAATTGAAGATTTAGTTATTTCGGACCATGCTCCGGTTACCATTACCTTGGCCGACACAGTAGCTAGAGGAACGGATTTTATCTGGAGGTTTCCCGCTTTTCTGGCAAAGGATGAGGGCTTTACACAGAAGCTTAAGGGGTGGTGGATGGAATTCGATGGGGATAATGTAGCGCATCGCTCGGAACCGTCATTGTATTGGCGTACAGCCAAGGCGGTAATAAGAGGGAAAATCATGCAGTATATGTCTAATCTTAAACGTAGGACGACCGAAGGATACAAGGCAGCGAGCGACAGATTACGGCGTGCGTACACAGCATTCCTACATTCGCCATCAATGCTATTGGGGGAGGAATGGAAGGAAGCCAAGCGACAGTTTGATCAATGGTTAGACAAAAGAGAAAGTATTTACCGGTCCCAATTTGATGCTGATTTAATGCGTTTCGGCAATAAGGCGGGCAAATTATTAGCGCGGTTAGCAAAGGGGAGGTATGCACCGTCACACATTTCAACACTTAAAGAATCAAACGGAACTCCTACCTCGGACCCAAAAAAAATCAATACCATATTAAGTAAATATTACCAAGCCCTTTACTCAGAAACACCCATAGATCTCCAAAAAGGGAGGGAATTTTTGGAGAAGGTGAAGTTGCCAGGGCTTACCCAGGAGCAGAATGGTCATTTGAGCGCGGAGATTACACTAGAGGAAGTTTGGAGCGCCATTAAAACATTATCTAACGGAAAGGCCCCGGGTCCGGATGGATTCACAGGGGAGTTTTTCAAATCTCTGAGAGAAGAAATCAGCCCTACCTTGGTGGCATATTATAATACTTTACTAGGAACGGGAGCTCTACCAGCAGAGGCCAAGGTAGCGCATATAAAGGTGCTACCCAAGAAGGGGAAGAATCCTCTTGACCCGGGGTCGTACCGCCCCATCTCGCTGATAGATCAAGATCAGAAATTGCTCACAAAAATTTTGGCCAATCGACTGGCTATGTATCTACCCATACTGGTGGGAAAATCTCAGGTAGGCTTTGTAAAGGGCAGGGCTACAGTGACAAATTTACGTAAGGTATTGACGGTGCTAGAAACAGTCAGGCACGATCCCCAGCCAGGTACCAGGCCGGCACTTTTAGCGCTAGACGCAGAGAAAGCCTTTGATAACATACAATGGGAATGGCTGGGGATGGTGCTAGACAAAATGAACATTCAGGGAGATTTCCGGGTCTTCCTGAAGGGAGTCTACAATAGCCCGCAAGCACGTGTTCACTCCTCGGGGTTCCTATCAGATCCCTTCCAATTACATAAAGGAACACGGCAGGGTTGCCCCTTGTCGCCCCTGCTATTCAATCTAGCACTGGAACCTATGGCCAGAGTCTTGGAGGAATCGGATATGTTCAGAGGCATTCAAGTGGGATCTTGTGCAGTGAAATTAGCCCTGTTCGCTGATGATGTCATACTTTTTATGTCAAACCCTCAGGAGCATTTAGGGAAGGTTTTTCAATTTTTGAAGGAATTTGGGCAGTGCTCGGGATACAAAGTCAATATAGCTAAGAGCGAACTGCTGGAGTTGGGCAGGCCATTGCCAAAGACCTTTTGGCAATCCTTGGGTTGCGGGATATCACCGGTGGAACACTGCATTACCTATCTGGGTATCAAAATAGGGAGGGTACCAGACACTCTGTATGGCCTAAATTATCCCCCGTTAATTAAAAAAATACAAGCGGAACTCACTAGATGGGGCCAATTGCCGTTGTCCCTCTTGGGAAGATGTCATCTGATCAAGATGGTTAGTTTTCCTAGAATGCTATACCCCTTTCAAACGCTACCTCTCTTACTGAAGCATGTGGATGTCTCGAAATTGACGGCTTCATTCACTAAATTTATATGGGCAGGAAAAAGGCCGCGCATAGCACTCACCAAGTTCATGATGGGCAAACAAGAAGGGGGTGTGAACTTTCCGAATGTCAGGGGTTATAACGTGGTCTGTCTTATGCGTCATGTAGTAGATTGGCTTCATGAAACAAGTAATTATTCCAATTTAGATCTGGAAGGGGAGTATGCCTCACCTTGGAACCTGAAAGCTTTGTTACATTGTAGAATCGCTTCTCTTCCGTGCCGTCTCAAAACCTCCATTGTATTGAGAGATACAGTTCTAGCTTGGAAAGTGGTACGTAAGCAGTTTGGGTTACCCCACCTGTTATCGAAGTATATGCCGTTGAGCGGCCACCCGGAGTTTTTACCGGGAATGGACAAGGGGGACGGAATTGCCTCATGGGGGAGGGTAGGCATTGGTAGCGCAGGGGATCTCATGCATACAGAGGAAAAGAGGTGGTTAACTGGGGAGGAAATCACCGCTAAACTCAGACCCATATATAGAGTCAATTTTTTGCAAGTACTTCAGGTACGAACATTTTGTACCTCCAGGCTCAGGGATTTGAGTAAGGAAGCTACTACGCACACTCTGGACGAGGTCATAGGTCCAACAACTGGGCGGGCGACCATTTCAGGAATGTATAGAGCATTGAGAGAGGGTTTTGTTCGTCCGCAATTAAGGATTAGTTTTAAAAGCTGGGAACGGTGGACTCAGGATCCAGATATAGGAGAGACCATACTGGGAGGTTGGGAGACGGTACGGAAGAGTGTGATAAATGAGAGCTGGAGGGAAACCTATTTCAAGTTGATGCATGCAGCTATATATGGTTTTAATATCTTGCCCTCACAATCTTTCCCTGATCGCATTACAAGTTGTCCCAAGTGCAATACACCACTGACGAATTTGTGGCATGGAGTGTGGGGGTGTGTACACACGAAACGATTTTGGGGGATGGTACAGAAATATATTAAGGACCATTGGAAAACGAATCTCCCAATGACGCCTCAAGCGCTACTATTCCATCAAGCGCGGCCGCCGGAGGAAGAGGGTGCTCGAGGAGTAAGATCACCTCCCGTGTTGGTGCACACGATTCTACTGGTAGCTTTGAGATGCCTCCTGAGTCACTGGTTAGAGGCAGACACGCCGGGGTTAGAAATGATTGTGTCACGGCTGAAACAGTTATTGGTTCTTGAGAGGGTGGAGGTGGAAAGGCGGAAGGAAACGGGAATCAAGAAGCTATTTGATAAGTGGCAAGTATTTATAGAAACGCAATGTACAACAGCCGAAATAGCGGAAATTGTTAGGCCTTTCCAGTACACAAAGTGGTACTGCACGCAGCTCTTGGCAGGCGGTTTAGGGAGGATGCAACTGTGAGCCAGCTGGGGGAGAAAGGATGAGTGGAAACTCATTGATGATCTAGGTGGTGTTGGAGTTGGGGGAGTCATGTTTGTTTGGTCCATCTGAAGATCGACAATTATGCCATGTTTCTATGTTGGTGTGTTTATATGTTATGTTGAATCTAAATCAAAAGTTAATCCCATGACAGTTGAGTGCTGCGCACTCATGATGTAACTCTTACGTGAAATGTTTGTAAGAAAATGTGAAAACTGACAATAAAAAGGATATTTAAAAAAAAAAAAAAAAAAATGTGTGTGTTCACCATCCTGTACTTTCAGTTTGGCTGGAAACAGAAGTTGGAACCGTATGTTCCTTTCATAAATCAGACGGCAGACTGGGGCAAAAGCTTTGCGTTTTTGAGCAACCGCCGCCGAGTAATCTTGGAAGATGAGAATTTTAGACTTATTGATGAGTAAGTCCCTCTGCCGTCTATAGGCTCTCAGAATTTTTTCCTTTATCGCCCAATGGAAGTATTTGGCAATCACAGAGCGAGGTCTGTTGTCTCCAGCATTCCTACCAGTCCTAGGAGGACCCAGTCTATGTGCTTTCTCAATCATGGGTGGATCACCTCCAAGATCAATGTTGAGGGCTTGAGGGAGTTCTTTACTAAAATACTCCAGCAATTGATCACCCGTCACCCTTTCTGGTATGCTGACAAAATGTAAGTTGCTACGTCTGTCCCTGTTCTCCAGGTCCTCCAGGTTGTCCCTCAGAACTTGGGTACCAGTCTGAGTTTGGCGCATTGTATCCTCCAATGAGGATAACGAAGTCTCTAATGTAGCAAATCTAGTTTGTAGGTCAGCAATTTTTAGAAAATGCAATTTGAGTTGTGCCAAGTCAGTATTAATACTGTAGACAAGTGCAGTCCTTCTAATCTTTTGTCAAAGAGTGGCAACAGTATTTTAGAGACTTCCTGTGCCACCAAGGTAGCCTGGATTGTGTCCATGTCGGAGCTATGCTGCGAACTACTTTGTGGAAATAGTCTCGGTGGTGTAACATCATGTCCCATTAGCAATTCCGGAGAGAATTGTGGTTGCGATTAGGAAGCCTTAGTAAATGAGGATCTGGGAAACATTTTGTCTCCTTTTGTGTTACCTTTGAATCTTTGCATATTGGGTGGATATGAAGAATTAGACGACAAACAGATCTGAGTCCCTTTCAGAGATTTAGTTAATTTTTGGTCCATGACACAGTTCCCTGATTTAGGGTAGAAGGGGGTGCGCCAGGAGGGCGCAATAGAGCTAAATGCAGAGGGTTATGATGGGAAAGTACTGCAATTAGGTTCACATAATCATTGAGTCATTAATATCAGAGTGCTCCAGATCGAAGTATACGAGATCATAATAGAAGCAGGAGGTTATCGTTGCAGTAGAGAAAATATATTTGTGCCCCACTTCGCTAGTGGATGCTGTAGATAGGAGCCACAAAGATACCAGATCTCCTTATGGGAAGTAGTCCCGGGGTCTTGGAAGCCAAAACTCGTGGGGTGTCCCAAGTATGACTCCCCCAGGAGTTTTAGGGTGCTGTAGGGTGTATGGAAGCCAAGCAAGGGTTGTGGCTTATGCGGTGCAGGCACAGGTGGGGGGACCACTGAGCAGCGTGCGGGGTCAGGGAAATGGCAGGTTGCGGTTTCCGGTCTCTAGGCCTGAGGGGCCGGGGGGACAGAGTGGGGATCCCTGCTCACCTGTAGTTTGAGATCAGCCGGTCCGGCCGCCCTCGCATTGTGGAGGATGGCGTCCTCCCCAGGTGTGTGGTCCTTAAGTTGTTTCGGCAGTTGCCAATTTTAGGCCGTGATTTCTACCTCAGGGAAGTTTGACAAGATGGCGGTGGCGGGAGTCAGGGAAATGGCAGCCCCTGGCTTCCAGTCCCAAGGCTGGGGGGACAGTGGGGATCCCCACTCACCTGGAGGATGTCATCCTCCCCAGTTCTGTGTCCCTTAGGTGGTTTCTGGAGCCGCCATGGTCAGGCTGTGATTTCAGCCTCAGGGCGGTTTAACAAGATGGCGTTGGCGGGAGCCGCTTCTGGTCCTGTATCGGTATTATACCCTCTGTGACTCCGGGAGAGTCAAAAATGGAAACCCCTCCAGTATAGTCACCTTCTCCAAGCTCGGAGGACGTCTCAGCGAGATTCCTGCAAGCGTGATGGCAGTGATATGCCGCACGTTGGCAGAAAGCCCTCAGTAAAAGCGGCCATCTGCGATGCCCCCGCCCCCGGAAGTTTTATTTCAGTTTTATTTATTTGTCTAAGGGATATGTATGTAGAGTGTCTGTGGTAATGACCATTTTAATCTGAATGACAACATGTTGTGCCTAAAGCTACCTGAGATATAAGTTTGGTACTGCCAGTCAATGTAGAAGGGTGCCTTGCCAAACTATGATTGGCACTAGTGTGGCAGAACAATGGTTAAATACCTGAGATAAAAGTAAACCGTGACTTCTTCAAAGTCTAATGACAACACAATACCTGTAAACACACCCGCAGAACAGGAACATCTAGTCTGGCATTTAGCATATGTTTTACTCATGCATCATGTAACCTAAATGACGAAGGTCACTCACCATAAACAGGAATTGTGGGTCCATGTAAGAGCAGGAAAGAAACTTAATACTTCACATCTTTTTCTGGAGTCATACTATTAAGCCACCTTCTTATTACGTGTGATGTTTTACGTGTCCTATAGGAATATGCCCTCATTACATGTAAAGTTTGCACCAATTTGAATAATTAGCTATGTATAGAAACTAATCCCAATATCTCGTATATAGTAACAGCTGAAATAAGGAAATATTTAATAAAATAAATCAATGACTGATGACATTGTGTTCATATAATATTAAAGGGGTGGCCCGGTGTCCGCAAATAATTATTTTTTTGTATAGCTAAACAAACAATTTTCCAATATACATGCTGTATAATTCCTCATAGTTTTCAAGATCTCTGCTTTCTATTATTTAGATGGAATATTCATTGTTTACTTCCAGTGGATACAATTCTGTCTATGGTCATGTGATGGACACGCAGATGCTAGGATCATTAGATCGTTAGATCATAAAATTAAAAAAAATGATTGACTGAGGCATCTAACCAGTTAGAAAGAGGGGAAAGGTCCCTTTTGTTAATTCATCGAACTCCCCGCGATGCGATCGTAGGGTGCAGATCGTTGTCATGGCAGTCTGGGGGCCTAATGAAGGCCCCCAAGTCTGCCGTCGAAATCACATTATACGGCAATACATACATGCAGTGTATTGTACTATCAATCTTGTGATTGATTGTTAAAGGGTTATTCCCATCTTCATAAATGTAGCTATTAAGCTCAACCTTCAAAAATTATTACTTTTTGTAAATACCTTGCTTTATCCCACTGATGTTGTTTTCTTGATATTCCTTCTTCATGTCGCTGTCAGTCCCTATTTGTTTGTAGCTCATTGTCTAGGGATCCAGCCACCACTATTTACCTTTAGCGGTGGTCGCGCTTGCGCAATGATATCCTCTCCGTCCTTAGGAGAGGATGTCATTTCTCTAGTGAACGCGCATATCTGCGCATGCGCATTAGGTGCCGGCCTCCATTCATGAGGACACATCAGCGGTCGGCTCCAGGTACTGCATGTTAGACATGCAACTGTATATGATGATAAAACATGTTATGCTTAGATACAGTGGACAGTTTGAAAATCATCTGCTGTTCCGCAAGGGGGAGAAGTGGCTTTCTGCAAGGGGGGGAAGTGGGTTACAGAGAAGGGTGGCGGGGGGTTGCAGTGAGTAGTGGCGTGGGTGTATTGAAATTCACGGTGTGTTCGTCTCAACCAGGCTTACCATGCCTGATTGAGAGGATCGTTCTCCCGATGCTGCTAGAACTAAATTAGCTAGCAACGTCGGGAGCGGCTTGATTGACATCGAGCCACTCACGCCCCTTTTTATAAAAGATAACCAGCACTAGCTGAGTTATCAAGTTTTTAAAAAAGGTAGTTAGGGAATGAATTTTTACATTTTTTGAACAGTAATTGATTAATAATTTCATTTCTGATTAGAATGCATTAAAAAAAAAATATTTAACTCAACTTGGGAATAACCTTTTAAAGGGGACCAAAAAAAAAATATTGAAAATAGTTAAATACATTTTTTTAAATCTTTCCTTGTATCGCTGCATCTATAAAGAAAAGTCGAAACGATACAATATAACATTGTTTAACCCACCAGATGAACGGCGTAAAAAAAAAAACCACAAAAAAAAACGCCAGAATTGCTGTTTTGGGGTCACCTTAACTTCCAAAAGAAATGGAGAGAAAGTAAGTAATAAAAAAATGCTCAGTAAATGGAAAAGTAAAAAAATGATGGCTCTAAAAATATGGTGATCCAAATAATTTTTTTTTTAACAAATAGTTTTTTCTTTTTAAAGTGAAAAATTCAATATAAATTTGGTATCGCTTTAATTGTATTGGCCCGCAGAATAAAGTTAAGTGTTGCTTTCACCACACACTGAAGGCTGTAAAAAAAAAATTTCCAATTCCACCACACATATAATTTTTGGTTCAGTTTCCCAGTACGTTATTTTAACCCCTTCCCGCTGCAGCCAATTTTCACCTTCCTGAGAGAGCCTCATTTTTTAAATCTAACGTGTCACTTTATGTGGTAATAACTTAGAATCGCTTAGATAGGTAAAAACATTCCAGAGATTGTTTTCTCGTGACACATTGGACTGTGTTAGTGGTAAAATTTGGTCGATACATTCAGTTTTTCATTTAATTTAAAAACACAAAAATGTAGCGAAAAATGTAAAAAATTTACATTTTTATCAATTTGTCTGGAATGGTTCGTGAAGGCCATGTCACATTTGCAAAGCCCCTAAGAGGACAAAACAGTAGAAACTCCCCAAAAGTGACTCCATTTGGGAAATGACACCCCTCAAGGACATTATCTAGGGGTATAGTGAGCATTTTGACCCAACAGGTTTTTTGCAGAAATTATTGGAAGTAGGCCGTGAAAATGAAAATGTTATTTTTTTCCAATAAAATTTAGGTTTAACTTTTTTTTTTTCATTTCCACAAGGAACTAAAAGAGAAAAAGCACTCCAACATCAGTAAAACAATTTCTCCCGAGTACAGCAATACCCCATATGTGGTCATAATCAGCTGTTTGGACACAGCAGGGCTCAGAAGGGAAGGAGTGCCATTTGGTTTTTGGAATGGTTTCTGGGCGCCATGACGCGTTTGCTGAGCCCCTGTAGTACACCCCAAAAGGGACTCCATTTGGGAAACTACACCCCTTGAGGAATTATCCTGGGGTATAGTGAGAATTTTGACCCCAAAGGTTTTTTGCTGAATTAATTAGAGTTAAGTCCTGAAAATGAAAGATGTAATTTTAGATGAACATTTTTCATTTTCACAAGGAATAAAGAAGAAAAAGCACCCCAATATTTGTAAAGCAAAGTTTCCCGCATATGGTAACACCCCATATGTCGTTATAAACTGCTGCATGGACACATGGGGGGGTTCAGAAGAAAAAGAAGTGGTATTTCTGGAATGGTTTGTGGACACTATGTCGCATTTGCAAAACCCCTGATGTACCAAAAAAAAAAAGTGACCCCATTTTAGGAACTACACCCCTAAAAGGCATTTATCACAGGGTACTACACACATGCATTCCATTAGGGGTGTAGTTTCTAAAATGGGGTCACTTTTTAGACCCCACAGCAGCTAGGCCCTACAAATGTTTTTCAGAAATGAATACGCAATGGATCATGCAAAGTGAACTTCTGATATGCCGGTTCTCAATTTATTGTGCCCAGCTTGCGCCACTGGATAATCTTACCCTATAAATTGTTAAGTGGGTTCTCTCGGGTGTGGCAATGGGTAAGGACATGTGGCTGTAAACCGCTGTTTGGGCACACTGTAGGGCTTAGAAGGAAAGGACCGCTATTTGGAGCGTGGATTTTGCTTGGTAGTAGTTTTGTTTGAGTATTACTATATTTCAGTTTATAATGTGGGGGCATTTGTAATCTGGATACTAATCACTGTGTAATATGTAACATTACTATATGACATTATCATGTAGGGACACTCTGCTTTATGACACTGCTAATTTGGTGATGCTGTGCGAAACATTCTGCAGTATGTCACATATTTAAGAGGACAGTGTGTTACTACAGATCCTTCCTTTCCCTATTGAAGCTAAACTGGGTTTGAGTTATGCCACTGACTGAGCTCCAGACAGTGCTTTAGCCTTGTGATTTATAGTTGCAAACCATTTTACCTTTAAATAAATTGTGTATGTAATGGATAAGATAGGACGCGTTCTTAAAATAGCAAGAAGTACTACTATTACTTCCTAATTATAAGTTTTATTGTGGTACCCTGTAACTGAAGTCACCAGGCCTGGAAGTTCCTGCTATAAGTGTCTAGAGGTCACATCTTACAAGTGTGAACAGCCGCCTCCAGGCAGCAAAAGCCTATGAGCACTAAATGCATACACCAATAATTACATTAAATATAATATCTGCCCATGAATTTTGTTTTCACATCATGTTGAACTTGATGGACATGTGTCTTTTTTCAACCGTACTAACTATGTAACTATGTAATGTTACTATGTAACTGTGTACCAATAAATAATGCAAGAAATATTTGTGATTGAGTAATATAAAAATGTGAAATGAGTACATTAGATAATGTGATGACTTATTGTACTAAAACTCCCTTACAACATGGAATACTCACGTTATTGAGAAATATCAAAAGAGAAATATTGGAGGTTTATAAACTAGGGCTCCTACTTCACAAGGGATGCATGTCCCTCTAAACACCATGCACCCTCAGCCTTCAATTCATACATTTCCAAAGCTTTGAAATTCTGTTGATGGATCAAACACGATCTAGAGCCCTTCATTTTGGTGATCAATGGGGAGAACAGCTCACAGGTCCCATCAATGCAGTCTACAGAGATTTTTCCAAAATTTTATACGATATTTGAAGCGGAAGTTTTTCTCTAATGAAGTACATTTCATACTTTCCCATACATACCGTAATTGTAAGTCTGATCATACCAGGGCCGGACTGGCCATCTGGCAGTTCTGGCAAATGTCAGATGGGCAGGTGAACAGTGGGCCACCTGCTGGCCGCCCAAATGATCATTGTCTCAGGCGGCATGGTACAGCATTACTAAGGGGGCAGCACAGGAGCTGAGAACTGCTGTCCGACTGTAATAGCAGCTGTAGTCTGTGCTTCTATCAGGGGCGTAGCTAAAGGCTCATGGGCCCCGATGCAAGAATTCTTACTGGGCCCCCCCCCCCGCAAACTTCTCATGGCCGACGGTCCGCAGCTTTCAGCTTTCAGCTTTCGGGCGTTTTAGCATTGAATTACGTCCGAAAATTCGGCTCAAAAGCGTTGGCAAACATCTGCCCATTCATTTGAATGGGTCTTACGATGTTCTGTGCCGACGGTCATTTTTTTTTACGCGCCGCTGTCAAAAGGCGGCTCGTAAAAAAGACGCCCGCGTCAAAGAAGTGCCTGTCACTTCTTCAGACGTAAATGGAGCGGTTTTCCATGGACTCCATAGAAAAACAGCTCCAATTACGTCCGTAATGGACGCAGCGAAAGACGCCTGCACATGCCATTACGTCTGAAATTACGGTGCTGTTTTCTCCTGAAAACAGCACCGTAATTTCAGTCGTAACAGACGCTGCCGTGTGAACATACCCTCAGGGCTTAAAATGTCAGGGAAATAGCCCCAATACATATGTGTCCGCCCCAAAAAAAAGTGTGTATATGAGACAGCATAGCATATCTATAGCACTACGACCCTATAAACTATGGATAGGATTAGATACATTGGCTCAGCAGACAGTATCACACATGATAGGATTAGATACAATGACTCAGCAGACAGTATCACACATGATAGGATTAGATACACAGCTCAGCAGACAGTATCACACATGATAGGATTAGATACAGTGGCTCAGCAGACAGTATCACACATGATAGTATTAGATACAGTGGCTCAGAAGGCAGTATCACACATGATAGGATTAGATACAGTGGCCCAGCAGACAGTATCACACATGATAGGATTAGATACAGTGGCTGAGCAGACAGTATCACACATGATAGGATTAGATACACAGCTCAGCAGACAGTATCACACATGATAGGATTAGATACAGTGGCTCAGCAGACAGTACCACACATGATAGGATTAGATACAGTGGCTCAGAAGGCAGTATCACACATGATAGGATTAGATACACCGCTCAGCAGACAGTATCACACAAGATACGATTAGATACAGGGCCCAGCAGACAGTATCACACATGATTGGATTAGATACACAGCTCAGCAGACAGTATCACACATGATTGGATTACATACACAGCTCAGCAGACAGTATCACACATGATTGGATTAGATACACAGCTCAGCAGACAGTATCACACATGATTGGATTAGATACAGGGCCCAGCACGCTGACATTGCGGCTCCAGCGCTGGACCCAGGATAGGTAAGAATAATAATTTTGCTTCTTTATGTGTTACTGATTATTTTTGTGTGTTTGTGTTTTTTTACAGGTTCGGTTGTTGGACTTCGGATACGAGGACTTCAATGACGGCGTTTTTTTTATTCTCAATAAAATGGTTAATGAGGGTTGTGTTTTTTTATTTCAATAAAATATTTTTTCTATGTGCTTGTATCTTTTTAAACTTTATTATCACCGCCTTAGTAATGGCCGCTGGCTGATTGACAACCTCCATTACTAAGGCGAGGCTTAATATTAGCCGGTGCAAAGGCTAACACTAACCCCCATCATTACCCCGATACCCACCGTCACCAGGAGTACTGGGAAGAGCCGGGTACGAACCAGTACCCGACCATCTGTAGTGACGGGCAGGCATCGGGGTGGCCGCAGGCTGGTATTAGGCTGGGGAAGGCCAAAACAGTGGCCCTTCCCACCCTGGTAATGCTGCCTGCTGCTGCAGTGTTGCATCTGGCTGGTTATGAAAATTGGGGGGGACCCCACATCGTTCTTTTCATTTTATTTTTTTTAAATGACGTGGGGTCCCCCCCATTTTTCATAACCAGCCAGATACAATAAAGCAGCAGCAGCCTAGCATCACCAGGGTAGGAAGGGCCACTGTTTTTGGCCTTTCCCCTCCTGATAATACCAGCCTGCGGCCACCCCAGTGGCCGACCATCACTACAGATGGTCAGGTACTGGGTCATATCCGGCTCTTCCCAGCACCCCTGGGTAATAAAGGGGGTTAGTGTTGGCCTCTGCATCGGCTAACACTAAGCCCCGCCTTAGCAATGGACGTCGTCAATCAGCCGGCGGCCATTACTAAGGCGGTAGTAATATAGTTTAAAAAAAAACACAAAGACATAGAAAAAATATTTTATTGAAATAAAATAAAAAACCCACACAACCCTCATTAACCATTTTATTGATAATAAAAAAAAAGCTGTCATCGAAGTAGTCCTGGAATCCGACATAGTCCAACGACCGAACCTGTAAGAAAACACACAAGAAAAACGATTAGTAACACATGTGTTAGGCTTAGATACAGGGCCCATGTGTGATACTGTCTGTGGGACCCTGTATCTAAGCCTACCACAACGTAGGCTTAGATACAGGGTCCAGCAGACAGTAATCTTATACAGTATAAGCTTACTGTGTGCTGGGGCCCTGTATCTAAACCTACAGTGTGGTAGGCTTAGATACAGGGCCCAGCAGACAGGATCACACATGGGCCATGTATCTAAGCCTACCATGTGATTGGCTTAGATACAGCACCCAGCAGACAGGATCACACATGCATGGGCCATGTATCTAAGCCTACCATGTTATTGGCTTAGATACAGGGCCCAGCAGACAGGATCACACAATCTGTAATCCTGTCTCATGTGCCCCCTAATCCTGATACATCGTAGGCTTAGGGGTTGTGCAGTCCCTAAACATTGATGGCCTATCCACAGGATAGGCCATCAATAGCTGATGTGTCGCCCGGGACCCGCAAATCAGCTGTTTTGAAGGGGCCGCAGCACTCGTACGAGAGCTGCTTCCCCTTCATTTCACTACTTGCTCACACTGTGAATCGCCGACACGGATTCACAGTGTGACCGGAATGAAGTGACAGGAATGAAGGGGAGCAACTCTCGTACGAGTGCTGCGGCCCCTTCAAAACAGCTGATTGGCGGGTCCCGGGAGTCGGACCCCGCCAGTCAAGGCTAACCTTACCTTTCTCTTCGGCCGCGGCGGGAGTTCTGTCGTCTCGATGCTGTGCGCGGCGCATAGCGCTGTGACGTCAGGACCTCCGCTGCCATCCGGAACCAGGAAGGTAAGTAAAGTATGTTACTATAGTAACAGGGGCCCGCGGCCTGAGTTACTATAGTAACTTTTTATTGATGTGGTGCGGGGGGCCGTGGGCCCCCTGGCTTCGGGGCCCGGTCGCAATTGCGACCGCTGCGACCCCTATAGCTACGCCAGTGGCTTCTATCTAACAAATCTCCCCCTCCAGCCCCCCTTCCCTACTCTTCACACAACCTCCCCTCCTGCTGCTGCTACCAGTCGGGATGTGAGGGAGGGGGAGGGGAGACTGTCAGCGGCACTGTGTCGGGCTCTGAGCAGGAGAATTGCTGGAGTTTAGAATCTCACCCCATCAACCTTCACAAATATCCTACATAAAAAGTAAGTGCATGTGTGTTTACAATATGTACTTTATATGTGTATAATGTGTGCATATTTGTGTGTGTGATGTGTAGTACATGTGCATATATAGTGTATGTGTGTATATATAAATATATATATATATATTTTGTGTGTGTATGTATATAGTGTGTGTATATAGTGTGTGTATGTGTATAGTGTGTATATATAGTGGGTGTGATTGCAAAACGCTATAGCTCTTGTATTTATTTGACTCGTAGTTTGAAAACTGCAGGTTTTACCAATGGATTTCGTTGTGGAAAATCCGCATCATAAGGGCTTGTCCACACGTATTGGAATTCCTGCAGAAAATGGTGCGTATTTTGATGCGTTTTTCTCAATGTTGGGAGATGGTGACCTCTCCTCTGAAAAACGCAGCAATTCAGTCCACTTTCCTCAGTGGGGATTGACATGCTGCGGTACGAAATATACGCACCGCAGGTCAGTTTCTGGTCGGAAATTTTACGCAGCGTGTGGATGAAATTTGTTACGTCTCCCCCACTTTGCTGCTACTGTATTCTGCTGCGTATTTTCCGTCAACAATTCCGGAAGGAAAATACGCAGTAATTCCGTTACATGTGGACAAGTCACAATACGGTAGCAGCAGAGTGGGTGAGATTTGAACAAATCTCATCCACACGCTGCGTAAATTATAAGCAGAAAAAAACGCTCAGAAATTTACCTGCGGTATATTCCGCAACATATCAATTGTGAATGCTGCTTATTTTTTTCGGGTTTTCCCCATTTAATTCAATGGGGAGGTAAAACCCGCAACAAATAGCAGATGTTGTTTCTTTTGCGGCGGAAAAGCAGCTCAGAAAATGTTTTAATCTTATACTTAACCAGAACTCTGTTTCTTCGACCGCGCCGGCCTCCTGGGACCAGTGGCGGATTAGCATTAGGGCGGTTCGGGCGGCCGCCCGGGGCCCAAGGCTCCCGGGGGGCCCATGGCTGACCGAACCACACATGATCGCACGGCCCCCCATATGCCCGGTGTGGCGTCGCTAGCACCGGAGGGGGCCCCGTTGCTAGCGGCAGCCACATTCACACATCAATGAAAAGTTACTATAGTAACGGGCCTATGTAATAAACTACACGGGCCACTGTTACTATAGTAACTGACAGTACTTACCCCTCCTCTTCCTGGAGCGCATCGAAGGTTCTGACGTCACAGCGCTATGCGCAGCGCATAACGTCACGATGCTATGCGCCGCGCACAGCGTCCCGACACTTGATGGAGTGAGGACCAGCGGCCGAAGAGGTAAGTTTAATTTTATTGTCTTGCTGATGGGTTGGGGTCAGACACCCGGGACCCCCGCCAATCAGCTGTTTTGAAGGGGTTGCAGCCGCTCGTATGAGCGCTACTTCCCCTTCATTCCGGTCACTTTCTCACACTGAATCGCCGACACGGACGTGTCAGCGATTCACAGTGTGAGCAAGTGAGGGAAATGAAGGGGAAGCAGCACTCGTACGAGCGGCTGCAACCCCTTCAAAACAGCTGATTAGCGGGGGTCCCGGGTGTCTGACCCCAACCCATCAGCTATTGATGGCCTATACTGAGGATAGGCCATCAATGTTTAGGGACTGTACAACCTTTAAAGTCTACCATGTGTTAGGCTTAGATACAGGACAGAACACGATTGTGACCCTGGGCAGTCAGCAGGTACAATATATATGGACAATAGGAGGAATGCCTGCAGGCAAACAGAACCCTTTTTCCCGACTACCCAAATATTCATAGAAAATAAACTAGCACATTTTATTAGGCTACGTATAGCAATTAACAGACCACATATATGTCAGTTTAAAATTATCACTATCATGAGCCGAAGTGAAAGTGAAAGTAGCCAGCTAGAGGAGCTCGGCACGGCATTCAAACGGCCAGAGTGGGGTACACTGAGGACGCTACTAGGTAGCGAAACATGTCGGGGGGGCTTTAATTGTTTTTAATACCTGTCCTAGCCGAATTCATTGCCTGACTCATTGAAGTGTGGCTTATTGCCTTGCAACTGACTTGGTGTTATCAGTCAGTACTCACTCTGGCCGTTTGAATGCCGTGCCGAGCTCCTCTAGCTGGCTACTTTCACTTCGGCTCATGACAGTGATAATTTTAAACTGACATATATGTGGTCTGTTAATTGCTATACGTAGCCTAATAAAATTTGCTAGTTTATTTTCTATGAATATTTGGGTAGTCGGGAAAAAGGGTTCTGTTTGCCTGCAGGCATTCCTCCTATTGTCCAGGCTTAGATACAGGGCCCCAGCGTATACTGCATAAGAATACTGTCTGCTGGACCCTGTATCTAAGCCTACATTAGGCTTAGATACAGGGTCCAACAAACAGTATCACACTTTCACATGGGCCCTGTATCTAGGGCCCTGTATCTAAGGCCCTGTTCACATCACCGCTGGCCTTCCGTTGAGTGGTTCCCTCTGGTTAACCCCTCAACGGAAAGGCAAATGGAAACCTCAGCTTCCGTTTGCATCACCATTGATCTCAATGGTGATGGAAACTTTGCTAAAGATTTCAGTTTGGGGGGAAATTCATTTGTATCTATAGGGGGCTGTGTGTAATGCTCTATGGGGGGGGGATTTGTGATATCTACAGGGGGCTGTGTGTGGCGCTATGTATGGGGGGGGTGTAATATCCACAGGGGCTGTGTGTGTCATTATGTACAGGGGGCTGTGTGTGGCACTATGTACAGGGGGCTGTGTGTGGCACTATGTACAGGGGGCTATGTGTGGCACTATGTACAGGGGGCTGTGTGTGGCACTATGTACAGGGGGCTGTGTGTGGCTCTACGTACAGGGGGCTGTGTGTGGCACTATGTACAGGGGGCTGTGTGTATGTGGTGTTTTACAGTGTGTGGTATTATTATATTCAGGCGCGCAGTGTTTGGTGCTATTATATTTAGGAGGAACAGTATGTGGCACCATGATAACTTTATTTTCATTTATAGGTGTGGAAATGTTGGAAAAGTGAGGAGTCGAAGACATCCGAGTGGCAAATTCTGCAGAAATCCGTCATGGCTGGGAGAAGTCGTCATGTGCTCTGGACCGGATGGAGAAGAAAAGAGGAAAAAAACTACTAGAATCTGAGACGTCCTCACATGTGAGTCACTAGATTTATAGAGAATCTGTCACCTCTCCTGACAAGTCTTTCTGCAGTCCAGGACTGATAGACAATTCCCCTTGTCAGGAGGATGTGTCCCAGCAAAGTGATACTGTCAGTATGTAGGGACACAGCCCTGTGACAAGGGGAATCCGTAACACCCATTTGTTAATGCTTGCCCAAAAAGGTAGTGTTAAAAATAGCTACGGCGCGGCAGGGCGGCGGTGCGCAAGGGGGGCCAAAGTTTGGGTAACAGCCCAGGGCCCATCGTCTACTTAATCCGCCACTGCCTGGGACGACGTTTCATCCCAGGGCTGCAGGATGTAGGAGGAAAGCATCTCCATGGTAAGTATCCGTTTTATTTTCTGCTCAGTTTTCCGCAGCGGCCATTCCTGGCCGAAAAACTGCACAACAATTTGGTGCGGTTTTTCAGCTTGAATACCCTGCGGCGCACAGGGCGGATATGCTGTGTGCGTTTACAGAGCATACCGTACAGTGTATACATATAGTAGCTGCTGTCTTACAACGATACAGCTGCAAACCACATCAACATGTTGCATTCCCACGAGTCAGTGCAGTTTTCAAATGATTGTTAATGTCCATGCAGTTTTTTGCAGACGTTAAAGGAACAGTGTTACCACAAATTTTTTTTTAATATGTTAAAGATGTTAGTGCTTTATTAAAAACGTTTGGATTAATTTGTGTGTTTGTGTGTTACTTTTTCTTATTTTTACACTTTTTTCTTCCCTATGGGGGCTGCCATTTTTTTTTCCATTTCTGTATGTGTCGATTAACGACACATACAGACATGGAATACGGCAGCTCCAGTCCCATAGGGACTGCGAACGGGGCCCGTTCCATCCACTTCAATGTACGCCGTCTGTGTGGGAACGGCGCATGCGCCGCTCCCACACAGTCCAATTTGAAATGCGCGCCGTCCGGCGCCATTTACCTGTGGACCGGAAGTCGCGGCCGGACAGTAAGATTACTACTTCCGGTCGCGGCTTCCGGACTTGTGCACTTGCATCCGCGGCAGCAGACGGAGCGGACGGGCATCTGCTTGTAAAACAGACGGTTATACCACCCAAAATAGTTACTAGTTCACATTTCCCATATGTCTACTTTAGATTGGCATCGTTTTTTGAACATTCTTTTATTTTTCTTGGACGTTACAACGCTTAGAACATAAACAGCAATTTCTCATATTTTTAAGAAAATTTCTGAAGTTTCTGAGTTCTGAAGTGGCTTTGTGGGGCCTATGTATTAGAAACCCTGATAAAACACCCCATTTTAAAAACTAGACCCCTCAAAGTATTCAAAACAGCAGTTAGAAAGTTTTTTAACCCTTCAGGCATTTCACAGGAATTAAAGCAAAGTGGAGGTGAAATTTGCAAATTTAATTTTTCTTGCTGAATTTCAATTTTATTCATTTTTTTTTCTGTAACACAGAAGGTTTTACCAGAGAAACACTACTAAATATGTATTGTCCAGATTCTGCCGTTTTTAGAAATGTCCCACATGTGGCCCTACTGCGCTCGTGGACTAAAACACAAGCCCTAGAAGCAAAGAAGCACCTAGTGCATTTTGAGTCCTCTTTTTTATTAGAATATATTTTAGGCAGCATGCCAGGTTTGAAGAGGTGTTGAGGTGTCAAAACAGTAGGAATCCCCCAATAGTGACCCAATTTTGGAAACTACACCCCTCAAGGAATTCATTTATGGTTGTTGTTAGCATTTTGATCACACAGTTTTTTCACAGCACCTATTTCAATTGGGCTGTGACATTAAAAAAATTAAATTTTTTCCAATAAGATGTAATTTTTTACCAAAATTTCTTATTTTCACAGGGAACAAAATACTCAATTTTGTTGCCCAATTTCTCCTGAGTGCATCAATACCCCATTTGTGGCAATAAACTGCCGTTTGGGCCCATGGGAGGCCTCAGAAGGGAAGGAGCGCTGTGTGTTCTTTGGAGTACAGATTTTGCTGGTTTGGTTTTCGGGTGCCATGTCGCATTTGCAGAGCCCCAGAGGTATCAAAGCAATGGAAACCCACCAGAAGTGACCCCATTTTGGAAACTACACCCCTCAAGGAATTCATTTATGGGTAATGTGACCATTTAGACTCCATAGTTTCTTCACAGAACTTATTTGAATTGGGCTGGGAATTAAAAAAAAATATTTTTTTTCCAATAATATTTCATTTTAGCTCAAAAATTCTTATTTTCACAAGAAATAAAATACTCCATTTTGTTGCCCAATTTGTCCTGAGTGCGGCAATACCCCATTTGTGGTGATAAACTGCCGTTTGGGCCCATCGGAGGGCTCAGAAGGAAAGGAGCGCTGTGTGTTTGTTGGAGTACAGATTTTGCTGGATTGGTTTTCGGGTGCCATGTCGCATTTGCAGAGCCCCAGAGGTATCAAAGCAATAGAAACCCACCACAAATGACCCCATTTTGGAAACTACACCCCTCAAGGAATTCATTTATGGGTGTTGTGACCATTTTGACCCCATAGTTTTTTCACAGAACTTATTTGAATTGGGCTGGGAATGAAAACAAAATTATTTTTTTCAAATAATATGTAGTTTTGGCTGAAAATTTCTTATTTTCACAAGAAACAAAATACCCCATTCTGTTGCGCAATTTTTTCTGAGTGCCGCAATACCCCATTTGTTGTGATAAACTGCCGTTTGGGCCCATGGGAGGGCTCAGAAGGAAAGGACCACCATTTGGCCTACTGGGCATTTTCTAATGCGATGTCATGTATGCAGAAGCCCCTGAGGTACCAGTACAGTTGAAACCCGCAAGAAGTGACCCCGTTTTAAAAACTACACCCTTAAGGCATTCATCTAGAGGTGTAGTGAGCATTTTGACCGGAGACCTACACCCCATAAACTGTAATGTGGGTTCTCCCGGGTATGGCAATACCCTACATGTGGCTGTTATCAGCTGCCTGGACACACAGCAGGGCCCAGAGGGGAAAGACGAGGGGGGATAAGCTGTGTGGAGTGCATCAGGGCAAGTAAAATTGGGGTAAATTATAAACCAAGGGATGTATGATAAATTTTAAAACACTTTCATACAGAGCTCTGGTTATTCGGGACACGTGTCACATTGATATATTGTGTCATCCATTATCGCCCTCTTATAGCAGACTTTGCACCTCTTTTGACTTTTTCCCTTCTTGCCAGTTTGGGGAACTTCTCATGGAAAGTGTTGCCCTGGTACGATGCGTGTGGGCTCGCTTCCAGAAGTACTGGGTGCCCCCCCTTCTTGGTCCCTAAAGATTAGGTTCTTGATAATCACCTCTTGAAATTCCAGGAAAGTTCCCGTCTGGCCTGCACATCGACGTAGCATGTACGCATTGTACAATGCCATCTGTATGATGTGCTCGGCCAGCTTCTTATACCACACCGCATGGCGCTGTAGGGCTTCAGGGCTTGATCTTACAAGTCCATCCCTCCCATGTACCTATTGTAGTCCAGGATGCAGTCTGGTTTGGGGGTGGCCTTTCCTTCATATATCCTAAACCTGTAGGTATACCCGTATGCACTCTCACAGCTTATACATCTTCACGCCATACCTTGCCCTCTTACCCGGCAGGTACTGGCGGAATTGAACCCTCCCTTTAAAATGTACCAGGGACTCATCAATAGAAATACACTTCTCGGGGGTGTATGCTTGGGAAAACCGGGCACTGGAACGGTCTAATAGGGGTCTCCGTTTATACAAACGGTCAAAACTGGGGTCATCTCGGGGTGGGCACGGCTCATTATCAGTATAATGTAAGAAGCGAAGTATTGCCTCATTTATTTATTTTTTTAGGTTCCAGTTCAGTTCTAAAGTTGCTTTGAGGGGCCCATATATTAGAAACCCCTATCAAATACCCCATTTTAGAAACTAGACCCCTCAAAGTATTCACAACAGCATTTAGAAAGTTTATGAACCCTTTAGGTGTTTCACAAAAATTTAAAGCATAGTAGAGGTGAAATTTACATTTTTTTTTGTCAGAAAATCCTCTTTATACCATTTTTTTTATAACACAAAAGGATTTATCAGAGAAACGCAACTTAATACGTATTGCCCAGATTCTGCAGTTTTGAGAAATATCCCACATGTGGCCTTAGTGCAGTAATGGACTGAAGCGCCGGCCTCCGAAGCAAAGGAGCACCTAGTGGATTTTGAAGCCTCTTTTTTTATTAGGCACCATGTCCGGTTTGAAGAGGTCTTGTGGTGCCAAAACATTGGGAACCCCCCAAAAGTGACCCCAATTTGGAAACTAGACCCCTTGAGGAATCCATTGTAGTTTTCTTGGGGTGCATGCGGCTTTTTGATCAGTTTTTATTCTATTTTTAGGTGGCGTGGTGACTAAAAAACAGCAATTGTACGATTGTTTTTTTTTCTTTTTTTTTTACAGCGTTCACCGTGCGCTATAAATGACATATTCACTTTATTCTGCGGGGCGATACGATTACGGCGATACCAGATGTTTATAGTTTTTTTTAATGTCTTATGGCGTTTGCACAATAAAATACGTTTTGTAAACAATCATTCACTTTTTGTGTTACCTTATTCTAAGAGCCAGAACGTTTTTATTTTTCCATCAATAAAGCCGTGCGCGGACTTATTTTTTGCGTAACGAACAGTAGTTTCGATCAGTACCATTTTTAGGTACATGCAACTTTTTGATCTCTTTTTATTCCATTTTTTGGGAGGTGAAGTGACCAAAGAATTGTGATCGTAGTTCGGTTTATTATTATTTTATTTTACGGCGTTCACCGTGCGGGATAAATAATGAAATAATTTTGTAGTTCAGGCCGTTACGGACGCGGCGATACCAATTATGTATAGTTTATTTGTTTGTTTATATATTTTTATTAATAATAAAGGACTGATAAGGGTAAAAGGGGGATTTTTACTTTTAATAATTTTAAATCTTTTATTTTCTTATTTTTACACATCTTTTTTTAACTTTTTTTTTACTTTATTACTTTGTCCCACTAGGGGACATGAGGGCAGGAGGCCCTGATCGCTATTCTAATACACTGCACTACATGCGTAGTGCAGTGTATTAGAACTGTCAGCTACTCACTGACAGCAAGCATAGTGGGTCCTGACGTTGTCAGGACCCACTAGGCTTCCGTCTATGGCATAGCCGGACGCCATTGTTTGGTGTCCGGTTGCCATAGTCACCATCGCCGGCCGCTATCGCGTAGCAGGCCGGCGATGGCAGCTTAACCCCTAAAAAGCCGCGATCTCTATAGAACGCGGCTTTTAAGGGGTTAATCAGCGGGGACACAGCGATCGGTCCCCGCTGTAGGAGCTGTGACAGCTGCTGAACAAGACAGCAGCATCACAGCTCCTGTATGTGTCGGGAGGACGGCCGAAACGGCCGTTACTCCCGAGACGTACTATTGCGGCATGGAGCGCGAACGATACAGCTGCCATGACGTAATAGTACGTCAAGGAGCGGGAAGGGGTTAACTAAAAAAAATAAATCATGTTTTGCTGGCAACACATTCCCTTTAACAATCATTTAAAAACTGCACCGACTTTTGGTAAAACTGCATGTGACTTATTTTTTGCGTAACGAACTGTAGTTTCGATCAGTACCATTTTTAGGTACATGCGACTTTTTGATCTCTTTTTATTCCATTTTTTGGGAGGTGAAGTGACCAAAGAATTGTGATCGTAGTTCGGTTTATTATTATTTTATTTTACGGCGTTCACCGTGCGGGATAAATAATGAAATAATTTTGTAGTTCAGGCCGTTACGGACGCGGCGATACCAATTATGTATAGTTTATTTGTTTGTTTATATATTTTTATTAATAATAAAGGACTGATAAGGGAAAAGGGGGGATTTTTACTTTTAATACTTTTAAATCTTTTATTTTCTTATTTTTACACATCTTTTTTTAACTTTTTTTTAACTTTATTACTTTGTCCCACTAGGGGACTTGAGGGCAGGAGGCCCTGATCGCTATTCTAATACACTGCACTACATGCGTAGTGCAGTGTATTAGAACTGTCAGCTACTCACTGACAGCAAGCATAGTGGGTCCTGACGTTGTCAGGACCCACTAGGCTTCCGTCTATGGCATAGCCGGACGCCATTGTTTGATGTCCGGTTGCCATAGTCACCATCGCCGGCCGCTATCGCGTAGCAGGCCGGCGATGGCAGCTTAACCCCTAAAAAGCCGCGATCTCTATAGAACGCGGCTTTTAAGGGGTTAATCAGCGGGGACACAGCGATCGGTCCCCGCTGTAGGAGCTGTGACAGCTGCTGAACAAGACAGCAGCGTCACAGCTCCTGTATGTGTCGGGAGGACGGCCGAAACGGCCGTTACTCCCGAGACGTACTATTACGGCATGGAGCGCGAACGATACAGCTGCCATGACGTAATAGTACGTCAAGGAGCGGGAAGGGGTTAACTAAAAAAAATAAATCATGTTTTGCTGGCAACACATTCCCTTTAACAATCATTTAAAAACTGCACTGACTTTTGGTAAAACTGCATGTGCTGCGTGTTGTACAGGCCAATGGTTGTTACGATCTGATTGTTCGCATTAAAGGTTATGTGTCAAAGGGATTTATATATATATATATATATATATATATATATATATATGTATATATAAGTAAAATTGTCAGTCAGTGTATTTTGTGCAACTTTATAATTCGTTTTTATTAGAAAATCTTTTTACTTTTTGAGATACAGCTGCTTTGTATCCTGTATCTTACGCTGAATCCTGAACACGTCAGGTCTGTGGGACTGATGGGTTCAGTGTCAGCGGGTCCTGTGTGTCTCTGTGTGTCATCTAAGTTAGATGTGATAGATTACAGGTGGATACAGTCGACTACTCTATTGATACCGCCCAAAAAACTGAAACTTTGCGAAACGGAAACCATTAGCATAGGAAGCGTTACCATTGAAATCAATGGTAATGCAAACGGAAAGCTATGGTTTCCGTTTGGTTTCCGTTCGTGGGTTCCCCTGACGGAAAGGTCTGGCTGAACCCATGAACGGAACCCCAACGCAGGTGAGAACGAAGCCTAACTATTACTATATGATCTGTACAGATGATGGAGGGTACTACTTTTTGGGGTGTAAGCAACTCCCAGTATATGATTACCATTGCTCAGGTCATACTGGTAGCTGCTAACCTGACTGTGTACTGAGCTTGGTTCTGGATTTATGCACTGATCTTGGTTCAGGTGTTGAATATATGTACTGAGCTTGGTTCTGGTGGTTCTGGTGTTGTGTGTGTGTGCGCGTGTGTGTATGTGTATACATGTATGAGCTTGGTTCTGGTGTTGTGTGTGCGTGCGTGCGTATGTGTGTGTATACATGTATGAGCTCTGTTCTGGTCATGTATATACGTACTAAGCTTTGTTCTGGTACTGTATATATGTATGGGCTTGGTTCTGGTCCTGTATATAGGATATATTTATAATACAAAATTGCAGAGCAGATGGCAATGTTGCAATTCATTGTATGTTTAATCGGAACCCGTCTGGTAGTTTTAACCCCTTGAACCGACGCCGTGCAGTAATACATGACCTGACAATATTTCCAAACATTCCCCTGTATGTTTGTTTCAGATACAGTAAAATACATAAAATCAACTTTTAAAATAGTGCATGCTATATTCTAATTACTCTATTAATGGTGATGGGTCGGTGCCGCTATCCTGTAGAGTCGCAAAATCCTAACTGCAAACTCACATTTCCATGCTTGGTTGACATCCCCCTGACTGTTATACATCACTACCAGTGTCCTCCAACTTTCTTGGATGCACCATTGGCTTGTACTCCATGAGCACGCGCACCATTCACGAGGTGTACTCTGCCCAGCTTCATCGCTGCACCGCGCATGCCAAGGGAGTACAAGGCAACGGAGAAGGCTGGTAGTAATGTATAACATGACACAGCGGCCAGCCGCTATCAGTACCACAAGCGCTCGTTTATGCAGTTTTTCCAGGACGGTTCAGTGCCTGATGAAGGTCGCTTAGACCGAAACGTTGCACTCTGCCACTGGCATTAAAAACAAAATAAAATTACCTTTTGTTTCGAAATTGGTGTGCTGGATACTCTTTTATACTAGTATTGTAGAACAGTCAGGGGGATGCCAATCAAGATCTGGGGGGTGACATTTCAAGTTTCGCCTCAGGCAGCAGAAAAGCTAGAATCAGCCCTGGGCGGAGGCGCCACTGAAATCAGCCACCGCCACCCCCTCCAGTATATGGTACTATTATAATCGGGGACACAGTGTATTGTGCTATTATAATAAGAGGTGCAGTGTATGGAGCTAGTATATTTAGGGGTACAGTTTGTGTCACCATGAGAATTTTATCTTCGTTTATAGGTGCAGAAATGTTTGAATAGTGAGTAGCTGAAGATATCTGAGCGGCAAACTCTGCAGAAATGGGTCGTGGCCGGGAGAAGTCGTCATAGAGGTCTGGACCGGATGGAGAAGAAAAGAGAAAAACTAGAATCTGAGATTGTCACTGGCGAGTCACTTAATATAAATGTTTATTCTGCCTGTAATCAGTACTGTAGTCCAGTATGATCTGCAGCAAGATGATTGGTGGTATGTTTGTTTTTTTGTGAAACAGCAACTCCCAGTATATACTTACCATTATTCGGTCCATGCCGGGAGCTGTAGTTTTACGCCATACAAACCTATACGGCAGGGGTTGCCCTAAATTGAGCTGTATTTGTGTTGGTGCTGTAATTATGTGCTGAGCTTGGTTTTGTTGCTGTATTTATGTACTGAGCTTAGTTCTGGTGCTGTATATATGTACTGTGCATGAGTCATAAGTGTGAGTGGTGTGCGTGCACATGTGTCCTAGGGGTGAGTGATGTGCGTGTGCATGTGTCCTAGGAGTTGGATTTGGAGCTATCAGGAACTATTCCTCTTTTCATTTACACCTGTTTACATCTGTTTTAATAAATCTCCCCGTGTCTTGTATAGCTGAAAGGTGGTCCCAGCCCAATACTGACGGCTGCGTATGTCCTGCGGTGGGCCTATGTGCTTAAAAATGCCAGGGCTGATTTTAAGTCCCAGTCTGGTCCTGTCTGGGACCCACGCCTATCTCTGGAATGGAGCACCCTAAACCCCGTTCTTCCGATCTGTGATGCGGCTAATGATTTTAGACCATGAATAAGAAAACAGCGTAGCCCGCTGAGCTACGCTGTTTCCGTAACTCCCATAGTAGTGAATAGCAGTTATGTACACAGCGTAGCATGCGAGCTATGCTGTTTTGGTAACTACCTTTCAGTTGTATGGGACTTACAAAAACAGCGTAGCTCAGCGAGATACACTGTTTTTGTAACTCAAGAATTCACCTCATTCAGCCACAACACAGAGTGGTACAACGGAGTTTAGGGGGTCTCATTCTAGAGATAGGTGCGAGTCCCAGATGTGGGACCCACATCTATCTGCAATTTATGACATATAATGTGGAGATGTCATAAATGTCCCTGCTGGGAAAACCCCTTTAACCATTTATCGTATCATCAATAACTTCAAGAAGAGAGGTTCGATTGCTGGGAAGAAAGCTTTAGGGCGCCCAAGAAAGTCCAGCAAGTGCCAGGACCGTCTCCTAAAGAGGATTAAGCTATCGGATCGGTTCTACACCAGTGCAGAGCTTGCTCAGGAATGGTAGCAGGCAGGTGTCAGTGCATCTGCGCGCACAGCAAGGTGAAGGCTTATGGAGGCTGGCTTGGTGTTGAGGGCAGCAAAGAAGCCACTTCTCTCCAAGAAAAACATTGAGGACAGTCCTCTGCAGGAAGTACCGGGATTGGACTGCAGAGGACTGGGGTAAAGTTATTTTCTCTGATGAAGCCCCCTTCAGGCTGTTTGGGACATTTGGAAGAATGATTGTCCAGAGAAGAAAGGGTGGGCGCTACCATGAGTTCTGCATCATGCCAACAGTAAAGCATCCTAAAAACCATCCATGTGTGGGGTTGCTTTTCATCCAAGGTAGTGGGCTCAAAACTTTGCCTAAGAACACTACCATGAATAAAGAATCCTCCAGGAGCAACTTCTCCCAACCATCCAGGAGCAACTTCCCCCAACCATAGTTACATAGTTACATAGTTAGTACGGCTGAAGAAAGACACCCAGATCCTTCTCAACAAGTGAATCCGCCAGTGTAGCTCCCCCTAGGACATATGATGCATGCAGGTTGTTGGTACCCAGATGCATAACTTTACATTTATCTACATTAAACTTCATCTGCCAAGTGGACGCCCAAACACTTAGTTTGTTTAAATCTGCCTGCAATTCATGAACATCTTCCATAGACTGAACTATATTACATAGCTTGGTGTCATCTGCAAAAATAGAAATAGTGCTATTAATCCCATCTTCTATATCATTAATAAATAAGTTGAATAATAGTGGTCCCAGCACTGAACCCTGGGGTACACCACTTATTACCGGGGACCATTCAGAGTAGGAATCATTGACCACAACTCTCTGGATACGGTCCTTGAGCCAATTCTCAATCCAATTACAAACTATATTTTCTAAACCTATAGTCCTTAATTTACCCATTAGGCGTCTATGGGGGACAGTGTCAAATGCCTTTGCAAAGTCCAAAAACACTAAATCCACAGCGGGCCCTCTGTCTAGACTTCTGCTCACCTCTTCATAAAAACAGATTAGGTTAGTTTGACAACTTCTGTCCTTAGTAAAACCGTGCTGGCTGTCACTTATAATGCTATTTATTGTCACATAATCCTGTATATAGTCCCTCAATAGCCCCTCAAACATTTTCCCCACAATGGATGTTAAGCTCACTGGTCTATAATTACCCGGGGAAGACCTAGAGCCCTTTTTGAAAATCGGCACCACATTTGCGCTGCGCCAGTCCCTTGGCACTATACCAGTCACTAGAGATTCTCTGAATATTATGAAAAGGGGGACAGAAATAACTGAGCTAAGCTCTTTAAGAATTCTAGGGTGTAACCCATCTGGTCCCGGGGCCTTGTGCACATTTATTTTATTTAATTTAGCTTGGACCATATCTACATTCATCCAATTCAGTATATCAACTGATATATTAACAGCACTGGCACCGGCTACATCAGCTGCTCTTTCTTCTGTTGTATATACAGAGCTAAAGAACCCATTTAGTAACTCTGCCTTCTCTTGATCCCCTGTGATCAACTCCCCATTACCATTATCTAGGGGTCCTACATGTTCAGATCTTGGCTTTTTAGCATTTATATACTTGATGTAAAGGATCTGCCAGGCACTACGTCTGTGGATACTCCCAGGGTTAATCAGTCGACACCTGAGGCCAGACCTCTTAGACTGACACAGGCTCCCACCAATCAGGCTGGCAGGCTCAGGAGTGGGAGAGCCTATCGCGGCCTGGTCAGTCGGAGTTAGCTCCGCCCCCTGTCCATTTATACCTGCCGTTTTCTCTTCCTCATTGCTTGTTATTCTTCTTGGATTCCTGGCCCCACTTCTGCCTTGCTCCAGCCTGCTTCTGCCGTGCTTCTGCCTTGCTTCAGTTCCCGCTTATCCTGCTTCGCTCTGCCCCTGGCTTGCTTCCTGCTCCGTGCTCTGCGTTTGTATACTCCACTACATCCTGATCCTGACTGGCTCGTTCACCACTCCGTTTCCTCACGGTGTTCCGTGGGCTACTGCCCCTTCCCTTGCTTGTTCCCTGTTTGTATCCCCTTGCACTTAGTCAGCGTAGGGACCGCCGCCAAGTTGTACCCCGTCGCCTAGGGCCGGTCGTTGCAAGTAGGCAGGGACAGGGCTGTGGGTAGATTAGGGCTCACTTGTTCCCTTCACCTCCTTCCTGCCATAACAAAATAACAAGCCCGCTCTGCCCCTCCATCCCGAAACTAATGGCCAAACGGAAAGGACTAATCAATCCCTGGAACAATATTTAAGGTGCTTCATCTCTGACTGTCAATTTGATTGGGTCTCATTCCTTCCCCTCGCCGAATTTTCCCTCAATAACCGGGTCAGTAACTCGTCAGGGGTCTCCCCGTTTTTCTGTAATTTCGGGTTTAATCCAAGGTTCTCCTCCGTTTCTCCTGGTTGTTCCAATAATCCCGAGGTAGAGGACGTTCATCGGGAACTGTGCACTGTCTGGGCCCAGGTTCAGAAGAACCTAGAGGCGTCCCAGAGCGTACAAAAGATTCAGGCGGATAGAAGACGTTCTGCTAACCCCCGGTTTGTCGTCGGGGATCTGGTGTGGTTGTCGTCTAGGAACTTGCACCTTAAGGTCCCATCCAGGAAGTTTGCTCCCCGATTTATTGGGCCTTATAAGGTCATTGAAGTCCTCAACCCTGTATCCTTCCGTCTGGATCTGCCCCCATCCTTCCGCATACACGACGTCTTTCATGCCTCCCTCCTTAAACGCTGCTCCCCGTCCTGGTCCCCCTCAAGGAAACCTCCTGTTCCCGTTCTCACCCCTGAGGGGGTGGAATTCGAGGTGGCCAAGATTATGGACAGTAGGATGATCCAGGGCTCCCTCCAGTACCTGGTCCATTGGAGAGGATACGGGCCGGAGGAGAGGACTTGGGTACCTGCTCGAGATGTTCACGCTGGGGTATTGGTCAGGAGGTTCCACCTTCTCTTCCCCACTAAACCGGGTCCTCTTAGTAAGGGTCCGGTGGCCCCTCATAAAAGGGGGAGTACTGTAAAGGATCTGCCAGGCACTACGTCTGTGGATACTCCCAGGGTTAATCAGTTGACACCTGAGGCCAGACCTCTTAGACTGACACCGGCTCCCACCAATCAGGGTGGCAGGCTCAGGAGTGGGAGAGCCTATCGCGGCCTGGTCAGTCGGAGTTAGCTCCGCCCCCTGTCCATTTATACCTGCCGTTTTCTCTTCCTCATTGCTTGTTATTCTTCTTGGATTCCTGGCCCCACTTCTGCCTTGCTCCAGCCTGCTTCTGCCGTGCTTCTGCCTTGCTTCAGTTCCCGCTTATCCTGCTTCGCTCTGCCCCTGGCTTGCTTCCTGCTCCGTGCTCTGCGTTTGTATACTCCACTACATCCTGATCCTGACTGGCTCGTTCACCACTCCGTTTCCTCACGGTGTTCCGTGGGCTACTGCCCCTTCCCTTGCTTGTTCCCTGTTTGTATCCCCTTGCACTTAGTCAGCATAGGGACCGCCGCCAAGTTGTACCCCGTCGCCTAGGGCGGGTCGTTGCAAGTAGGCAGGGACAGGGCGGTGGGTAGATTAGGGCTCACTTGTTCCCTTCACCTCCTTCCTGCCATAACACTTGAAGAATTTTTGGGGATTTGTTTTACTATCCTTGGCCACCTGCCTTTCATTTTGTATTTTTCTAATTTTATTACCTTTTTACAGATTTTATTAAGATCTTTATATTTTACAAAGGCTGCAGATGTACCCTCAGATTTGTATTTTTTAAATGCCCTTTTTTTGTCATGTATTGCCCCTTTCACAGAAGGTGTAAGCCATGTGGGGTTTAATTTGAGTCGTTTATACTTGTTACCTATAGGAATAAATTTTGCACTATAATAACTCAAAGTAGATTTGAAAATCTCCCATTTATCATTTGTTCCATTATTTGACATTAGTTCTTCCCAGTCCATATCCTGAATTGCAGCCCTCATCCTGGGGAAATTGGCTTTCTTAAAATTAAATGTTTCTGCCCTCCCAGCCTGCGTTTGTTTTTTACAGTATAGGTAAAATGTAACTATATTATGATCACTGTTACCAAGGTTTTCACGAACATTGACATTCCCAACAAGATCTGCATTATTAGAAATGACCAGATCCAACAGAGCTTCACCTCTAGTCGGGTCTTCCACAAACTGGCCCATAAAATTTTCCTGCAACAGGTTGAGGAAGTGTCTCCCCTTTGCAGTTAAAGCTGAACCATGACACCAATTAATATCCTGGAAATTAAAATCTCCCATTATCACTACAGTACCCGCCTGTGCAGCCCGCTCCATCTGTTTATATAGCTGAACTTCCATCTCCTCAGTTATATTGGGGGGTCTATAGATTACACCAAAAGTAATTTTTTCAGTGTTTACCTCCCTTTCTAGTTCCACCCACAAGGTTTCAACCTCCTCACAGTATTCACCCACTATTGTCTCTTTCACACTCGCCTTCATATCATTTCTCACATACAGACATACACCACCGCCTTCATATCACTTCTCACATACAGACATACACCACCGCCTTTCCTATTTGTCCTGTCTTTCCGAAAAAGTGTAAAACCCTGTAGATTTACAGCCCAGTCATGTGAAGAGTCCAGCCATGTTTCAGCAACACCAACTATATCTATATTTTCTTCCAGTATCAAGGCCTCCAGCTCCCCCATTTTGCTTGCTAGACTTCTGGCATTTGTGAACATACACTTTAACTTGCCTGTCAGTTTTTCACTTTTATTATCAGAAATGTGATTTGACATTAATTGGGCCTTTTTATTTACACTGATGTTTTGTAACGAAAGGATCTCCTTATCTTGTTGTCTAGTCCTCTCCCCACATTCTGTTTCTCCCCCCACCAATATAGTCTGACCCCTCTCTAACCTGGCTACCCCTTTTTTTTCTACATTGACCTCCCTCCAGGAGCAACTTCTCCCAACCATCAAGGAGCAACTTCTCCCAACCATCCAGGAGCAACTTCTCCCAACCATCCAGGAGCAACTTCTCCCAACCATCCAGGAGCAACTTATCCCAAGCACCCAGGAGCAACTTCACCCAACCATCCAGTAGCAACTTCTCCCAACCATCCAGGAGCAACTTCTCCCAAGGACCCAGGAGAAACTTCTCCAAACCATCCAGGAGCAACTTCTCCCAACCATCCAGGAGCAATTTGGTGATGAACAATGCTATTTCCAGCATGATGGACCATGTCACAAGGAAAAAATGAGAACTAAGGGGATCGGTGAACAAAACTTTGAAATGTTGGGTTCATGGCCAGAAAACTCCCCAGATCTCAATCCTATTGAGACCCTGTGGTCACTCCTCAAAAAGTGGGTGGACAAAAAAAACCACAGAAATTGTGATAGACAAGCACTGTGTAACGTCCGTGGCTGCGGGCCGTCAGCTCCAACCTCCCCGACAGCCGTAGCCACGAGTTGACAAGCGCTGGCCCCAGCCTCCTCCTCAGGAGACGCCAGCATTCACGTCCACTCACCTCAGCCGGATCCTGTAGGGTCACGCGCGCACGCTCTTGCTCGCTCTATAAAGGGCAGTGCGCGCACCGGAACTTGCAATGAACTTTGACCCGTGAGTACCCTGGACTATAAGAGGGGTCCAGCCCTCTGCTTCTATGCCTGAGTGTTGTTGTTTCCCTTAGTCTGTCTTGTGAAAGGTCTCCTAAGTGTCTTCCAGCTTCCCAGTGTTCCCCGTACCTGTATCCTGTTTCCCGTGCTATCTGTACCATCCTGGTCTACTGCCGTGCTGAGCTGTTGTTGTGTTGTGCTTCATCGCCACACCTGTTCTGCTGCTCCACGCCTGACGCCTACCTGCCGCCTGGTCCCAGCCGAGCCTGCCTTGCTGCTGTCTACATTGCCTCAGGTACCCTTTTCCGGACTATAGACTTTGTACCATACCTGTTTGGCCAGCTGCCATCCCACACCCCGCCCCGTGACACACTTATTAGGTAAGAATTGGTCATCAGTCAGGATTTGGCCCTGAAGCTGACATCCAGCATGGCAGAGCGAATTGGCGAAGTCTCGAAAAAGAAGGGTCAACACTGTAAATATTACGTTTTTGCATAAACTTGATGTATTTGTCAATAAAAGTTTAAAAACTTATGAAATGTTTATAATTGTACTTCAGTAACCATAGAAACATCCTACTAAAAGATCTAAAAACCCTGAAGCAGAAAACTTTGTGAAAACCAAAATCTGTGTCGGTCTCAAAACTGTTATCAGATGTGTTATCTATATTGACCCGGCTGTACCAAGTGGTACAGAAAGTTGGTTTAGACGTAATCCGTTAAAGGGGTTTTCCACCTTCTGACAACTGATTACCTATCCACCGGATAGGTCATCAGTATATCATCGGTGCGGGTCTGGTACCCGGACCCCGCGCCGTTAAACCGCTCCAGTGGCCTGCGGCCATCGGATGTTATGGCACATAATGCGATGTACGGAGCCGGAAGCAGTTGGCTCCGTACATAGTATAGCGGTCGTGCTGTAGAAGCTCGGCCGCTATTCCGTGGCCAGAGCCATTTGCTTTCGGCATGTATGTCCAGTGCACAGAGGCACCGGACCTGCTGATCTGTAGGGGGTCGGACCCCCACAGATCATGTACTGATGACCTATCCGGTGGAAAGGTCATCAGTTGTCAGATGGTGGAAAAAACATTTAATGATCTACTCGGCTTCTCTAGATGTTACTGACACCATTCTCTTGCATAATATTTGTGCAATATCTTTAGCAAGAATGAGACGTATAAACTACTGTACAGTGTGGAGAAGAATGATTAATAAATGAAGGTGATGGGGGGACGGACAAGACCATATGCACTTTAAATGAGCTTTACTGCGCAGAGTCTATTGTTTGGCTTTCTTTCCATGTAAAAATAATAAAAATTTTCTTGCTTTATATTTGCTCTGTCAAGATCGTCTTTAAAAATAAAAAAATAAATATCACGTCTTTGTAGTTTTGATTGTGTCATTTATTTTTCTACTTGATTTATATTGGGGTTTCTACACCCCTTAAAGAAGCGCTCCTGCGGAGACATGATGTCTCCTTCTGCAAGAAGAAGAAATATAGATTTTAAAAAAAGCCTGTCAGTCTCAGAATATCTTTCTCAGCTGCCGGCGATAAAGCGTTTTACTAATAAGGTGCTAGTGGCATTTACTGTTGTGTCTGAACACATAAGCTGCAGGACGACGGTCCCACCAGATCACATTTTTCACCTCACAAAAAAAAGCGTGGTAATCTGACTTTCAACAGAAGTCACTTTTGACCACATCATCTCATGAGAGCGCTATGACTGGGGGGCTTGTGGCTAAAGTGCTGAGATCAGGGACACTACGGCGTTAGCCCATGTACCTGGGTTTGCTGAATGCAACTTGTGTTGTGGATGGCAGTCTCTATACTTATACAAGTGAGCTTCTTGTGCTTAAAGGGAACTATGTTTTCCCGACAATTTTGGCAACCAGCTGATGCTCAACAGGGCAATGCATTTCTCTTTTAAATGAATGCCTCACCTTGGGAACGTCCACTGGTAAAAGGCCTTCAAGTAGGAGATCCTGGAGATGGAACCCACACGCTCCTCACTCCTAGTTTATTAGCAGAAAACTTTACCAGTGCACTACTTCTGGTGTTGAGAGCTGGCTACAAATTCTTCCAAAGATGACATGTTCTTATTCCTGCTGGAAGTGACGATTACATTTGGTCTTATGAGGACAATAAGAAAGCTCAGAGATCAACATGAGCTGTTGGTATGCTGCTTAAAGAGTGTCTAAATAGTGAGTGTCTTCTGTGCAGAACCTGGTTCAAATCCCAATGTGTGGCCTTGTCCAAAAGGATTCTTTGCTCAGTTGTCTTGGTTATATGTGGTCCTGGTTATAATGGTGTGGATGCAGTGAAATTGGCATGTTGCCATATAAGAATGGTTCTTGTATGAAGAAAGTTACTTATATGAAGAAAGTCGCTTACACAGCTGTCTCTTTTTCGAGAAAGCTGTACTTAGCGAAAATTTTTCAACATTATTCTCATCACTCAAACATCTATCATAATCCATAGGCAGCACCTTGGGAAAGGGGGAAGTACCCCAAGGGTCACCAGGAGGAGTACAACATGGGGGTTAGAACCCACATTGTATAGAGGTGATTCCAGCACTGAACTCAGCTCACACAAGCAGTGAGCTAACTGCAGAGCTGATTTACCAGAACACATTTTTCACCTCTTTTAAATTAGAAAAAAAAAAAAAACAGAAGGAAAAGGTAATCAGACTTTTAACAAGAGAAACTTTAGATCTCATTAAGTCATGACAGTGCGGTGGCTTGGGGCTTAAGTGCTAAGTTCAGGAACACTGCAATATTAGCCTGTGTGTTCAAAGCATGCAGCTGGTGCAGTAGATGGCGTTCTCCTTTCTTATACATTAGGTGACAATGGTTTTCCAACAATTTTGTCAAGCAGCTGCATCTCAACAGGGCAAAGCATTTCTCCTTTAAAAGAATGCCTCACCTTGTGAACCTACATTGGTGAAAGTCAAAACTGGAGAAACAAGTAGGAGATCCTGGGGATAGAACCATCATGTTTTTGACTCCTCTAAATAATCATCAGAGAACTTTACCAGTACGCTACCTCTGCTGTGGAGAGCCAGCAGCAAATTCTTCCAAAGATGACCTGTTCTTATTCCTGCTAGAAGTGACGATTACATTAGGTCTTATGTAGGGACAATAAGAAAGTCCAGAGTTCAACCTGAGCTATTGGTATGCTGCTTAAAGAGTGAGTGTCTTCTGTGCAGAACCTGGTTCAAATCCTGATGTGTGGCCTTGTCTAAAAGGATTATTTGCTGGGTGGTCTTGGTTGTATGTGGTCCTGGTTATAATGGTGTGGATGCAGTGCAATGGGCATGTTGCCATATAAGAATGTTTCTTGTATGAAGAAAGTTACTTATATGAAGAAACTCGCTTACACAGCTGTCTCTTTTTCGAGAAAGCTATACTTAGCGAAAATTTTTCAACAATATTCTCATCACTCAAACATCTATCATAATCCATAGGCAGCACCTTGGGAAAGGGGGAAGTACCCCCAAGGGTCACCAGGAGGACAACATGGGGCTTAGAACCCACATTGTATAGAGGTGATTCCAGCACTGAACTCAGCTCACACAAGCAGTGAGCTAACTGCAGAGCTGACTTACCAGAACACATTTTTCACCTCTTTTAAATTAGAAAAAAAAAAACAAAACAGAAGGAAAAGGTAATCAGACTTTTAACAAGAGAAACTTTAGATCTCATTAAGTCATGACAGTGCGGTGGCTTGGGGCTTAAGTGCAAAGTTCAGGAACACTGCAATATTAGCCTGTGTGTTCAAAGCATGCAGCTGGTGCAGTAGATGGCGTTCTCCTTTCTTATACATTAGGTGACAATGGTTTTCCAACAATTTTGTCAAGCAGCTGCATCTCAACAGGGCAAAGCATTTCTCCTTTAAAAGAATGCCTCACCTTGTGAACTTACATTGGTGAAAGTCAAAACTGGAGAAACAAGGAGGAGATCCTGGGGATAGAACCCTCATGTTTTTGACTCCTCTAAATAATCCTCAGAGAACTTTACCAGTACGCTACCTCTGCTGTGGAGAGCCAGCAGCAAATTCTTCCAAAGATGACATGTTCTTATTCTTGCTGGAAGTGACGATTACATTTGGTCTTATCGGAACAATAAGAAAGGCCTGAGCTTGTGCTTAAGCTGCAACCTAAAAATAGTGAGTGTCTTCTGTGCAGCTCCTGGTTCAAATCCTGATGTGTGTCCTTGTCTAAAGGGGAGCTCTACTGGGTGGTGTTATTGTGGTGTGGAGGCAGCGCAGTGAGATTGTTGCTGCATAAGAAAGTTACTTAAAAAAGACAGCTGCATAAGTAACTTTCTTCATATGAGACAGCTGTATTTATATAGTAGATTATTACAGATCCCCGCAATATACTCATCACTCAAACAGGTATCATAACCCATCCCTCCGTAGGTGGCACTTTGGGAAAGGGGGAACTGCCCAAGGTCACCAGGAGGACAACATGGGTGTTAGAGCCCACATTGTACAGAAGTGATTCCTGCACTCAACTCAACTCATCTCACGCAAGCTGTGAGCTAGCTGCACAGCAGCTTTACAAGGACACATTTTTCACCTCTTTTAAAAATGGGTAATCGGACCTTCAACAAGAAAAACCCTGGCTGACATTACAGTGGCTTGGGGGTTAACGGCTTTTAAGGCTGGAGATAGAACTCGCATGGTCCTCACGCCTCGAATTTATTAGCAGAGATCTTTACCAGTGCGCTACCTCTGCTTTCCAATGTTGGCAACAAATTCTTCTAAAGATGACATGTTCTTATTCCTGTTGGAAGTGACGTTTGCATTTGGTCTTATGGGGACAATAAGAAAGCTCAGAGATCAGCCTGAGCTGGTGGTCTGGTGCTTAAGCAGCGTCTTCTGTGTGGACCCTCGTTCAAATCCTGAAGTGTGACCTTGTCTGAGAGGAGAACTCGCTGGGTGGAGGTGGTTTAGTGAGGAGGTTGCTGCGTAAGAAAGATACTTATGTGGCTGAACCAGTTCTCTTTTACAGAACATTATTGCAGATTTCATCAATATACTTATCACTCAGCAAATATCACGTTCCATCACCCCGTAGGTGTTGCTCTATGGGGAAGGGGGAAAGCTGAATGTTGTGCACATAAGCTGTGAGCTCGCTGCTCCACCGGAACGCATCTTCACCTCATAAAAAAGTGCAGTAATCTGACATTCAACAGAAATTACTTTGGACCGAATCAACAGACGTGCGCTGTGTGCTGTGACTGGGGGGCTTAGGGCCAGGGCCGGTTTTAGACAGAGTCTGTTTGCTGCCGGGGCTTGTGTGCCCGGGCTGCTTTTTTTGTCTCAGTCCGGCCCTGGATCATACCTATAAATATTTGCCCAGATCCAACCAATATATTTTTTGTAATTGAAATGGGTATACTTGTAGGTGTATTTGCTTCTACAGGATATGGTTGTGTAATAAAGGGAACTGTTTTTGTTTTTTTTTGTTACTATACACAGTACTGAAACAAACTTTTGTTTATTCTGTTTATATATTTTGGATTATATTTTCTTTAAATGCAGTAAAGAAACAGTTCAAAATATTGGTTTTACAACATGCAACTCTACATAAGAAAACTGAAAAAGGACCTATTTATTGTATGGGAGAGTATTGTGGGCATGCTTTGTGGCATGTGCAGAGGTCACTGTGGAGTGTGGAGAAGCTTCAGCTATTGCTCATCAATTATCTGTGGCATGATGCAAATCTCTGTTGCTCCAGCACTAGAACAGAACGGTTACATTTCATTGTAATCCTGTACTCTGATGGGATTGGACTGCTGACTGCCCCTAGTGTTCACAGCACAAGCTGACATTTTTTAAAAATAAATAAATATCGGTTTTATCATAAAAATTATATTTAAAAAGGCGTGTTCCGGGACTGTAATATTGATGGCTGTGCCTGGTACGAAGCTGCTGTGAGCTGCAGTACCAGGCACATGTACAATAAAATGTACAACGCTGTGCCTGATAAACAATATGGGCCATGGCCCCTTCAAGCAGCTGATCGGTAGTGTTGCTGGTAGGACCCCCACCAATCAGATATTGATGGCCTATCCTAAAGTTTTGGCCATCAATATTACAGTCCTGGACAACCCCTTTAAACAATAGATAATTTTCTGACTATAGGCTTCCTTTAAGATGGATGCATAACCATAAAAGGCAATGTAAACCTTTGAAAGTGATTTTTTTTTTTTTTTAAATATCAGTCAATGTGTTTAGTGTAATAATAATTTTTAATAAAAAACAAAATAATGTAACTTTTTGAGATACAGCTGCTTTGTATTCTCTATACAGAGCAGCTGTATCGTTCGCTGAATTATGTACTCATCAGGTCCGCGGAACTAACGGGTGCAATGTCAGCGGGTCCGGAGTGTTTCTTGACACACAAGATCCACCTGTAATCCATCACCTCTAAGTTTATCCCAGCTTTGTTGATGTTTATGTATGTGGCTATGTGAACTTATGACCTGTACCTTATTGGCATACTTTTTCTCCGATACGGCTACTAGACTACATATGTCACTTCATTTTTTTAATACAGGCCGGTTGTAGAATCCGTATATATATAATTTTTTAGTCAGGTCTCATTATATGTATTATTACTAATTTTTGCATCCGCATGCTGGATTATTGTATGCTTATATACATATCTCTTGACTTCAATCTCTACTCCTTGCATAGGCTGATGCTATTGTTTGCATTGTATGACTCCTTTTTAATGTCCTTTGTATTTATCCCAATAAAGTCTTTTTTTTTTCAGTATTTCATTACTATTGTGCAGCAATTGACCTCATCCCTTGTAGGATTTCTTTATGTCCTTTTTGGTCAATGCACAAAGTAATGCTTGGTATACATGTTGTAATGCAGTAGCAACATTAGATGTACGAGAATTTTTTTTCTTTATATTGGATTCAGTATTTTATGTCGGCATCTCTCTCCCTGTATGCCCAGATAGGTTTTCTTTACTATTTTAGACGAACAGGATTATATCCATTCATTTGTACTTTTATTACCTTGCAACTGTCTTTTTCTACCATATATTTATTGTTATTTGTATCTGGAGGTCAGTTCTGGATGCAGGGAGTCCACCTCATTCTTTTGCATCTATTACTGTGTCTGTGTGTCCCATCCCATATGCGGAAAGCGTGCCAGAAAATGCGCCAAAAACGGCCGAAAATGCCTCCCATTGATTTCAATGGGAGGTGGAGGAATTTTTTTTTCCCCGCAGAAAAACAGTCTCGCGGTAAAAAGCGTCATGCCCTATCTTCAGGCGTTTAAGTCTCTGACCTCCCATTGACATCAATGGGAGGCAGAGAAAGCGTATTTTGCAGCATTTTTTGGCCGCGGGCGACAAACACGGCAAACAGCATGCAAACAGACGGAATTTTGAGGCAGAATTTTCTGCCTGCAAAATACTCAGTGTGAACATAGCCTTATGTATCTGTGTTGTTGTTCAAAACCTTCCTAATAAGTAATCAATAAATAAATAGTTAGGCTATGTTCACACTAAGTTTTTTGCAGGCGGAATTTCTGCCTCAAAAATCCGTTTGGAAGTTTGAGGCAGATTTTCCTCTCCCTACACGCCGATTTTCGCATAGTTTTTCGCCCGCGGCCATTGAGCGCCACGGGCATAAAACGCCGCAAAATACGCCTTCGCCTCCCACTGATGTCAACGGGAGGTCAGAGGCGTAAACGCCCGAAGATAGGGCATGTCCCTTCTCTCTCCCGCGAGACGGTTTTACTGCTCGCGGGAAAAAGACACCTCCGTCTCCGATTGAAATCAACGGAAGGCATTTTCGGCCTGTTTTTGACGAGTTTTGCGGCGCGATTTCCTCGTAAAAAAAAACTCTGTGTGAACATAGCCTTAAAATTCATGTCCTGTATGTTTTTTTTCTAATTGGTTATGTACAACGGAGAAAAATCAGATTTTTGTACACCACATAAAATCCCTTTCTTGTTGAATTCATTGAGGGACACAGTACCGTGGGTATATACACCCCTGCCACTAGGAAAAAAACAAAAGTGGTGTTGGTTTTGCCCAGTGGGCTATACTCCTCTACTCAGTTTGTACTAAGAGCAGTTTAGGAGAGCCTAAAACAATATAACCAAAAATACCAACACATCCCAGACCCGGTAAAAAAAAAAACAAAAAAAAAACAAGGAAAACAAGTACAATCCACAAAAAAGGGTGGGACCTGTGTCCCCCTCCCCCCCCCCCCAACGAATTCAGCGAGAGAGGGATTTTACAGCGAGTACAAAAATCTGAAATTTCTTGTTAAATCATTCATTGGGGGACACAGGCCCATGAGACATCCTAGAGCAGTCCCTGAGGGTGTGCAGAAAAAACACAGCCATGCGAACAGTCGTAACTCGCTGTCAAGCCAATGATGCTGAGGAAAAGCTGCAATTGCTGTTTAAGTATGCTGCCAGGATGCCTTGCTGGAAAAAAAACAAAAACACTGCTGCGGAGAGAGATTCCGGTGTCTGGAGGGACAGGAAGAAGGAAGACAAAAAACTTCTCCCACCGAAAACCGAGCCCACACTGCAAGAGGATTGGACGACCAAGTCCTTGTCACCAGAGCCCACCCTGCAGGTAATGAGAAGCCGAGGAATCCTGAAACGGAAAGAAAAGGGATGTGGCTAATCACGGCCCCTTTGGTGGTCTCACACTGAATAGTGGGTTCACAGTCATTCCCCCACTGCGGCCACTGAGGACTGGGTGACCTAAATGGCGGGGGAAACACAAAAATTCCACCCAGCGCCCGCAGGGGGGGGGGGGGGTCAACTAATGTGGCGTACACTCTTGACGACCCCCCTCCAACCTGAAAATAAAAAATAAATTAAATTAAACTAGAAAAATAAAAAGCAGAAGGTCATGTATACAGGTCATGTCTGCCTCCTATTGACACTAGGCTAAAACTGAGTGGCTTGGTGAAACAGGAGAGGATATAGCCCACTGGGCAGAGTCATCACTTTTTTAGTTTTTCCTAGTGTTCACCTCCTAGTGGCAGTGGACTATACCCATGGGGCTGTGTCCCCCAAATAATTATTTAACAAGAAATAAGAAATAGGTGGGTAATAAGTCTAGTGCCAATCTCAGAGAAAAGGTGGGATAAAATATTGGGTAATACTTCTAACATGTCTAGGTTTGCCCTCCGGAGAATATCACCGTTTTTTATCATCCACAGGGACCAAAAAAGTGTTGTTTTTTTTTCCAACATGATACATGCAATAAAAAAAAAAAAAAGGTGTACATAGCATTAGAGTTAACATAAACACACTGGGAAAATATATTTTTTCTTTTCCTCCGTTTGTAAAATAGCTGAGGAAAAAGGTAGTGAATGTATTTATCTTGCCGGTGGCTTTATTGTAAAGTTATCCGTTCTAGTTCGGCATTAGATCCCATGACCCGCACTTTGACTATCCGAATCCTACAGTGTCTACTGTGTAGACTGGAAGTCAGTCTCTCTATGCAAGCCTAGGAGACCAATCAAGACTCTCATAGGCTTGAATAGGGAGGCTGACTAGCGGCCCACACAGTAGACACTGTAGGATTCGGATAGTCAAAGTGTGGTTCATGTTATCTAACTTTAAGCCCTGTTCACACAATGCAGATTTGGCAAACATTTTTAAGCCAAAATCAGGAGTAGAACAGATCTGCTCTCCTGGATCCAATTGTAGTTTTAGCTTGAAAAAAATGCTTGCAAAATCTGCAGCAAACCTGCACTGTGTAAACAAGGCCTTACAATAAAATCACCAGTCAGAGAATTACTTTAACCCCTTAATGACCGGGCCATTTTGCACGTTCATGACCAAGGATTATTTTTTGTTTTTTCACGGTCGCATTCCAAGAGTCATAACTTTTTTTTTATTCCGTCGACATCGCCGTATAAGGGCTTGTTTTTTGCGGGACGAGTTGTATTTTGTAATTGTACCATTTTTAGATGCTTATAATATATTGATTAACTTTTATTAACTTTATTTTAGGAGAAAATTTAAAATAAGCAGCTATTCCAGCATTGATTTTCACGTTATAAATTTACGTCGTTTACTATGCAGCGTAAATAACATGTTAACTTTATTCTATGGGTCGGCACGATTACGGGGATACCAAATATGTAGAGGTTTTATATGGTTTCCTACGTTTGCACAATAGAAAGCCTTTTCGAAAATAATTACTTGTTTTTGCATCGCCGCGTTCCAAGAGCCGTAACGTTTTTATTTTTCCGTCAATGTGGCCGTATGTGGGCTTAATTTTTGCGGGCCAATGTGTAGTTTTCATTAGTACTATTTTGGGGTACATAGGACTTATAGATTAACTTTTATTTTATTTTTTATGGGGGGGAATGGGAGAAGAGAGAGAATTTTGCCATTGTTTTTTGCATTTTTTTTGGACGCCGTTCATCCGGCGGTTTAATTAATGTGTTCATTTTATTGGTCAAGTTGTTACGATCGCGGGGATACCATATATGTGTATGTGTGATTTGTTTTGAAACTTTTACTAAATAAAACCACTTTTTGGGTTTTATTTGATTTTGACTGTCATTTTTTTTTAAGCCCTTAGAGTCATATTTTTTTTTTTTTTTTTTAAGAGTCATATCTTCATTCCTCAAGCATTTCCGAGTTAACCCCGCCTCCTTACTTTGGATTGGCAGCTTACTTTTGATTGACAGAATTTAGGATGGACCAGTTTTCGGCGGTGGACGGGCATAAGAAGACAAACTAACGAGACTGCCGGATTATTACCATAAAAGGCGCAAAATGTTTGCAGACCGTTATTTACAGTCGGAGGAGTTTGAGAGGGGATAACGGCAATGAACTTTTTACGGCAGTGGCCAGCGAGGGGTGAGTAGAGTTCAATAGGTGAAATGCTGGTGACAGGTTCCCTTTAACTACCTTTCATCTAACCTACTTTGGGAAAATCTTTTTTTTTTCCTCCGTTTGTAGAGTGCTTCTTTACTGCTAGCGATAATACCAGTGATCTAAAGTATTCAACAATGGCGCGATCATTTAATGATTTAATATATCAAATACACATACCACAAAACTGACAAATACTTCGAGTGACGGCAATTACAAGCGGATTTTAAATAATCAGTTTTATTTAAAAAAAAAGAAGGAAAAAGAAAACAAAAAATTAACAAATGGGAAATGATGCTATACAGATATAGTGTCAACAAAATATAAAACGTATAGGCAGCACTCTTTAAATATAAAATGAAAACTTAACACAGTGTACAGGTTTCATCTGAGTACATATTTATTTGATAAATATAAGGTGGACACAACTAACTACATACAGTTTTGCAAGACTAAAAAGCACAATTACGTTATTTTTGAACATTTTCGGCCTTCACTGCGAGAGGGAGGAAGTGACACTTCTTCACTCTGGCACTGAAGGGGATACAAATATGAATGATTAAATTGTACATACAATGTACAGACAAAATACAGTGGCCCTTTTTGCATGTTTTATTGTAGATTGTACCATTTATTTATTTTGAATTTCCCCGTCTGATCATAATATCAAAAATTATACAAAGAAAATTTGGTTACAATCTTTTTTTTATTTTTTTATTTCCCTATAATCCACTATTTTTTTTCACTGTGTGTGTTTTTAACCTCATGTAGCACCTTAAAATACACAGGACTAATGCGTGTCAGCTAAAATATTAGATGTACTTGAACAAAAAAAAAAATTTAATTTTTTTTCACAAGGGTCAAAGTATTTTTACAGGAGTGGAAACAATGTTGTGATTCACACAAAATGCACCCAGCCCATCACGTTGCCCAGCCTCCCCCCCCCCCCAAATATAGGATTATTTCCAAACCATATGGAAACACACAATTTTATTTTTTTTAAACATTTTTTCTAACCACTTTTTTTTTGCAAAATAAAAAACAAACAAATGCACATTCCCAGGAAAATGAATGTGTCTTGTGTTTTAGGTCTCTACTGCTCATATACATTATTTACATAGGGTGTGTGAAGTCCTTTAACCCTGCCCAGACCCTAAAGGGCCAAGCATAATCTGGCAATGCCATCATCCCTTTTCCCCTCCATGAATGGGCTAACTTATTTCCAGTTGAAAAAAAAAAACCAGCCTGTTGCATTTTTACGTCATTATTTTTATGCATATGCTAATACAACAATGCAAAGATGTTTCACACGATGAAGGGATAGGCATTGCTTTTCATTTCTCATTGAGGATGGCATAGCATGAAATATACTTCGACCTTCAAAGCAATACAAAATTACAGAAAAAATAAAATATGACTTTAGAATTTTTATATGAAATTGTTTGTATAAGGATCAAATTGCGAAGGGTGGAAGGAGCTGAAATAGAAAGCCAATGCTCCATCCCTACCAGTCCCGCCGTGTTGCAGCTGGAGTAAGATCGTTTTCTTTTTTGGGTGCAAGCAAATTCTACATTTTTATAAATAAAGAGCTTTATAACTTGGAGTAACCCCTTCACTTCCACAGAAGCTGGAGACGTTGCTAGAGGAAAAATAATATCACTGCAGGTACAGCGGCAAATCATGATGGAAAAGGGGTTGGAGAGGGATGTGTCGCATGGGCTTGGAATTATGACCAAAAAAACTGCATGAGAACAAACTGTGTCACTAAGTAACACATTTCTAACATTTTTGAACCTATTTACAATATTTTAATTGCATATGAACAGCATGGTGCGCTGCCATCTTACTTTACTAAGACACTGGAATTTAGAAAATGAAAAAAATATAAAACACAAATAAAAAGTGGAGATGCGTTTATAAAAGCCTACATTTCTACACAACCAGGAAACAAAAAGAATAAAATAACGTCAGGAATTTCAAACTGCTAGAAGAAAAAACAAAAAAGGGTAAATTATCACTTTTCCCTCCCACCTTTTTTTTTTTCTCCATTTTTTTTGTTAAATAATTTTTTTTTACAAAATACAACTTTGGTGATAGAAAAAAAAGGAAAACAAACATTTGACAAAAATAGGATTGTTTGGTGTGTCGGTCACATCTGTACAAGCACAACACACAGGCAAAAAAACAAAAAAAAAGTAGAATCATAAAAAGGACAAGATGGCAAAGCTGGTACACTGAAAAGGAGCGCGAAAGAGGGAATCGCTTACAAAGAGGCAAGAAGAAAAGTCTTCCTTTAAGCCTTCCTGTACTAGGAGAATGAATACCTTTTCATCTATACAGTGGGCCAGCAAAGTAGGAAAGCAGTGGGAAAAAAAATGAACAAAGTAAGTAACATTGATTGGCACACATGCACTTCTGTACAAATATAACAACAGTTTTACAGAAGCAAGCAGCATTAACACACCAGAAGAACAGAAACGGTGTCAGACTCATGCATTTAGACCCCCACCCCCACACCTCTAGAAGGTACCTGGACCATAAGGTGGCTGGGAAAGAAGATTGCACAAATAACACACATTTTTTTTTTTTTTAATGTGGATTTATATTAAAATGAAAATAAATCACCAGGCAGATAAAAAAAAAAAAAGGACAGTTAATATGTAACAGTCTTCTTGGGTTAAGAAAATGATTAAAGAACAAAAACATAACCCTTAAGCTGCTTTATTAAACCAACATCAATGCCCCTTGTTGCAGCTTAAAAAAAAAAAAAAGAAAAAGAAAATTCAAACAAAATGAGATAAAGTTATGATGAACTGGGCTTCCTGGATAAACCATCAGGCGATGTCGTCCTTTAGCGGAATTCCATGCGGTTGGTGTTTAGTCTGTGCATTTAGGAAACGTCCGACCAGGGGCCTGAATATTTTTATTTAAAAACGTTGCAGTAAAAATAGGAGAACTGTATTCTGGCAATAAACCAAAGACGCAGGAGACCCTTGAGAAGGCTGTCCTCTATGTCAGCACTTGTGTGTGGCGTGAGCAAGATGTCTACCCCTAAATGCTCAACGCTTAGGAACCTTGTGCTTAGTGTGTGGTTGTTCCATCTTTCTCCCAATCTCATGGTTCAGTTCTTTTCTCCAGCTGGCGTGAGACTGGTGGTGGTGTGGGAAGGGGGGGGGGGGGGAGGAGAGTAGAACTAGGCTTTAGGAGGTGTCATGCGTCTTGCGTTTAATCTCCACCACCTCTTAACATGCCTAGTGAGGTCTTCGTCTTCAAAGTTTCCCATTGATCAACCTCAGAATGGGAAAACCAGGAAGCACCACATGAGAGATCTACAGGCAGCCCGAAACTGCATGTTGCCTTGTAGCAGCGTCACTCTAAGCACATCAGTCTAAGGCAAATGCAGCTGCAAGACTGCCGGGAAGGCAGACATAATGGATAAGGGTTTGTGTTTCCATAACTGTGCCTGCCTTTGCGTGTCGTGACTGGCTGTATTATGGACTGGGGAATGGGGAAACAGCTGCCCTTTAGTTGTTCTCAAACAGTGAGAGAAGGTCATCGTTGCTGTTGTTTGGTAGATCTGGAGGATCCAGGTAGGAAAGAAGCTCATCTGGATTAGTAAGCTCTGGAAGCAGCTGCAGAAGGGATACATAAAATAATTATTATACTATTCATGAACATGACATTAACTACATTTCACCATTGCAGCGATGTTACGCATTGGCTGTACTTTTACTTTGTTCTTCCCACCTTCTAAAACCGTTTTATGACCCCCCCCCCCCTCCATGATATTAACAAGAAAACAAGATTTTTGTACTCAACATAAAATCGATTTCTCGGTCAATTCATTGGGAGACACAGATCCCACTATCTTATTTTGGTTTGTTCCAGGCACGGGACCTGTGGTTTTGACGGTTTGGCTGAATTTTCTCCAGGGACCATGGATTTGTTTTTTGTTTTTACTACTACTTTTGTACAAACTGAATTAGCCAATGCCTGTGGGAAGTGCCTGGGCGTAGCTAGGACTCTTTGCTACCTTGTATCTGCCTCCTCTTGACAAAAATATTGTTTGTATATGCCTATACAGTGGCTTACGTCAGAACCTTTAGTACAAGGTATATGTCTGATGGAAAGCTCAAACGTGATGTGAACAGAGCCTTTAAGGTGTTCTGCCATTCGAAATCAAGTTTTTATTTTAAACATATTTTTTTACTATATATAAACACACAACACAGGTTCCAACACTGACAATAGATGATGGAAACAGCTCCCCTCCTATACCTTCCTGCCTAATGACCTCTGCACAGGTCACAGAGCATCCCTAGAAAAATTCTCCCATAGAAGTCAATGGGTCCCCTTCTGTTCACAGGTTCCTGTGGTCCATGTGGCTGCTGTAAAGCATATCCCTAAATGCTGTTAACATTAGCTAAGGCAAGATAGTGGCCCATAATAATGCGAAAATAGAATTAAAAAAATCTACAATAAAATAATAAAAACATTAGAAAAAATATATATATTTTTCACTATCTAGTTTTATTTAAGAAAATAAATATAGGGGATACATAGGTGATAAATTCCCTTTAAACATACAGAAATAAATTATTTTGTGAAATTTCCTGTCAATGTCTAGCAGCTGTAAGGATCCAACTGGCAATAGTGGCCATGGATGCTGTTAACCCGTTAGTGACCGGCCCATAGTCTTTTTATGTCGGTCACTAACGGGCCTTATTCCGATGCCATAGACTTTTTACGTCGCGGCATTGGAATAAGTAAACAGAGCAGGGAACTGTCAGATCTCCCTGCTCTCAGCTGCCAGAGGTAGCTGAGGGCTGGGGGCATCCCTGCTCTGCCGGGTGAGATGGATATTAGTATCGATCTCACCCGTTTAACCCCTCAGATGCGGTGCTCAATAGTGAGCGCCGCATCTGAGTGGTTTTGGAGAGAGGGAGGGAGCTCCCTCTCTCTCCCACTGACAGCCGACGATAAGATCGCCGAGTGTCTGTGTCTCCCATGGCAGCCGGGGGCCTAATAAAGGTGCCCAGGTCTGCCTGGAGCGAATGCCTGCTAGATCATGCCGGAGGCATGACCTAGCAGATGCCTGTCCGTTTTAAACGGACAGGCAGTAATACACTGCAATACAAAAGTATTGCAGTGTATTATAGTAGCGATCGGAGGATCGCATAGTGAAGTCCCCTAGTGGGACTAGTAAAAAAGTAAAAAAAAAAGTTTCATAAAGTTAATAAAAAAAAAAAATGTGAAAAAAAAAATGAAAAACACACTTTTTCCCCTTACAAACTGCTTTACTATTAAAAAACCAAAATAAAGTAAAAAAGTTACACATATTTGATATCGCCGCGTCCGTAACGACCCAGACTATAAATCTATTACATTACTTAACCCGCACGGTGAACGCCGTAAAAAATTAAATAAAAAACGATGGAAAAATTTATGTTTTCTGTGAATCCTGCCTTAAAAAAAATGTGATAAAAAGTGATCAAAAAGTCGCATCTACTCCAAAATGGTACCAATTAAAACTACAAGTCTTCCCGCAAAAAAAAAGCCCTCATACAACTACATCGGCGAAAAAATAAAAACGTTACGGCTCTTCAAATATGGAGACACAAAAACAAATAATTTTGAAAAAAAAGCGTTTTCACTGTGTAAAAGTAGTAAAACATACAAAAACGATACAAATTTGGTATCGTTGCAATCGTAACAACCCGCTGAATAAAGTTATTGTGTTATTTATACCACACGGTAAACGGCGTAGATTTAGGATGCAAAAAAGAGTGGCGAAATGTCTGATTTTTTTCTACCCCCCCCACCCCAAAAAAAGTTAATAAAAGTTAATCAATAAATAATATGTACCTAAAAATGGTGCTATTAAAAAATACAACTTGTCCCGCAAAAAACAAGACCTTATACAGCTATGTCGACGCAAAAATAAAAAAGTTATAGCTCTTGGAATGCGACGATGGAAAAACGTAAAAAATAGCTTGGTCATTAAGATCTAAAATAGGCTGGTCATTAAGGGGTTAAACCCTTCCAAGATCCTTCAAGAAAACAAAACAAAAAAGAATCAAAAGGCTGAATCGACTTCAGAAAGATTCAGACTGCTCTTACCAAGTCAAGGCATTGTAAAACCCATGGTCCCGGATGAAAAAAGAGGGGTCAAAGAAGGGAAAATGATCTGCTCATTAATATGGAATGCAGGTGTGTCATTGTACATGTAAGGCTTATTTCCACTGGGCTGAACAGACTAATTTCCATCCTATGACATGTTCCACACCTTGGGTTCTGTCCTTCTCGCAATCACACCTTGAACAGGGACTTGATGGCTCTTTCCATTCTTTTTTAGAGAATTTTGGTTCCTTTCAAACCTGAGAGCTTTTTTTGCCGGGTATTCTTTCCTGGTAAGTAGCTTTTCTGGTGGCTGTCACTTTCATCAGGCGGGTTTCTAAATTGCGGCTTTGTCCTGCAAGCTATCATTTTGGGTCGTCCATAGGAATAAAGTGGTGTGCTGACCTATTCTGTCAGCACACCACTTTGATTAATTTAATGTTATCTTCATTGAAAAAAACTGCTTTTCAATGGAAATCAGGAAATTTCTAAGTGACGCTAAACTTTTGAAGTGTATATTGGTAGTGTATATTGGTAGTGTATATATATATATATGCTTGAAAATGCTTCCATTGAGGAAGTGAAACGTTGCATTTGTTGGGTGAATAAACGTCACTTTTTTTCGTGAGTGCTGCTTCCATACTCTTGTCTTTTTGCCTGCCTGGGCGGAGCTAACACACTTTCCAACCTAGTGTCGCCTCCTAGTGGCAGGAGCATACAACCATGATGAACAAAAAAAAAAAAAGAAAGTATACTGCGCTATATACATTTTTTGCGAGATGCCTCTGCATAGAAACGCGTGCTCAACTACATTATTCTATACAGCACAAAAAATAAAGGTTGGCGTATACACGGGATCCACCAAACGTAGGGCTCAAACGCAGGTTTACGTAAGAAGTTAAGATGGTTGACATTTCTAACCATTCCCTACTGGTTCAATGTCTACACTTACACTACAACAAAGGTCTGAATTCTGGAAATAGTAGTTATTACATCAAGCATTGCACAGCAGTTCTTCTCAAACTGTGAGGTGCAGCTGGGGAGGCAGTTTTGACAGGAGTGATTAGATGCTTCACAGTCCTTTCTTTGGCTGCACCATAACCGACTTGTTTTGGGCTCGTTTTAATGTTATACTGGGATCAGGAGACACATTTGAAAGATAAATTAGGTATTTTTAAAAACTTTGGCATGGACTCACCACTGGTGAGGCCCAGGAATCACGGTGTTCTGGCTGGTTAGGCCCCAATATAAAAAGACTGAGAAGCCCTGCTATACAGTAAACTTTCCCCAACAATGTAGTGCAGCGGAGAACACTGTTTTATAGAAGCTCTGTCAAGCTGTTGGGTGTGAGTCTATGGACAAGCAACCAGTAGATTTTCAGATTAGTGCAAGTTAGGTAATGCAAAGTGTTTGCAGTTACTAAATTTGTACGTACATTATATTTATTTAGACACTAAAATTGTGTTCATATGAGAACATATGCTTACATAGTAACATCGGTTTCTACATGAACTTACATCCAGTGATGGTTCTGGCATATCTGGAGGTCCCTGACCACCAGGCTGACCTTCTAACACAGAGGAAGGGTTAAAGGCCATGTCCCCATGTGGATGGTTAGCAGCTTGTGGTGGGTGTCGAGGTTGAGGTGCTGGTCCACCATGGTGTAAAGGCTGTCCAGGCTGGCTTCCTGGGTGAGGCGGATGTAAGCCCTGAGGCATGGAGCCATGAGACTGTTCAGAATTTCCTACATGAGGCATCTAGAAGACAATCAATTAGGAAAAGTTCATGTCAGTTAGCGTTACACACAGTACATAACAAGATATTCCGGGGATAAGCTGTTCTAAAATCCTATCCATGGTGCAATCTACACTCTTATCCATGGAGCAATCTACACTCTTATCCATGGAGCAATCTACACTCTTATCCATGGAGCAATCTACACTCTTATCCATGGAGCAATCTACACTCTTATCCATGGAGCAATCTACACTCTTATCCATGGAGCAATCTACACTCTTATCCATGGAGCAATCTACACTCGTATCCATGGAGCAATCTACACTCGTATCCATGGAGCAATCTACACTCGTATCCATGGAGCAATCTACACTCGTATCCATGGAGCAATCTACACTCGTATCCATGGAGCAATCTACACTCGTATCCATGGAGCAATCTACACTCTTATCCATGGAGCAATCTACACTCTTATCCATGGAGCAATCTACACTCTTATCCATGGAGCAATCTACACTCTTATCCATGGAGCAATCTACACTCTTATCCATGGAGCAATCTACACTCTTATCCATGGAGCAATCTACACTCTTATCCATGGAGCAATCTACACTCTTATCCATGGAGCAATCTACACTCTTATCCATGGAGCAATCTACACTCTTATCCATGGAGCAATCTACACTCTTATCCATGGAGCAATCTACACTCTTATCCATGGAGCAATCTACACTCTTATCCATGGAGCAATCTACACTCTTATCCATGGAGCAATCTACACTCTTATCCATGGAGCAATCTACACTCTTATCCATGGAGCAATCTACACTCTTATCCATGGAGCAATCTACACTCTTATCCATGGAGCAATCTACACTCTTATCCATGGAGCAATCTACACTTTATCAAAATGCACATTGTTAACACTTACAGAGTCCTGCATGGAGTGGCTTAGAGGTTTGTCCATCGAAGACATACCGCCAGGCATGTCAGGTGGATGAGATAACTGGGGCCCATGCATAAAATCGTTCATAGACGTCCCACCAGGTGCTCCGTGGGGAAAGTCAAAGTTGCCATGACCTTGATAATTATTTCCTATAAATAAAGAATAAATGTATATAATTATTGACCTATTCAGATATATGTATGCACCGTTACAGAGTTGATAAGGTTGAAAAAAAACACAGGTACATCAAGTCCAACCTATCGTGTTGACCCAGAGGCAAAACCCCCATGAGGTTGATTCCAATTTGTTCATTAGGGGAAAAATGTCTCCCCGACTCCAAATACGGCAATCAGAATAAATCCCTGGATCAACATCCCATCTCCAGAATCTAGTACTCATATCCTGTAATATAATATTTTTCAGAAAAGGCATCAAGGCCCTTCTTGAATCAACCATCACAACATCCTGTGGCAGAGAGTCCCATAGTCTCACTGCTCTTACAGTAAAGAATCCCCGCCTGTGATTGTAATGAAACCTTTTTTTTCCTCTAGATGTAGAGGATTCCCCTTCGTCCTTGTTACAGGCCTAAGTGTAAATAGATCATTAGAAAAATCTCTGTACTGTCCAGTTATATATTTGTACATTGTAATTAGATCACCCCCTAAGCCATCTTTTTTCTAAACCAAATAACCCCAAGTTTGATAACCTTTCTTGGTACAGCAATCCACCCATTCCCTTAACTACCTTAGTCACCCTTCTTTGCACCCGTTCTAGTTCAGCCACGTCACACTTATACAGAGGAGCTCTATTAGCAAACTTATGAAGACAAAACAAAGCGCCACCCACCAATACTAATATAATATACATATTTACATACACACACTTTTTATTTTAACCTGCAAACTATCTCAAATATCCTTTTCCTGTAATAAGTTATCTAATGTTGAACATGCCACCTCTGGGAGTTTCATGCCATTCTCTGAGAGAATCCTGTTAACAGCCCTTTCTGGCCCGGTACTCTTATAAGTCAGTGACATCAGAGGGACGTTAGACCTCATAGCAACCTATTAGCTCTTACATGTCTATTTTAGTAAACCTGATGACAAGGGGAATGGTAACACCCAATTGTATGTTCATTCAAACATTTCTACGAGGAAAAACGAGGAACGACAACGCAGGGTTACAAATAAAAAGGCTGTAGAATTGTTATTTTATGGGAAATGCAAGTATTTACTAAATGAGAAATGCCAGGAAAGTCAACAGGTCCTCTTTGGGAGGCCACCGGAGTACAGAAAATCGAAGTGTTGTTATGATAATTCAGTCACAAAAATTCTCCCCAGATGCACCCTGTAGCTTCAATATCTGAGTACTCATTCAACAGATTTATTGTCCCACTTGAGAGCACTGGACATCTATGGAATTAACATCTTTATACGTATATGTACTATAAAAATGTTCACGAAGGCTCTACAAAAAATTAAAAGCCTGGGAGTTTTTATAAGAATTTACCTTGTCCAACATATTCGTTGGAGTTACCACTACCCGGGGGAGGTGGCAATGATGGGTAAGGTGAAGGGCCAGGCCCTAATGCAGCAATCATTTCCATTACATTGGGCATGATCATTTGACTGGGACTCATAGTCTTAAACCTCTTGGAGGGCATCCCATCAGGATCATCCTTGATGTGAATCTCTGACTTGATAGCTACCGGCCTCCAGCTGCAAGTGGGGTCTATGGTTACTTCTTCAAATTCAGAGCTGAAAAACAAGAAACAAAACACTGTTATATAAGAGCAATATAAACATGGTCAAGTGGTGTGGACTACGGACGTGGATAGTCAGCAGCGCTGTATGCAATATCAAGGTATTACTGACTGTCCTGGTTATTCACTGCTTAAACTAAGCACAACTAAAATACAGGGTCTGGGCACAGTAGAAAGAAGTTGGCACTACTCGTCAATCTCTTTAGTAAGGAGCAGGTACGTAATGCAGAAATAGGACAGGAGTTTCTTGGCCAAAAATATACAGGATCTGCTGATATCATTCACGCATATGGATGTCTCTCTGGAGGTTTCCGAGAACTGGAGATACATAAGATAAGACCCCGTGCACACGACTGTAGAATTCGTCCGTAATTATGGACCCATTCACTTCTATTGCCTACGGACACCTTCCCATATATTTACGGGAAGGTGTCCATGCTGTAGAAAGGCTCCGCAAAAGATAAGACATGTCCTATTTTTTGCTTTTTACGGACCGTGCTCCCAATACTTTATATAGGAGCACGGCCCGCAAATGCGGGTGGCTGTCCGAGGCCGTCAGTGCCCGTAATCACGGACCGGGATTCGGGTACGGTCGTGAGCAGGTTGCCTAAATTAGTGATCGTAGGGACATTTTACTGGGCTTCGGGTCTGTAATCCTAAAAAAGTAAAACAGTCCCTGAAATGGCTACTTACAGGAACAATAAGTTATCAACTGCAAAGCAAATGTACATAAGGTATGAGGTAGACTATGAAATGTCTAGTCAATCTTTATTGTATATTCTGTGATCACCTTTTATACATAAAGAAGGGAAGAAGTAGAAAGAGGTCTCATATAACGACTGCTTTTAGCCCTTGTAGAAACAAATATAAAATGACTGGGCAGTATTCAGCCTCGGTCTGTACTTACTTCTGTACTGCATTTAAGATTCCCCACATGAACTGATCTACTTCCAGGCCTTCTAAAAGAGCTGTTTTACTGTAAGAAAGACAAGATATCAAATATTATAGGAAATGCTCAAAACCAATAGAAATGCAAATGTGTCTTCAACCTATATTGAGTATATATTTTAGGTTTTGACTGAAGAGAGAGGTAAAACTCCTGTTGTTCAGCTATAATGCCAGTGTAGGGACCCATCTCTGTATGAGGTCACTTTGTCGTGGCAGGTGAGCTCCACGATTTGACCAAAATGTGAGCTAAGAACCTCACATTTATAAGTACAGTAAATAAAGCAGTGATGCAAATTATATTATAAATATTCAGAATTTGCATAAATCTCAGCGCCCGCGGTGTACTTGTGTGTATTTGTTAATTCCCTTGTCCTGTCGATAAAAACGATAAACGTATACTTACTTGCATACAGGACACCGCCACGTTCCTCGCTCGCAGTTCAGCTGTAGGTAGGATTCTAAGTCGAAGCACTGTTAATAGAGAGGGAGGGCTCATTTGAAATCTGGGGGCAAACTCAGGTGTAAGCTCTACAATAACGGAAATGTGAACAGAAACAGATGACTTCTCAGCTGTACTTACCTGTACATGTTTGCAGTCATGTCCCCTTGCCGGCAGCTGGATCCGCCTGAATGTGATTGGGCATTTCAAGGAGACTTTGATGGCCGTCTGCTCTACACCATCCTCCCCATTCAGAGCTGCGTTCCCAGACGAAGCCGCTACACTGCTGAAATTTCTCTTTACTGCACAAGCAAAACACAAGTCACGAATTAATAAAAGAAGTTCTATAAAAACCTGGTCTGGAACAGTATCTCATTACGATAAGTATCTGCGAGGAAGCGTTAAGAACTTACTTTTTGTAATACAGTGTTCAGCTGGGAGCAACCTCTTCTTCAACAAACCCTGCAGTACTGAACGTACTGAAGGCCGATGAACTAACTGCAGCACAAACAGGTGGGACTGTAGGGAAGAGAAGTAGGAGTCAATCTATACAAGATTAGCAACAAGCAATCCCTCCATCTTCATGTCCAGATAGCTTAATGTCTACAGGTGATAAGGACTAAACACTGTTTCAGGGTCGGTTTTAGGGGTACGCGACCTGTGCGAGTGCACAGGGTGCTGCACCCTATCAGCATGTAGGGGGCGCAACTGGGCTCTGCCTTTGCTCTGTCCTCCTTATACACACACACACACACACACACACGGAGGAAACAAGAGCAGAGGAGGATATGTTCCTGCCAGTGTGTGTGTGTGTGTGTGTGTGTATGTATGTCTATATATTTACCTTTGTGTATGTATATATTCCAGAATGTGTGTATATATATTTGCCTGTTTGTCTAAATCTGTCCTTCTATGTATGTTCCAGTATGTGTGTGTCTATATATGTGGTTGATTTTTGGTTTGTGGAGGGCAGCAATAGAGAATCCCGCACAGGGCGCCATCCAACCTAAGGCCTCATTCACACGGCAGGGTTTCCCGGCCGGGTGCCGGCCGTTCATAAATCGTCCGGCACCCGGCTGCATTAGGAATGATAGACCCCTAATGGGGCTATTCACACGACCGATTTTTTGACGGCCGGGAAATCCGGCCGTCAAAAAATAGGACATGCTCTATCTTTGCCCAGGCACCCGGCCGCCCGGCTCCCATAGAAGTCTATGGGGCCGGGTATTACACGGCCATCACCGGAATGACCGGCGCTTGCGCTCTATCTCCTCCTCACAGCGCAGAGTGCATGTGAGGAGGAGGAGTTGATGCCATTCTGACGAATGGCATCGCTGTACACTGTGTTGCAGGGCCGGGGTGTACAGCAGGTGGAGGGAGCGCTGCGCTGGCTCCCTTCCCCTGCTTGTTAAAAGCACCCTGGCTCGGCGACACCTTCGATGGCGCCGCTAGTAGCAGCAGCTGCTGCTGCTGCGGCTGCTACTACTGCAGCGATGCCACTATAGCAGAGCAGGGAGGTATCTCCCCGCTCTGCTATGTGCTAGCCGCACTTTAGCTCCTTGAAGGAGCGGAATCCCCGTGTTTTCGGGGATTCCGCTCCTGGACAGAGCGCTTGATGTCTCTGTCCATATCTGGGCAGTGACATCAGGGGAAACTCCTGAAGCGGAATCCCCGAACACATGGGGATTCCCCTTCAGGAGCTGCCGCTGATGTCACTGTCCGGATCTGCCCGGCCCGGCACGGATGCATAACTTTATGCAAACCGGCCGGGCAAAATGGCCGATTTTACCGGCCGACACTCGGGCTCGGGAACGACCCGGTCGTGTGAATCCCGCCTAAGGCCAGCCCTGTTCCAAACCACGTCAAACCTTTTTAGGAAATGGGAACTATGTAGGAGGTAAGGGGCTAAGGTCCAAGCTTATAATAATAACAACGTATATCCCTTTAATGCCAACACCACATCAATGTGTAAACTTGTCTTCTATGATGGGTTATCTCGGAAATATCTGAAGGAGGTATGGAAAAAAAACAAAACAAAAGTGGTTCCACACACATTGATGTAAATGTGCGTAAGTATTTTGCTCCTGTCTCACCAGCATTACAATATTTTTACAATTAGAACACTAGTCATTAAAGGGGTTATCTCACAAAGACCACTCCTGTCCTTATGCTTTATTAGGGCATATGGATGTATACGGATCTGCTGGGGAGACCTCTCTGACCCAGAGCCAAAAGCCACTAATAAGCTGAAAGGCCTCAATGTAATACTAGGAATACAACTAGAAGAACAGGAAATGTTCCTGTATAAAAATGTTACCCATTGTCGCAAATATGGTTCATCTGTGATGTTGATTTTCTGCTTAATTTTATCATACAATCACTAATTGCAGTTTCTCAATTTTTATTTTCGAGATCTCTGGAACCCTTATTGTTTCCTTCCAGTGGACAAAAATCAATCCTGGCCCCAAGACGGGCAGACAGGTGCAAGACACAGCTCTGATCACATCCAAAACGTGCCCTGAAAACTCATCTTTTTAGACTGGCCAATTTTCCCTAATTTGACTCCTTTCCGTGTCCCCCCCCTTTTCCCCCCTGACCCCCTTATTCTGCAGTATCCCCCGCACTCCTTCTCTTTCATGTCCGTCATACACAGATACCGGCTGGTGACCGGCTCATGCAGCTTTATGTGTACTACCCCATATGTGTAAAAGACGGCTGGACCGTTGTACTGAACAAACACTTATTAAATTTTGTGTCTCCCTTATTTCCTCATAGATTGTAAGCTCTTGTGATCAGGCTCCTCACTCCCCTTATTTGAATTGTAGATTCGTTTTGTCACTATGTAACGTCTGATATTGTTTGTTTCATGTTCCCTCTGAATTGTAAAATGCTGCGGAATATGTTGGCGCTATATAAATACAGATTATTATTATTACCATCATCATCACATGACCAGGACAGATTTTATACCATAGAAGAAAACCATTGAATGACTGTAAAGCAGAGATGTTGAGCAATTTATACAGAAACTACATTGAAAAATTGTATAACTTTTAATTATACGAAGAATAACCTTTATTTCCCAAAAACTGGAATACCATTATCTACTTTTTTTCATGTTCCATTGTTAACAATTATCTTCCATATACAGCCACCTTTTCTAAAATTGAATACATTATATAGATAAAAATGAAATAGATGATCAAGGAAGGTTCTGGTACAGAAGGAGTGCACTTACACAACAACAGGCAGTGACGGTAATCTGGATGGTATTGCGGCCCGGCTGGCAAACGTGCTTGAGGTGCAAAGGTTTATGTGAAGTCTTGTTGTCCCCCCGCTCTATGGTGAGAGGGGTGGCATTGACGCTGACTTGTACAGATGCGGGCCAGTTGGTGTTCATCTGTCGGTCTTCATGATGGTAGCACTTAAATTGCAATTCCAGGTCAGACCTGTTACAGACAACAGTAAATATATTGATCATCTTCTAAAACACGCTGAACTACATCAAGAACAAAAATGTCATGTCTAAAATATTGTCAAAAATACATAAAGTTACAGAAAATGTATCATTTAAAGGTTGCTTTACATTAATAGACTTAAGAAGCATTAGAAACATTTATGAAGCTACAAAACCAAGGAAGCTTTACCTCCACATAAGAGTCTGGTGGACGGTCGGCCGCAAGTGGAATACATGGTTGCTGACAGCGAGGTTGTGCTCCAGTCGGAAAGGCTCCAGGACTACTCCATCCCGAACAGGGAACGTTAGACGGAGTTCGTCTGTGTGGCTGGCGGAGATCGACGAAGGAGAGAAAGCGTGAACTTTCCCTTTTGCATCTGCAGGATGACAATGTAAAGAGTAGTAAGATACTCTCAAAATTGGAGTAACAGAACCACCCCAAATGTCAAGTAAATAGCCGGTAAAACGGTCACAAAATACACAACTAAAACCTTTCCCATTTATATTGAGGCCATGTAAATAATCTCTTGGAGGCTTGATAACCACATACATTAACAATAATGGAAGAAAAAATAAATGAAATAAAAAAAATCTATAGATTTGTAACCTGTGACTGACTGTGCAAGTTAGGCTTCGTTCACATCTGTGTTGGGGTCCCGTTCTGACGTTCTGTCGGAGGTTTCCGTCAGAACGGGGCCCTGAGCAGATACAAACTGACTGTTTACAATGGTGACGGATCCGGTGCCCATGGTTTCAGTTTGTGTCTGTGGTGCACCAGACCAGTCGTTTTGCCGGAAGCAATAGCGTAGTCACCGGATCCGACACCATTAAAATCAATTGTCAGTTTGTGTCTGCTCAGGGCCCCATTCTGACGGAAACCTCAGACGGAACGTCAGAACGGGACTGCAACACAGATGTGAACCAAGCCTTACATGACAAAATAATCTTATAGTCAAGGCTTATAGTAAATTCTTACTCACTTGGTGGTGGAGGTAAAGAGCTCATGTTTGGCTTGATGTCTGGAGGGAATGGAGGCTTGACATCTTGACTGGGGGACAGGTATGGCGGGATAGTACTGCCAGGAGTCATAGGTGGTGTGGGGTTTCCAGGAACAGGTGAGTGAGGGTAATTGCCAACAGGAACCGGCCTGGAGGGCTGAAAAAACATCATAACAGGTCAGTTAATATGGTTATACATTTTGAATTGTTACCCAAACACCATGTACACTCTTATAAAATAAGTTACGAACATTCATATGTGAAAAAAATCATTATAAACAAGCTAAACCCTTTTTAGAGCGTTTCCAACTAAAATACCACATAGAGCTTGACATACAGCTCTACTGAACTCCTAAATGTGAAATCTGTCCAGTTAATGCAGTAATACATCACCTGCCGTTATACAAGTGGCAGACATAATTGCCACAAAGCTGAAGCCATTTTTTAACAACTCTGCAGAAGAAGTCAATGTCCTTTCAGCTTCTAAAGGATTCAATTAATTAAAAAAGTTTACGAAAGCCTAGTTGATCGTACATAAATGTTCTACAAATGCCCTATGAAACCATTCACACCCACAATAAAACATTATAGTTTATAAAGGTACCGCAAAAAAAAATAAAAAAAAATTAAATCCTGTTTAAGGATATAATTTTTATAACTATTGTAAACTGTGCTGTTACATGAAAATAAAAAGTTATTAATAGCTCATGAAAAGATTCATAGATAGTAAAGAAAACGGTACAACCTAGAGTTATACACCTTTGAAAAAGACATTTTTATAAAAATAAAAAATAATTGTGTGTTTTGTGCAACTTTCTATTAAAAATTATTTTTACTTTTTGAGATACAGCTGCTTTGTATCCTGTATACATGATGCAATTGTATCTAGAGTTGAGACCTGTATCCGTCAAGTAAGTGGGACTGACGGGTTCAGTGTCAGTGGGTGATGCAGGATCAAGCTGTTAACGATCACTTCTAAGTTCATAACTTAGATGTGATCGATTACTGGTGGATGACACACAGGACCCACTGACACTGAACCCGTCAGTGTCGATGACCAGACAGATTCAGGTCTCAGCGCAAGATACAGCTGCTCTGTATACAGAATACAGAGCAGCTGTATCTCAAAGAGCAACAATAATTTTTAATAAAAACTATTTAGAAAGTTGCACAAAACACACTGATACACATTTATTTATATATACAGAGAAGGAAATAAGTATTTGATCCCTTGCTGATTTTGTAAGTTTACCCACTGTCAAAGACATGAACAGTCTAGAATTTTTAGGCTAGGTTAATTTTACCAGTGAGAGATAGATTATATATATATATAAAAAAAAAAAAAGAAAGTCACATTGTCAAAATTATATATATTTATTTGCATTGTGCACAGAGAAATAAGTATTTGATCCCTTTGGCAAACAAGACTTAATACTTGGTGGCAAAACCCTTGTTGGCAAGCACAGCAGTCAGACGTTTTTTGTAGTTGATGATGAGGTTTGCACACATGTTAGATGGAATTTTGGCCCACTCCTCTTTGCAGATCATCTGTAAATCATTAAGATTTCGAGGCTGTCGCTTGGCAACTCGGATCTTCAGCTCCCTCCATAAGTTTTCGATGGGATTAAGGTCTGGAGACTGGATAGGCCACTCCATGACCTTAATGTGCTTCTTTTTGAGCCACTCCTTTGTTGCCTTGGCTGTATGTTTCGGGTGATTGTCGTGCTGGAAGACCCAGACACGAGCCATTTTTAATGTCCTGGTGGAGGGAAGGAGGTTGTCACTCAGGATTTGACGGTACATGGCTCCATCCATTCTCCCATTGATGCGGTGAAGTAGTCCTGTGCCCTTAGCAGAGAAACACCCCCAAAACATAATGTTTCCACCTCCATGCTTGACAGTGGGGACGGTGTTCTTTGGGTCATAGGCAGCATTTCTCTTCCTCCAAACACGGCGAGTTGAGTTAATGCCAAAGAGCTCAATTTTAGTCTCATCTGACCACAGCACCTTCTCCCAATCACTCTCACAATCATCCAGATGTTCACTTGCAAACTTCAGACGGGCCGGTACATGTGCCTTCTTGAGCAGGGGGACCTTGCGGGCACTGCAGGATTTTAATCCATTATGGCGTAATGTGTTACCAATGGTTTTCTTGGTGACTGTGGTCCCAGCTGCCTTGAGATCATTAACAAGTTCCCCCCGTGTAGTTTTCGGCTGAGCTCTCACCTTCCTCAGGATCAAGGATACCCCACGAGGTGAGATTTTGCATGGAGCCCCAGATCGATGTCGATTGACAGTCATTTTGTATGTCTTCCATTTTCTTACTATTGCACCAACAGTTGTCTCCTTCTCACCCAGCGTCTTACTTATGGTTTTGTAGCCCATTCCAGCCTTGTGCAGGTCTATGATCTTGTCCCTGACATCCTTAGAAAGCTCTTTGGTCTTGCCCATGTTGTAGAGGTTAGAGTCAGACTGATTAATTGAGTCTGTGGACAGGAGTCTTGTATACAGGTGACCATGTAAGACAGCTCTCTTTAATGCAGGCACCAAGTTGATTTGGAGCGTGTAACTGGTCTGGAGGAGGCTGAACTCTTAATGGTTGGTAGGGGATCAAATACTTATTTCTCTGTGCACAATGCAAATAAATATATAGAATTTTGACTATGTGATTTTCAGCTATTTTTTTAAATATAATCTATCTCTCACTGGTAAAATTAACATAGCCTAAAAATTCTAGATGTCTTTGACAGTGGGAAAACTTACAAAATCAAAAATATATTTCAAGGGTACATACAGTAGCCTTTAAGGGTTTTCTTAGGTTAAATTCACACCACACTTCTTGGGAAGGTTCGGGATATACGTTTTGAAAATTTCTCAAAATACACTTCGAACATGCCCATAGACTTCAAAACACAACAGTTGAGATACAGTTGCCTTAATAGTATTGAAAAGAACCGTCGACCCACTTTTCAATACAATGTGGCAAACATTGTGTTGATAATGGCAGACGTGTGAAAACGTAAAGACATCTATTTGATTTCAAATGATCAAACCGAACGTAATCTATAAACCGGATGTGGACCGAACCTAATCCATGGCATCCAAGAATGAAAGAATTTTGTTTGTTACGGTTTGGAATCTGTCAGACATTTGACCCGACAGCTCAACTCGGGGCTAAAAGTTATCATAAATCTGCATGTAGCTTTAGATGTGAACACAATGCAACTTAAAAAAATAACCGCAAAATTATGAGTACAGTCTTCTTCACACAGTTCATCAACGTCATAGAGAAACGTTTTACGTTTTTCGTGTGGAGCTATGCACTAAAAAGTTATACAGATAAAAAATTATCTTGAGCACATTTCGGCTATGTTCACATCAGCGTCGGGTTCCTTTCATCGGTTCTGTTCGACCATTCCGTTCAAGGAACCGATGAATGGAAAGCCAAATGGAAACCATGGAAAGCCAAATTGAAATCAATGGTAATGCAAACAGAAACTATGGTTTCAGTTTGGCTTTCCGTTCATCGGTTCCTCCGAAGGAAAGGTCGAACGGAACTTTTGAGAACGGAAGCCCAACGCTGATGTGAACAGGCCCAGACTAAAACCAACCAAAACATTACCATTGAAATCAATGGTAATGTAAATGGAAGCTATGGTTTCCGTTCATCAGTTCCTCCGACATAAAGGTCAAACAGAGTCGATGAATGGAAGCTCAATGGTGATGTGAACAGGTCCATCGTAACATAATTCAGCAACCCCACCCTCCCAATTTGATAAGATTTGGTATGAATTTACACTCACCCCGTTCATACTGCCTTGGCTATAGCTATTGTAGCCGCTCCCAGAAAAGTTGTTATTTTGTCCATTAAACTGCTCTGGCTATTAAAAAAAAAAAATAATAATAATGAATTAAAAAATGTTAAATAAAAATAAAGAGAGTGACTGAAAATATGAGGAAAAAAAAAAGCAACAGATAATTACAGAGGTTCTCCAGCCAAAACCTATTGATTGGAGATCCATATCTTCATAATACGAACAGCTCAGAAGGCACTCTAACCTAAAGTGGTATTTTGGTTTCAGCAAATAAATGTTATTCTTTGTATAATGAAAAGTTCTACGATTTTCCATTCTACTTTCTGTATCAATTCAAGATCTCTGCTTGCAGTCATTCAATAGAAACCTTCCAGTGGATACAAATCCATCCTGGTCATGTGATGGTCACATCATTACACAAAAAATAATATTTCTTTGCTGAAACCAGAATTGCAAAACAATAATTTAACCATTTGTAAAATGTAACTTCTTCTACGGTTACTAGGCAGATATGAATAGCATTTGTCTATAATATATATAATCCCTATGCCATCTAGGGGGTGATGATCCTAAGGGAGCGAGCTTAAAAAAACCACAAGATTTCCTCATCACAGAATCGAAGTAAGATTTTGGGGTTGTTGGAGAAAATTCTCGCTGTTTCATAGAATTGTACTTTATGCCGAAAACTCGTAATAATCTCCTAATAATATAATTTGTTAGGAGTTGTTACTAGAAGAAAAATGGCAGTGCACCTGGGAAACCTAGGACTGGTGGGAGCTGTATACTCCCGGATATACTACATAATACTAAAACAAGTTTTCCTGCTTATTTAAAAGGGTAGCCAGATCCCTGGAATTCGAGCGCTGCCGGTCCAGTCTTCCCCGCCGCTGTTTATTGACATGGCTGCATCGATGACATGCTTGTAAACCAACATGACCGCTGAATCCAATCGCTAGTCTCAGTAGGTATACGACACTGGATCGCTGAGGAAGTCAATAAACAGTGGTGGGGAGGACCAAAGGCGCTGGAACAGGATCTGTGAGGTAACGGCTCTGTTTATTTTTCTTAATGCATCCTTGGCCAATTTTTTGAATAACTGTGAAAATCCCTTTAAGTTCGAATCATAGTGGGTCAGAAATGGTTACCAGAGGAAAACACAATTTACCTAAAATGGTATAAAGCATTACTCCTGCTAAATTGTGGAGCTCTGTTTAAGAGTAAAGTGTGTTGCAGGTTTAGGGTGTGGGATTTTTTTCAGTAGCTAGGTCTTTAGGATTGATTTTATTGACAAAACAAAGGAAAAAGAAGCAACGTAAGCCTCAGGGCACCTTGACATTGAGTATTTACCTTACGATTATCATGTACGTCGGGAAGATTCCCGACATAAGCAATAAATGTGTTCAGTGATGTCAGGGGCCACTCCAGAGCCGAAATCCCCAGCCAGAGCGTTGCTGACTCTCTGGCTGGGGACTCCGGCTTTGAAAACCTCCTGATGTCACTGTCCATATATGGACAGTGACATCAGGAGCAGGGCCGGAGTACCCGTGCAGAGCTCTAGCGGATGCTTTGCCCGGGGACTCCGGCGCTAGGGAAGCTCTTGAAGTCACTGTCAGACTATGGACAGTGACTTCAGGAGTTTTCCCAGGGCCAGTCCACGGGCGACGTATCCCACTGTAGGCCATACACTGGGATATATTTTGGCGTTTCGTCCGAGGTATACGCTGGAAGTCTTCCCGACGTATGCCTCAGACAGACGGCTAAAACGTGATGTGAATGGGGCCTGAGTTGAGGCAAGGTGCCATCAAAGCAATCTGTCATTTTGTCCGACCCGTTCACTGTGTGGATACAGGAGAAAGTAACTTTGGAGCCCTGCATACTTGTCAGAGTGACCGTTATATACAGGAGCTCAAGCAGATGGCAATGTGTCAACTAAGAGTAAGATGTGTGAGAAATGTAGTCCAGTATTACTAGCTTTACATGACCGTATTTTTTTTGAACACTTTCTATGCAATAATATAATACTTACAAAAATGTGAGAAAGAAAAAGAATATGCAAAACATATGGCTACAGAAAAAGGATGCACCAATGTGTGCACATAGAAAATAAACTATTCCATACTTGGAACCAAATAAGAAACAATAGCACTGCTTCCCTAAAGCTATGACCCAATTCACTTTTCACCTTGTAATATTGCCCCATGCCCACACTGGGTGGCGGGTATTGTCCAGCATTCTGTTGTCCTGCTATCCTTTGGCCTGGGTAGTTTGGAGAGGTCATGGGTCTGGCAGTATTGGGGCTTGGGTATTGCCCAGGCTGATTAGTAAACTGACTGCTTGGTCCATATTGCTGGCTACCATAGTTGGGCTGTAAAGAAAGGAAAAACAAAAATCAACACTTACTACTTAAATGACATCTATATGTGTATGTATTGGGGAAATTCTACATAATCACTAGCCGCTAACTTCCATCCATGTTACAAACAACAGACAAAGGCAAAACTGTTTGAAAGCCCCACCCCCCCAGACGATGGACATCCAAATGTCAAAAATATAATGTCTATAAGCAGGTTAAGGGGGTTTTACACTGGGCAATTATCGGGAAAGCGATCGTTCATAGAAGGCTCATTGCCGATAATTGCCCTGTGTAAACAGGGAAGCGATCAGCAGATGAACGAGCAAATGTTGATCTGCTGATCATACAGGTTTAAAAAAGTAAAATATTATCGTTGTCGGCAGCACATCTGTGTAAACAGAGAAACGAGCTGACGACATGATAGTCACGTATGGGGACGAGCGATCAGAGTGACGACCGCTCGTCCCCATCCATAGCTCCGTGTGACTGGAGAAAACGAGCGCCGATCAACGAGCTGTCTCGTAGATCGGCGCTCGCTGCATCGGCCAAAATTGGCCGGTGTAATAGTCTCAGGGAGAGCGGGCCATATGAAGTGACGTGATTACCTGAAGAAAATGTCACAGGCCTGGTTATCATGAAAGAAATACATGTAGAAAATGATAGCAGTGTAATATTCCCACCATGGATAAAATTGGTTAAAGCATATCTCCAGTGATCTACTTCAAAACCTCTTAGGAGATGTACCTCATTGTGTAAATTCAAGTTTGTCATTTACAATTCATGAGTGCTCGCTGTGGTTTATTAGCGCCATTCACTCCATTCATTTCAATATATGGCAGAGTAGGAGCGGACTTGATTTACCTCCACTTGCTGAGAACGAGATAGCGCTATACCTAAATTAGCTTGACTATCTTACCCAAATGGTCCCATTGACAATAGAGCTACCGTTTTAAATCACCATTCCGGTTAACTAATTATCTAGAGTTTTTGGCGGCGCGAAGGGCGTTATATATATTTCTCTACACTATTGTGTCTTTACATCGTATCCACTGGACTACGCCGAAAGAGCAGCAGCCACTCCAGAGTCAACTTTACACTTTCCATAGAGTTGTGCCTGAATTTCAACAACTCCAAAAGGTGAGTGGAAAACCTACACTGTCAAAGCATTTAATAACTGTCCATTAGCTGTCAACCTACTAGCGCGCTCTGTGGCCCTTTTTTTTCTTTTATGGTCTGTAAAGGGAATTTGCTAGCCTATAAATTTCTCAAAGTCCATCATAACAGCATCTGCACTGATTAAACCCTTCAGGACCAGGTCAATTTTAACCTTGAGGATCGATCATTTTTTTTTATATTTCCCTCTTTCCATCCCGGCACTGATAACTTTTTCATTTTTTGTCCGATGTAGCTGTATGAGACTTTGTTTTTTGCGGGACAAGTTGTACTTCATTTAGGTACTATTTTTTGATACATTTACATTATCGTTTAATTTATATACATTTTTTTGGGCAGAAATGTCGGGAAAAAAAGTAGTTCTGCTGCAGTTCTCTTTTTTTTTTTTTTTTTTTACACCATACACCGATCATCATAAATAATGTTATACATTTATTGTACAGGTTGTTACGGACGTGGCGAGATATGCATGTATTATTTCATGTTTTGGGACTTCTATTTTAAAAAGTGTATTTCTGTGAATTTTTAAAAAAAAAAAAAGTTTTTTTATTTTTTATTTAACATGACTTTTATTAACTATTTTTGGGGCGGAATTAATAGCGCAGTCGACTACGCTATTGATTCTGCCCCAAAATCCCTGAAACCTGGCGGAACAGAGACAAACGGAAACTATTACCAACGGAAGCGTTACCATTCAAATCAATGGTAATGCAAACGGAAAGCTATGGTTTCAGTTTTGTTTACGTTCGTGGGTTCCCCTGACAGAAAAGTCTGACGGAACCTACGAACGGAACCCTGACGCAGATGTGAACGAAGCCAAAGAGGGGTTAGAAAGGGGAAGTGTAATGTGAGCTAGAAGTCTGGTGGAAACAGTGACCGGTGACCAGCCTGCACCTCCACTGTATCTGTAACATGACAGACAATGATAACTTTCTGTAAACTAAGTAGGAAGAAGAGGTCTGCAACACAAATGGATGTGCTTTAAAGGGAACGGCTCTACGATGGTACTGCACATGAGGATTTAGAAAGAACATGATTTTTTTTTTATTTTATTTAAAATAAAAAGGGAAATTTGGGGCACATACGAAAGATAAGCAGAACCTGAAACACTCATCACTTAATTTTTCCCATGAATGGAAAGGGGAAGTAAAAAAAAAAAAACAGGCAGTTCACTTTCAACCACATCCTTAGCATTTTATATTGTAATTAATTGTGTTATTTTTAAAAAAGTCTAGTCCCTTTGAATATTATGTCCATTGTAATATAATATATATCCATATACTTTATAAAACGCACAGCTGTAGTTGCTCACCTCCCCTGGGTAAGGCCTTTTCATGCCTTGCATAGGCAGTGACTGGGGCCTGGGTCCAGGATAACTTTGCTGAGGCATCCTTTGACCATGTGCTCCAAAAGGGTTCATGCCAGGCCGAGGTTGATTCATTCCCATTGGTGGGCCGCTCATGTTAGAAGGTGCCATGTTGGGACCCATTCCAGATGGGTTCATATTTCCTGACATAGCAGAGGGGACTCTTTGGCCAGACTGACTCATGAACTGACTGTTGTAGGCCTGGGCTGGACCCATCTGGAAAGAGGAACACACCTTCAACAAAAGAAAAAGAAGAGAGTAAAATGCGACATGCGTTTCTGAAAGGGTTGAAGATTAACGCAGGAAAGGCACAAGATGGATAAGGGGGGGGGGGGTACATACAGATGTCACATTTTGCGTAGCATAAACAATTTGATATTCACAGTCATCTGAATATGTGTAGTGTTTAAGTTTTTTCCCCATAAAGCAATAGTACAAGTGGATATGAGAAACTTTTTTATATATCTTACAAGGCTCTTTTGCCCGTGCCTCCTGCACTGATCATTCACTCTGAATTTACGGCTAAAATCCTATACAATGAGGCCTTATTCACACGACAGGTGAAAACGGCTGGATAAAAATCAATGTATTTCTATGGGGCTATTAAAATTTTTAATTTTTGCCCGTTTTCACAGATCCCTCACTAGACTCAAGTCTATGAGGGATCTGTGAAGACGGGTCCCGCACGGATGCAAATCAGCCGTGAAAGACACGTGAATAAGGCCTGAGACAGAGATGAAAACAGCTCACTGAAGGATCAAGTTAAAAATGCTCACAGAAGTCTATGGAGAGAGGAGGGGGAGAAGAGAGCAGCTGAGGAGAGAGAAGGAAGCTGCTACTGCGACTAGTAAATGTTTTACTAGAATCCAGCACTGGGGTGAGATATAACACTGGAAACAGCAGCAGCATGGAAAAGATTATACAGCAGTAAGGTGCATTGTAGTTGTAAATCAAGCACTGGGGCGAGATAAAACGCTAGAAGCAGCGTCTGTCTGTGACTCTCTCCTCTGTCTCCGTCCAGCAGCTTCCTACTCCTCCTGCTCCCCCTCCCCACTCTATAGACTTCTATGAGCAGCTGTAACCTAATCCCTTCAGTGAGCTGTCTTTATCTCTGCCTCACTGAATACTGATTTTAGCAGTGCAAGTGGCGGGCGGGTAAGAGCCTGATAACTAGTGAAAGAGGCGTTGTTCTCTAATAAGATATATTATTGAGTTTCTTGTATTGACTAGTTCTATTTATAGATGGGGAAAAAAAATGAACACTGTAGTGTGTGCTATGGTATACGAAACGAACATAAACAACAGAATAGAAGGCAACAATAAGTAACACAGGAAAACAATGTAATGAGGACTCACTGGGCCATACTGGTTCATGTCCTTGTTCTGTGTCTCCTGCAGTGCTGCCACCGTAGCGGTTGCAGTGGCGGTAGCTGTAGCAGCTGCAGCAGCAACAGCAGCTGCAGCAGCTGCTGCTGCAGGCTGGGTAAAGTCCGCCGGTTGCCGTGTGTGAGACGGGATGCCCATTCCAGAAGGGTTATTGGGTCCACCAGGATAGCTGTTTAACAAGAGGTGATTAGCATTCCTTCAAATCAAAATGTACATAAGCTTCATAAACATTCATGACATTAAATCTTTAGCGCTACACCCACACACTAGATCGGTATTATTGAATCACTGGAACGCAAAACAACTCCGCAGAGGTGAATAATACATTGACAATTGTAAACGATTTCTTCCATGAGAAACCGGGTGCAAAGATCACAGAGCACTAGTGAAATGCACGTTGTCTTACTTACCTCCCTGCAAATCCACCGCCCCCTGGGTAGTTTGGACGCCCATACATGCTTTGCTGCATGTACGGCTGATTAGATGCTGCCTTCGAGGAAAATTGCTGCTGTTGGCCAGCAAACTGTGGGGAATTCATGCCAGCACTGTTGCTGTTCATGCCAGATGCCATGGGGTTGGCAGATGGGTTTAATGGATTGTTTGCATTAACCATTGGGTTCCCAAGTACCTAAAAAGAACAACAGAAAAAAGAAACACAACATAAGTTATGATGGTAGGTTAGGATATTGTATACATACCCTCTATAGATGTGCCTGAAATTAAAGACCCTGTACCTTCCCTGTTACACTAAAGGCAGAATACAAACTGTTATTATTCTTTAGATGGATAAACAGGACAAGGAAATGCTACACACACAAGTCCTTTATTTCCACAAATAGTTACGAGACGCTACTGCAGCTTCTAGTAAGTGTTCTATCTCACCCCAGTACTGGTTTCATAGCTACACTGCTCATTACTGCTATGATGTCCACCTTGCTGCTGCTTCTAAGGGCTACAATGAGATTGGGGAGCAGGATGTTGTCTTTTCTACGTGTGCAATGTATGGGAGACATGATAGCAGTTAGGCTCCATGAGATAGAGCCTGCAGAACGGAAAACTTCTAAAATAAAAAAAATGGTCATATAATGGCCAAAAATAGTGTTATTTGTGTAACACAGATATGAAGAAGAGTCACCCGATAGGTTAGGTAAGCTTTAAGTACTTTTTACTAAGATGTGAGGTTGAATCCAGCCAGTTAATATGTTCCCTCAGAATACCCTATATACGAGAGGAGGATATCAGATTGTAGGGACTGATGTGAGTGGATACAGCATGTGTACAACACCGTGGAATATGTTTGTGCTACATAAATAACGGGAAACAAACAATAAAAAAAAAAAAAGAACTTACCTGGCTCTGAGAGGTGTTTGTGACGCCCCAAACTGTAGTGACCACTGACAGAGAACCTGGGGGCTGACTTGTATTCTGCTGCCAAGGGACGGAGTCATAAGAGAAAGATCCATCGCTGAGAGATAAAAAAGAATAAGCAGGTAACAGATGGTTTGGAATTATTTCTAAACCAATCAATGCTGGTTTCCAGACCGGAGAACCAGGGTCAAGGAAACGACTTCAGTTTGCATTATGCGCAGTATAGACTGGACCTATTAACACAACACACCCTACCCTACTGTATTCAAAAAGTTACATTTTCATTGCCTTAAAGTTACCACAAAAAATTGGGAATCTGTTTGAGGACACAAAGTTGCGAACTTCATGCCATATTTGGACGTGGCATGCCCTGCCATTCATGGGGCTGCATTTGCAATATCAGTCAGCTGGGAAGTACACGGAACGGAAGGGTTGCGATCATGTTGGTAAAGTTACTTCTGCGTCAGAAGGGGATTTATGCAGCTCAGTACAAAAATAGGGACTATGGCAATAACCAAAATGAAGAGAAGCCAAGTTTTTCGTTTTGCAATGCTAAACCTGCTGAGAAGTGCGTCATCTCTTTAATGCATGCTTACCCATGGGACAGGGATGGTTTCATGGAGGTCAAAGAATTCATGGGGGGCTGCATGGGGAGTTTCCCTGGGGGGTCGTTCTGTCTGTTCTTTTGGTGGCGCAGAAGAAGCAGCCTTCCCAGTTCTTCACACCACGAGGAAAGGAGGGCTGGAAAAGTACAAATACGACGACTTATACAAAGAAAACAAAATTTGCAAACCATAAAACACAGCGATATAGGAACATAATGGCAATTACAAATGCCATCATATTAATAGCGCAGTACTAAATCAATCACTATACCTATAAAGCGTACCGGTAGTCTCGTACCCTTGACCTATCAATCATGCCCTTATACTGGATCACAATGTACATTTCATAGGCAGAATAGTGTTGCACAGATCAGAAAGGTGACGCTATCCCACAGATCACACATTTTGTAAGTATCATTGAACTGCACCTTGAATTAAAGCAAGACTTGTGTTCCACGGTCATCCATGTCATTCTAATGAAAAATGAGTAAGTAGGAAGGGCATGTGGAATTGGAGAGGGGCTGAGGCTCAGCTTGAGGCATGTGGGCCTGACACATACAGACAAAAAACAGACGGCTAGAAGCACCAGAGCAGACACTGGGGAGCGCGCGCACGCACACTCCTCCATAGTGTCACACTCCCCTGCAGGCTGGCGTACACAGTAACAATGACAATGATGTATTCTAACACCAGGGAGTGGTTATCATTGCTACAGAGGAGATGCAGATGTCAAGCCCCGCAGCCGGCAATACAGAAATGCTTGAAAGTAATAAATGTATAAACACAAACATGATAAAACCTGAACAAAAAAACAAGTCCTAGTAACGTATACAACATAGGTATGGGGTAAAGCGTCTACTCGGCAGCTTATCTAGACAATACATTTAGGGCTCATTCAGACGAGCGTAATTCTCCTCCGTGTGCTGTCCGTCTAAATAACGGACAGCACACGGACCCATTCATATCATAGGGGCTATTTAGAGATCCGTGAGTTTTCATGCAGCGTGTGTCCGTTGTGTGACACTCACTGCATATCCTGTATTGCTGCGTTTTCACGACCATTAAAGTCTATGGGTGCGTGAAAACCATGGACAGTGCATGGACGACATCCGTGTGCTATCCGTGTTTTACGCATCAATTACATAGAAAAGCAGAGAAATACATTTTTTTTAAAAAGTGCTTGCACGGACGTAAAAAACGCATGCCACACGCAAAGCACATTAATGCCAATACGCAACCGCACACGCACATGAAATGTAGGAAAAACGCTGCGTTTTTTACATGCGCAAACCATACACGCTCATCTGAATGTAGCCTTAGAGCTAAAACCTGTCAATATATTACCCAACGATGCTGAAACGGTTATCTGCTATTACATTGGGTTAGGTGTATAATGTGTTAACAAGAATTACCACTAGATGGCGCAGTTGCTTTATTTCACTTGCTTTGTGACAAATTTCAGATGGAAGAACAGCAAATCCACCAATAACGTCATCGATTGCAGAGATTTTACCACCTCCGTGCTCACTCACTACCTCTCCCGTCAGTTTATTTGTGAATGGTATATTGCATAGTCTTTTACATAATTGGCATAAAAATTTCCTCGTTCGCTGGCAGCAGTATTAAAATTACATGCAGGATAAACCTTATTGAGCTGCAAGAGCAGAAAAATAATGGAGATCATAACGAAAGTCACGCGAGCTTAGGAGCACTCGATTCAAAGCGAGAAGAATGACAGAAAGGACTCGCAAAACAAATCTCATCCATACGCTGCGTAAATAGTGAGCGGAAAAACTGCTCAGAAATTGACCTGCGGTGCAGAATTTTCATACATTTTAGTTGTATTTGCGTAAACGCTGCTTACTTGTTGCGGGTTTTCCCCACTGAATTCAATGGGGAGATAAAACTTGTAACAAATAGCAGTAGTTGCGATTCCGCCGCAAAAAAAGCAACTCAGAACCCAGAAGTCTGTGTTTCTTCCTCCAGGCCGGCCTCCTGGGATGATGTTTTATCCCACTTGACCGCTGCAGCCAATCACAGGTTGTAGCGGTGGTCACATGGGATGAAACGTCATGCCAGGAGGCCGGTCTCCTAACAGGCCGACTAAGTGCTGCAGTTTTCCGCAACGGACATTCCGGACAAAGAACTGCGCCACAGTTTGGTGCGGTTTTTCGCCCGGAATTCCCTGCGCCGCACAGTGTGAATATGCTGCGTGCTATTACGCAGCGTATCCACCCCGTGTGAACTCAAATCAGACATGTGACCCAAAACCAGAAACTACATATGTTTAATTCCATAACCAAGAAGCACAGGACTCTAAATAGTTGTGGGGTCTTAATACTAGATATTCTCCAGAATTACCTGTGAAATATTTACAAAATTGTTAAAACCTGCCGCTTAAAGGGAACCTGTCGCCAGCATTTCACCCTCACCGGGTGCTGTCAAAGGTTCATTGCCGTTATCCCCTCTCCTAAATTCCTCCTCTGACTGTAAATGAATGGTCTGCAAACATTTTGCGCCTTTTGCATAATCAGTCAGTCTCGTTCGTTCCTCTTCTTATGCCCGCCCACTGCCGAAAACTGGCCCACCCTGAATGTTGTCAATCAAAAGTAAGATGTCAATCACTATAAAACTGAATACTAACGGTACAGAGCTACTTAGAAGACAATTGTAGCTTACATGAAAATGTTTTTCCACCCCCTACCACCAGGTATTGCTGGTTTAATAGGTGAAATTCCGGTGACGGGTTCCCTTTAATGTTTAACGTGTCCCCTAATTTGACAATGCAAAAGGTGGTGACTAGAGTTTTGACGTGCCGTACGAGGAGCAAGGCAATTTAATGTAATAAAACACATAGCAACTTGTTTATTTTGCAAAAATGTTCTTATTTCTTTTATCAAAATATTCAAATCGACAATACACATGAAGATAAGGGCCTGTTCACATCCGCGTCGGGTTTCCGTTTAGGCTTTCCGTTAAACTTTTCCGTCAGAAGAACAGCAGGACAAATAAAGTATAGTTTCCGTTTGCAATACCTTTGATTTTAATGGTATTTCTTTGGTTTCAGTTTGCCTCCGTTCCGCTAGGTTTCAGGGTTTTTTCACGGAAACAATAGCGCTGTGTGCTATTCATACATTGTTCATATACAACTAAAATGCTATTCCGTTTGTCTTTCCGTTCATCCAATGGTACAGCCCAAACAGAAGGCCAACGCGGATGTGAACAGGCCCTTATGGATTGACATGGTTTAACATTACCCATAGTGCCAAGCGTCCATAGAACAGCCAGACGTTTATCCCATGGAAGCTATGGCTCTGTGCGGAGAATTCACGAGGAGGGAAGATTGGCGTCTTGCTACGCCGGTGCAATATTTCCGGGGTCCGTCCCCTTTCTCAAGCATTTATTGGCGAGTATTTTGATAATTTAATATTTCAATAAAAAAATCAAGTTTTTGCAAAAGACACAGAAGTCGCTCCATGTTTTATTACATTGAAATCCTCAAATTTGATGTCTATTTGACCTAATCAATAAATATTAAGTTATGCACCCTCTTGAAGAGTTCGGCTTCGTCCACATCGGCGTTGGGTTTCATTTATGGGTTCCGTCAGACCTTTCCGTCAGAGGAACCCATCAACGGAAAGGCAAACGGAAACCACAGCTTTCCGTTTGCATTACAATTGATTTCAATGGTAACGCTTCCGTTGCAAATGGTTTTCCGTTTGTCTCCGTTCCGTAGGGTTTCCGTCTTATTGGTGGAAACAATTTGCAATGGAAGCATTACCATTGAAATCCAAGGTAATGCAAATGGCATAAATATTACACTGGTGAGTTACATGCGGATTTGGTTGCAGATTTTGGTTCAGCTTTCACTCATTCTTTTGCAATAAATTAAATCCGCTGCATTTCTGCAACGGACTACCGGCATCCACTGCAAATAAATGGGGTTTTTGTAACGGTTCATAAATAATCTGCAGAGTTTCAGCTGCAAATTTTCTGAAACGCAGATTAGAATCCGCAACAGATTTTACACTGTATGTGAATGAGCTTCGTTAAAACCCCATCCCCTTATATTTTACTCTACTGGGAAATTTCAGTGCGGATTCTGCAACCGAAATTCTGCAACAAATCCACAACGTGTGAACCCGGACAAAAAGGACGCACTTGTTTCTATTTGGCTAAACACGTCACCGGTTTGTGTTGATGCTGGTAATTAGTATGTCAGGAATGAGTTAAATCTGCTTAGTACAAGAGAGAGGGAGGGGGGGGGGGTGTCGCACTTCTACGTCTCCCCTCCCCCTCCTATGTTTTCACAGAAGCTGCCTGCATACTCCACAGCTTCAAGCTGGGAGGATGTATGTGAGAGATGGGTATACAGCAGACTCCTCTCCGTACACCATATGGCTGATTAACTTGCACTGTTGCTACATGAAACCAAACCTTTTCTTTCCATAGGGACTATAAATAGATATGGCATGGGCCGCAATGTGCCCCTTCCGAAACGCACTCACTTTAACTATTTGCTGCCTGTAATAATGTAGCGCCAAGTAGCATTTAGGTGGAGTAAACCAGTAAAGCAATAACAGATGCCACTAGTAGAAACACAACGCCAACACGAACCCTCGGTCGTTCAATTCTTAAGAAACAAAATTTACGCAAGTAGAAACGCCAGGTGGATTGTGTAGAAGGCAAGATACGGCATTATCCAAGATGGGGCCACACAAATAGAACATTTCCTCCAAAAATTGATCAACGTCACAATCAAAAATTGTGATTGCAAAATAAAACGGCACACAATCTACCCCGACCTACCGCATACGATCACTCGAAGTGGATCGTCACAATTCTTTATGTACTTTTTTTCATGCGACACTCCGGATACTCCGCTCTGATCGCCGGGGTACTTTCGGTGGCCTCCCGTAGGGCGTATGATTTCTGGCTAGAACCTACCTAACCTGAATGGGCAAAGATCTTGGAAACGTCCTACAATAGCTATGAAGTTGTAATACTATTCAATGCTAAATACAAGATCAGAGTATGTAAGACCTAATGGTGCGTGGGTGGGTGGGGGGATTATTTTCCATCTCTTTGCATTGCGCTGGTATCCAGAAGGTTAATATCTGGACCCAGTTGACAGATGGACCAATTAGGTCATGAAACAAAGGAAGACAGGAAATTGTCCCAGGTGACGTGCCGAGTGCCTCAGACGGCTCCTCTAGGCCTGGTTGGCAGGCAATGGAATTGATTGTTAGATGGGTAATACAGCAAAGGACAGAAATAGCATCCACCTACAGAGGAGGGGAGAGGGGGGGGATGCAGCAGTCACGTGAAGGAGAGATCTTCACTACACACTTCCCGTGTCCTTTACAGCTCTCCGACCAGAAATGTGGCATTAGAAAAATAGAATAAGCCGACAAGTGAATTATATAGACTTCAGATGCGACAGCTTTGCTGGTGCGGTAAGAACATTCGCGGGAGAGTGATAGAAAGTTGCTTTTTCAATACAGCAATTATTTCTGCTCATCTAGAAACTAATGTCACTGGTACATCAAGAGTTCGGGCTTGTCCGCACGTAACAGAATTGCTGCAGCAATACTGCAGAATCTAGCAGAAATTCCGCACCGTTTCCTGCATTTTTTTACTGCAGAAAACTCTGAATAACGCAGCCATTCAGTCCACTTTCCGCAGAAGGAATTGCTGCGGAACAGAGAATACGCAACGCAGGTGAATTTCTGGTCGGAAATTGTACGCGGCGTGTGGATGAGATTTGTTAAAACTCACCAACTTTGCTGCTGCGTATTTTCCGTCCGTCATTCCGTTGCGAGTGGACGAGCCCTAAGAGAAAACGGACCGTCTAGGAACCTATGGCAAGGAACGGAGGCGTTGCTCTCGAATGTTCCTGTGTCACATTTCTGATGCGGTTTGATAAACATGCTAAATCTAATATCCCAAGTACCAAAGGCGCCAAATGTAAATAAGAGCGACTTCATTATCCCCTTTATTACAGAAAGGAACAGAAGAAACCCGGCTCGTCCATGTTTCACTTGTGTAAAAATAGACGCCAGCGTCCTCGAGGGGGAACAGAGTGACACAGAGAGACGAGGCAATGTTATATGAAAATGACTCACCCTCATCCTCCAGCTGACAGAAGTACGTGTGCCGGTGAAAGACGCCATTATCATCATTACTTATTTACATGGCGCCGACATTCTCTACATTTAGAGGAAACAAGTGACTGTCATTTCCACGGAGGAGGAGGAGGAGGAGAGGGTTTCTAATTCTAATCAATACATTGTAGCGAAGCTTTGAGGGGGTCATGCATTAACATTAGTCTTTTCCATGGGTTCACACAATGTGACAGCTGGAGAAACTGCGGATGATGATGATGGTGGTATCTTATTAACTGTTTAAATGCCAAAAGAAACTTGTGCAAACATCCACCCCGTAGTCGTCCCCGAGATCTTCCTCACCTTGTTCTGAATCATTAGGATAAATAATTTATTTTCTGCGCAGCTGTTAACGTCTGGTGTGTCAAAGACCGACAAAAAATACGCATGATGTGCGAGTCGTGTTCAGTATCGCAATCTGCGAGTTGTGCACTTCTGGCGTTCGATCTATAGAACGATTATGTTATTAAGATGCAAATTACAGAGAGCAATTATTAATTTGCAAATGCCGTATCATACAGGTAAACGCAACTATTTCGGAGTATATCAGGGTTTGGCACACTAGATGTTAGTAAAGTCAAACTCTGCAAAGAGTCCAAAGAATTCTTCTCAATTCCACCTCCACCTAGTAAAAATACTAGAAAGTTGCTGGATTAAGATGGTCATAAAACGGCGTAATATATACTACCTGGTGCACCTGTGTCACAGCTGGAGTATACAGCATTTACAGGACGTTTCCCATCCACTCCTATGGGGCTCTGACAGAACAGGGGAGGGTCCAATTGACAGTCATCACACAACGTGGTACAACCAAAACTGTGCGTTCAAAGTTGCCATCTATCCCCAGGAAAGATCGATTAATGCCATAATTATTAATATTCTAGTCTGTAAAATGTATACCACGAATGCCAGCGGACTCGTTCCTAGTGCATTAGTTAGGCCCCATGCACACGGTCCATGGCAGTCGTCCGCATTTGCATATCGTGCTCCCTTTCTAAAATATGGGAGCACAGCTCGTAAAATAAAAAAATAGGACATGTCCTATTTTTTACGGAAGGTTTCTACGGCACGGACACCTTCCCGTAAATATACGGGAAGGTGTCAGTCGGCCATAGAAATGAAAGGGTCTGTAATTATGGATGAAATCTACGGTCGTGTGCATGGGGCCTTAGTGTGTAGAAGAGTGTGTAGGGTGTAGTGTGTAGAAGAGGTAGAGTATATTGCAAAATATTAAAAAAGGCCGAAATGTTGGATATTTCCTGTAGAACGTGATTGAGGCAGAGACCAGCATCCTACATAGGTGGTAAATAAGCCCTGCGGGGCACGCTCCTTTTCTTTCTATTACTATAGGGGTGGTAATCATTTCTGTTGCCGCAATGGGATGTGATTTTTTTTTGTGGCCCTCGGTCTAATGCTTTGCTCTGTCCTTTCGATGAAATTCAACATTGACACAAATCACATTTAACCTTGTAATATCCTTGTAGCATGTGGCGGCAGAAGTCTGCCATTTCCCAGCGGGATCAGTATTGTGCGGCAAATATCCTTTTTCCTTGATACATCTGGACGACCTGGTATGTACCTGCCGATTTACAGAAAAGCAGCATATGGTGGCACAAGTCACAGAGCAGTCAAGCTAAGGCCACAGTCAGGTGTATTAGCCCATACGCCTAAACAGACCTCATGTAACCCAAGACCTGCTCCCAACACAGCGACACCGCCACATAGACCGCGCCGACATACACATATAGACCACACCTATAAGGTACAAGCCGCTTCCTGTGTAGGTTCTCATTAAAAGGTCAAGTAAGAGTAAAAACTTGTACATATATTACATATACCGCTTTACAAAAAGAAAACAATAGTGAGCGGGATTTATAAAAAATAGATTAATCATAGCAACCCGTCATGTTGTTACTTACTTCAGTAAAATAATGCCGCATGCACACGGCCGTAAAAATCTCCGTAATTGCAGACCTTAATTACCGTCCGCATTTACGGACCCATTCACTTCTATTCTTGTATATCTGCGGAAAGGTGTCCGGGCCGTAGAGACGTTCAGAAAATGATGGCACATGTCAAGTCCTTTACTTTATATGGGAGTACGGGCCGAAAATGCGAGTGGCTGTCCGCTGTCGCCGGAACTTATCACTAGCATTTCACCTATTGAACTCTACTCAACCCTCGCTGGCCGCTGGTTCCATCAAAGGAGCAGAACAATGAAAATACCGGTGTGCTCAGCTGTTTCCGTAACTCCCGACCACCTAACAGGATGTGGCCGGGAGGCAGCGGAGCAAAGTAAGCTAGAAAGGGGTTTAGGGGCCCCGTTCTAGAGATAGGTGCGGGTCCCAGAGGTGGGATCCGCATCTATCTGACTTTTATGACAAATCCTGTGGATATGCCATAATTGTCCAAGGCGGGAAAACCAAGTACATAAGTCCATGTTCACACAGTGCAGATACGCTACGTAAGAGCACGCAGAAAGTCCGACCTGGAACCCGCAGGGAATTCCAGACGAAAAACTGCCCCAAATTGCGGTGCAGTTCAGCCCATACTTACTCCGTTCCCCACATTTGCTATTTGCTGTGGGTTTTACATCCAAATTGAATTCAATGGGGAACACGCGCAACAGAAAAGCAACGCCGTGTGGATGACATTTGTTCAAATCTCATTCACTTTGCTGCTACTGTATTACGCAATGAAATCCATTGCGGAAAATCTGCAGGGTTTACAGAGGTGTGGACATAACCTAAGGCCTCATGCACATGACCGCATTGGTTTTACGGTCTGCAAATCCACAATTCCCCAGTATAGGAGACTCCGCAATTGTGGACTGTAAAATGACTTGTCCTAAGTTTTTGAAGTCCGCAATTGCGGCCCACGCACCGAACCGTGTAAATCACAGTCATGAGCATGGGGCCATAGAAAAGAATGGGTCCGCAATTTATCATGCAAAAATGGAGATAAATTGCGGCCGCAAAAAAAAGGTTGTGTGAATGAGGCCAAAGACTGGTTCACCGAAGGAAAGTTCCCACTCAAAACACTTGCACAGTAAACAATGAATATATTTTCCACGGAGCCATAACCCCCTTCTCGTGGAATAAGAAAATAAGAGAAAGTTTAAGGGAAGGGTTAAGACTTAGCCAGGCAGGGGTTAAGCCACCTGGTCCTATTGATATGCCAATTTGTAACACAGTAGAAAGAACCGCAGACGGGCTCTATTCAGCAACGGTCACTTTAAAGAGCCCAATTTCTATGAGACAATAATCTCATCACAGTGGGAAAACACAGAGCAGCAGGAACTATCTGACCAGAGTGAGCCCAGAAAACTGGCGGGGGAAGGGTAGGGGAAGCTCCAGAAAGAGATTTTTCACACTTTTTTTCAATTGCTGAAATGCTGAATATGTTGCCAGAAGTTGTATATATGGACTGCACCGTACAGTGGATACAGGCAATTAAAGTGTTAATCGTTTAATGACGCCAGGGAGGTGACAGATAAAAACATTGCAGCGAGCAGTAAAGTAAAAAAAATACGGAATTCTTTTCAGCGAGTTCCAAAACGTCTGGATTCTAACTCATAGCTCAAGTGGAGTTGGAGCCAAAGTGTCTATGTATCATCAATGTGAACAAAAAAGAAAGAAAATCCAACTCTTCTATGTGCAGCTGCCGACAAGAGGCCAAATCTGTGTCTGGCAGGGATGGCGGCCCGCAGGCCCACCAGTGGTTAATGCCCACTGGGCACGAGCCAGCAACAGGTCCTGGGACACTACAAACTCCTAGAAATCTGTCTGCCGCTAGTACGGGCCAGGTTCCCCACCAATGATGTCATGTTCATGCTATTATGTCATCAATATGGACACTTATCCAGCACGATCAGCCAATAGGCTGCGTATTCTTCAACTGCAGATTCACTCCGTAGTCGAGTGATGATGTCACACACGAATAGAAAGAAATAAAAGCAGATTTCTCTCTATTTCAGGAAAACAAATTAATCGATAGAATGTCCGAGTTACATTTCGTTAGTATGAAGGGGGAAATCCACAAAAAAATCACATCATGGAGTCTGGAAGATTGTACCTCTGCGGATTTAGAAAATGATACAACTATCCATTCACACGTTACTGCGGTTAGAAGCGCATAAAAAAATCATGGTAAAAACGCATGCAGATTTCAGATCTTGTTTTTTAATGCAGTTTTAACCGCACCTGAACCACAACACGTGACACTACAGGTCACCACAGAAGTCTTCGTTCTGGAAAGCAGTGGTAATCGTACACACGGTCTACAACATGGCAGAAAATCAGTTTTGGACAGAACTAAAAGAGGACTATAACCATTAGATAAATGCCGTCCAAACCAGTCGCTTTCTAAAGCTATAAGGGTCTACCGACTCTTCCCCGACAGCAGATATGGGGGAAAGAAGGATCGGGCATGTTGAATTACATGTTGAGGGGGGGCTGGCAGCAGCTTATTCCCCTCTTCCCACAGACAAAACATGTATGCTTAGGGCTCGTCCACACGTAACGGAACTGCTGCGTATTTTCCGTCCGGAATTGCGGACGGAAAATACGCAACAGAATACAGTAGCAGCAAAGTGAGTGAGATTTAACAAATGTCATCCACACGCTGCGTAAATATTTCGAGCAGAAATTCACCTGCGTGAATAGGTGTCTACTGCGCTATTGACTCCGTCGAAAAAACGGAAACCTGCCGGAATGGTGTCAAACGGAAACCATTGCCAAGGTTTCCATCACCATTGATATCAATGGTGATGCAAACGGAAGCTGAGGGTTCACCCGACGGAAACCTCTGATGGAACCCCTCAATGGAAAGCCAACGCTGATGTGAACAGGCCCTTACTGAAGTCGGCATGAGGCCTTAGGCTGGGTTCACACAGTTTTTTGCAAGAGGAAAATCTGCCTCCAAAATTCCGGGCAAAAAACACCACGAAATACGCTTCTTCTGCCTCCCATTGATGTCAATGGGAGGTCAGAAGCGTAAACGCCAGTAGATAGGGCATGTCCCTTCTTTTTCCTGCGAGCCGGTTTTTCCGCTCGTGGGAAAAAAACGCCTCCGCCCCCCCATTGAAATCAATGGTAGGCATTTTCAGCTGTTTTTTGGGCGCGTTTTCCAACGCGGTTTCCACTTAAAAAAACTCAGTGTGAACTGGCCCTTAAAGGGGTTTCCGAGATACATATTTTTTTTAACTTTTATTACTATATTTCATATCTTTAGAATATGTTCAGCAAACCGGACCTGGAATGTATGTAAACAAATGGCGCGAAATTCAAAGAACAAATGGGATAAGTGGATTTTTTTTTTTGCATATTTTGTTTATTGATTTGTTCATTTTTTTTTTTATATAGGATGTGAACTCGGAAAACCCCTTTAATTACTAATGGGTGTGTGGACTAAAACATGTCTGCATAGTCCCGCTGTGTAGAACATACATATTAGCAGGCCTCCCCAAATAACAGAGCACAAGATGTGTGCCACAACTGGCCACAGATAGGAGATTGAAAAGCTGAAAACTGTTTACTGAGCAAACATGTACATGCATGTAAGGCTTCGTTCACATCTGCGTCAGGGCTCCGTTCCGATGTTACGTTTGAGTTTTCCGTCGGAACGGGACCCTGACTGATATAAACAGAAACCATAGGTTTCCATCACCATTCAATGGTGACGGATCCGGTGCCAATGGTTTCAATTTGTCTCCGATGTGCAAGGGTTCCGTCGTTTTGACGGAATCAATAGCGTAGTCGACTACACTATTGATTCAGTCTAAACGACGGAACCCTTGCATAACGGAGACAAACGGAAACCATTGGCACCGGATCCGTCACCATTGAAATCAATGGTGATGGATACGGAAACATATGGTTTCCGTTTCTGTTGGTCGGGGCTCCGTTCCGACGGAAAGCTGCGAAGGAACGTCAGAACGGAGCCCTGACGCAGATGTGAACGAAGCCTTATCTGTATACAAGGGTGATAAGCCACCTAGCTATACGGCAAGTAAAGGAACAGACCGGTTAAAATCGAAACGTCAAGTCTTTCCTTCCCTTGACAGGACATGTCTAGGGACCGCTGGGCAGTCCCCAGAGATGGAGACACAGGTGCTGGGATCTCTAGAAGATACAGCTCTGATACATATACTGTACCGAGCCGTGCACCTGCGTGTCCATCACATGGCCATGGACAGAATTTTATCCACTGGAAGTAAACAATGAATGTCCCTACTGAATAACAACAAGCAGAGATCTTGAAAACTGTGAGGAATAATTATAGAAAGTATATTGGAAAATGTTCTAATATTTAATTAAGCAAAAAAATAAGTTTGCGGAGAGTGGACTACATAAAAACAGAATCAATGTCATACAGTCCTGTGCCTTAAATGATCACACGCTCATGGAAGACAGAAATACTAAAACCATAAAAATGGCAAATTGAAATGGCAGTATAACATTTACCATTCCCCTAAAAGTATAACTTGGCCCATAGATCAACTGGGCACCAAAAAGCTGTCACTATAGCCCTCCGGCACTGCCCGACCCTAAATAAAAGGTAGACAATACATTATAAAAAGGTAAAAAAAGCTCTGAAAAAGCCCCATCTAAAATGCACCGGACTCTGGACAAGACACAACCTTCAATGCATCAAATGTCATATTTGGTCACCGAGATGGACTCTGACGGGATGGAGCTGCAAAAGCATTTATTATAAACTCGCCGGAAAATAGTAGAAGCGCATACAACTAATTCTAGACAGAACAGACAAGCCATGACCTATTATACCGATGATCTGACCCTCTGCAACGCTGGTAACTTATCACGTTTTTCTAGCTCTAAATATTTTAGTTTCTTGTCATGCGAAAAGATTCTAACAAGTCTAATTCTGCACTTTCAACCCCCATGATTGAATGTACACATGGTGGAAATTTGTGGTGGATACCGCCACAAAATTTTGCCCCCCATTCATTTCAATGGGAGTCGGATGCTTCTTTTCCTCGCTAGCGGATTCTGCCCGAACATCCCATTGGGAGGAATCTTCCGGCAGGATTAATTCCACGGCGGAACCCGCCACGCAAAATCTGCCATGTTAACAAGGGCCTAAAAGGCAGAATTCTTGACAATTTACCGCCACCCCTACTAGTTGGCGAGTAGAAGAAAACAGTAGGCACAAAAAAAGTGGTTGGGGAAATAAATGTTGTTCTTTGTTGGCTCAGTTTCTTTAATTTATTGCGTAGCTAAAGTTTGCACCAATTGTTAGAAAATATTCTATTATGCTGCGGAAATGGAAGATATCTAAAGTGTGTGATCCCTCACCTTGGAGCTGAAGCATTGCAAAAGTCCTACTACAATGCCGACCACAGACCTCATCAGTAGCCAGAGGCCCACTAGCCAACTAGAGGCTACAATAAACCAAAGCTGGCCTTCTGTATATATTCGGGGAAAGGTGTCACAAGACTTTGATATAATTCTTCAGCTCTGAGGTGAGCGGAAACCGATCATTAAGATTATTATGGAATTATTGTAGAAGTAATTCCCTAGTAAGAGGTGCAAAGTGAAGATCCAAAAAGGGGAGGTCAACATTAAAAAAGTTTTCCGAACTTATAAAAAAAACAAATACAGAAAAGTCTTTATAGGTGTTTGTTGAACCGCTCTGTGCAGCGCGATTTTCATTTAGTTTTGGCTTGCTGTCGGTGGGATTACCATGTAAAAGGACTATAGTTCCCATGATTCCCATCACAGACGTTCCCTATACTTACAGCTGTCTGCATACCCCTCTATTACAAGGTATAAGGTAGTGCTGTAATTACTCACAGTCTAATACTGAGACACAGCTCTGCTGTACGGGACGTGCTCAGTGTATGGGTCACGCTCAGTGTATAGTTGTGGGGAGGGGGGGGACGACACCAGAAATATGGTTGTGAGACTGGCTTAAAAGTTTATTCTCTTCTCAGACATTTATCCACAGAATATGCCATAAATGCCAAATACATGTGAATCCTAGCACTGCGACCCGCACCTATATCGAGAGTGGGGCGTCACCTGAGCCCCGTCCTGTCTGGTGAGGTGGCCACTATGTGGATAGGTGGCCACACATGCGCGCGGCTTCCTCCATTATGTTCTACGGGAGTTACGGAAACCCTTTTCCGTAAGTCTTCGAGAACATAATGGAGAGGGCAGCGCGTATGCGTGCCCACCTATCCACATAGTCCCCTCCTGGGATTGGCCAGCGGCCGCCTCGTCTGACGAGACAAGGAGCAAGTGAACGCCGTTCTCTATATAGGTGTGGGTCCAGAAGTTCTGTGGCCATGCCTTAAATGTCTGAGACAAAAATAACCCACCTTAGACCTAGTTTACACAGAGTTTTTAGCAAGCAGAAAAATCTGCCTCCAAATTCCTTCAGTAGTTTTGCGGCCATTAAGCGCCGTGGGCAAAAAACGCTTTCCCTGCCTCCCATTGATGTCAATGGGAGGTCAGAGACGGAAACACCTGATGAAAGGGCATGATGCTTTTTTCCCCATGAGCGTTTTTCTTCGCTCGTGGGAAGAAAACGCCTCTACTGGGAGGCGGTTTCAGACTTTTTTGGCGCTGTTTCCGCGTAAAAAATCTCTGTGTGAACAAGGCCTATGTGACTATTCTACCTGCAGTTAAACCATCTGCACAATGTTTTTCAAGTCCAGAAACCCCTTGAATATTCAGATGGATAACATTGTGCATTACAGTGGGATCTAACTGTAGAATTTAGTTGAATATGAACAGACAAACATATGTTCAATTAAGGGGTAAATCGGACTAGTCCAAAGCTGGCCATGGGCTTCAGTGAAGAGTCTGCTACCTTATGAACAGGTCAATAAGCATACAGTACAGCTTATAAGTCTTGCCTACAGTAAACTAGATGTGAACAGTATATTTCCCTTTTGTAATGGATGAAGACCTGCTTATCAACATTTTGGGAAATCTAAGTTAGCATTAAGGGGATCTGTCACTAGTTTACTAATGCCCTCTCTCCTAACTAATCTAATAGCCGCTACGATGCCTATTAACTACGGTGTAATTTTTTTGCAAAAACATTTATTGTTTGCAAAGTTTTGAACATTTTTCTAAATATGCTAATTTGGCTCTAATAGCCAAATGGGAGGTAACTCTTTTTTTTCACTCTGGGTGGTGTAATGTTTTCTGTATGATGCTGTCCAATCAGCATACAGCTTCTCCCCCTTCCCTGCCCAGCAACACTGCGTGATCATATAGTATACAGCTTCCATTCTCGACTGTGTATTAAACTTGTAATGCCTCAGGTTGTTCTACAGCTAGAACTAGATCCTGGTGCCATATGAAAGATTAGAATCTCGTCTTTTATATGCCGGCAGAATCACTGTTCTAGGTGGTCCACAGCCCGAGATATAGCCGTTTGAAACGATCCCCCTTCCCTCCAGCCTCAGTCTCTCACACTGTGTGAAGCAGCTTCATGTTGATAGGACGGCGTCAGAGGCGGTGAGGAGGCTCCACCTCAGGAGAATCGCTGCTGTTGACGCACACTTGTTTAGTATAGCCTCATTTGCAAATTTAGCAAAAAGCTCATAACTTTTAAAACAAGTGTTTTAGACACAATTTTCACTATTATTATCAGTGTGACCGCGCCTATCAGATTAGCTGGGCGATAGCGCATTACTAAACTAGTGTCAGATCCTCTTTAAGCCATTTATGGCTAGCCTTACTACTAACAGCAGAAAGTTTGTGTATGTCAGTGCTGTCAGCCTATTAGACTTTGTAGAAGACCAACTTTTGACAGCACCAACAGGTTGTAAATGTGAAACCTTCAGTGAGGTCAGCAGTCACATTGCGGGGTGGACCTCGCCTGTATTGTTCACCATCGTACACAGTCAGCCCAAAAGATAAGTATCAGGATTGATAGGAGTAACACGACTGGGCCACGTATAACCAGACTAAGCCTAAGGACTATATATGAAGAAGAATATATAGAGGCCTTGAAGCTTTTCTTGGTACATTGATAAAAAGCAAAACAAAAACAACCAAAAAAAACACAACACCCCCTAATGAACCAATGCCGTGAACACAGTATAGAGGATTTAGCGGATCAGAATCACATAGTATAAAAATGCTACAACAGAAAACAATAAAAGCAACTTAAAAAGTACAGAGGTCAAAAATAAACTTCTCCCGGAATAATAATGAACACATGATGGTTGAGAATTCATCTTCCATGACAGATTGAGAAGCCGGCAATGGTCAGGTTAACCGCCGACAGACAGAAGCGAGGTACTCCGCTCTTGAGTGACACATATGACTTGTCACTATGTACAATCCGGATACAAACTCCCAGCCAATAGAAATCCAGCTCAATAAGTCAATAAAAATCCATTTATCTTCCCAAATCCCATCCCCAACACACAGTAGAAAGCAGACTATACCCAGGAAGAAGAACGTCAACATTACAGCGGCCCAACAAGAAAGAATAAAAGATCGGAACACAAACATGGCCAAAGGACGGCGACAAATCGTGACGAAAAACCAGAGGACACAATCTGCCAAAAGTTCACGGTTATGTGTCAGAATCGTCATAGAACTAGATTATCCTAAACATTAAACAGGTCTAGAATAAAACATTTAACGTCTTGTTTATTTGTAACTGTGACATCTGACAAAAATATAGGAATGGATATCAGAAATGCGTTTCCATTAGTCCAATAAAATAAGATACAATGCCCCTTTACCTGTGGAGGCCGGCCAGGTGCTGCAGTCCCTGCACAGTTACTAGGCCCGCCTACCCTTACCCACAGCATCATCTCACCATGCACCGGCGCACTCCACCCACAATGCACTATTTAGAAGGCATACAGTCTATACACAACCCAACCAAAGGCTGTTCAGCGCCTCACTCCCCCTCCTGCTTAACCCCCTCCTCCCCAACAAGAGACTACTTACCCACAAGTTTATTCAAACCAGTCCTGCGGCTGACTTCCCCCCACCCCCTCCTGTGCTCCACTCTCTGTGTCTTCTGTTGCAGAGGGGGGACCACATATGTCTCCCAGCACTTCCAGGCAACGCAGCCTCCCGATGCAGAACAAAAGCCAGGCGGACTCAAGTCTTTAATTTGTGAAGCAGGCAGCCAGTAGCTCCCCTCATGCTGTCTCTCTCCTTCCCTCCCCTCTAAGGACACCCTGCTCAGTTCCTCTCTCTTCTGCCTGTCCAGCTCCTGCACAACACTCATCAATTATTAATTGCTTGTCTCCAGATTTCCAGGCAAAACCAATAACAGATGGGCTCCCTGCTAATGGCTCACAATGTACCAGCCAACTGGCTGTGTGTGTTTCCAGCCTCCAGAGACAATGAAGGGAATCAGGTTAAGCCTCCTAACTTCACACATGCCCAGGCAGACACAATGTAGTCCCCCCAGTGCAGTGCTGCAGTCTGAGATCTGCTCAGAAACCCATTAGTCAAGCAGCGGAAGAAGATGATATTGAAGAGGGGTTTTGTCTCACCTCAGCACCATGCGGCAGGATTATTTAAGCCTTCCCTTGTCACAGAGCTTGCTGTTTGCTGTTACACACACACTCACACACATACACAACCATCCATACACACACATTCACACTCAGCAGCCTCAGTCATTTGCCAGAAGGCAGAGAGAGGAGAGACAGAGGAGGAGAAGGAGGGGGAGAGTAAGGGAGGAAAGAAAAAAAAAACCAAGCAGCTCACATTACAAAACTTACACCGAGGGGAGGTGCCATATCCCTTAACCCCTTCACTCACCGAGGAAAACACAACCTACGTTACTGGTCAATAGCCATATAAATGCCTCAACACTTGTGTCTTTTATGACGGGAGAAAATAAAAATGGGGGTATGTGACAAGCGCGCCCCCCCCTTGTGATTACTCCTCCTAGGATACCACTGACTGCAGCAATATTGGAGATGCGAAGTACATGATGGCAGGGACCACACTCATTCACTACAAATGCTTTTCTGTGTTCCCACCGCAGCATGATTGTCTGGGAACAAAAACATGCAAATAAAGCGAACGGCGCATCAGCCCTGCTCGCCCGCCTGAAAAGTGGTGAAGCCAGAAAGAGCACATTCAAACTATGTACCCACAAAGAAGGAGCGTAGACCGCAACATCAAGACATAACCGCCATGAGGACCACATCCATCTATCTGCTAACAGATTATCTGCAGTGACGTGGCTAGAGGTCAATACCAATGCCCCACATAAAAAGGATTTGTCAAAGAGCATTAGAATTCCTCCGAAAAAGAATCTCTGAATGGACTGGGTAAAACCGTGACAAGTCCGAAGCACAGATTGCCAGATTTATAGAGGGATTTTTTCCCCCCCTTCACTTTATTAGAGGTCTAACGTTTTAATAACTGATAATCCATTATAAGATTGGGAGTAGTTCATGCCACAAGTTATGGAACAATAAAAATCTCACCGAAGAGAAGCTCGAAAGGATAAGATAGATTTGTAACGGATTATATATATATATATTTATTATTATACATGTAGGTGCAATCTGAAAAAAAAGCAGGTGCCTAAATGGCTACGATAAAAAAACATCCATGATGTATTATCACTCGCACTTCTGGAAACCCTGGTTCGGCTTCGTTCACATCTGTGTCAGGGCTCCGTTCATAGGTTTCGTCGGAGCTTGCCGTCAGGGGAACACATGAACGGAACCCCAATGGAAATCATAGGTGACGGATACGATGAAAATGGTTTCCATTTGCCGCCGCTGTTTAAGAGTTCTGTCATTTAAGAGCCATCGACTACGGTATTTATTCCATCAAAACGACAGGACCCTTAAACAACGGTGACAAACATAAACCATTTGATCCGTCACCATTGAGATCAATGGTGATGCAAACGGAAACCTATGGTTTCCGTTTGTTTCAGTCAGGGTTCCGTTCACGGGTTCCCCTGAAGGAAAGCTCAGACGGAACCCATGAATGGAGTCCCCGAGGCAGATGTGAACGAAGCCTTAGACGAATGGCTTGAGGTCATGGGATCACAGCACCACCAGTCTATATTGTGTGTTCATGAATGGAATCCCATTTCTTGGAATGAGCTATTTATTGGAGGAGGGGTAGGAGATGTTTCACATGAATCAGGCCAGAAAGGAAAGTCTGTAATATAAAAGAAAAAAAGCACAACACGACTTTGGACATGTACAGTCATTCAAATGTTTGTAACAAGTAACAAAAAGAACACACAAAATGAAAAATTCCTTTGGTCAGTGGCTTTTAAATAGCGGAGGAACATGTCAATTATTTTAACTGGACAGACACATAATCGAGGAGCTTTCAAGGACAGGTATATAAAAAAAATCATGAGATGTGAGAAATTATTGATTTAGAAGTTGGTATAGCTCAACATGACAGCTCACGGTCTTCTGTAGTTTTTCGAGGGACTGCGGTTATCAAAATACTCAAACGATACAACGCAAAAGAATACATAGGTTTTGAACATAATGCGTTACCAGTACACGTGTCTTTATAGGTAATGTCACGAGCAATGCCCCAAACTAAACACTTCAGTCTCAGTAAACCAAATAATGCTGCAGAGCTGTGCTCAAAGATGTTCAAAAGCAGCTCCCTCTAGTGGCAAGATTGCAGGCTGCAGTTGATTGCATATTTATTTACAAGTGGTTAGGTTACAAGATCATTATATTAATCTTATTATACACTCCTGGCAAGAAAGAGGAGGGCAGACAAAGAGCTTTTTCTGCTGCGGGAAAGTATAACCCGCCAATAAAATATATTTTATTTATGCAGTCCAATGCTATTCTTCTGTGACTGGTTTGTAATATAAGTCCCCTCATAGCAAACTAAAACACGACATACTATTTTCTGATTTAGTAAAGTCCAAAAGTTTTAATGACCACTATCAAATGTCCATTAGGCCAGGTTCACACGTTCAGGTTTTAGGCATAGATTCCGCGCATAAATCATAAAAGAATCCGCTAATACTCCGCCTGTAATGCATGGGAATGGGGCTTTCTTTAACTCATTCAGACACTCGAAAAAATATCTGCATGGAATAATGAAAGCGCAGCAAACTTTACAACTTGCAGCATGTTCATTATTGCCACTGGCCAATTCTTGGCAGGAATCGAAATTTCGGCTGCGGATTTATGCCTTGTGAACATACATGTACTACAAACATGTTCACTAGTGCACTCAGTAAGGCCTCAGAGCAGCATTCCATTAATGCTTCTTCTGCAGAGAGGCAGGTCAGGTGTGTATCACAGTGTAACATATGAAAACTATGGCTGTATTGACATAAGTTTGTACACATATTTGTACTACGTGATGCAAAGCATCAACATATTTCACAGCCAGACTAACATTTTACTTAAATTTAACAAGCACATCCCTTTCTCTTACCTCTTAACTATTTTAGAGCAACTCTATATAGGCCCCCAAAGCCTTCTTCAATAAGCCTGTACCGAATTATTCTTAAAATGCTATTTATTTGACATGCATTAGGTTAATCCACCTCAAGCTCGCAATCAATTTATCTTGGTAGGTTAATGAGTTGCGAGGTGGTTGTTCCTAAACGGAAGGAACCCTTAGCTTAAAATTTTATAGTGTAATCCTATTTTACTTGGATAATCTTTAATTAAACACTGTGGGGTGCCCCGTTTCTCGAACTATCCCTCTCCCACCTACAGACACTCTGCGGCACATTTACTATTGTTGCACCAGAATTCTGGTTGGCGCAAATCAGCGTAGACAAATTTATTATTGATTTGCACCAAAAAGAACAGATGTTTGTGTCTTACTAGTCACTTTTTAAAAGTGTTTAGAAAAGGAATGTGGCTTAGTGGAAAGGGACTTGGCCTAAAGTATACCGATGTGTGCCAAAATTATGTGAAAAACAACTGGTGTCAACGAAGTATACGGAAGAGAATAGTGTCTAAAATTTCTAGCAAAATGTGCCAAATTTATCACACAGCATGCACCACTTTGATACATTTAGAGCATCTTCTAACTACTTGGTCTAAAGCCCCTATGACACCGGTCTGTGCAGCGAACGCCGATCAACGAGACAGCTCATTGATCGGCGCTCGTTTGCTCCTGTCACACGGAGCTATGGATGGGGACAAGTGGTCATTACTCCGATCGCTCATCCCCATATATTATCATCATGTCGGCAGCGAATCTCCCTGTTTACACAGGGAGATGTGCCTGCGACAACGATATTTCAGTTTTTTAAAATTATACGTTCAGCTCCTTCCTCAAAAGAGAAGGAGCGCCTTTTAGCATTTGCTCTGTCATCTGCTGATCTCTGCCCTGTTTACACAGGACAATTTTTTTTACCAACGAGCGTTCTATGAACACTCGTCTGCACGATAATCTGCCAGTGTAAAAGTGCCTTAAGTTTAGACAGAATTAAAAGGAAGTAAAACTGTCCGTCTGTTCTTGGTTGAAATCCTGAATTCTTAGTGTGTGATCATGTCCGGATCAGAAGACTTGGTCTGAACAGTTCAACCCTCTCTTGAGTCAGCTTAAAGCTGGTTTTTCAGGTTCTCCTTCGGGACAGGCATCTCCCCATGAGGACATGGGAGCTCTGGGACAGATTACAGACCGTCCCCCCATTCAGGCAATGCTTCTGGCTATAATGATGTTTTGTTTTTGTTTTTTTACAACCAAATTGCATAGAGTTAGAACTATAGGGGTTGAAGGTAGAACTAGCGCTTATAGACTAGAATACATTTATGCAGGAACGGAGCAAACATAACTGGCTCAGTAGCCACTTTCGTAAAGAAAAGGGTTTGTGCACACGTAACGGAATTGATGCAGACATTTTCTGAAGCAATTCCGGCAAAACTAGCAGAAATTCTGCTGCGGAAAAACCGTACCATTTCCTGCAGAAAATGGTGCGGATTCTGCTGCGTTTTTCTCAATGCTGGGGGATGGTGACATCTCTTCTGAAGAACACAGAAATTCAGTCCACTTTCCGCAACAGGAATTGACATGCTGTGGTACGAAAAATACGCATCGCAGGGGAATTTCTGCTTGGAAATTTTACGCAGCCTGTGGATGAGATTTGTTAAATCTCACCCACTTTGCTGCTACTGTATTCTGCTGCGTATTTTCCGTCCGCAATTCCGTTACGTGTGGACGAGCCCTTAAAGATCTGTAGCCAACCGAACACACACTTTTTATATGCACTGTAAAGGCAAACAAGGGTGTAACCTGACCCGTCATCTGAAATGACATCTCATCAAGCAGCAAGGAGCTGGGCGCGCTCTTTTGCGGTAAAGACGAAATATCAAACACACTATCAAAATGTACCTGATAAAATGTGTCACACACTGACACTTACTGCTTTTAAAATATCATTCTCTTAAAAATTTGAATATGTAATTGCATCACATTATTGCATTGGTTAAAAGAAATTCAAACCTATTTTGTCATGTGAATTTGAATCACATTGAAAACACCGGGATACAATTTTTTAACATCTCAAAAGAATGATGGAAATTGAAACCGAATAACAAGTGTTCAGGGTATCCCAGAAAATCTTCTTCCCCCACTGCTAGAATATTGTGTCATTCACATGAAGACATGAGGAATACTTGACTCGTACAACGTTGCAACCTTGTACGAGTCAAGAGTGGTCTTGATCATCACATTATGTCAATTGCTAATGGGGGTGTACTAAAGGTGCGATTATCTAATATATATTTTGGCAAGTTTGTTTGAAGCCCGATTTTTCATTGGTTTAAAAGCAGTCCATGTGACCGCTGCAGCCTGTGATTGGCCTGTGATTGGCTGCAGCGGTCACATGGAATGCAACGTCATCCCGAGAGCCCAGGCTGGAGGAAGAAGCAGGAGTTCTGGGTAAGTTAACTTTTAAAACTTTTAACTCCAGCAGTAGTCACGGTCCCGGGTGCTGAAAGAGTTACTGCCAGTTAACTCTTTCAGCACCCTGGACAGTGACTATCCCATGATGTCGCCTAGCAACCCTCCCGTAATTACGGGTGCACACATGTAGCCACCTATAATTACGGGAGTCCCATAGACTTTAGGCCTCATGCACACTTCCATCACTGTCTTCACGCCCGTTTTTCAAGGATCCGTGTGTCCGTGATTGGAACCGTGCGCTTCCCGTGTGTACTTCATGTTCACTTCTGTGTTTCAGTTTCCGAGAGGAAACTGAAACCCGTTCACAGGATGTACACAATATTGTGAGCGCCGCACATGCTATTCCCTGTCCAGCGGTACTCACTGTCCAGGGTGCTGAAAGAGTTATTGCCGATAAGTGCAGCCCTTTAACTCTTTCAGCAACCTGGACAGGGACTACCGCTGGACAGGGAATACCAAGCGCGGCGCTCACAATATAGATTAATGGTTCATTTAAAAAAAAAACGCAACAAAGAAAAAGTTACTACTTACCCAGAACTCCCTGCTTCTTCCTCAAGTCCGGCCTCCTGAGATGACGTTTCAGACCATGTGACTGCTGCAGCCAATCACAGGCTGCAGTGGTCAAATGGACTGCCGCGTCATCCAGGGAGGTCGGACTGGATGTCAGAAGAGGGACGCGTCACTAAGACAACGGCCGGGGTACGTATGAACTTATTTTTCTTAATATCGCTGCGTTCCAGCACTGATCAGCAGCCTCTTCTCTCTATCAGTGCTGACAGAGAGAAGGGGCTGCCGATTAGTGCAGCACATTATCTATCTGTATGTGTACCTCTGCCCGCCTGGCCGTTGCTAGGCAACTGCTCCGTCACACACGTGTGCCTTCAGTTTTTTTGACGACCCCATTGACTTGCATGGGTCTCACGGTCACGGAATCTCGGACCAAAGTAGGACATGCTCTACTTTTGTTGGAACGGAGCAACAGGACCGTCAAAAAAATGGAAGTGTGCATGGCCCCATTGAAATGAATGGGTCAGGGTGCTAGCCGTCTGAAAAACGGCTAGCACCCTGAAGAAAAAGACTGAAGTGGGCATGAAGGCTTAGGAAGTTTTCCAGGCACCATTTCATGTTTGAAAAGGCCTTGAGGTGCCAAAACGTTAGATCATCCCAAAAGACACCCCATGTGGGAAACTACACCCCTTAAGGAATGTATCTAGGGGTGTAGTGAGCATTTTGACACCACAGGTGTTTCAGTGAATTTATTAGGATTGGACCATAAAAATAACAATTTATATATTTTTTGCCAATAATAAGTACTTTTAGCTCAAATGTTTAATTATCAAGGACTATAGGAGAAAAAGCACCCCAATGTTTGTAGAGCATTTTCTCCTGAATACAGAAATGACCCATATCTAGTCACAAACTGCTGTTTGGGCACACGGCTAGGCTCAGAAGGGAAGGAGCGCCATTTGGCTTTTGCAGCGCAGATTTTGCTGAATTGGTTTCTGGGAGCCATGTCACATTTGCAGACACTCTGAAGTACCAGTACAGTAGAAATTCCCCAGGCGTGATGCAATTTTGGAGACTATACCCCTCAAAGAATTAAATTAGGAGTACAGTGAGCATTTTGGTCCCTCAGGTGTTTTATAGATTTTATTAAAATTGGCTGTAAAAATGAAAATATATATATTTTTCCCAATGATATGTAGTTTTAGCTAAGAAATGTTAATTTCCACAAGGAATACAGGAGAAGAGACACCCCAGCATTTTTTTTTGAAAATTTCTCCTGAGTACGGAAATACCCCATATGTGGTTGTAAACTGCTGTTGGGACACACAGCAAGGGTCTGAAGGGAAAAAGCGCAATTTAGTTTTTGGCGTGAAGATTTTACAAAATAGTTTTTTGATGCCATGTTGCATTGTGCTGAGGTACCTGTACATTGAAAACCCTCGAGAAGTTGCCCCATTTGGGAAACTACACCCATTTAAGGAATTTATCATGAGGTGTAGTGAGCTTTTTGACTCCACACGTTTTACAGAAATTAGTACACGATGGATATTGCAGATTGAAAATTGCCATTTTTCCCAGATATGCTATTTCAGTGCCCAATATGTTGTGCCCAGCTTGTGCCACTGGAGACAAACACCCGATAAATTGTTAAGTGGATTCTCCAGAATACAGTAATACCCCATATGTGGTTATAAACTACTGTTTGGGCACACTGCCAGGCTCGGGAGGGCCGTCATTTGGCTTTTGGACAGCAGAATTGGCTTGGTAGTACATTTGTTTAGGGTTTTACGGGTATTTCAGTTTATAATATGGGGGCATATGTAAGCTGGGCAAAGTACATCAAATAATAAAATTAATTATCTATTGATCGTGATGTGCACTTTGAACCAATCCTTTACGCACAGACCAGTTTTTTGTGGCAGGTGTCGCACCTATAAAGGGTGTTCGTGGTATTGTACAAAATATCCACAGTCCAGTATTGCCTAATCTTTGAGTTCTTCACTAGCCCCATAAGCAGCACAAGACCCCAAAATGTCATAATTTCCGCTGCATTTACCTGTGGGGCCTAGCAAATGATGATGTGGGTTTTTTACGTGAAGAACTGCTGGGCATATAATATAGTCTGGGCCGTCGTTTCGCATCTTTGTGTTCCGACTCATAACTGTTTATTTTTCCATTGACGAGCTGTGCGAGGACTTGATTTTCATGGGACGAGTTGTAGTTTTTATTAGTATCATTTTGCGGTACATGCGATTTTTTGATTAGTTTTCCATACCTCCCAACCGTCCCGGATCCGGCGGGACAGTCCCGGTTTCTCACCGCTGTCCCGCCGTCCTGCAAAATGTCCCGCTGGGTGCTGCATCAAAACAGCTGATCTTTGCTGACTGCAGCAGCGATCAGAAGGCAGGAGTCTTGCGGCGGAGTTCTCACTGGGATCAATGCCGGCCCGGGGCTGGACCAGTCCAGTCACCTGACCTCACCGGTCAGATGACTGGACTGGTCCACTCCCGGGCCGGCATCGACACCAGTGAGAACGCCGCTGCAAGACTCCTGCCTTCTTCTGACGGTGAGTGACGTCAAAGCAGAGCGGAGAGAGGCAGCAGTAGGGCCGGCTACCTCTACGTCGGCACAAAGTATAAGGGGGCTGTGTCTGGAGCAATCTACAGGGGGGGGCTGTGTCTGGAGCAATCTACAGGGGGGGGGGGCTGTGTCTGGAGCAATCTACAGGGGGGGGGGCTGTGTCTGGAGCAATCTACAGGGGGGGCTGTGTCTGGAGCAATCTACAGGGGGGGCTGTGTCTGGAGCAATCTACAGGGGGGGCTGTGTCTGGAGCAATCTACAGGGGGGGCTGTGTCTGGAGCAATCTACAGGGGGGGGCTGTGTCTGGAGCAATCTACAGGGGGGGGGCTGTGTCTGGAGCAATCTACAGGGGGGGGCTGTGTCTGGAGCAATCTACAGGGGGGGGGCTGTGTCTGGAGCAATCTACAGGGGGGGGCTGTGTCTGGAGCAATCTACAGGGGGGGCTGTGTCTGGAGCAATCTACAGGGGGGGCTGTGTCTGGAGCAATCTACAGGGGGGCTGTGTCTGGAGCAATCTACAGGGGGGCTGTGTCTGGAGCAATCTACAGGGGGGCTGTGTCTGGAGCAATCTACAGGGGGGCTGTGTCTGGAGCAATCTACAGGGGGGCTGTGTCTGGAGCAATCTACAGGGGGGCTGTGTCTGGAGCAATCTACAGGGGGGGCTGTGTCTGGAGCAATCTACAGGGGGGGCTGTGTCTGGAGCAATCTACAGGGGGGGCTGTGTCTGGAGCAATCTACAGGGGGGGCTGTGTCTGGAGCAATCTACAGGGGGGGCTGTGTCTGGAGCAATCTACAGGGGGGCTGTGTCTGGAGCGATCTACAGGGGGGGCTGTGTCTGGAGCGATCTACAGGGGGGGCTGTGTCTGGAGCGATCTACAGGGGGGCTGTGTCTGGAGCGATCTACAGGGGGGCTGTGTCTGGAGTGATCTACAGGGGTGGCTGTGTCTGGAGCGATCTACAGGGGGGGCTGTGTCTGGAGCGATCTACAGGGGGGGCTGTGTCTGGAGCGATCTACAGGGGGGGCTGTGTCTGGAGCGATCTACAGGGGGGGCTGTGTCTGGAGCGATCTACAGGGGGGGCTGTGTCTGGAGCGATCTACAGGGGGGGCTGTGTCTGGAGCGATCTACAGGGGGGGCTGTGTCTGGAGCGATCTACAGGGGGGGCTGTGTCTGGAGCGATCTACAGGGGGGGCTGTGTCTGGAGCCATCTACAGGGGGGCTGTGTGTGGAGCCATCTACAGGGGGGCTGTGTGTGGAGCCATCTACAGGGGGGCTGTGTGTGGAGCCATCTACAGGGGGGCTGTGTGTGGAGCCATCTACAGGGGGGCTGTGTGTGTAGCGCTATCTACAGGGGGCTGTGTGTGTAGCGCTATCTACAGGGGGCTGTATCTGGTGCTATGTACAGGGGGGCTGTGTGTGGCGCTATGTACAGGGGGGACAGTGTGTGGAGCTATGTACAGGGGGGGCAGTGTGTGGAGCAATCTACAGGGGGGCTGTGTGTCGGTCTATCTACAGGGGGGCTGTGTGTCGGTCTATCTACAGGGGGGCTGTGTCTGGCGCTATGTACAGGGGGCTGTATCTGGAACTATCTACAGGGGGCTGTATCTGGAACTATCTACAGGGGGCTGTATCTGGAACTATGTACAGGGCGGCTGTGTCTGGCGCTATGTACAGGGGGGTTGTGTGTGGAGCTATGTACAGGGGGGCTGTATCTGGCACTATGTACAGGGGGGCTGTGTGTGGAGCCATCTACAGGGGGGCTGTGTGTGGAGCCACCTACAGGGGGGCTGTGTGTGGAGCCATCTACAGGGGGGCTGCGTCTGGCACTATGTACAGGGGGGCTGTATCTGGAGCTATATACAGGGGGGCTGTGTGTGGAGCTATGTACAAGGGGGCTGTGTGTGGAGCTATGTACAGGGGGGCTGTATCTGGCACTATGTACAGGGGGGCTGTGTGTGGAGCCATCTACAGGGGGGCTGTGTGTGGAGCTATCTACAGGGGGGCTGTGTGTGTAGCGCTATCTACAGGGGGCTGTATCTGGTGCTATGTACAGGGGGGCTGTATCTGGCGCTATGTCCAGGGGGGCTGTGTGTGGCGCTATGTACAGGGGGGCTGTATCTGGCGCTATGTACAGGGGGGCTGTGTGTGGAGCTATGTACAGGGGGGCAGTGTGTGGAGCAATCTACAGGTATATTATTTTTATCAGGCACTATTGGGGGCATTATACAGCGTGGGGGCAACTATGGGACTTCATACAGTGTGGGGTGCATATACGGGGGCAGTTATGGGGCCATTAGACTGTGTGAGGGCAGCTATAGGGGCATGATATTGTGTGGAAGTCAGTTATATGGGCAATATACTATGTAGAGGCAGCGAAAGGGCATTATATTATGTGGAGGGTAGTTATGGAGGCCATTATACTGTGTGGAGGACAGTTTTGAGTGGGATTATACTCTGTGGGGCAGCTATGGGGGCATTATACTGTGTGGAGGGCAACTATATGGGCATTATACCCAGTGGAGGGCAGCTATGGGGCATTATACTGTGTGAGGAGCACTATGGGGGCAATATACTGTGTGTGGGGCAGTGTTAGTGGGTATATTATATACAGTAGCATACAGCAGGCTCAGGGGATAAATATTAATTTCATGGCGTAGCACGCAAAAAGGTGTGTGGCCTAAATAATCGTTCAATAATCAAGGTTACATGTTCAATTAATCATGATTTTTATTTAGGCCATAATTGCCCAGACCTTGGCAGGACCTAATAGGCTTCCGTACATGGCCCACCAGGAAGCCATTGCTAGGCTTCCTGGTTGCCATAGCAACCATCGGCACCTTGCAATTGCTCGCAGGGGGCCAATGGGGTAAAGAGGGAGCCCCCTCCCTCTGTGTCAATCACTTAAATGCCGCTGTCACTATTGACAGCGGCATTTAAGGGGTTAAAGCGACACCTGCTGAAGATGAAGCGAGCACAGCTTCATCCTCAGGATGTTACTGTACGCCCATTTGTGGAGAAGCACCGCTAAAAAGGACGTACAGTAACGCCCAAATGCGGGAAGGGGTTAAGGACTACAAATCCCATTATTCATCTCACCTTACAGGTATTGCTTCTATTTACAGCTGCCTACATGCCCCTCTTTTATAAGGTGTAAAGGGTCATTTACACAGGACGATAATGGACCAAAAAAGAGTTTGTAAGAATGTTTGTTCCCAACCATTGGCCTGTGTAAACATGGCAGCGATCAGCCGACAAACCAGCAAAGGCGGCGGAGATAAGAGGCGTGTGATGCGACACGTACTACAGGGAGGGGGAGATAATCACGTGTTCAGCGTACAGAACGTCACACAAGAGGATGGTCATATGACGGTATGCGGGATTGGCTTACTGACATCTACAAACCGTACGTTTTAAGCGACTAGTCTTACTGCAGAAGAAATTTGCACACAATTTTTGGAATATTGGAAAAACCAAAGGTCTCTTATTGTACATTGTAATACACTACTCCAGGTAAGAGAACTCAAACAAATAAAAAAAATCGGAGAATTTGTCGGGACAAAATGCCTTTGCACAACACTGAATGTGTAAGCCCTTCGATGACAGGAGGTAATGGTCACCCAGTGAGAGATGCCAGCTCTCCCAGCTCCACATAACCATGGCAACCATTCTCAGCACTCGATGTGCAGGCTAACCGGGGGGAAAAAAACGGAAAAATAAACAAGAATCCATTACCTAATATCCACTAGATGATACACGATCTCTACTTAACCCTGCTGCCTCCGAAAGTACACACAAGTAGATAGACTGAAGCAGTAGCGCTGCATAAACCGCAGCCTGTCCTACAGGGGCCACTTAGAAGCCTCCAGGTAAATGTTTACCTTGACCTAGTGTAACCTCTTCAACTAAAGAGAGTTAATATGAAGAAACATAAAAAAAAACCGAGACCCCCTCCCACCTCCCCCCAAACCACATTCAGCACCTATGTGCCCTAACATTACGCAGACAAGAAATTAACATACGGATAACAACTCTTGTGAGCAGGTTGCTGTTTTCAAGACAATAACCCATGTGGCTATGAGATAAAATGGACTCTGTAAGAAGCTTCATACCACCTTTAAAACGAGCAATATCGAAAATACAGCTTGTCGTTTGGCGCTGGTTCGCTCCACAATTGTGTAGTATGGTGACGGAAGATCGTTCGCCCCCAAGCATTTGCATCATGTTGGCAGTACATCTCCCTGTTTACACAGGAAGATGTGCAGCCAACTAGCGACCATTTATTTTTGGCCACATCAAAGACGCGATCAGCCGATTAATTAGTATGCTCGTTCGTCGACTGACCTTCGCAGAAATGATCGGGAACGAGCGTATGTATGAACACTCGTTTATCAAATCGTTGGCCGTATAAAAAGGCCTTCACTGAAGTGATTGGTTTTGCAGGACCACCTGAAGAGTAGGACAGTACGTGTGACCTTCTTCAGGATCACCCATCAAATGGGAGAAGAGTGGGCACCATCTAAGAATCCAGCTGCAGGCCCAGGGAGCGTCCCATAGTAACATCTCCACTGCTCTCAAGTGTGACCTAGTTCGCACGGAATCCCTGTGGGTGTTGCCAGATCCTCCAGGTAGTTCCGTGTGTTTTTCACTTTAGCTTACAGTGAGAACATTGGGAATTGTGTAGCCAGGGGAAAAGCTTCAGCAGACATGCTACTTGACAGTCTTAAGCCGATAGAGTAGTAATACTCACTGCCGTATATAGGCTAGACCCTTTGAGTACCTGTATATAAATATTTACTACAGAAATTATCTGTAATATAGAAAACGACAAAATTTGAGAAAGTACATAAAGAGATGGCTACATAGTATTATAAAAATGGGACCTCCTCTTCATGGCGGTTAATGCCAACACACCCCTCACATGGCTAGTGATGCTGGTTCATCCTCTTCACTATCTCTTGCAATACAGAATAGCGGCATGGCATATGGTTCTGTTCTCCCTTCACTGGATAGCACGTCCACATTGGTCTGTGGAAAAAGTGAGCCCTACTGAGGTTCACCCTACCCATGAGGAAAGGCCAACCACAGTTGCGGCCCTTTCTCTTCACTAACCCGTAGCAACTGTATGGGGTCACTCCGTGGTATAGATCATAAAATCAGTACAACTAAGCACACTCAATGTAAAAAGTCCAGCTGTAGCAGGTAAAATTAAGTCCAGTTTACCTTAGTACAAATTTTAATAGAAATATTTTTCTCTCCTAGAGCTTAGGTCAACAGTGAAAGTATTTTTCTCTAAAGGTTGCCTTTCCCCCAGCACTATGCTGTAGATAGACGTGACGGAAAAACAGAATTCTATTTTAGAAGGTGAATTTAATACACCAAGAAAAACTTCAAATTCCATGTTCACCGGTGACGGCAAAACCACATTTTTATTCCATCTACGGCATAAGGGTGGAGGGAAAGGACGGAAAAACGTAAACTGCCCACCTAAGCTGTATGAGCGGTATGCCGCTGGGTTCAATCCAATGTGTTACTTGCAGACTTTTGTCATAAGACAGGAGAAAAATAAAAAGTTCATTTATTCTGCAATAGGCGAGGTGCGGAGCTGTAAAATAGCGAGAATATTGATTACGGCAAACTTTTCTAGTTGGTAACGTCACGTCACCGGCTATCCCTATGCTAAAGCTGGCCATTAACTATTAACACTAATGTTCCAAACAATTTTACGAGCAGTAACGATAATCGCTTTTATCTATAGTAATATGGAATCAAAAGGCTTAGGGCATCATCAGTAGATTTTGACCCGACCTATCTCTTGCCAGTTTTGACAACTTCCACTAGGCTTCCGTTAAACAGTGTTGCATGCTGGGATATTCTATCCAGAAAACCACCCCAGGATACCTAAAAAACCGAATAAAATTCAAAGGGAACCAACACAGAACCATGGCTTCAGTAAAAACGGCAACCATGACGCCCGTCGGAACAGAGCCTAAAACATTTAAACTGACGGTATATATACACCTAATATGATAAAAGCAAACGAAAGGTAAATGGAGCAGTACTGTAGCAAAAAGAACCATACGGTGGGTGCAGGGCTTCTCAGGAGTGACCTCTCCTTATGGATCATACGAATCAAGCAACGAGGAAGCCGCACTCCAAAATAAAGAGGGTTTATTCATCAAACATTCACAGCAAGGCTATGTCTTCTCAACGTTGCTGTGAATATTTGGTGAATAAACCCACTTTATTTTGGAGTGCTGATTTCTCGTTGCTTGATAAATATGATAAACGGTTACCTCATATAACCTGCATGTTTATTTCCTGCCCTCTGTACACTAAAATACGGTTTATACCTGCACTTTAGTCCTTATTTATGTCTTATAATATAAAGTTAGGAAAAACGTCAAAGTTGACATGCCAGCTTCAATTCTTGCTCAGTTGATGTTCGATGACATATGCAGACTGTAATTGAACAGCGCCACCTAGTGACTAAAAAATTATTAAAACTAGAAATTGTCCCTACAGGATACTGTGGTTGCAAGTGCTTGCTCTGTATAAAACATTACATAGATGGTCATACGCATGAACCAGCAACATCCTTCTTATTTTAATCTAATGCTCCCAGTTTATGTGCTTTGACATACCCCTGTATAGTGCAGTCTGAATGGCATGGTGCGACTGCTGCCAAGCTGCCTAAACCACAGTCTTTTCAACGCGGTTGTCCGTTACAACGTCCATAACAACCAGTTTGTACGTTTCCTGGCTAGAGCAGTATAGCAATTAAACTGAAGACAATGACGGGACCATGAGCATTAGCATTACTTAAACCACATCTTCCTTAAACGCATGCTGAAATTTTAGTCATATTTTTGTAGAGGTAAATTGAGGTGGAGCAGTGTCTTTTGCCATCGCCTGGGAGGCACCGAAAGGAATTGGTAATTAACTCACAAAAATAAATTAGTGAGCAGATTACATTTTCCTGTTAGTCAGTTTCTGCTAACTACAAATAGCTGGTATATAAATACACTGACATGTTGGGCTCGTGCTCTCCTCCGAGAATCGACTATGTGCGATATTTTGAAGTATATGGGTGTGTGAAAATCACGGACAGCACACCCGCATCAATTACATAAAAAAGTGCTTGCGAGTGCGTGAAAAACACACGCCACACGCAAAGCAAACTGATGCAATGCGCACAGACAGACTTACGCGCGTAAATCTGTGACATGCGTGTGAATGTAGCCTTAGGCCTGATAACGGGTATGATTGTTTTAGTTCATCAGGAGGTGGACAGATTCTCAGAATGGAAATCTGGACGGTTGCATTCCTTTTCCTTCCCTTATGCGGACGGACGCAGACCGTACCCTCCTCTGTGAAGACTGAGCTAGAGGCACCCTGAGAGGGCTTAGGGGCTTGAGGCATTGCTCTGGGCATTTCGCCAAATATTTTGCTAGCGGACCCCAAAAAAAATAAAATAAATTGAGCTAGGAGTATCTTAAAAGTTTTGAAGAAAAAAAACAAACATAACACGACGGGGAGATCGATATGAGGCCCACACATGCCTCCGTAACAGACATGACTAGTATTCCTGAACAGTCACTTTGAACATTACTATTGCAGTATTTACACCGGCAAAGCCGGAGCGGACATATGTCACGTAATGAACAGATCTGAGGGATTACATAATTTGAACCATTTACACAGCAGTTATCGCAACGTCCCGCAAGTACAAATTGGAATGAAATTGACTAAGTCTACACCTTAAAAGGACACTCCGCTGTTTGAAGACAATACATTTGGTAAAACATTGTAATGACTGCAGGAGGTTGTTATACACGCTCTGAATAGTACTAAAAACTCCTTAGGCTATGTTCACACTGAGTTTTTTGCAGGCGGAATTTCTGCCTCAAAATTCCGTTTGGAAGTTTGAGGCAGATTTTCCTCTCCCTGCACGCCGATTTTCGTGGCGTTTTTCGCCTGCGGCCATTGAGCGCCGCGGGCATAAAATGCCGCGAAATACGCTTTCTCTGCCTCCCAGTGAAGTCAATGGGAGGTGAGAGGCGTAAGCGCCCGATGATAGGGCATGTCGCTTCTTTTTCCCGCGAGGCGGTTTTAGCGCTCGCGGGAAAAAGACTCCTCCGCCTCCCATTGAAATCAATGGGAGGCATTTTCGGGCCGTTTTTGCCGAGTTTTTGGGCGTGGTTTCCGCGTCAAAAAACTCAGTGTGAGCATAGCCTTATAAGAAAGCTCAGAGAATAATCTGAATCTGCAGCGACAAGCGCCCTAAATAAATTGTTAGCACAGTCATAACAGCAATAGTGCCCTGTTCACACGCTGCTTTCAGTAAAGGACCGGATAAAAGTGAGAAACGGTAAGTGCATGGATCCAGTAACACGCAATCCTTGGGTGCGGACAGCTCCTCGTACATCAGCCTCATGCACGCCGACAAGGACAAGGCTACATTTCACAGGATGGCATTTGAGTAATTTAAGGCCACAGCCCCCCCAACACCCCACACCTCTGTGTGTGCAGGAAAAACGGCTTGCGGTTAACATTGCAGTCAAAACCTTTTCTAAATCAAACAGAAAACAAACACCTTGTCATGTAGGACAGGGATTCATTCTGTAGAACATAGCCGGGATCCTCTTATCACCTGCAGAACACACTTCTGTAAGACTCGCTGACTCAAGGCCCAAGAAAACAATCCACAAAAGTCCATATTTAATACAAATTATTAAGAGAACTAATCGCTTTCAATACAAAAAACAAAAGTGACACACAATGTAAGAGAACTTCGAGGCGAAGCGTATTCAGCACACAAAGATCAGAGACCAATATAAGGGCCTGTTCACATCAGCGTTTGTTTCCGTTGATGGGTTCCATCGGACCTTTCCATCGGAGGGACCCCTCAACGGAAAGGCAAACGGAAACCATAGGTCTCCATTTGTATTACCATTGATTTCAATGGTAACGCTTCCGTCACTTTTGCATTTGTCATTCCGTTGAGGGGTTCCTCCGATAGAAAGGTCAGACGGAACCCATCAATGGAAACCAACGCTGATGTGAACACAGCCTAAGGCGTTTGTGTTGCATTCAATTAGGCTGTAACAAGAGCAACAAAAGTGCAATATGGTCAATTTGATGACATTTATGGGAACACAACAATTTTGCTTTTTGGTCATAAAGTGGTTAACATGTGGCAACAGCTAAAAGAACAAGCACCAGCGCCCATTCATAAACTTCCTTCATTGAAAAGGGGTTGTATGGAATTTGGAAAACATGGCTGCGCTCAAAAACGGCACCACACCTGTCCACAGGTTGTGTGTGTGGTAACGTAACTTAGCCCCATCCACTTGAATGGAGCTGAGCTGCAATACCAGACATGGACAGGTGTGGCACTGTTTCTGGAAGAGAGCAGCCATGTTTTTCCAATCCTGGATAAACCCTTTAGGCCACATACACACTATTGTATTACGTGCGTTTGTAATCCAGTACCAGCAAGGTCAAGGAGATACCAAGTAAATCTGATCTACACAGAATTTTTGCCAGCGTAAAGTGACTTGCGGTGTTGATTTTAAAATATGCGGCATGTCAATTTAACTTGCAATTACGTCTCAGAATTGTATCTGAAACGTTTAGAAAAAATGAACCAGAATCTGCAATAGATAATCGGCACCGGTTTTCTTATCAGAATGTAGAATCGGAATATAAAAACGCTTTAAAAGACGCAATATTAAGTTCAGATTTTACCTCACTTTATATCTCGTTTTGGGCACACGTTCGTGGTATACGATGACGTATACGTTTTTAAAGTTAGGCTATGTTCACACGTAGTGACCAAAAACGTCTGAAAATACGGAGCTGTTTTAGTTTTTTGAGCAACTCACGTTTTTCGTGGCGTTTTTTACGGCTGTTTTTGGAGCTGTTTTTCATTGGAGTCTATGAGAAAACGGCTCCAAAAACGTCCCAAGAAGTGTCCTGCACTTCTTTTGACGAGGCTGTAATTTTACGCGCCGTCTTTTGACAGCGAGGTGTAAAATGACAGATCGTCGGCACAGAACATCGTAAGACCCATTGAAATGAATGGGCAGATGTTTGCCGACGTATTGTAGCCGTTTTTTCAGACGTAATTCGAGGTGTAAAACGCCTCCATTACGTCTGAGAATAGGTCGTGTGAACCCAGCCTTACAAAAACGTATGCATTTGTAACATACGGTTATGTTTTTGTAGTATACGTCGTATATGCTTTTATATGTTTGTGTCCGTTCTTACATCTAAAAACGCATACTTTTTTTTTTTTTTTCTTGAGCTGCATCAACCACATCGAAAAAGGAGGCATTATACAAAATGATTACAAATGACAAGTGGCGAGTATATAGTGTGCCTATGACGGTGGAACATTATTTCTTCACCAATATAATAGCATGAACGCCAGCACTACACAAAATTCATTCGGACTGGAAAAAGTACAGCGCCGCTGGATTATAACACATAATGGGTTAAAACTCTGAAGCTGCTAGAAAGAGCCCAACTCTGTAAACGTGTGGGGGGGGGGGGGGGGGGGGTAAAATCATGCATTTTCCCTCTGTAAAATCACCTTTTTGAGCAAACCCCCACCCTAACCACTCTCCATCCCGGAAATTCCAGGAGGAAATATATGTCATTGTTAGAAGAGAGAGAAGCTAAAGCGTTGCTGCTGTATTTATTCTGATGTAGGTAGCTCGTGGACGCTGCATGCACAGGTTATACCTCCTCGCTTAGGAGAAGATTACATAACCAGGCCGCTTTCTGATCGCAAAGTAATTACTTTGCGGAGATTAATTGGTTGGTTTTGGCTCAGTGGGTATGAGTCTGGAACTGTTGGTGTTAGGTTTACACAGGAGTACATCTGCACCCAATTATCCAGATGGCCTCTCTACCTCCTCACTAACCCTCCCCATTTCTCCACTCGGCTCTCTAGGGCATGCTCTTAACCCTATTCATTACCAGAGATGATGGGACATTTACATTAAAACGCACAAACACATGCAAGTCCCTCCGGTGGGCAGTAAAGTGCTAACCAGTCATCACTCCGCACTATCAACACTCTTCTACACAGTAAAGTAAAACGTTTCTTTATAGAAGGTGTAGGATGCACTAAAGTCTACAGAGCATGTTAATAAATCTCACCTCACACTGTTTTGTCATTAAAAGATATAAAGCTGTGTGAAATACAAGTTATCAAAAGGTGTGTAGTCGACAGAGTCAATAAGGGTCCATTCAGATGTTGCGGTTGAGGTTAAAACCACAAACCCTAAAACCGCATGCGCTTTTAATGTGATTTGGTGCGTTTTTCGATGTGGTTGAGGTGGGATTAAAACTGCATTGCACGGAATCCACTACTTCTGAATGGACCCTTAGGGCCTACATAAAAGTCTATGCTTCACAGGTGAATTTTCAAACCAGTTTTAAATTTTTTAACTGCACAGGACACTAGTTGCAATTGCCAACAGGGTCACTTGTTCTCAGTGACATCCAATGATATCGAACACCTGAACAAGTTAGTACAATTGGTTTATGAGGCATCTTAGGCCCTGTTCACACGGAGTTATTTTACAGTCAGAAAAATCTTCCTTCAGATTTTGACCTGCCGGCAAATTCTTTCCGCGATTATCTCTGTTTTTTCCGCCCGCGGTCATTGAGCACCGCGGGCAAAAACCAATGCTAAAGAGCTCTCTCTGCTTCCCATTGATTTCAATGGGAGGTGAGAGGCGGAACTGCAGCAAGAAAGAGCATGCCGCTTTTTTTTTACCGCGATCGGCTAGAAATGCCTCTGCTTCCTATTGAAATAGCTCCAATGACAAATTTAAAACTGCTTTGTATGGTCACCACTGAGAAATAAAGTGCAATGACATTATATGTGTAGGATTCCAGTAGGGGGAGGCTAAGGCCTCATGTACACGACCGTAGTGGTGTGTGCACGGGCCGTGATTTGTGACTCGGACGGCTGCAGAGTGTCACCCACGGCCGCCCGCAAATCTCGGGCCATGCACATGGCCGCGTGCATTCATTTCTATGAGCCTGGACCGCAAAATGCGGTCGTGATAAGACATGTCCGTTCTTTTTGCGGTCCAGGCTCCCGGGCAATTCAACCACGGTCGTGTGCGTGGGCCCATTGGAATGAATGGGGGCGCAATTCAGCCGCAGATTTGCGGCCACAAAAATACGTTCGTGTGCATGGGGCCTAAGTATACAACAATTATCAAGAGGAGGTAACTATTCAAGAGCAAGGGGAAGAACATAATGTAGAGTGCTACAAGAGTGCTGAAGAGAGCCCTATTTGAAAGACGAGAAAGGGCCCCCTATAAGGGCGCAATCACACGTGGCGTAACTTTCGTAGCGGAAAAATCCATTGGTGAAATTTACATCATGTATTCATAATTTACACCATATATAGTAAATTTACCATGTATTGGTGGAAATAAAACCCGCAACACATACATAGTTTAACTTTCTGTGCAGAATTTTTGTTGTTTTATGTGTTGCGGATTTTGGAAGCAGAATTTCATCATAAACCGGTGCTACGTGAAATTCCGCAACAAAAATATGCAGTAAACACTCCACAAAATCCGCTACAGTATCTACACTACAAAATTACTGTTGCGGATTATGTGACATATTTTTATGCCAAATGTGACTACACCCTTATGGTGCTGCGCCCTGCTACCCAAGACAGAAAGGCCTGGCGTTGGTCTCCCCATGCCTTTTGATCACGCTCGGACACTTTTACAATCTTCTGTTTGCTAAAAATGCAATTCCCCGGAACAAGGGAGTCCTGCACCACCCAGGGTAGGGCCCCTCTCTCCAAGGACCCATACTAGCTGGATGGTCTGCCTCTATGGCATGTACATATACGCTTGCTCGTCAAACGGGGTGGTATATTAGGGAACGGCATATACAGCAATTCTAACATACTTTTATTATTAGGACATGCTCCCTTTATGACTGGCTCCCCTCCCCCTGATGTTGAACCCCTACATTACACGAGCTTCACAACAGTGGTGTGAGCGGCCTTTATAATACGGACATATGCTTCGATTTTACTGGTGCTTAATATGATTGACACTACAAATATCGGACCACAGATGAAGACAATAAGACTCCCCAAATATTATCTATATTACACATATACATACACGCGGTTTTATAATCCATACATTATTTTCTAAATCACCAATGCTAGGAGTCTCCCATTAACACATAAAACCATATCGTACATAACCTTCCTTTTAATCAGCTGGATTGGCCGAGGGCTATACTGTAGCCAGCAGTAACATCTATTCACCCTGCTCCGCTTTAACAAGGTAACTGCACTGTCTGCATAACTTGGGCCAGGTCCAATTCAGCAGGGCTCACCAGCGGACTGTGCATACAAATGCTTCTGCCGCCAGAGCGCTCCTAATGACTCATTCACATTATGTATGAACTCCAGACTCGGATTTGTAACAAGAACATACGCAAAGATGGCAGGTCAATGGCAAAATCACACAAAACCCCTTTTTCCTTCCTTATTTTCCAGACATAATTTGAAGCCATAAATCACCAGAGAGACAGGGTGACCTCAAAGGCTCCTTGGCAGTCTGTGTGGAAACCCTGGGAGAATGATACGAACCTTCCTTAGTCCATGCAAGGAGGAATAACAGAGATGTACCGGTTTGAGAAAGTGAAAGGAAGAAGTCTAAGGGCTCGTCCACACGTAGCGGAATTGCGGACGGAAAATAGGCAGCAGAATACGGTAGCAGCAAAGTGGGTGAGATTTAACAAATCTCATCCACACGCTGCGTAAAAATTCTGAGCAGAAATTGACCTGCGGTGCGTATTTTTTGGACTTGCCGCAGCATGTCAACTCCTGCTGCGGAAAGTGGACTGAATTGCTGCGTTTTTCCAGAGGAGACGTCACCATCTCCCAGCATTGAGAAAAACGCCGCAAAATCTGCACCATTTTCTGCAGTCAAAGACGCAGGAAGTTTTGCATTTTTTGCCACAGCGGAAAGTCTGCTACTTTCAACGGCATTGCTGCAGAAATTTTCAGCAGCAATTTCGTTAAGTGTGGACAAGCCCTAAGAAAACGGATTCCTGGATACAAGTCTATCTATTAGAACGGTACATTTTAGAACCTTATTCACACCCCAAGAAACATTCAAAGCCAAGCTGCTTATTGTACATTTGCTACAAACCTGAGAAGATTTGGCCGTCTATAGCCAAAACACTACTTCTATAAAGATACAAATGTCACATTGTTTCAACTAAGTGATCTCCATTTAAAGCACAATCTCCCGGAGTAACATTGTAGCGGTCTGTATTAGTCAGAGAGGTCATTATAGCAAAGAGTTAAGACACAAAGCAACTCTGGCAGGTAACCGCGTAGTAAAGTGTTGCTAAGCGACAATGTGCAAATAATATACGCCGCAGGTCTTGGCTTGTGCACATCAGAGCACTCAGCAGAAGATCTCCTGTCAAAAACGGAAATATTAATTGCTTTGCTGCCTACCAGCTGATTTGGGAGTGAACTTGTCTCTGTTGGCCGCACATACAGCAAGGAGTCTGTATCCAAGGTCCAGGTCAAAGCCTTGCTGTGCTGCTACTCTACTAACCACCTGTAGGAAAGAGGATAAGATTATCTTACACAATTACTATTACAACATACAAACAATGTCAGAGTATGGGGACAGAACACAGCGTGACGGAGCGCTTCATTGCGCCAGACCTTCATCTCAGCAAACGGCAGGATCCTGGTCTTTGTGACACATCAGAAGATGCATCGATCAGCCATAACAGTAAGGCCAGGATCACACACACAGTTTTGATGCAGTTTTTGACTCCGTTTTTTTTATAGTCAAAGCCAAAAGCGGATCCAAAATTAAGGAAAGGTGTAAAGGAATGACTGATGCATCTCCCTCCTGTGTTTGGCAAAAATAAAATCCCTTAGGCAAAAACTGCCCCAAAAAACTGTAATCCTGGCCTGAAACCACATGCATAATATTGTGTAGGCACTAGTCGTGCCGCCAAAACTGCTATGACCGGTTGAGGCATGGACTCCACCAGACCTCTGAAGGGGTCCTTTGGTATCAGGCAACAAGATGTTAACAGCAGAGCCTTTAAGTCCTGTAGAGTTGCGCGGTGCGGCCTCCATGGATCAGACTCCAGTGCATCCCACAGATGTTCGATTGGTTTGAGATCTGGGAAATTTGGAGGCCAAGTCAACCCCTTGAACTCTTCGTCATGTTTCTCAAACCATTCCTGAAAAATTTTTTGCTGAGTGGCAGGGCACATAATCCGGCTGAAAGAGGGCACTGCCATTAAGGAATACCGTTGCCATGAAGGGGTGTACTTGGTCTTCAACAATGTTTAGGTAGGCGGTATGTGTCAAACTAACATCCACACGAATGCCAGGACCCAAGGTTTCCCAGCAGAACATTTCCCAGAAAATTCCACTGCATCCGCCGGATTTATTTTCGTCCATAGTGCATCCTGGGTGCCGGTAAATGCCGCACACTCATCCATCCACATGACGTGAAAGAAAAAGTGATTAAAATTCTGATGTCCAAAGGGTCATTGTAGGTGCTTTCTGCGGTGGACAGGGGTCACCATGGGAACTTTGATCAGTCTGCGGCTACACAGCCCCATAAACAGCAGCCTGCAATGCATTGTGTATTCGGACATCTTTCCATCATAGCCAGCATTAAGTTTTTGGGCAATTGGTGCTACAGTAGCTCTTCTCTGGGATTGGACAAGACGGGCTGGCCTTCACTCCCCACGCGCATTAATGAGCCTTGGGCGCCCATGACCATACCTACCGTTTTGGAGCTCTGACTACCTGTCGTCAAGCCATCACAATTTTGCCCTGGTCAAAGTCGCCCCAATCCTTGCGACTCCAATTTTTCTTCAACTTTATGAACGAACTGTTGACTTGCTACATAATATATCCCACCTCTTGACAGTTGCTATTGACACGAGGAAGTTAATGTTATTGACTTCACCTGCCAGTGGTTTTAATGTTATGGCTGATCGTGTGTTAAGTTTCGGTGTAATTTCCTTTCAAGTGGCTTTAACAAAACAAAGCATCTAGGCCATGTCCACATAGTGCAGAATTGATGCAGATTTCGCTTGCATTTTTTTTTTTTTTTTTAAGCCAAAACTAGAAACGGAGCCTAAACAGAGGAACTATATAAAGGGAAGGCCTTAAAGTGTTTATTTTACTGGATCCAATTCTGATTTTGGCTTAAAAAAGTGCATGCAAAATCTGCATCTGCATTGTGTGAACAAGGCCTAAATGTTAAAGCTGCTGCTGCCTGCTGCAAATTGTGACCATTATTAAGATGTTGACCTCACAGATTTTTTTTTCCCCATAATATGGCTTCCATTGCAACATGGCACAATTTTTTTTTTCCTTACGGATTTTGCAATAACGCATCTGCGAACATCCGTATTTAATCGGAGAGACAGAGCGGTATAGTATCGACGCCATAGATTTCTATGGGAGCCGTATTACAGATCTGTGTAACAAAGATCTGTAATACGCCATGTGCATGTGACCTTAGAATAGCCCGGCTTGTGCAATTTATGCAAACGCTATGGTTTATCCAGTGTTTAACGGTAATAATCAATACAGACAAAATAAGTTTCGATGAAACTTAAAGCAAAACACCCCAGCCCTTCGTAGAAATAGCCAAATTACATTTGGATTATAGACCGATTTAGTCATTGTAGACGGACCATGCGACCAAATGGTCTACCTCACAATTAAAAACCGTAAAGTGGACAGCACAGCCTTTACATGCGCCATAATCTTCCCCACAGAGCAGTGCACCCGTATATATCTTTACCACAGTCTGAAAGCAAGAACTGTGAAGTAGCAATTTCCACTTGCGAGCCAGAGATTGAGAACTCAAAGAGAAAGGTGAAAAGTTGAAGCGCGTACCGTTAAACAACCCATGAGGCTCTGTTCAAAGGGTCTTTGAAAAGCTCGAGGATCTCCACACCAGTCCAGGAGCTCTGTAGCTGCATTGTGGAAGTTTGCCGGGTTCTGTAAGTGCTGAAACAGAAAGAAACGAAATTTGAACGAATGAAAGAAAGAATGAGCCTGCGTAATCTGAGGAAATCATAATGGTTTTCAATTCAATGTGACAAAAAAATAAATTTCAGACTGTATCCAGCAAATGCGTATTAAGGCCGGGTGCACACAGTGCAGATTTTCTGCAGATTTGACATGTACTTTTTAAACCAAAACCAGGATTGGAACCTAAACAGAAGAAATATATAAAGGAAGGCCTTATAGGTCTGCTCTCCTGGATCCAATTCCGGTTTTGGCTTAAAAACCGCATTTAAAATCTGCAGCAAATCAGCACTACCCTTAGTCCTTATTCACACGAACGTATAATATGTCCATGCTACGCGCGTGGAAATCACGCGCGTCGCACAGACCTATGTTAGTGAATGGGGCCGTTCAGACGGTCAGTGAATTTCACGCAGCGTATGTGCGCTGCGTGAAACTCACAACATGTCCTATATTTGGCCGTGTTTCGCTCTGCACGCGCCCATTGAAGTCAATGTGTGCGTGCAAATCGCGCTCGGCACACGGAAGCACTTCCAGGTGCCGTTCGTGATTCGCGCAGCAGCAGTAAAAACAGTGAATGAAAACAGAAAAGCACCACGTTTGTAAACATAAAAACAGAGTGTCATCATAATGCCGGCTGCGCGAAAATCACTCAGCCGCGCACCTCATGCTGATGACACACGGACCATTTGCGCACCCAAAACACAGCATTTTTTGCACGCGCAAAACGGACACGTCCGTGTGAATAAGGCCTTAAGGGAGGGAATTGATATCAATACTCTAGATGCACCTGCATCGAGCGGGACTATAATGAATGAATTACTCAATCTTGATTCCCGCTGGAAGTCACGCTCTTGTTATAGCAATTTTTGCAGCCAGGAACTTCACACTGCACTTAGCTGCAACGTGCTGGGGCTTCCTGAGAGATGCGATAAATGTTGATATCATATAAAGGCTACACAGACATAGACTTATGGACGGTATAAATGAACACATAATTGTTTAACAGATGCCATTAGTCTATGTGAGCTAGGAGATTGAAGGAACTGATGAACTTATAATGCCTGGGCCATAAACTGGACTTTCTAGTGGCGAGGACTTACAAGTTCAGGACATGGTGAAGTTGAGGGATGGGTGGTATCCTCCTGATGTCTGTAGCTTGTGCGTGGTAATCTGTAAACGTGACCCTGCCCACACAGACTAACATTCCAGAGAATGAAAGCCGATAACATATGTCTGCCCCTCACAGCCTGCACTTTTCCTAGATAACTTGGAATCCCATGACCTATTAGATCATCGACCTTGTTTTTAACATCTCGGAGAGTCATACATCATGCACATAACATTAATGTAAAATTTCACATGCTGTCTTTTTCTGCTGCTTAAAAGGGTGTTGTACAGGATTCTAAAAACATGGCGGCTTTCTTCCAAAAACGGCGCCACACCTGTCCATGGGTTGTGCCGGATATTGCAGCTCAGCTAAATTGAAGCGAATGGGGCCGAGCAGCAAAACCACACACAACCTGTATGACACCGTTTCTGGAAGAAAGCAGCCATATTTTTTCTAATCCTGGACAACCCCTTTAAATGCTTTTCCAAATTTGAAAATCCATATAAAAATAAAAGTATTATTAAACCAGAACATGGTCCAAGAATTTATTAATGTAAATGAAATAACAGCATAGCATATAGTAGTTCCGTCACCCTGAAGCCTCATGCACACGTATGGTTCAGTACTGCGCGCTGTATGTTGCACAGCATCCCCCTGCAGAAACAATGGACTACGCATAAAACCCACCAATGTAAACACATGCCGTTTTTTGAGCCAAACACAGGAGTGGATTCAAAAGAGAGTAGATCAGTCAGTCTTTCCTTTATACTTTTTTCCTTTATTTTGTACCCAATCCTGTGTTTGGCTCAAAAAACTTCTGCGGAAACGGCATGTATGATTCCAGCCTAAAGGCCCCGTTCACATTCCGTTTCCGCCAGAAAGTTTAAAAGTATGGATCGCAAAAACTGCCAAATGGAAGTAGAGCATACTGCGCTTTTAAAATAGGCAAATATTTTATGCGCTCATGTGATATATGCAATACAGATCTTTTTCTGTTTTTGTTTCCTGATTATCTTTTTCCGTAGTGTGCTCTAAATTGTGGGTTTTCTTCATCTGTATTTGTTCCATATTTGGTTAAAGGATTAACAATGGTTTTTGTAATGTTGAAGAAATATGGATGATAAAAAAAAAACTGAAAAGATACACGCGTGTGAACTATGCAAAACACAAAACATGCGTTTTTAAATTCAACCCTTTGACTTTTATGGACTAAAAAAATTCACCCATACGGATGCATTGGATCATGCACATAAAAAAACGCAAATAAAAAAAAAAAGGAAAAGTAAATAAAACAATTGAAGTGTATTGGCAACGTTTATTTATTTTTGTTAAAAACCGGAATACAGAGCTGTAATCTGCAAGTGTGACTGTGCCCTAAAGCGGATTTTTATAAATACAGAACTTTATGTCAAGATTGGACAGGACAAGAGGGAGCAGACAAACGGGAGCATAGCAGCAAAATCAGACAACACTGGCATTGTTTGTTGTCTGTTACCATGGAAACATAGATCTGTATAGGAGATGTATTGTAGAAACAAAATAAGAAATTTTTAAATGGGTTGTCCCAAAAAATAAATTATTCTCTCTCCACAGAAAAGGTGATAAATATAGGATTACTGCGGGTCCAACCACTGGGACCTTCAGCGTTCAATTGTCTCCCAATTGAATTAATCGGTGGACACGTATGTGCAGTACGGCTCCATGAATTCTCAATGTGACTGACGGAGATAGCCAAATGGTGTACTTGGCTCTCTGTCAGTCCCATAGAGAATGAGCACATGCACGTCCACCACTCCATTGAAACGGGGGGACAGTGAACCCTTTTTCTCATGATTGCTGGGGGTCACAACGGTCGGACCCGCAGAGATCATGCATTTATCACCTATCCTGTCAATAGATGGTAAATTATTTTTTGGGGAATACCCCTTTAATAGTTATCGATAGCCAAGCGCCCGCACCACATCACCTACCTGTTTTATGCACTGCAGACGGTCGTTAGTCTGCTGTATGTGCCTATCCATAGAGTTCATTATGACTACGTCCGCACAGCTTCTACCTGAAAGCCATGAAAGGTTCTCAAACCTGCAAGAAAAAACAAAACGTCAACACCTTTTTATTCAAAACCACGTCACAGAAATAGATTAAAATACAACTAGTCAGATTAGACTTTTAAGAATGTTCTTAACATTATGCAGCATAACTGAACTGTAACGGATGATTTTCAAGCCGCGTAACATACAGTATAGGGACATCGCTGTCCAAATTATAAAACGCACATGTACTCGAAAGAGAAAGTAAGTGCACCCTTTGCAATTACCTGGATTTCCGATTTGCTTACTAATAAAATGTGGTCTGATTGTTATCGAAGTCCTAATTACAGACAAACACAATCTGACTAAACTACCACCGCACAAACATCTGTACCGTTGATCTCTTTTATTGGGAACCTTGAGAAAACATCTACAGCGCAGGGAAAAAAATGTAAGTGAACCCTTGAAATTAATAACCTGTTGATCCCCCTTTAGCAGCAGTCACCTTCACCAAACGTTTTCTGTAGACGCAAATAAGATTTGCAGAACGTTGCGGAGGAATTCTGATAGTTTCTACCTGCAAATGCGTTTCAGTTCATCAATATTTGTGGGATGCCTCGCGTGCACGGCCCTCTTCAGGTCATGCCAGCGCTTCTTGATACGATTAACGTCGGACTCTGACTTGGCTATTCCAAAACACAAATCTACTTTTTCAATCATTCCTTAGTTGATTTACGTCTGTGCTTTGGGTCAATGTCTTGTTGCATCACCCAACATCTATTCAGCATGATGTCATGGACTGCTGCCCTCACATTCTCCTGTAAAATGTTTTGATTCACCTTTGAATTTATTGTTCCATCAATGATGGCAAGACATCAGGGCTCTGGGGCAGGAAAGCAGCCCCAAACTATACTGATCCCTCCACCACGATACACAGTTGGGATGAGGTTTTGGCGTTGGTGTGTAGCGTTCTTTTTCCTCTAAACATAGCGCTGTGCATTTGTGCTAAAAAGTTCCACTTTTGTCTCATCTATCCTCTGAACACTTTCGAGAAGCAAAGTGGACCATCTAGTCACGGATTTTGCTTTCAAAACGACACGGTCTTCCAGGCTGTTTTTGGAAGCAGATTTTAAAACATAGGCTGTTTTGGTTACTTTTTGCACATTTCAGCACAACAAAAATGCGTCCAAACTAGTCGGCGCTGCTTTTTCAGCTTCTTCTTGCTCTCAAAAGGAATTTTTGGTTGCGGAATCCGCACCAAGGTAGCGCACCTGGCTATTTTTTTTTTTTCACCGCTGCTAAATTAGTTTAAGTGAACTGAAAAATCTGTGCCGTGGGATCAATGGAGTAGATATCTATTTAAAGCCATACGTTTTCCATGGCGATTCCGACGCTGAAAAATCAGCGTGCAAAGAGCGCTTTGTGAACCTGCCTTACATTACTCGGTGACCCAACATCTATATAAGTATACACAGGCTCCTATCTCTCTCCATGTTGGTCAGACTTGTGTGTAAGGTGCAGTTTAAACCACATACAAAAAAACCAAAACATGGTTACTGTAAAAAACACATCAGCCCTGGACTATAGGTGGCCATATATTCAGATATCTGAGAGGAATAAGCCACTGCCAGACACCTCTGGCTTATCTTTTGTGGGAACAAAGGATCGGGCATGTTGAAATCCAACATGCCCGATTCTTCTTTCCGCCAACGTCTGCCTTGGGGGGGGGGGGGGGAGATTGGCTTTCATTATATTCCCACAAATACCAGGTCTGTCTACAGCATACAAATGCTGACAAGTAGGGAAGAAAACACACACACAAACACACACACAATATTACATGTAAGCTGCTGTCACGGTGAGCTATCCCAGTGTAGAACGTCAGCATGGTCCATGCCCTGATAAGACTTTCTCCTGACTCCTGGGGATTAAATCTATTTCCCTCCCTGGTGAAAATACTATTCCAAAGAGGGGAGAGATGATCTATCCTCCAACAACTTAACATTTTATTATTCTTGACATTTAGGCATGGTGTAAATAA